>NC_069682.1:8912259-9542788 GCF_023699985.2 Odocoileus virginianus
TATATTAATAGATACACACACTTTAAGATTATTTTCCATTATAAGCTATTACAAGATATTGAGTATAGCTCCCCGGAATACATAGTAGCCCAGGTCCTTATTAGTTATCTATTATATATATATATTAGTGTGTATATGTTGATCCCAAAGTTCTAATTCATCCCTCTCCTCTTTTCCCCTTTGGTAACTGTAAGTTTGCTTTCTATGTCTATGAGTCTCTTTCTGTTTTGTAAGTAAATTCATTTGTATTATTTTTTCTAGATTCTATATATAAGTGTTATCATGTTGGTATTTATTTTTCTGACTTGACTCACTTAGTATGATAATCTCTAGGTCCATCCATGTTGCTGCAAATGGCATTACTTCATTCTTTTTAATGGCTGAGTAATATTCCATTGTGTACATGTACCATATCTTCTTTATCCAGTCATCAGATTTCATTTAAATGCTTTTAATTGGAGAGATCTGTGTCAGTGCTGAGGGCTCACAGTTAAGCCTGGTATTAGGAAGGCAGGTGCATCACTTCCCAGCACCTCTGTGATGTCATAAAGTCAGCGGTGAGTCTGGCCCATGCTGCCCTGGTACCTTTCCTTGGTGCCCACCACCAGGCCCCACAATAAGCACTTGTTGAGAGTTTTGGACTAGGCTGTGTTTGAGGACAAGGGAAACTTGTATTCCAGGGAAGAGACCAGATTGTAAGCCCACCGCAATTTTAACTAACTACATATGACAAATTAATCCAAAGAAATCCATATTTCAGTAGAGAATGACTCACACCTACCATGCAGGTTTCTATTGCTGGCCCCTTCCCAAAGCTCTGAGGTGAGAGTAAGACGCTGGATGGGCTTCCCTGCAGGCTCAGACAGTAAAGAATCCGCCTGCGATGTGGGAGACCTGGGTTCGATCCCTGGGTCAGGAAGATCCCCTGGAGGAGGGCATGGCAACCCACTCTAGTATTCTTTCCTGGAGAATCCCATGGACAGAGGAGCCTGGTGGGCTACAGTCCATAGCGTCTCACAGAGAAAGACACAACTGAAGCGCCGCCGCGGAGGTTGACCAGAAGATCACAAGATGGCGGCAACTCCCCCAGGGGCAGGACCATGGTCCTGAAGGCACTCTGGAGTGAGCAGAGCGGAGCTAGCAGCTGGAACAGGCTGGCAGAAAAGCAGCAATCTGCTCTGAAAACTCTCCGGGGTCCCTGTCACTGATTTTTATTGCCAACCCCCTTTCCTGACTGCATTTCTGGTCTCTGACTGGACTCCCCCCTTAGTCTTCAGGTCTGCTTGTGCAGTCCCCAAACCCTGGCTCTCCCTTTCTGCTCCCAAATCATCCCTCTTCCCAGGCTCTGTCCTCCAGAATCCACTCAGAAAGTCTGTGCATCCAAGGCCAGTACCCCATGGCTAGCCCAGCTGCTCAGCTCAGCACACACCCTCCCTTTCTGCACAATCCCAAGACCAGTCCAGGAAATCTTGTATTCTTGCTTTGCTGACTCCCCTTATTAGGAGCTACAGGAGGGGTGAGTTCACAAAGGAAGAACATGTAGGGCAAGAAGAGAAACGGGTCCCAGGAGAATGAGAACAATAAAGGAGCCATTGGCAAACTTGGAAAACTCTTTTTTTTTTTTCCTACGGTGTGTGTTTTCAAGCACTGTTTTCAAGGGAATTATTTGAAATGGCTGATTTGGAGAACTTGCATCACTTGGATATATCTGTATTAGAGCCAAACCTCTCACCCTCAGAGTGATTCAATTGATTGTAGCAAATGTTATTCCATTCAAAAATCATATATAACAATAGAAACAACAATAAAAGTATCTGCAATCTGCACCGTGGCTTCATTTGTAACAACTGTTTATACAAATGATCTCTCTTAGAGAATGTAAATCGATACTACAATGGAGTACCTCCTCACATCAGTCAGAATAGTTATCATTAAAATCTACAAATAATAAATGCTGAAGAGGGTGTGGAGAAAAGGAACTCTCCTATACTGTTGGTGGGAATGTAAATCGGTGCAGCTGTGATGGAAAACAGTATGGAGGTTCTTCAGAAAACTAAAAATAGAGTTGCCATATCATTTAGCAATTCAACTCCTGGACATACATTTGGAGAAAACTATAATTCAAAAAGATACATACACCCCCTAGGTTCATAACAGCACTAGTCACAATAGCCAAGACATGGAAACAACCTGAATATCCAATGATAGATGATGGATAAAAATGTGGTAGATATATACAATAGAATACAGTTGTTGTTTAGTCGCTCAGTCATGTCTGACTCTTTGTGACCCCACGGACTACAGCACGCCAGGCTCCTCTGTCCATGAGATTTTCTGGGCAAGAATCCTGGAAAAGCCTGCCAATTCCTCCTCCAGGGGCTCTTCCTGGCCCAGGGATCAAACCTGCAGCTCCTGCATTGGCAGGCAGATTCTTTACCACTGAGCCACCAGGGAAGGCCCCCTAGCCACTGTACTGCTCAGCCATAAAAAGACCAAAATAATGCCATTTGTAGCAACATGGATGGGCTTAGAGATTATCAGACTAAGTGAAGTCAGAGAAAGACAAATACCATATGATATCACTCATATGTGAAATATATAATATGACACAAATGAACTTATCTACTAAAGAGAAATAAAGTCATCCTTGCCAGGGGGAAAGGGTGGGGGAGGGATGGATTGGGACTTTGGGATTAGCAGATATAAACTATTACATATATTGATAGAATGGATAAATAATAAGGTCCTACTGTATAGCATAGGGAACTATATTCAACATTCTGTAATAAATCACAATGGAAAAGAAAAAAGTAAGCAAATAACCTCATATCCTAAAAATATAGGCACTCTCTTACAAGTCACTACTGACTATAATATACCATTTACTAAATATTTTGCAGTAATATTGAGAAATTATATTAGCTGGGGCTATTTGTTTAGTTTGGATCATTTGCAAGATTTTGCTGAGTGATGGGTAAATTGCAGGTCCATGGCAGCTAAGTTTCTTCCTGAGTGGTGTTACAGCGGCAATGGTTCATCCGCTGATTCTAACCTCAGTGGCACTTAGTAAATTCCCCCAGAGGCTGCTTGTCAACTACTTGAAATGGATAAATGAAGGTGTACGAGTCAGGATAGGTTAGGTTATGCTGCAGTGACAAATAATCCTCAGATCTTACTGATTTAAACGTAAATGATTTCTTTATGATGCATACTCATTACTTCAAATCTAGGGGTTTATTCCACATCTTCACTCAGACCCAGGCTGGTCACAGTAGCAAGAGAGAGAGTACAAATAAAGAATCATTTACTGTTAATCCTAGAAGTGACGTGTCATTTTGCTCACAAAATGACACAAGCCATATGAGTTGATCTAAATTCAATGGGGAATTGAAAATAGAATAAGTATTTGTGAATAATTGTAAAACTCATCAGAAGAGGAATTAAGACCTCTTCATTTTTAAACTCCATGCTCATTAAGATATCCTGCATGAAGACAAAATTATAGAAAGTAGCAATATATAATGATCACAGACCACATGTCGAAAATTTGAGTTACACAATGTTAGGAACAAAATATTTTCGGGGAAAAGCTCATATAACTCATATCTTATCTGGCCAATAAGATTCAAGTACTTAAAGTGACTTAGCCAAGATCATACAATGAATCAGTTTGCAGGGGCCATCTAATTTCTAGTCTAATAATCTTTGAGGTAGGAGTTCTGCAAAGAGAGAATTTAAAAACCACAACAGGGACTTCCCTGATGGCCCAGTGGTTATGCATCCATCCTCCTCACAATGTCGGGTACACAGGTTCGATCCCTGGTCACAGAACTAAGATCCCACATGCTGCAGAACCACGAAGCCCACCCACTGCCACTACTGAGCCCCTGCGCATAACGTGAGAGTCTGTGCACCACAGTGAAAGGTCCCGCGTGATGCAGCGAAGGCCCTGTGTGCCGCAACTACGACCCAGCCGCTTCAGCTGGGTCTGACTCTTTAGCCCGCCAGGCTCCTCTGTCCATGGGATTCTCTAGGCAAGAATATTGGAGTGGGCTACCAAGCCCCTCTCCAGGGGATCTTCCTGACCTGGGATCAAACTCGAGTCTCTTATGTTTCCTGCAGGCAGGCTCTTTACCACTAGCGCCACCTTGGAAGACCCAACACAGCCAAATAAATACATACATAAATATCACAACAATACTGAAGGCACAGTTTGCAAGTGAATTCTTTTATGTTAAAAAATTATTGTTACTTTTTCATTCTATTGATAACTAACTAATTGCCACCTGTTATGATGCAGATAAAGTCAAATCACCACTCAGAGACCTCCTGTGCTCTGCAGTAAACCTGGATAATTTAGACACAGTAGCAGTTGACTGTTCCTTTCTCCAAGTGCTTATCCTTCAGTAAAGCCTCAGGGTAAAACCCAGAATATTTCTTAGACAGCTAAGCCATTTTGCCAATCAAATTGATGATGACATCTTTTCTTTCCTATGCTGAAAATATTCAAATATTTCTTAAACAGCAGTCATATAGGTGAGTAATTTGCTACAGAAGTTCCAGTGTCTATTTAAGGAAGGAAAACAAAAATAGTAACATAAAACTATTCACAATAACACAATAAATGCAGTAGCATATAACTTATTTCTTTAAGTTTCCCACAGGATTGAAATGCAAGTCCATAACAATATATAGAAAAGTAACCTGAAGTCTGGAGTGTATAAACAAAAGTCTAGTATCAGGAGACCAAATTAATGTATAATTGGGCATGAGATCCAAGTTATAAATACATGCATAATTTCATTTGCTTAAACAAAAACTGTATCATGTACATAAATCCCTAGTGAAGACACAGTAAGTATTTAGGCAGGGTGTAGATTAATTTTGAGATTGCTTGGTGGCCACTGGCTATGAGTTATACATATAAGATAGTGTTGATTCTTTTTTATTCTTTTCTCTTAAAAAATTTTTTTTTGATGTGTACCATTTTTAAAGTCTTTATTGAATTTGTCACATCATTGTTTCTGTTTTATGTTTTGGTTTTTTGGCTGCAAGGCATTTGGGATCTCAGCTCCCTGACCAGAGATGAAACCCATACTCTCTACACTGGAAGGCAAAGTCTTAACCACTGGACTTTCAGGGAAGTCCCAAGACAGTGCCCACCCTAAGAGTGGGCACTTTCTGGAAAGTCTCCTTTATGCCTGTTCTCCTGAAAGTCTCATTATTAACTATATACCTTGACTACCAATAAGTGGATTAAGTGGTGCCTTTCAAAGTAGATTAGTGTTTCCTATATATTTAATTAAAGTGGACTTCATTCTATCATCCTTAAGAACCAAAATTAAGCTGAGAAAAACTCTTCCAAGGGCAGACACTGACAACAACTACATCTCTTACTAGGATCCTTAAAGTGATCCAGTTAGCCCCAGGGTTCAGAATTTCTGGTATAACATACAAATTCAGTGTTTTATCTCCTGAGCACAGAAGTGTCAGCTCTTGTGTGAGTGGGAAGGACATGGGGAGGGTCATGTCCCTGATGTGATGTGGATCTCATGCTTTCTAATAAGGTCCCACTTGCAAGTCATTTTGTTAAATGGTAAAAATATTAATGTCCTGAAGTTAATAAACTGGTAAAGAGAGAAGTCAAATCAGGATGTCTCTCTAGCTCATAGGCAGACCTGGGTCATTAAACATGGTCTCATCAGACAGCCTCATCTCAGAACTTATTAGTGCTGTAAACATCAAAAGAAATTATTTCATAGATGGGCTGACAATGTTCCAGTCTGCAGCTGGGTTGCCTTTTCATGTAGCTTATCTCACAATAGCAAATGTTTCATCTTTGAGCCATTTTATGTCCAAAAAATTCACTTAACCGCCTGATTTTTTTTTCCTAAGGACTATAACAAATGACTATGAGATTCCTACCCCAGTGCTTTGCAATGATGGGTATCCATTAAAATCACCTTGGAAACATTTTAAAAATTGCATGCCTAGGTCTCACTCTCAGAAACTCTAATTTAACCAGTTTGGAGGAGGGCCCAGGCATAGTATTTTAGAATTGTTGTCTCCAATTCTGTCTGGGGCTTGCAAAAGTGAGCCTCTGTGGCCTCTGAGATAAGATCTTTCTTTTTTGTCTTTTTATCCCCCTATTAATCCCCCAAAGAATATTTTTATTAGACTAAAGAAAATATCCAGCTCTTGCCTCTGACTTGACTTCCATCCCTTGGCTTTCAGGATGGTGATGGACAAAGTGTGAAGAAAGGGAGCAGAGAGGCAGAGCAGCTGGCGGGGAGTCCAGCTCACCTCATTCCTGCTGCTCTTCGCCGTACACACATGTCAGGATAATGACAGCAGAAGAGGAAGGCCAGAATGCAGGATCTACCGTCGAGGGGCACCTGAGAAACCATGAGTGGTCTCGGGGCTGATGGGAGAGGAAACTCCAACAATAAAGAGTGACCATATGCTGGAGGGAATGTAAATTGGCACAGCCGCTAAGGAGAACAGTATGGCAGTTCCTTAAAATACTAAAAATAAAGCTACCCTATGATCCAGCAATCCCACTCTTGAGCATATATCCAGAGAAAACCATAATTCTGATTAATATGCACCTCAGTGTTCACTGCAGCACTATTCACAATAGTCAAAACCTGGAATTAACCTAAATGTCCATTGACAGAGGGATGGATAAACAAAATGTGGTACTTATCTACAATGGAATATTACTCAGTCACAAAAAAGAATGAAACAGAATGAACCTAAAGATCATCATACTAAGTCGGAGAGAGAAAGACAAACATCATATGATATCACTTACATACGGAATCTAAAAAATTAATACAAATAAACTGATGTACAAAACAGAACAGACTCATAGAGGACAAACTTGTGGATATCAGGGAGGAAGAGTGCAGGGGAGGGGCAAATTGGGAGTCTGGAACTGACCTATATAATTATGAAGTAGATAACCTTTCATGAAGATGGAGCCAAAGGCAAAGAAGGAGGCCCCTGCCCCTCCCAAAGCTGAAGCCCAAGCAAAGGCCTTGAAGGCCAAGAGGCAGTATTGAAAGGCATCCACAGCCACTAACGAAAGAGTTGATCCAGACGTCATCCATGTCCTAGCAGCCCAAAATACTTCAGCTCAGGAGGCAACTCAAATATCCTCGGAAGAATGCCCCCAGGAAAAACAAACTTGACCACTCTGTCATCATCAATTTCCCCCTCTCCACCCAGTCGGCCATGAAGAAGATAGGAGACAACACCACACTGGTGTTCAGTGTGGACGTCAAGGGCAACGAGCCATGAAGAATGAAGAATTAAACAGGCCATGAAGAAGCTCTACGGCACTGATGAGGCTAAGGTCAGCACCCTGATCAGGCCTGATAGAGAGAAGAAGGCATGTATATGTCCAACTGGCTCCAGATTAAGACACTACGGATGCTGCCAACAAAATTGAAATCATCTAAACTGAGCCCAGCTGGCTAATAAAGTTTTCATTATAAAAATAAAATAAAATAGATAAACAACAAGGACCTACTGCATAGCATGGGGAGCTCTCCTAAATATTCTATAATAGCCTAAATGGGAAAAGAATTTGAAAAAGAATAGATACATGTCTACGTGTAACTGAATCACTTTGTGGCACACCTGAAACTAACACAACATTGTCAATCAACTAAACCCCAAAATAAAATAGAAGCTAAAATAAATAAATAGTGACTGTGGATGCTGGTGACCACGCCCACTGTATGAACCAAGGAACAAACGCTCCCAAGATCCATCTCTAACTTGCCCCTCCGAATGTAACTGAGTCAGCAAAGCCCCAGGGATTCCCCTTCTCACCCAGCTCCACAAACCTGTGTGCAAAGACATCATTGCACAGAGTTTATCTTTATCACTTGCTTTGATTTCACACATACACAAGATCTTTGCCCTAAAGATTGGATTGGGTTTTATAGGTATCTCCTCGGTGGTCCTCAGAAATGATGCAATGATGACACCTTATCTGGGAGAAAGCCCGAAGGAGTGCAAATGAGACTCAGCTGGACTCACTGATGACTGCTAGGACCAGACTTATTTCCAATTCAAAGTTTACCGGAAATTGCCAAACCCAGCCAAACAGCATTCCCTCTCAAAGATCCAAGATATCTCAAAGATCTCTGCTGCATTGGGGCTGCTCCCGCTCAGGTATAACATGGGGGGGGTTTCCACCCCGGACCCTGTATGATGCTTGAAGAGGAGCCATTTCGGTTACGGAAGGCCTCCCTTTTACACCTATATCTTGACACCTATGCCTTCTTATTCCTCCCCTAGGATGGCACCTGACATAACACAGACCATGCAAGTGACAGTCAGCATGGATCACTGATCAGACCGAGAGCCAGATTCACTTGTAATTCAGTTTACAAGCCAGAGCAGAACACAGAAATTAACAAATAAACGACATAGGTTATGGGACATTTTCCACTGTGTCCCATAAATCCAGACATTTCAGGCTTATTTACAATAGGTAACTAGCACAGATTGGGTTTATCCTGCTAAAAATAACAGAGATGGCAATTCTCCCTAATCTTTTTGCTGGTGAACACCACTTGTGTGCTTTCCAGGAAATCTGGTTATTTGTGAGCTTTCAAAGAATTCTTTATCTGGCTCATTCTTCCTTTTCCAGGTGGCCCATGTAGGCAGGTTTTCCTTTTTAGTGCTCATACATTTTTAAAAATGCTTCCAAAAGCATTACTATCTTGACTCCCCAAGAAACCTCTGGAGTAGGTGGGATAAGATTCTTCTTCCCTGAACAGAGTGAGGGAAATTCAAACTCAGAATAAATGAGTGAGTCATCTAGACCCGTAAAGCAAGCTGGGAATGAAGCAACTTGAGAAATTCAGCCCTTGGTCCTTAACATTCTGTCCTTTACGATTTCCTCTTGGATCCTGAGTCTTCGTCAAGAACAATACACGAGTCATCCCTGAAACTTGTACACGTAGAAAGACACTGTTTTAAACAGTGACCATTAGATAATGTTGCAGTGGGGCTTCCCAGGTGGTTCAGTGGTAAAGAAACTGCCTGCCAACGCAGGAGACACGGGTTGGATCCCCGGGTCAGGAAGATCCCCTGGAGGATGAAACGGCAACCTATTCCAGTATTCTTGCCAGGGAAAATCCCATCAACAGAGGAGTCTGGTGGCCTACAGTCCACATGGTCACAAAGAGCCGGACACAGCTGAGTGTGCACGCACATGTGTGTTGCAGCAGCTACTGAAGTCCGAGAGCTCTGAGCTGTGTGGGTTGTGGGGGCGCTGATGGAAGTCCAGCCCCCGCTTTCAGGGAAAAGGGCATAGCCCTGCAGGAGTGATAATAATGATCTGCTCTGCTATGCACATGGAATGTTCCATCACGGAGCATAAGCAGCATGTTCTCGCTAAATTCATCTTTGACTCTCCAGTGTCTGGCCAAATGGACCCTACACAAGGTAGGTGTACAGATGTTTTTGTTGGACTAAATCGTCTGTACTTGGAGGGAGACTCACAATATGTTTTCTTTTTTTAAATTTTATTTATTTATTTATTTATTTTTCATTTATTTTTATTAGTTGGAGGCCTATTACTTTACAACATTGCAGTGGTTTTTGTCATACATTGAAATGAATTAGCCATGGATTTATATGTATTCCCCATCCCGGTCCCCCCTCCCACCTCCCTCTCCACCTGATCCCTCTGGGTCTTCCCAGTGCGCCAGGCCCGAGCACTTGTCTCATGCACCCAACCTGGGCTGGTGATCTGTTTCACCCTAGATAATATACATGTTTCGATGCTGTTCTCTTGGAACATCCCACCCTCGCCTTCTCCCACAGAGTCCAAAAGTCTGTTCTATAGATCTGAGTCTCTTTTTCTGTTTTGCATATATATGTTTCAGGCAGTTCAGAAATAATTGTCTTTACTTAGCAAATAAGGAAAATAAAACTTAAGGAAATTAAATGGCATGTTCAAGTTTACAGCTAGTAGTATCCAGATCAGGGCTGATCGCCAGATCTCAGTGAAGTCAAAGAAAGTTTTTCCCCTCCCCCGGCTTTGGGGGATTCTATGGGAATGCCTTCTGTCTTTACAAACCAAGGTCAGCACTGGTACTCAATAATCTCTTCACTGATTGTGTAACATTTGCCCCTAATGATTGCCGGTTCGATTCTTGTTATTTAAAATGCAGACACGGAAAGCTATCTGGACCCTTGCAGTCAATGGGGTTGTAGGGTAAGAGTGGAAACTGGGCACTTAGCGCAAAGGTCCTCAGCATAGATACCCATGTGCCTCCAACAAGTCCCTCAGGCCTAACCAGCTTCTGTATAACTATAAAAGAAAATACTTGGAAGAGTTTGTCACTCTGTTCACTCTGAGTTCTATAAGTTGCTAACAACTCTCCTTTGGCTATTTTATTCCTGCATTATGTACCTATTTAGGTGGGTCTTAAGAAAACTAGAATTACGTTTTCTTTTATTTTCTATTCTTAGAGTGAGACAGCATCATTTCACTGCCTCTAAGATCCCCCAGGTGAGATGCTTGGTCATCATCTTCACCTACTTTCTGGATTCATCCAGAGGAGAGCACTGAACCTCATCCTGACTCAGAGTGTGACTACTTCGATAGTTACTCTTGCGCCTTTAGATATGTCTCCTTCACCCTGGAAACGGGAGGTGGGGAGGGGGGGGCAGTCACTTGAAGACACATTTAACACGACTTTCCCTTCAGGGTAAGCCAGAGCAACTCAGAGCTCCCACTGACTAATGACACCAGTTTAAAGTTTACCGAAGAGATAAAACAAGTATCAAAGCATCACAGAAGAAGGAAGCAAAAAAAAAGGGAGAGGAAGGAGAAATGGGGCAAATGAAAAGGGAAAGCCAGAATAAAAGAAGCAGGAAAAGAAAGAGAAACAATCGAGTTCAAGAGGTGCTCACCCACTCTGGCTGTGTTATTACTGTTGGCTTGAAGTTTCACTATAACCCTATAAACAGGGGCCTCACTCACACCTGGTGATGGAGAAGGAGGCTCCAGGCCTGCAGGTTACATCACCCCAGGGCCAGTCGGATCACAGCCATCAATCAGGTGGGAGAGGGGGTGCTGACCGAGGACAGGAGACTGTGGGGGACCAGAGAAGAAGACAGTGCCAGGCTTTGGGCGACTAACCCAGCTGTGTCTGCCGACCGGAGTCAGCCATGGACGGCCGGCGATTACCCTCTGGCAGAAGACTGGGACCCCGTGGACTGCATTCCAGTGAGGGCTTTGGCCACTGCAGGCTGCACTTCTCATTAGCAGGGGCCTTTGTCAAGGCCGACTGTCCTTCTGTCCTGTTCCCGGCTGCCTGGCAGAGTCAGTGTTTCCAGATCCTGCAAGCAGTCCATCATAGACGTGCCCAGACGCTCAGAAAGGGATGGGGCGATGTCAGCACAAGGATTGTTCTGAGGGCCTTTAAGTCCTGGGTCCAGCATGTGGGATGAAAAATCCATAGCCTTTTAGAGATTCTCCCCCCACCCATTTAGCTCAATCCTTAGAGGCGAGGAGTGGTTCTCCCTGAAGATCACCACTTAACATGATGAGTGCCTCTCACAGCTACTGGGAAAGGCGCGGGGACAGGATGGAAGACCAGACCCTGACCAGACACACTCCAGCCAACCCCCAACTCTCATTCGTTAGCCAAGAGCACGAGAGCCCGGGACGTGCCTCTACTGGTGTAATTTTTCCAAAAATGCATGCAACTTAGCAACATGTTCTTACAGGAATGCTCTGCTTAGCTGAGAGCCGCTTTCTGATGACTCAAGTGACAAAAAACAAGCAAAAGCTTGCCTAAGAGATCCGAGAGAACTCACAAAATTGTGACTTGACCCAGAAATTCTAGTCACACAAGAACCTAGGCGGTGCCCCACCACCACCAAATTCAGCCACTCTAGTGACTATCTACCTAGAAGTATCATTTCTGTGGTGTTGATTCCTGGTACATACACGTGAGTATTTATAACCCTCGGTAGAAACGAAAGACCTGTGTGTGTCCCTCAGGGCATTTCCCGTGTCCCGTGCATCACCAACGCTCAGACCACCAGTCCTAACACTCTGGTCTCTCGCTTTCCTTAAATAAGACTTGTTTCTTTAAAATGTGATTGATTGATTGATTTACTAAAGTATAGTTAATTTACAATGATGTGTTAGTTTCCAGTGTGGGGCAAAGTGATTCAGTTATATATCTATTACATATACATAAATATATTCTTTGCAAGATTTTTTTTCCACTGTAGGTTATTACAAAATACTGACTATAGCTCCCTGTGCTATACAGGAGGTCCTGGTTGTTAATATATTTTTTTATATAATAGTGTGTGTGTATATTCTGATCTTTCTTTGATGGTCTGTCATTTGCCCTAGTTTTGGGTCCAGTGTGAAGTCTTATTACTCTCATATATAACAGATTCGATTACTGTGACACTCCTTCATTCCCTCTCCCACAACTAAATTCTACATCCACGCACTTTGTCATGTGACTCCGGAAAGCCTCCCACTGCGCTCACGAGACGGAGCCCACTCCTCCACGGGCTCGGTGCTGGGTCTGGCCCAGTCATCACTTTGGCCAACGTCGCCGGAGCAGAGGCTTTGCGTGTGCTGCCTGGTTGGGCCTGGGACCACTGTGAACAGAGGATGCCCAGAGCTGCTGCCTCCGACAAGCCTGGGCCCCAGAATGAAGACACACGTGCAGCCTTGAGCACAACCCATGGCTAGAAGCAGAGCTATCCATCTGACCGGAAGCCACAGATGCAAGAAAACAAACCCCTGCTGCTATAACTGGTTGGAGTTTGGATGTTCTGAGGGGGTGGGGGAAGCATTACTGCAGTCCCAGTGATTCATGCACCTCTCCGGGAGACATACCTCAGATCTGAACACTGTGAGGGCTCTGTTCAAGATGACTACCCAAAGCCACTGTTGCCTAGAAACAAGGCCGACTGGACACATGTGGCAAACGAATCTGAGTGGCCCTCGGGTCAAGAGCCAAGCAGTCTCTGCCTAAACATTAGGTATTTGTCTGTGACTCTGAAGCCCCATCAGAATATAAAAATTCACAGATATGGGCTTCGCATTTTGTGCTGTTGTCATTAGGCAGGTTTCAGAGAGCATGGGTCCTGAGAGAGAGCAGTGTTTCGATAACACAGGTCTTCCGTTGATTTCCTCCTGATTACAGGTACAAAACAAGAGCTATTTGGTGAGCAGGAAGCTTGCTAGAGTTCAAGTGTATGCTGACCCACATTGACACACCAGCTATATTTTTTCCAATCTCTTGCCTTTTCCCTCTTGCTTAACATAAGCAAAAACTACTTGTAATTAAGCTATTAAAACACAGGGACCATTATCAAATACTTTGTTGTTATTCATCGTTCAGTTGCTCAGTCATGTCTGACTCTTTGCGACCCCATGGACTGTAGCACGCCAGGATACCTGTCCTTTACCATCTCCCGGAGCTTGCTCAAACTAATGTCCATTGAGTTGGTGATGCCTTCCAACCATCCTGTCCTCTGTCATTCCCCTTCTCCTCCTTGCCTTCAATCTTTCCCAGCATCAGGGTCTTTTCTAATGAGACAGCTGTTCGCATCAGGTGGCCAAATGACTATTTGCCAAACCTTTGCAAGCGCTATTTCATTAAGAAGTCACAGCAATCCTAGAGTTTCCCTGATGGTCCAGTGATTAAGAATCTGGCTTCTAATGCAGGGGACACAGGTCTGATCTGTGGTCAGCAAACTAAGCCACGGGGCAACGAGGTTCATGCAGCAGCTACTGAGCCTACACACACTGTGGCCTGCAGGCCACAGCCAGACAGCCTGCATGCCACAGCCAGACAGCCTGCACGCCACAGCCAGACAGCCTGCACGCTACAGCCAGAGAGCCTTCATGCCACAACCAGACAGCCTGCACGCCACAGCCAGACAGCCTGCATGCCACAACTAGAGAGAAGTCTGCCTGCTGCAATAAGACTCGACAAAGTCAAAGAAATACTTTAAAAAACACCTAAAAGCATAAAAGCAATCTATAAAAAAAGTCACAGCGATTCTACAAACCAGGGGGTGATGAGAATTCTCATTCTGCAGATGAGGACATGGGTTTCGATGAGTTAAGTAGATTGTCTGAAACTACACATCTAACTTATGAGCCGGGTGTTTTTACGTCCACAGCCATCCCTAGCCCCAGCATCTGCCCATCTTTTGGGCATCACTTGTCCCCGCCTCCAACATCAGATAAAGCACCCAAGGCCAGCGCTTGAGCTCTATCAGGCACCGAAGTGTATTGACCTCTGGGCCCAACCAGTTCCTCTGCAGACAGATAACAGTGACAAGATCATGGCAGTGGTGGCCTGACTTCTGGATCTCAAAGGAAATAAACACAAGCCAATCATGCCTCATAATGATGTAGTCCACAGGCCAATACCAAGTCAGCACAGGAAATAATTTGGGAGTAGAAGAAACTACAGATCTACCTACCAAAGATGGTGTCTCTGAGGGCAACTCTACTGGGGTAAATCGATTGACTCTTGGGGTCGAATTTTACCAAAACTAAATGAAATACACCATAGTGAGAAATCCTCACAGGTCAACTGCATGTCTCCCAAGAGTTGCTGCTATAGCTGTCTTGAATTTGACCAACTCTTGGGGAAGAAGCACCCCTAGAAGGGAACCAAAGAATGACATAAGGATTTTCCTTCCAGCTTTCCACACACAGAGGCTTCCCCTTCGGAAATGCGTTCCAACAAGTGATGTAAATAACACACACTCTGGAGTCAGATAGAACTGGTGGTAAATCCCAGCTCAGCCATTCACTGTAGTGACCCTGGGCAAGCAAATGACTTCATCACACTATCAGCTTCAGTTGTCTAGTCTACAAACTGGGGACAATGTCTTAAGTTAGGTTTCCCAAGAACATATCCCAAGGTGAGGATGTGTAGGATTAAGGAAATGCTCCCAGGACAAACAGGAAGTTAGGGAGGGAAGCAGGAGAGAAGAACAGAGGAGGCCTAGCAGGAGAGGAATTCTGGATCTCAGTCCTGCACAGGGTGGCCTGACCCTGTAGGGGCACCCTGCACTTTTGAATGAAATGATGCCTTGGTGTTGGCTCCACCCAGAGGTGCTCTCTTATCTCTGCACCCATCAGTCTCTGATTCAGGGCTGTGGGAAGGAAGGGTGAACGTAAATTCTGGGGCACGTTCATCTCTGCAAAGCAAGCTCCATCAGACCAAGAGGAATTCTTTGGAAAAAAAAAAAACAGCCACAGGTGCTCAAGGCTAGAAGTAGAACCACACCCCAGCCTGAGAGGCACAAAATATAAAATGGGTGAAAAGTGGACTTACCTGGTGTTCCAATGGTTAAGCATTCACCTTCCAGTGCAGGGGACACAGGTTCTATCCCTGGTCCAGAAAGCTCCCACATGCCATAGGACCATTCAGCCTGTGCACCGCAACTGCTGAAGCCCCAAAGCCTAGAGCCTGTGCTCCGCAACAAGAGAAGGCCCTGCAGTGAGACGCCTGGGCACTGGACAGCAGCCCTCACTTGCCACAAGGGCAAGCCCAAGGGCAGCAGGAAGGCCCAGTGCAGCCAAAATAAATAGATAAATAACTCTGTAAATGAGTGAGAAGTCATAAAACAAACATGGTTACCAAAGAGGAAAGGAGGGAAGGGTAAATTAACAGGCTGGTATTTACAGTTACACACCAGTATGTATAAAACAGAAAACCAACAAGGGCCTACTCTATAGCTCAGGGGACTATACTCAATATCATGTAATATTCTATAAGCGGAAACAATCCGAAAAAGACAGATAAAGAATCTACCTGCAGTGCAGGAGAGCTGGGTTCGATTCCTGGGTCGGAAAGATCCCCTGGAGAAGCAAATGGCAGCCCACTCCAGTATTCATGCCTGGAAAATCCCATGGACAGAGGAGCCTGGTGGGCTGCTGTCCTTGGGATCGCAAGAGTCGGGCACGACTGAGCGCCTAAACCACCATGTATATGTGAATATAAATCTAAATTGCTCTACGGTACACCTGAGACTTAGCCAATATTGTAAATCAACTATATTTCATTTTTAAAACATGGGTGGAAAGGGACCCAAAGTGATCTGGGTGGAACATCATTTTACACTACAGACAATAACCCTTCTTTCATTTTATATATATATACACATATATATATCTTCTGACCTGAGACACAGAAGATACTTGCTAATGGTTAATGTTGTTATTATTTTTTTTCCCCATGACATCTTCCCTGAAAGGGCCTCACCAGGCTCACACCCAGAAGTCCTGTTTGCTCCCCTTGCGAGGCCCTCATCTGACAGCCAGGGTGACCACTCAACTCTGGTTTCACATCATTGGTGTCTCTGTTTGGCACCATGTTTGGTGCCCTGTCTTTCGGGGTTCCCTCTCCTCGGGATGGGAAGGCCCCACTTCCTGCTGGGTGGGCCGTGTGCAAGGGAGACGCCGGCCAGGCACTCGAGTTAGAGGGCTCTGTTCTCCCTCAGCCGTGCCCTCGCGTCTCCAGCAAGATCTGCCGGCCCCAAACCCTCCTCTGACATTAAATAAACCCTTGGCCTTTTCAAGTTTTGCCTATTCATCCTCTCCGGCTAAGGGTTAGGGATTTCTTAGACTGACCCACGGTCCACAAAAGGGCTTCTTCTCCATTTATTTCTAAGACCCTACCCCCAAGAGCCCTAGTTCAGCCTCTCTCCCTAGGGGGCCTAGGACTCCCAGGAACAATGCAGCCAGGGCTTTATTTAATTAATCTTCCTTAACGATCTGCCATTTCCATGTGCCAGCCAAGCGAGCTCATGTGCATAGCGGCCTCCCTCTGTGACTAATCCCCTGGGTTAAAAGACCCTGCTTGGCTCCAAAGCCTTGCATTCACCAGCTTATGAGAGCCGCATCTTCTCACGGGGCCAGACAGCCACCTCAACCACGCTGGTCCAGGCCTCATTTTCCAGGCCACCATCATGACTGAAATTAATCTAAGCGGGGCCTCTTTTACAAGAGTGGCAGCAAATATCCAATTCAATTTGCTTTTACCCAAGATTTCCCAGGAGTCAGGCCGAAAGAGATAATCGATGATGATTACAGGGCTTGGCCTGCCTGGCTGAGCCACAGTGTTAAAAGGAGGGCCAGTTTCTGCTTCGGTGCTTACCCAAGTTGGGTGCTAATTCAGGCAGATCCATGCCTTTTCTCAGTGGCTCTCAGCCATACGCGCCTCGATAATCACGCTGGGAAGGTGGAGGCGGTCGGTCCTCCTAGCCAAGAAAAAAGAATTCATTTCTGCTTCTCCTCCAGCCCGGAACAACAACAGAAATGTGCAGAGCATCTGGAGCAGCGTAAGAAGGCTGCTGGAACCACTGATGACAAAGAGATTTAATATAGATGGGCTAAACTTTCCTCCTCTCAGAGAGAGGCTAGTCAATACCTTTATTGCTAATCCAATCAAAAGAAAGTATTAAATTACTTGTTGATATCACCTTAACATGAACAGAACTGTTCTCTGCTTGGCTGGTTTTTCTGAAAGATCACAATGCCCAGTTCAGAAAAGTGGGGGCAGATGGCTCAGTGGGGTCAAAGAGACCCTCCAGATTCCCCATGTCCCCACTGTGGCCTCTGCTAGGCTTATACCAACTCACTGGTGGGCTCCTCTGGGTTCTAAACACTTTATAGAGGCTATGGCCCAAAGTGGGGATGTAACTGTGTGATAGTTAGCTATTGCTGTGTAACAAATACCCCAAAACATAGGAGCTAGAAACCACTCACAGGTACCAGCACCCAGCTCCTGTGGATCAGGAATCCAGGAGCATATTGACTGTGTGGTCCTACTTTGGGGTCTCACACAAGCCTGCAGTCTGGGTATCAGTTGGGGTTGTGTGACCTCAAGGGCTGGCCTAGGGCGATCAGGCCCTGAGCTCATGCACTCACATGCTGTCAGTAGGAGGCCTCAGATGAGTGTCGATGGGGCCTTTACACAGGGCTGGCTCCCAAGCTGCCAGCAGGATCTTCCCAGAACTCATGAAATCACACAAACCTGATGTAGAAGCCCAAACTACAAAAAAGGCCCAGCTGATTAGAAGGCAGTCTGGTGCTATAAAATCCTCCAACAGTCTGCACATTCTGTTCACTCTGCAAACATTTGTTAAAGTGCCACTTACTGAGGCCAGCCACTTGACATACTTCATCTCATTTAATCTTTACAGCCATACTTGGAGGTCAGTGTTGTCGGTTCAGCTTTGTAGACCCAGAGTCTGAGGCTCAGAGAAGCTGCATGACTTGCTGGGGGTCACATGGCTACAGAACAAGAGTTGGAACCAAGCTCTGGAGGCGTGCCCTTTCTAGATGCCACCTCCATGCCACACATGGCTGAATCCTTCTGCCCTGACGCTGCTAAATGCGATAGTCTTTGCCCTGCAACACACAGCAGAGCCCTTGGACAAGGACCCCACCTTCCTCCTCTCTGGCTGGAGGCCACGCTGGGAGTAGAAAGAGGAGAGGGAGGTGCTGGCCCCAGGCCAGCAAGGTTAAAGGGGCCCCAAAAACTTCAATAAGCAAGATGAATACTAGTTCAATGCAATATTTTAAAAAAATATAATTGACAAACTACATCTCATGGGCCAGCTGCCTGCTTTTGTAAACAAGATGTCCTTACTTCTGCATGCCAAGACAGGTCACAGTCTCTGGGCATACCTGTCCGGTTTTACTTCTGGGAAGGAGACATTCTTTGCCTTTTCAGCCTGGAGGACAGAACACGTGTCTGCAAATACAGGCCACGTGGGTGGGATCCTGGACAAGCCCAGAGAGTGACACCGGGAGTCAGACGGCTCTCTAATTCCTCCTTGGAGCCAGAGAGACCTTGATGTGATTTCCAGACATGAGGAGGAAATGCGCCGCTGGTGCTTGGAGAGCAGGGTGGGATGGCACCACTCCTGGCTCCCCGGAGGGGTGCACTTGGCCATGTGGTTTGCACACAGAACGCCAGGTCCCCATGCCAAAGATGTGACAGGAGCCGTAGTCATTTTTAACACACATACTCTACCTGGGCTCCACCACACCCAGGCAGGGACTCCAGCGCCAGCGTCGAGCTATTGTTCATGGAAAAAGAGATGCTAGGGCCCCCAACAGCCATTCTTAACTATGGACATTATTGCTCCATTTTGAGCTGCACCCAGGGACTCGTAAGAGGAAGACATAATGCTTGTTTGCGAAACTTTTATAGCTAATTGACATTTTTTCAGTGCTCCCCTGACAACTGTAGTTACTCCTGATTGGAAGGGCCATGGAAAACATCAAGCTATGCACTGTCTCCAGATGGGGCCATATTTCTGATATACCACTGGAAAAAAAAGAGAGAGAGAGAGAGTAAATAAAAAACTGTCAAAATAAACACCCTTGGAAGTGATAAAGAGGAGCTGAAATGATTGGCGAAAGCAGTTTTCTTTGTTTGAAAATGACGCATACTGAGTTCATACTAATTGATGATGTTGGACTCTCTGGGACTGTCAGATCTCGTCCTTCTTGGGAACATTTTCCTCCCTTCTGCACCTGCTCTTTGCTTTACAGACAAAGGGGAGGGAACACAGAAGCAAACATCTCCTTTCCTGTCTATATGGCTCTTTCTACTTACAGGTCCCAGACTCTGTCCTTGGTGCTAGCAGAAGCCAGGAATCATATTCTAGCTGCCTTAAGTCAAGTTCATGAAACAAAAACAATTAGAATCAAAGAGAGAAATCACACAAATGCTGGGAATTCCACTCTGGTCTCTGGACATAGTCACATACACATTACCTAGGAAGATGGGTAATGAGGATAGTACAAGATACACCAACAGAAGTGAGGAAGTGCTTGGCATAAATGCCAGTGTGCGTTTGTAGAAACTAATGAGTATTTTTATGGATCCATTTACTACAGATTTCAATCTAATTTTCTTGACTCAAAAAAGTCATTGACTCATGTAGAATGAATTCACTTGAGAACGTTATTTTTAAAACAGAACAATATGCCAGATGGAAACTATTGTATAAAACCAAGTTTTCTGGTTGCATGGCTGACTATTTCACATCCTGCCGACATGGAGGTCTCCTAGCCCATATGTTTCCTGATTGAGAACATGTCTCATGATAAGTATAAAATCATAAAACGCAATTGGTTATATTTAATACTCAATGTCCATGTATCAAAAACTTAGGCATTTAGGGCAGAGGGGAGACTGTCAAGTATTTACTCAAAACCTATGTTCACTTAGGGCTTCCCTGGTGACTTAGAGGCAAAGAATCTGCCTGTGATGCAGGAACCACAAGAGACGCAGGTTGGATCCCTAGATTGGGAAGATCCCCTGGAGGAGGGCACGGCAACCCACTCCAGTATTCTTGCCTGGAGAATCCCATGGTGAGAGAAGCCTGGCAGGCTAGCCCATAGGGTTGGTGCAAAGAGCAGGACATGACAGAAGCGACTTAGCACGCACACATGCAAACATATATGTTCACTTACCTTACACACAATTCAAATGAACTCAGAGTCCAGATTTCTAAATCAAAGCAGCAACTGAAGAGAAGGACGGGTGTTGTTAGAAGCAACTGCTGTGATAGCAGATAGAAATTGCAAAAGAGCAACAGCCTGACAACAATGGGAAAGATTTTTAACTCAGTGTAGTTACACGAGAACTCCATGAGTCTTAGTCACCGAGTCCAGCTGACACAGATGCAAGAGCCCAGGGCAGATCTCGGGCCTCAGGGTCAAATGCCAGCCAATGGGAAAAGTCATGTTCTGGAGCTCTGTTTAAGCAGCAGGAAAGGATACATTTTAGAAAAAATTCTAATTAAAAATGTTCATTAGGGTTGTTATTATTACTAATTGAGGGGAGCTAAAGGGCAAACCTCTGTATCAGGTGGGACACTTTTGGCCTCAAAGAAGAGAAATCCATCCAATTAAGTAAATAAGAGAATACATTAACTCCCTAAGTGAAACTTCATAGTTGACTTGGGTTCAGAGCCAGCTGGATTCAGGTGGTCAAAGGATGTCATGGAATTCTCTATCTTTTCATCCCACTTTCCTCTGAAATATTGTCCCATCCATGAGTTCAGTGCTCCAGGGCAAAGAGAGCTTCTTTGCCTCAGTGGTTAAAGTGTGAATCCTGGGGAGGGGTGTTCCTGGCCCAGTTCAAGTCCTTCGTCAACTCTCAGCCAATCACTGCGGCCGAGGCAACACAGCTCCAGGACGGGCCAGGCCTCGGCCACACCCGCACCCAAGGCTGGGGAGGCAGCGAGGGCTGACGGAGGGCTCTCCCCAAGGCCAGAGGACAATCTGGAGGCGGACACATGAAGAAGGAGGTAAGGATGCTGTGCTGATATCATTGCACCATCAGGATCATCAAAGCACAGTTGTTCAGAATGACTCAATGTCTGAGAGCCTTTGAGTTTCAGGTTTCCTAGGAAGCAGACTGAGAGGAAGAATTGGGTGCAGCTAGATTTTGGAAGAGGGCTCTTGGGACAGAAACACAGAAGGAGTGAGGGGAGCTGTGTGGGCAGAAGGGGCATCAGGATGTCATGAAAGAGCACCGACAACTTTGGCCTGGCCCACAAAGAGCTCTGAGCTCAGACAGCCGTTCCAAGCCACCCTGAACCACGGCAGGGGCCAGCCCTTGGTACCTGCCGCATTGACTGGTCACTGGATGTGCACTGACCCTGGGGAAGGGTCCTAGCCTTAGAGGAAGGGAACCCCTTCAGCCAAGTGCAATGCTGGGGGAGGGACTCAACTGAGAGTCATCACCAGGCAACAATCCCAGCATCGAGGGAAACGGAGCCTCATACTGGAGGAGAGGTCTCGGCAGAGGGCCAGACGGAAGCTGGAGCCAGTGCAGTATAAGGCAGGGTATCTCTCCCAAATGTGAGGCCATGAGCTTCAGATTCTGCCTACCCTGGACCAGCCACCCTTGTGGCCTGAACACACTGATCTCAGGAAAAGAGGACAGCGCTGCAGACAGGCTGGGGGCGAGCAGCAGACTGGATCCCGGGCAAAGAAAAGACCCTGCCATTTACTGAGCACCTGCTATGCGCTGGTCCATGCTGGTTACTGTGCTGCACATGGGCCTCCATCCAGAAGACGAGGAGTCTCTGAGGTGATACTATAACGAAGAGGGGGAAAGGTGGGAGAAACTTAAATGCTGGTTCTTGGGGCCTCATATTCAGAAAATTCTTTCCAAATCTGGATTACAGACACCACACTAATAACAAAAGAAAGAGGATCACAAGGCTTCCACTAAATCATTCCAAGGATGAGAAAGAGAACAGTTATTCAAAAGTGAGCCCCAGAGGGTGAACAAAGTTCGTTTCTGAAAGTGTGTGGGGGAAATCAATTCCCAAGAGGAGATAGGAAATTTAGGGAAAGTCTTAAAAACTTTTGTTTTTTTTGTAACCGCATAATGTAACTAATTATGTAACCGCATAATTAGTCTACTTTCGGAAGGATCCTTTTTAAAGGAGAATCACCCCAAAAAAATCCAGAAAATTCGTTTTTATAAAGAAGGGTGAGGTGGTCTAAAACAAAGAACAATGAGACAAATACCACAGGCTGTGGCCCATTCTGTACATTTCTTTCCTGAGAACAAAGAAGATGGACAGAACAGTGAGCAGGCCTGATCACTCCTAGTTTTTACCTTCTGTGCGCCCAGCAGCCCAGTCATGTCTGACTCCTTGTGACCCCGTGGCCTGCAGCCTGCCAGGTTCCCCTGTCCAGGGGATTCTCCAGGCAAGAATGCTGCAGTGGGTTGTCACTTCCTCTTCCAGGGGATCTTCCCAACTCAGGATGGAACCTATGTCTGCTGCACTGGCAGGCGGATTCTTTACCACTTGAGCTACCTGGGAAGCCTATGTACATTTCAAAGAGGCAATGATGTGAGAAATAAAGTCCTCTCATTTGCCCTTGACTGTTTACCCCCTTTTTTTTTTCCCAAACAAACAGGAGTTATGAACCTGGAGTTTGTCACCGACCTGAAAAGGTCCACAGATGCCAATTACCAGTTTAAGCTTGTTCCTCGGTCCCTGGAATGACACCGCTACTGTTTCCACCCAGGCTTGCAGAGCTGTACCTGGAGAGCAGCGGCTTCCCCACCGCAGCATCAGAGCCCAGCCGGGGGCCCCTTCCTAGGGGCATGCAGAGGAGTCAGGCCTCCAAGCAGGTTTGCAGCCGGTGAGGTGTGGCTGCATGCGCCTGGAAGCTTGAAGCTGTGGGTCAGCCCTCTCTGATGGGGCGGTGATGGTCAGGCTACAGTCCCCAGTTAGCCAATCCAACACTTACCCAGGTGTTCCTGTGAAAGTATTTTGCAGATATAATTAAAACACCTCCTCGGTTGAGTTTAAGTAAGGGAGATTGTCTTGGACAATTTGGGTGGACCTGTGGAAGTAGGGCTGAGATTTCCAAGAGAGAGTAAAAGAGAGGGGGGCTTCCCAGGCGGCGCTGGTGGTAAAGAACCCACCTGCCAGTGCAGGAGACATAAGAGACGTGGTTTGATCCCTGGGTCGGGAAGATCCCCTGGAGAAGGGAATGGCAACCCGCTCCAGTGTTCTTGCCTGGAGAATCTTGTGGACACAGGAGCCTGGTGGGCTACAGTCCATAGGATCGCAAAGAGTCGGACACGACTGAGCATCTTAGCCACACACGCACGCAAGGGAGAGAGATGGAGGAACCTCCACTGTGGACAGCAGCCTCTGGCTGTGCCTGTGGGGCTCCTCCCGACACGGTCCTCCTTCACTAACGCTGCCCTGTGGACCCCAGGCCTCGGTCAGCCCCGAGGGCGTGCGCATTTCCTTTGTGAGATGAGCGGGGCTCACTGGAGCCACGCCAGGCTGCCTCGGCTGCTCCTGCCCCGGGGACTGCACGGGCCTGGGCTGTAAATTCTGCCCCCGGCTGCAGCAGTGGGGGAAACAGTCGAAAGGCGCGAGGTGCGAGGAAGAAGGCTGCAGGGGTTGGGCCAGACCTGAGCCTGCTGAGGGCTGGAGGGACAGAGGAGGACGGATGGTGGATCCGCATCTAGCTTTGATGGTGGGTCACCCGTGTGGGATGAACGGGGGCAGGGGTAAGACTCTGCACTAAGGCCCCAGCGCACGCTCATCCTCACCCCACACACGCTTTGGGTCACCTTTGCCCGAGCTCCCACACAGACCTCCGGCTAGAGATTCCACCCCCTGGCCTCTGCCAAACTGCACCCTTCTCTCCATCTGAACCCCGATTTCACGCTCTGGTGTGCCGTGACGGTCCCCCACGCTGGGGTATCTGGCTGCCGTTTGCTGTTTGCAGCTTCCGGGAAACCCAACTGTCTCCTTTCTTCCGTGTCCCACAGACACACGTGGGCATCTGTGGCATCTGGGGTGTGTGCGGGCCTCTGGTTATAAAGCTCCCCTTTGTGTTCCACTGTTCTTGGTCTTAGAACAAGAAACACTGGTGCATTTCAGAGCTGGAAGCAGCTGGAAGCAGGGCATTTGGGGTAGCATCCACAGTCTGTTCCCGCCAGAGCAAGGAAGTCCATCAACCCCTAATGTGGCTTTTCCTTCCCTCCCAAATCTGGAAGGCCCAGGGGATTTGGGCCAGGGCAGTTTCAGAAGGCAGCGGGCTTTCTCACCAGCTTTCTTCGGGAATCACATTTGATGCTCCTCCACCAAATCCTGGTTCCCCTTCGTGGACGCTCTCTCCCCGCTCTCCATCCCCACTGAGGCTGCCCAGCTAAGGTTCCTGTCCCCCACAGCCCCCTACTTTTTTCACCTCTTCCACATTGCCCGCCCCACCCTGTCGATTTCCAGAAGCAGCCTGAGGGATCCTTTCAGAAAATTCACATCGCTACCCAGCCCCCAGCGGGTAAAGAATCCGCCTGCCTACGCAAGAGATGTTAAGAAACACGGGTTCAAAAAAAAAAAAAGAAACACGGGTTCGATCCCTGGGTCAGGAAGATCCCCTGGAGGAGGGCATGGTAGTGTTCTTGCCGGGAGAACCCCATGGATGGAGGAGCCTGGCGGGCTACAGTTCATGGGGTCGCCAAGAGACAGGACTGAAGGCGACTTAGCACACAGCACGCCCCAGCCCCTAGACACACACCAATTCAATTCAATTCCATTGAATATACTGGGCGCTGAATCAGGGGAACCAGCAGTGAACAGAGAATGGAGTCTTGCCCCTGACCTCGGTTCACAGCAGGGAGTCGGACAGAGACACTGAAGCTGCCAGACAGCTGTTCAATGTCCCGTTTTCCTGTGGAAACGGGGATGAAGCCTCAGCCCTCACCGCAGGCCTGTCGACCGGCCCAGCAGCCCCAGCACTCACCCTCCCCAGGCAGTCACCGCATGCCGGCCCCTGCTGGCCCCTCACCCACCAGGATCATCCTCACCGCCCACCCCTCCCCTGCTAGACACCCCCGGGAGCCCTCGGGAACTTTCCTGGTGAAGTCCTTCTCCTGTCCCCAGATGACTTCTGACAGCCCCCCACGGGGAGTCGTCCTGAAGAATTATGAGGCTGGGAAGAAAGCCTTCTGGATCCTTTTCTTGTAAGAATCATGCTGGGCGGATGGTCTTTTGCCCTTGAGATGGTGGAAACATTTTAGACACCGGGAGAAGGCGGAGTGGGGAGGAAGAGAGAAGGAGGCGGGGAGAGGGAGACGCTCCAGAGCTGGAGGGGGTGGTGAGCCAGCAGCCCGTCGTCTGTCCCGAGACTTCTATTGAGCGCCTGCTGGATGAGCCATGGACCAGTCCCTGCCGTCTGCACGCTGGTGGGCTCAGGCTGAGGCAGACTCGCAGACAAACCACGTCTCCAACCCCGTCAGACCCCGGGACCTAAACTCACCAAGAGGCTTTGGAGTCTATAGCTGCACTTTTGATTTTCTCCTGTTGGACTTCGTAAGCTGTCTCTGATACAAAGGCAACAGAAACACACGTGGTACGGAATAGAGTCGGCACGGTTTACTGGCCGAATCACGGAATACGTGGAAGGCCTCGTTTCCATGCGGTAAAATTCACTTTACCGCGTACAGCTTTGTGAGCGCTGACAAACACATGTGACTGTGTAGCCGCCCCCACAATGAGGACACAGACGTCCCCTCACCCCAGAACATCCCCCCAGCTCCCCCTCTGTGGCCAACCCCACCTTTCCTGCAGCTTCCCTGGTGGCTCAGAGATAAACAGTCTGCCTGCAATGTGAGAGACCCGGGTTCGATCCCTGGGTTGGGAAGATCCCCTGGAGAACTTCAAGGACAGAGGAGCCTGGTGGGCTGCAGTCCATGATGGGGTCGTAGAGTCGGACATGACCGAGGGACTAACACTTTCTGCCCTCTCTTCACCTGAGACCCTCACAACCTCACATCCGTCTTCCTTCCCTGTAATTTTTCCCTGCCGGAACCATCGGGTGGAATCTTAATTATACTAAAAGATCATTATTAATGTTTAATTGCTTGACTCAGTTCTATAATACTTCTTTCCGCCCCTATTTTTTCTACCTTTTTTTTTTTTAAATCACTTCTGCATCAGATAGTCATGTAACATCATGGGTAGGGAGAACAGACTTTCCTTGGCATCACAACTTGCTACTGGAGATGGCACACCTCATGGGCAGCACTTCTTGCCTAAAGCACCAGCTCTTTGATCTCCCTACACCAGCCCCTAGGGCCTCGGCCTTGGCATACTAGTCGGTAACTCAGCTACATCCTTCCCCTCTCCCAGCCACCTCCCTACAGCTGCTGTGAGTGATGGAGGCAGCCTGCCAGCTCTGCCCACAGTGCCCACAGGACCCCCAGGTGTGAAGAGTGATGCCTAAACGGTGGGTGGTGGGGGTGGGGGTAGAGGCAGAGATCACCCACTCCCACTCCCATCCCATGAACGGCTGGGCTGCTGTTTCCTCCCAGGAGAACTCTGGCACCTTGAAAGGAGCCTGTGCAAGTCAGAGGCTTAAGTTTAAATATCCTCAAGTTGAGTCTGTCTCTGCCCTTGAACTTCTCTTAGGATAGGGCTTCCCTGGTGGCTCAGATTAAAGAATTCACCTGCAAGGCAGGAGATGTGGGTTCGATCCCTGGGTTGGGAAAATCCCCTGGAGAAGGGAATGGTAGCCCACTCCAGTACTTTTATCTGGGAAATCCCATGGACAGAGGAGCCTGTGGGTTACACTCTATGGGCTCTCAAATAGTCAGACATGACCGACACTTTCACTTTAGGGTAGAAGGGGTTTTCAGGAAGCAACAACTCCTCACGTCTCAAAAGATACACCCCCTGCTCATAATTCTTCTACTGGGGCCATTCCCATGTGCGTGCACTCTCAGTCCGCATGTTCTCTCAGGCCTTGGGAGACCCTTCCTGCTCCCAGAAAAGGCAAAGGGGCACAACGCAAATTAGGAGACCCTGAACTAGAGACTTCTGTTACAAGGGGAGTGGAAGAGAAAGATGAACCTGCAAATGTCTGAACGCATTTTCTGGATTACCTGCATTTTGCCATTTCCTCTTTGCAAAGTGGATGATGGCTAGTTATAAAGAGATTTCCTAAAATATGTTTGATGTGTTCAGACTTCCTCACTTTTAATAGAGTTCCCTTGCATTTGCAGGGATGGTTTGGGCTTGTCTACACTGATAAGCTTCTGACAGCCTATTTCTCAAATGGCAATCAGAGACTGCTACAACCTATGCTTCTGGAACGGCTGCAAGACGATGCTTTCCTTGTGATCAGATGTATCCTCCACCACTTGTCAAACCCCACACCGATGAGCTGATCATCTGTCACTGATACCAGGAAATTTAACGAACATAAATGAAGTACTCTGAGCTTCCAGAACAGCCTTCATTTTGAGAGGAAGACAGACAAACACCAGCTCAGCCATTGTGGGCTGGCTGGAGAGCGAGATAGGAAAGTAAGCAAGTATTAAATGTTCATTTCATTGCTTGAGGATTTTATCATGTTACTGAAATAAGTTTGAGCCCCAGAGCCAGAGGGCTTTTCTGGGCCATTCACAAGTTATTTCCAACCTTGAGCCAATTCTCTTTGAGAATTCTTTTTCTACACGACCCTCTGCACCCCAACCTCACCCACCTCCCTTTGATCTCCCTTCTGGACCTCCTGGCGCAAGTGAGCAGAAAAGCTCCAAGGGGAAGACAGCTCTGACTTCCTGACTTAGCAGATACGGCCTCGACTTTAGAACAGCAATCACTGAGCCTGCCACGCTGGGAAAAACGAAACCAGGTCCATCTCCCAGGTCTTTGCTCATGGGTTTTTAAATCTCTTTAGGAAACAAGTGTTTCCAGGTCCTAAAGTTCAGAACATCCAGGAAAATAGCCATTTCCAGTCTCTGAAAGTCAATGTCATGGCCCAGCACCTGGAAATGTTATGGCTGACCTTGCCTCTCAAAGAGATAAACACAGAGAAGTAATTTCTCAGGTGAGCAGCACTTCAGATCACAGAGGCAGGAGGGGGTGAACAGGGCGTCCACGGGGAACAGATGAGACTCCAACGCAGATTAGGAAGGGCACGACTACCAGCTACAAAAAGACAAGAAACCAGAGCGTTTACTCAACAGCGTAGGAACTCCCTTGCCAGATGCTCCAGAAACATCTTCATCTCTGTCCTACCCAGATGGTAGCGCTACCTTACGGGGCCATGGAATTAGAGCGAATACTCCCAAAGCAATTTTCTCAGTCCCATAAGGGAAGAACAGAGAAAAACCAAGTCTTTTTAGCTCAGGGCTGGTGTTCTAGGATGTTTTCGGTTCCTTGCCTTTCTCAAGCAGTCTTTGAATTTGTTGCTCAGTCGCTCAGTCATGTTTGATGCTTTGTGACCTCATGGACTGCAGCATGCCAGGCTTCCCTGTCCTTCACCATCTGTAGGAATTTGCTCCCGGAGTCTTTGAATAGTTCTTTCCAACTCCAGAAAATGAGCCTGTAACAAAGTCCAGGTGAGGTGGGGGATGCTTGAGATGTCATTTCCCATGTGATAAGGGTCGCACTGCACAGGGACACACGGTTGTTGTGTGGGATGGTTTCTAGATTGTTATCCAAGAATCAATTGGAAGCTGATGAGTATTAGGTCCAGGCTTCAACTGGAGCAAGAACTCAAGTACCCCAGAGCGAGTGCTCACCTCCAGTGCCGAGCCCACCCCCATCTGCCCTGGGCCCCTGGGACTGGGACCCTGCAAACAGCGTTCTGCTCTGCCAGCTACTCCCAGTTAGGCTCTGCCATGACAGGGTACTGGGCAGAGACTGCAAGGCTGGGGGAAGGGGAGAGACTCGAAGCTCTTGTTCAGCCACTTACCCATCCTGACTCTGAGAAAGGAGGCCTTTGGGCCAGAACAGCGGAAGGGCATTTGTTGTTGTCATTCTGTCTCTCAGTCATGTCTGACTTTCTGCGACCCCATGGACTGCAGGACGCCAGGCTTCCCTGTCCACCATCTCCTAGAGTGTGCTCAAACTCATGTCCATTGAGTCGATGATGCTATCTAATCATCTCTTCCTCGGTTGCCCCCTTCTCCTGCCGCCCTCTGGGGCAGCACCAGCATCAGAAAGCAGGTGCCTGGGCCTGGCTGTCTGAGATCTGCATGGCCAGGCAGACATAGCCCACCAGCCGCTACTGGGCTGACCATGTGCCCTGGCCCCGAGGCCTCTTGCTTCTGTCTGAAGTTCTCACTGGCTACAGACAACGGCAGTCCATCCCCTGTTGGTGGGGACCAAGGAGGACCCTTTCTGCTTGCCCTCAGCAGAGACATCAGTTCACAGCCCAGAGAATTAATGCATTATCAGCAAAAGTCCTTGTGAATGACGGCGTTGATTCATATCAACTGCACCTGATGGTCCATACCATTGGGCTGATGTGTTCTGGAGGCTCTGGGTTACGGTATCAGCCTACAGGCCACCCGATCAGTAAAAACTGGCCCCCTTTTACTGAGCTACAAGGTGGCTGAGAAGCTTCTGCTCTCTACATCAGCAAAGGGGTGATTCTGTTCATCCAAGGGATGGGTATTAGGTTGTTCGATCTAACATGAATCTTTTCCTTTATGGGACGCTGGGATGAATATGTTTGATCTAACATGAATCTTTTCCTTTATGGGAAGCTGGGATGAGTATGTTTGATCTAACAAGAATCTTTTCCTTTATGGGAAGCTGGGATGAATATGCTCAGGCTCAGAAGGTGGAGAGGTGGAATGATGGCCCGGTGGGGCTGCAGGTGGCATCCCCAGGCTTACGGAGGACACAGCGCATGACTGTGCACAAACTGAGCCCCCACTAGCACATGACTCCCTGACAGCTGTGCCCGCGTGAGGCACCCTGTTCTGTTTACAGAGCAAGGAGGAGGTGGTGGCTCAAGAGAGGACACGAGCTTTACTGCCAGCCTCTCTGCAGGGCAGGGGAGTCCACTCCCAGCTGGGCTTCTGATGGTCTATGGAAATCACGCTACCTGATGGCAAGAGGCTGTGAAATCTCAGAACCCTGAGAGGCCAAAGGTCAGAGTTCAACAAGCAGGACAACCAGCCTCTTGATGGCACAGGACAGTATGCCTGGGCCCTGGACTTGCCCCTTGGTTGTTACAAACAGGAAGTTCTTGCACGTGGCTTTAAAGGCTGAGTCTTAGCTGTCGTGCGCTAGTCTTCCTCCCCCGGGAATATCCTTCTGAAACAGCGGGAGCTGATGAGGAGCATCATCCCATTTTCAGAGTCCTGGCTGCAGCTCTCAGGTGCCCCCGACCTGACCTCTGTCTCCCTCTGGCAGACCCTTCACGCTGCAGCTTCCTTCTCCTCTGGGGGCCATCTCTCCGCTCACATGTCACCTGCTCAGGGGAGCCTCGGAGCCTCCCAGGCTCCATAATCTCCCTAGTACACTCTCCCCGAGCACCACCCTGGTCTTTCTTTTATCCCAATTTACGTCACGGAACTGCCATGACTAGTCTGGCTGTGAGTGGCTTGAGAACCCTTGAGGGCAGGCCCTGGACCACGCAGCTCACCCCTGTGTGGGGGGACCTGGCCGGGACAGAGAAAGGGACACAGAAGAGTCTGTGCTGCATGACAGGCCAGTGGCGGGTGGGCCACGGATGGGCAGGCTGGTCCCCCGAGGACCAAGAACAAGGAATGCGCAGCCAGCTCTGAGACGTTCAGTGCATCTCTCTCTCAGCCAGGCCCCCGACACAGCATGTGGCCAGCAGGGTCCCCAGAAGGGCCAGACTTTGGGCTGACCCTGCCTTACCCTCCCGCTGCACAAAGGGACTGGGGTGGTAGCTGGGACTCGAGTTTATACTGGTGGCTTCAAATAAGGCAAGCGCCTACCTTACGGGCTGTCGCAGGCTCACCTCCCTCCTGTCTGCCTCCGCCTCGTCCCAGCACCCGAAGGGTACAAGGCAGCGGAGGGACCGACACCCAGAGAGGGGCTCACCCCATGTGCTAATGGGACGGGGACAGGCAGTGGTAGTGCAATGGGGCTGGCCCGGCTGGCACCAGTTTCTGATCAACTGCAGACACGGCGGCACGTCCCCTAGAAAGAGAGGCGGGGGACCACCAGCTCTTCAGATGGGCCCTCCACTCCAGACGCTAAGTCCGCCCTGTGTCTGAAGGCATGGGAAATCCCTTATGAATGTAAACTTGATCTTCCCCATCCATCACTTACAGATGATAAAGAGCTAGCATCTTGAGATTCCTCTGCAACGGAAGGCCTGTGCCCTCTGTGAACCAACTTTTCTTATTAAATCCATTGAAATCGGGGCTCAAAACACCATAGGAGAAGAAGTCATAAATGACAGAAACCACCCCCTCCTTCTCCAAGGCTTCTGGGTGTGTCTGGGAGAGAAAAGCTCACAGGATTTGGAATTAAGCAAAGTACAAATATTCAAGAAGCTCTTAATCACCACAAATTGGCACTCTTGTTCACTGTGATTCCTTTCTCTGAAGACGGTCCCCCGATGCTTTGAAAAAGCAGCTGTGTTCCCCACTCCCTCCCTCCCTCCCCTCTGCCTGGCAGAGAAGGAGCCTCAGTGCCAGCCGACCCCTGGCTGTTCTTCAGCCAGCAGCTCTCAGGCACAACTTGAGTTGCTTCTGGAAAGCTACAGAAACTTCCGCAAATATTAACTGTGCGAAAGGATTCCTGATACTTGGAGGAAAATTACTCTGCTTTTGAACAGTGAAGATGTTTAACAATATTTTTCAATCCGGATTTAAATTCTAGAGAATGGTTTCTCTTCCTGGCGACCTGTCTTAATGGTGCCCAAGAGCTTCGTGATGCTGGCCTGGCACGGCTTTCTGCTGGCGCGTCTTCCTCTGTGCATTTCCGAGCGTGCACCAGTGCACCTCTCGGTTTTCAACACATCCACGTGTCTCTCTCTGAACAGGGAAGAGTCTGCCTTTCCAGCAAGGTAGCAGGAGCAAAACCAAACTGATGAATCTCAAATTCCTACAAGAATCAATTGTGGGAGAGGTAACTTAGGAAAAAAGTCTCCTTGTTTTCAAATACAGACCTACCACATGAGTACAGTTGAAGGAAAGATATTTACCTCACATCACTCAGGATGGCCATTATCAAAACATGCACAAACAATAAATGCTGGAGAAGGTATGGAGAAAAGGGAATCCTCTTACACTATTGGTGGGAATGTAAATAGGTACAGCCAATACGGGGGACAGTATGGAGGCTCCTTAAAAAACTAAAAATAGAGCTACCATTTTCGACTGAGCAATCTCATTCCTTATATACTTGGAGAAAACCAAACCATAATTCCAAAAGATACATGCACACCAATGTTCCCTGCAGCACTATTTACAACAGCCAGGATACGGCAGCAACCTAGACGTCCATCGATAGATAAAGAAGATGTGGCACATATACACAATGAAATATTACTCAGCTATGAAAAGGAACAAAACTGTGCCTTTTGCAGAGATGTGGATGGACCTGGAGAGTGTCACATGGAGTGAAGTCAGTCAGAAAGAGAAGAACAAACATCATACATTTACATGCATTTAATAAGAGGAATCTAGAAAAATGGCACAGATGAACCTATCTGCAAAGCAGAAATGGAGACGCGAATGAGAGAACAAATGCATGGACACCAAGGGGAGAAAGCAGGCAAAGTGAGCTGGGAGGCTGGGATTGACACATATACGTTATTGATACTGTGTGTAAAATAGAGAACTAGCGAGAACCTACTATTTTGCACAGGGAACTCAATGCTCTGTGGTGACCTAAATGCAAACGCAATCCACAATGGAGGGGATATATACACGCACCTCTAGCTGATTCACTTTGCTGTGCAGTAGAAACACAACACTGTAAAACAACTATACTCCAATAAAAGTTTTTTAAAAGGATATTTTGTATTTAGTCATTCAGCAAGAGATGCACAGAGGGCAGACCCTGTTAGAAAGGCAGGGGGTGGCCTCAGAAGCTAGAACTCAGTTGTCTGTAAGTCCACAGTTACAAGTGTGTGCAAATGCTATTTGGAGGGAACAAGTGTAAACTCACATCCTTGAACCCATTTGGGTCCATCAACTGCCTTTATGTCTCTCCCACTATTTCACATGTAACTAGTTCTACTGGATTCTCTAAAGCAGAAGGCTTCTGAAGGCATCAGCCGGACCGATTCCAACTCCACCCTGCTAACTCTCAGGTACCACCATGGGATCAATCTCAAATATGATGCTTTAGAAATCTGCAGTTAAGAATCAGGTAGATATGTTTCAACTTGGAAATAACTCTGTATGCGCAAAATTCAAAACATGAGCATCATCTGAGAATAATTTTCCACCTACTATATTAGCATCAGAAAAAGCACTCTAAATCAAAGAAAAAAGTCAACAGTCAGGTCCTGTTTTTGCTGGTAGAAAGAGCGCTGTTGTACAAAGAGGGGTATATGGTCTAAATCTGTCAAGAATGAATCTCCTCAGATGAATGGTCTTTCTTTAGTTTTTCCAAAACATAAATACCTGCTGTGGTTATGTACATGTAATGGAAGCACTGGATTTGCCTATGGAGTTATTTTACCTAGCTTTCCTTACTCTTTTCCAGGAACAAAGTGTGGACTCCTGCAGTGCATGTAGGAACTCAGGAGGAACAAGGTCTCAAGCGGCAGACACGTTCAACTCTGGACTCACAAAACCTCCAGGCGCCGTTCTAGGCAACGTAAAACAGGGTCAATTTCAAAACCTCTTTCCAACAGCACCCTTTGAAAGCAGGATGTCACTGAATATCGTCTCTCATGTCAGGCTTGAGCTGTTACCTGCGTGTTCTCAGAGGGATAAGCGTCGCCTGTGGTGGGCGCAGACTGAGTATTAAACAGCCACGTCACGATGCCACACAGCTCCCCGTCTCCAGGAGCAAACTGGAGGCAAGAGTGGGCCAGGCACGGCAGTGTGCTAGGAGATGCATCTGGGGAGATGGCGGGGCAGGGGGGCGCCGTATGCAAATGTTGACCCCAGATCAGGAACACGGCCCAGCTCTGGGGCTGGGACTGCATTGCTGCAGCAGCTACGCTTCCAGTTCATGAATGCGCTAGGCTCTGAAAGCTTCTGGAGGCTTCTGTTCAGATTCTGAAAGACGCTGTCTAGAGTTCCGAGCTGGGAACAGATTGAGCTCTTCCTGCCAACAAACATAAACAGAAGAGCCCAGTGCTCTGGTTCATGAATCTTCAGAGCGTCTCTACCTTGTGGGCCAGGAATCTTCTAGATGTCCATCATTAAGGAGGCAGTGTGACCTCGTATCACATGACTAAGTTAATTACAAGGCTGAAATAGAATTTTTCTGGCTTAGAAACAACAAGGTCTGGCTGGGACTCAGGCTGAAGGGCACTCTACTACCTGTGGTTACACCCAAGTTTGGTGCACACATTTTAGTGTGTAAGTAGGACCTTGGAGGACATGCTAAAACAGCCTAAATAAAGGATTCTGTTGAAGTGCCTTACATTTGTCCAGCTGACTACAAAGGCGTTTATGAATTGGTGGCACTTCACCCTGAACTGCCTTCAGCGGTCAGGGCAGCACACCTATTATCTGACACGCTTGAAAGTACTAAGACACATATTTGCTGGCCTTTTATTCCTTTCAATTAGTCCAGATTAATGAAGCTTCAATTTTATCACCAGAGACAGATATCTCTGTCATGGGTCTTCTCTTCATCCCAGAAAGGGATTCCATTATTTGTTTAGAGGAGACTCTCCACTGGCTTGCCAGCATTCCTTCAAGTTTTCCTCAGATTAAGATGCAGCTCGAGTCCGATTACAAGTCTGCATCCACACACTGGTGACAGTCTCTCTGCCTGTCACCCTGGGCTAGGTCAGAACCTAGAGGTCACCCTGTGCAACAGTGTCATTTTCAGATGGGGACTGAGGTTCCGAGAAGTGAAATGATGCCCATGTGTTATAGCCAGCTTTGCCCAGCACCGACCAGGATTTCAACCCTCCACTTGACACCTTAGGTGAGGACTGGAATCAAAGCATCGTCTGATTTCTGTGCTTCCTACAAACACACCTTTACTTATTCTCGTCAAACTGTTATGTCCCCTGTGTGATCCCAGGGAGTCACCTGCCACGAGGCTGGCTTCCAGTACGGGTCCAAAAGGGCAGGAGACAGATGACCTGGTCAGTTGAAGAAAACCATTTAGTTTACTCAGCAAAAAGGGGACATCATGAATAAAAACCCAAATGAACTTTTTGGCCAACCTGATATCATCTCTTAGTTTTTATCCTTTAATCTCTAGGTTTAAATTTCCTAGCAGTAATTACCCCTAACCTCTGCCTGTAATCACAACAGCACTCAATACGAAGTCTTCCTGCAGCAATTAAAAAAACAAAAAAAGCCCTCTTTTTTTTCATGCTAAACTCTGATATCTAATTAGTACAATAATAATTTCCCCCTTATCAGGATAATTGCATCTTTGAATATATATTTTTCAGACTGGAGAGCTCTGTTGCACAGGCATCTTCTAGAAGACTGAATGCAGGTCTGTTTTGTTACCCATTCATTTGTGACTTCAATCATTACTGTAAGCGCATCTTCTACAAAACAAATGCTGAATTATACATTGTGTATCTTTCCAAGCACGTTAGATAAATTTTTAAACAGACCAGAGGAATGATCATGTCACAAGCTTAAAATAAACTAAGTTACAGGGTGGATTCCATAACTTCATTTAATATTGATAGCAGCTCCATTTAAACCTTGAAAAAGCAAATACCTTTAATAAATTTCATGTGAATAATTATATATTTTGATATAACTATCATACAGGAGTGTGTACATATAGAAATCTATAGGTAGACTTATATACATTTCAATATATACCATATATATCTTTTTTTCTTCTCAAATTTTTCTTTTTAGTAAAACAAAGCAGTTTTACTTGTACATGGATGTGTGATGCTACATTCAGTCCTGAGTGATTTAAGGGATCATTAATAAACTACATAATTCTAGTCTTGCAGCTTAAGATCCAGTAGATTCAGTAACAAAAATGTGAACGAAATGTTTAAAAATATGCATTCAATGAGGAGCTAGTTTTGTGCTTAGCAGAGAAAGCTCGAACGTGCACGACAGCCATTTGGTAAAAACTTCTTGAATATTCAAGATTAAACGAATATCCTATTTCAATGGATTTATAGAAGCTGATGTAAGCTACATCCAATGTGTCAAGCATGGAAGACTCCAGTCATGATTGGACTGAAAATCCCTTTTGCAGAATGTGAAATTCTGTGTAAACATCGGTGCTCAGGGATTATACAAAAAGTTCAGACTCAAATGGGGAAAAAGGAAAATACAGTGAAATAATTTAAGATGCTTTTCTTGGGATACAGCCAGTCACATGGAAGGGATATTAAAAAAAAATAAGAGTATTCTGGTGAAGGGGGAAACCAGATGAAAGTCACTGGGGAGGTCTACCAGGCACCCACCAGGGAAGCCCAGGCTGGCTCCAGGGGCCCACGGTGACGGAGCCCCCGGGACAGACCCTGCACACAATGAGAAGGCCACATTCACCCTGACGGGCGGGGGCGGCCGCCCCCAAGGTCACCGTGGCCAGCGCGGCCCGGCTCTGCTCAGGCACTCGGAGGCGGCGGCGGGGGGCCCAGGCCCCTGGCGGGGGCTGCTCGGACCAGAAGGCACTGTGCGGCGGGCTTGCATCTCCAGCCCTACCCCGTCCCGTGGCTGCTATAGTCGAAGACGCCCTTCTTGAAGAACGGCGAGAACTCGCACACCGTGTGTTTGGACAGCGTCAGCCCCACCTTGTCGATGTGCAGCGGGGACGTGGCCGACTGGAGCATCACGCTGAAGAAGTCCCTGAGGTACCGCTGGGAAGAGACGAGAGGCAAAGACACGGTCAAGGCACGGGCAGGCAGGAGGCGGCGGCGCCTAGAAACAACGCCCTTGCTGGCATGGAGGGGCTGCCACTGTCAGAAACAGCGCAGGGACCCTCCTCTGATGCCTTCCCCACGTCGGACCCACCTGGGGAGCAGCCACGGCGCCCAGTGTGCGGCTGACACTTCTTGGTTCTGAACTCATGGGACATGTCGTCTGCAGACAGGCCCAGGGAACGCCGGGCAGCGGGCGCTGGGGGTGGGGTCTGCTTTCCAGCATTGTGCCAGTAGTTAATACCCCGCTTTTTCAGCCAAGTCACATGTGCTGAGTCACTTCAGTTGTGTCTGACTCTTTGCAACACTATGGACTGCAGCCTGCCGAGTCATGTCTCCCTGTCCAACTTACTAATAGGAAGACCACTAAGAGGAAGGAGAACAAAACTGCTCATGGTCTGCACGATGCTAAATGCACATTTTTACTCTTGTTGACCAGGGGACTTTTGCAGAAACTAACGTCTCTGGCACTAATATGTCTTTAGTTAATAATGTGTCAAGGGGCACAGGCCTCTGCTTTGCAGTCTTCTTATACACTAAAAGGAAAGGAAACACTGTGGGCAAGAGGGTCCACTGCAAACACCAACATTTACAGACCAACCAGCAAAGGAAGCTCTTGCTGAGATTAATTTGCTCTGAACCCCATGCTCACCCCCCACCCCAACCTTTGCACACATCTGTGGCAGCACTGGCCTACTTTTCTGGCACCAAACTCGCAAAGCTGCTCTGAGTCCAAGACCCGAGATGCTGGGGCTGAAATCAGACATGGGCACCAGCAAGATGTGTTAATGGAAAAGAGAACATGCAGAAATACTTCATACAGTTTCGGTATGGCAAAGGTTACCTATAACTGAAAATGGGGTGCAGGGGGGTGGTTTTAGGCCTGAATCTTTATTACTCCTTCGGCTTGTTTAAAAAATAAAAATCCTATCACAAACTCAGAAATTAAACACAGTAATCATGGATTCTGAGTAACAGAACAATTCTGTCTATGAAACATGGTCTAGAACAGCAGTTCCCAAGCAGGGGTGATCTGCCCCATAGACATTTTCACGGTTGGGGGTGGGCGTGTATCTAACAGGTAGAGGCCAGGGATACAGCTAACATCCTACAATGCTCAACATCCTACAAGCCTCTGTGCAAAGAAATATTTACCCCAAATGTCAGTAGTGACACGGTAACGAACCTGTGGCCTGGGGGAAGCCAAATTCAGCTGGCTGAAACTTAGCTCTGAAAGAAGACATTCTGCTCAAGGAAAATCTCTTAGCTACTTTCTTAAAAGCAGTAACAGGGACTACTAACAATTAACACTTGTACGGTAATTTAAAGTTTCTAAAAATCTAACACCTAACTCTTTGTGTTTTACGGAAGCATAACTGATGCCCAGTGGCTGAGTACTCTCCCAAGGCAGGACCTGCAGAGTGCTGACACGTGGAGAGCACGAAACCAGCAGCAAAGCAAGGTGACAGGCGTTCAGACCACACCCAAAGGGGTCCTGCATCACCCAACTGTAGGTTATCTTCATGCTCTGCCCATACCTACCTCTTTCTTTTCTTTTAATTACTGTAACACCCATTATCTGGTGAGCAAGGCTAGTAATCCAGAGAGGAGACTTGAGAGCAAGGATTTTTAACTCAGGCTGTTTCCCGTGTTCAATATTCTTAACTTCCTGATCTCATGGTAATTGCTCAAGAAAGGCTCTCTAAACAAAAAGCAGGTCAAGTTAAGAAGGTGTCAAAACCAATTGCTAGAAAATGGACACCCTGCTCCAGGACTTATTTGCATCAAAGAAGCAGAAGAGAACAGCCTGACTTTTCTGGGGGCAGAAAGCCGGGAACATCGACCGAGAGGGACCCGAGGTCCAGCAAACACTGTTACTGTGAAATACGCATCTGGCAGGAGGGGGACCGGGGCTGCCCCCGCGGTGAGCTGTGGCGGCATCCCTCCGAGGGGTGAGGCAGGACCCAGGCCGTCACCTCAGCAGCTCCCTGCAGCCCACGCCCCCACGGCCAGGCTGCAGTGCAGACTGATGTCCACGCCGCCTGCCTTCCAGATGCTTTCTGACCAGACGGAAGGGAACAGATGATGTATCAACATTTGTCATCATCAGTTCACGAAGCAGGGGCCCTTTAAAGGGCCAAGAAAGCCTGAAGGATACTGAAAAGAGAAGAAACAGTAAAACCAGAAATACAGTGCAAAGAGAGGGGTCTGGAGATCCCGCTTCCCCACCCGGGGAAGCCCCGTAAAGAGAGAGCAAGGAAGCAGCTGCCGGTGATGGCTCTCCTTAAAATGAACGCATCAGCACGCCTCGATGAAACCTCCTGAGAGGGATCTGATCCAACTGATTCTCAACATTATGGAAGAGCCTTTTCTTTGCGATGAGTCTGCTCAGCAGAATCAGGTGGCCTTGGCTCCCTCTTCCTAGACTGCTTCTTGGTCAAAGAAGGGCTGTGAGTAGGAAGTGTTCTTTGTGGAGACCTCAGCATGCTCTGAAGTGAAGAGGTGACGCATGGCCTTGGTTGGCTGTGTCCAGAGCCACGGGCTTGCAGTGGACTGAGCAAATCCTTTCTGGTGAGTGACGAACCCAAAGGACCAGGGCTGGGACCGGGGACACAAGAAAGAACTAAAATTGCAGAAAGTGCCTGGGGTCACAGACAGCATCTCATTCTCTGTAATCCCCCATTGCTCTGGGACACTGCTGAGTTGGGGGAAAGTGCTTACAAGCAACCTTGATGACTAATATTGATGAGTTCACTTTTAAAAACTGAAATGTACAGAGAGAAAACAGCATCCATCATGAATGTACAGCTAAATGAGTTTTCAAAAAGTGAATGCACGGGTGTGCTGAGCACTGGGCTAAAACATCACATTTTTAGAGCCCTGGCAACCGTCCCCACACTCCGTCCTCCAGGGTAACCACCGCTCCGGCTTCCTGTGCCACCGATCTGTTTTGCCAGGCTTTGAACTTGATACCGATGGGATCCCACAGGGCGCACTCTTCTGTATCTGGTTCCCACTGTCTAATGTGATGCTTGTGAGACTTGTGCACCCGGGTGGGTGTGCTGTGGTCTGTTCCGTTTTCACTGCTGCGTAGTATTCCATGTGCCCCATCCACCCACTTACTGAAGTGGAGGGGTACGGAGGGGTGATGGGTTTGGTTCTTTTGTCTGACCTTTTCAGTAATGAAATCGACTTCTGTATAACGGTGTTGGGTGAATCAAGTTTATTACTATTCCTACAATAAGAAGCTCCCCCTTAGGACTTGAGGCCTCAGTCTAATGTATCAGAACTCTGCTACTGCATGTATATCGACATACATCCTAATTATATATAAAATACATACTTAAGTACACACATTCATATTAATAAATTCTGCTGCCTGTGCTCTTAGAATTTTCCACAGCACCTGTGGCCAAAGGGAGAAAATTAAAGTGCTTCCTGTCAAAGCTCTCTCTCTAATGTTGAGTCCAAAGACACCCCCACCCTCCCTGGTGTGTGAAAATAAGTCCAGGAACTGAGCCACCTCCCCGGGGCAGTTTACTTTTTACAAAACTCAGAGACACTGGGAGCTTATGTGCTTATCAGGGTCAGAAGAGCAAAGCAGGAGAAGGATCTGTGAAATCCAGTATCCAAATTGTTTCTTTCACATGGCTTCTTCTCCAAGAAAATCAGAAAAGCAGACAAATCTCAGTCTCTGTAGCCACTGTTGTTCAGTCGCTAAGGCATGTCCAACTCTCTGCAGCCCCGTGGAGAGCAGCACACCAGGCGTCCCTGCCCTCCATTATCTCCCTGAGCTTGCTCAAACTCATGGAGACGCCATCCAACCATCTCATCCTCCGTCACCCCCTTCTCCTCCTGCCCCCAATCTTTCCCAGCATCAGGGTCTTTTCCAGTGAGTCAGCTCTGCATATCAGGTAGCCAGAGTATTGGAGCTTCAGCTTTAGCAGCTATTAGGGATCACACAAGGCCCGCAGGACACCAGGCTGCCCTGGTGGCGGGGCTGGGGGAGGTCACATCCAAGTTTCTGCTCTGTGAAACACGCCAGATCAGGGCTGCTAAGAACGGTGGCTGCACCTGCCATGGCTGGGAGACATTCCAGCCCTGCCTCGGAAAGCCAGATGAAACCCAAGCTTCTTTCAGTAAGACTGCCATCAGGAAATGGAATGCAGAGCAAGAGGGGGTCTGGGGATGTCTTGAGAGTGAGCAACCGAGGAGATGGGAGGGACTGAGAGGACATGGAGCCCAAAGAGAGGCAAGGGGCCAGCTGGGGGATGGGGAGCGGGATGAGGTGGGATCAGGGGTGGTGGGGAGAGAAGAGGAGGGAGAGAGGGGAACCACACACCACGCTGGGGATGGAGGACCATGCTGCTGCTGCTGCTAAGTCGCTTCAGTCGTGTCCGACTCTCTGCGACCCCATAGACGGCAGCCCACCAGGCTCCCCCATCCCTGGGATTCTCCAGGCCAGAACCCTGGAGTGGGTTGCCATTTCCTTCTCCAATGCATGAAAGTGGAAAGTGAAAGTGAAGCTGCTCAGTTGTGTCCGACTCTTCACGACCCCATGGACTATAGCCCACCAGGCTCCTCTGTCCAGGGGATTCTCCAGGCAAGAGTACTGGAGTGGGGTGCCATTACCTTCTCCAGGAGGACCATGAGCTGCTTTCAAAGTTGGCAAAAAAAGGTCTAAGAACAATAGATATGTTAGACATTTATCTAGGTTTCTTTTAGCTGCTTGGACTGACACTGCAGTATAAGGCGTTTTCTTATCAATGCTTTCGGAAAATCAAATTTAGATGACAACTCTTTACAGCATACTTTAGTACTGATGCACAGCACCTTGATTTCAGAAACTGTCTTTCTTCTACAGGTTGTGGGCATGCATATATATATATCTGTGTGTGTGTATATATGTATGTATCTATGTATCTATTTTTTAAGTCAATCTGCACAGGGGCCTTGAGTGGGGTGGGGGGAGGCAAAAGTCACTGGGAGACACGGGCCCCCATGGGTCTGCTCCAAACAAAATGTTAAATGGCTTGTGGTTTTAAAAACTGCCCCCTCCCCACAGAACAAAAACAAAATCCTGTAAGGGACCATGAGCTTTCAAAAGAGGAGGCCAAGAGATCAGCACAAGGATGAGAGGCACACAGATTGCCAAAATGCCCCGCATCAGGCTCCTGACACCTTCTCTGCAAAGGGGTTCTTTCTGTCCTTTAATTCATACTTGCCGACACCCCTGAGCTCCTTGGGAACGTCCCCCTACATGCACACACCAGGCCAGCCAGCGATCACCTCGTTCCTCTCACAGACAGGCCATTGATCAACAGTCTGCAATGCTCCAGGCACAGTGAGAATGTTTAATGGTCTATTTCATTTAAAAATCACAACAGTGTATGAGGCAGAGTCTATTATTATCTCCAACATCTCAGAGAAAAAAAACCTGCAGTCCAGAAGGCATTAAGTACCGTCCTAAAGGTGACAGAGCGTGGGAGTGTGAGGACTCACACTCAGCTCTCCCAAGTGCAGAGACTGGTCTCAGTCCCCGAGCTCCGTCTGCAGCGTCTGCCAGCCTCCTCTTCTCGGGCTGACCCTCCTCTCCGGGTGCTGCCATCTCACTGGGCCGGGCTGATGGCACTGGGCGTCTCGGCTGCCTGGGCTTAGTAAATGCCACAGCATCTAGTACTGCCTGGGCCAGATGCTGCCTCTGCTGTCCTGACAGTGCTCTCATGGGGACGGGGGCACAGGGCTGCCTAGAGTGAACGCACCCTGCAAACCTGGGACAGAGGCCCCCTTCTGCTGACGCTTCTACCCTTCTCCACGGAGGCTAGGCACCTCTGCTCACATTCGAGACCTTCCTCACAGCACCTTGCTGGGCACTGGTCATTTCTCGACTGCCCTTCTTCTGTTCCCCCTCCCAGACGACATTCAGCTTGCCTTCTGAAAAAATACTTCCCCATTCTTTGGGGATGGGTCATCTGGCTGACTCAGGGCAGAGGGCTGGAGGTCTCTTCCTCTTTATCTTCTGGGATGGGCTCCTGTAGCTAAAGAGCTCGTCAAGATACCACGTGGAGCCTGCAGGGATGCAGGGTCCTCTGGGGCAAGCCTCTCCCAGAATGCAGAGCTGGTGCCATGGAGCATTTCAAGGGTTTGCTTAAGAAACCTGGGGCAGAAGCAGGAGAGCTCTAGGTCTGTCCATTCCCAAGCCCACTTGCTCACCAGGACCACAGCTGTTTCCTACTGTTTGCCATCAGTGCCCCTGGGGTGTCGGCAGGTGTCCGTCAAGAATAAGAGGAAACCTCCCATTTACAACACGCCCGGTTCTGGGGGTGGCGGCCGCAGTGGGCTCAGGGCATCTGCCCAGGATGCCTCTCCTAGGACAAGGTCCGTCCTGGGAGGCTCTCAGACATATTGTCTCAGATGGGTCAGCCCATGAGAGAGGTCCATTCCCAGCCAAGCATTCAGTTGGAAGACTCCTGCTCCAAACTCAGATACACACACGAGCCAATCTTTAAAATTCAACACCATTTCAAAAGTCAACCACTAAACATTATTAATCTTTTCATCCAAAAACACAGGCTAATATGGTCTGTTGGCTGTGTTAATGAGTTCTGAAAGGCAAAACACACTCCCTACAGCAATACAGGGCAATTCAGCAAGAACTTAGTCAATTATCTCAGAGCTTTAGCCTGGTACCTCAATCAATACACTGCATTAAGGGGGGGAAAAATGAAATATAAAGTGCTGCTACGTGCTACTTCACTTTAGACACTTTTGAAGAAGGTCATTATATTAACATGATTCATGTGTGACCTGTAATATGATTTCAGGGTCGGCTCTGGCTAAAAGGAAAAGTACTCAAGTTCCTGGAATAACCTTGGTAGAAGCTGGACTTGAAGTAGCTTCTGCTGGGTTTTTCCTTTCATCTTGGGAGCCTCTGGATGAAATGCTAGTCTGCTCGTAGGGAAGACCTCATGTTGTACAGCTCATCCAAGCAAAAACCTGGGAGGCCAGAGGGACGTTGTTACATGGTGTGGCCGCTCCCATCTCACAGCCATTCCCCTTTTAGGTCTGGAATCTGGAAGGAAAGGCAAGTCTGAGAACAGGGAAAGTAGGGAAGGTGTGTGGTACCCAGGCTCAGTAAAGGATGTGAACAGGGAGCAAGGCCAGCGTGTGGAGGACTCAGCCTGGGGAACGGCAGGGTCTGAAAGAGAACCCTGGGGGCCTTGAACCTGCCTGTCGGGTCTGCAGGTATTTGTGTGAAGCCTTTCCAGGCTCAGGAGCTCCTATGACCCCTGAGACAGTCTAAGGAGAAGGACAGGTATATGTATTCCTCTGTTTCCACATTAGAAGACTGAGATCTCAGGAGACAGGAACTTAGACAAGAAAAATGACTGTAAGAGACAAAATGACTGGCTCTTCAGATTCAGGAGAAAGTCCTCGAAATTCTCAAGGAGAATCCTTTAAGCCCGTAACGTTAAGGTATAAATGTAAATGTACATGCAGCCCCTTTCTTTGGGGCTGTCCACGCCCTGCTCATGTAGGCTCAGAATCTACCCTGAATTTCCATCAGCTGCCGCACACGCATGTGTGGGTGTGTGAATGTGTATGCGTGTGTCTAAGATGTGGGAATGAGAACAGGGCCTCAGAAGCGTTTGAAAGACTTTACCTTTTTTTATCTTTTGGCTTCCTTCCTTCTGTTTTAATTAATGGGGGGATAAAATCATGACCATTTTATGTTATTAAAACCTTTCTGTTTTAATAGGGCTCACGGCTGTAACTGCAGCCTACTGCTTATTTCATGGGCGATATTTCACCCCAGCTGTGTCATCTGAATGATTTCCCAGCCATCTCACTGTTGTGGAGCTCTTTTCATTTTACAAAATTTTAACACCAATCCATAATTTAATTTAAAGTTATTGAAATTATTAAAATTGAAATGTTCTTTAAAAATGTAAAAGGGCTTCAGCCACCTTTCCACCATGACACATTAACAGAGAAGGCAGTTCAGTGGCATTCCTCATTTCCAGAACTCATTGGCCATGCTGGCAGCTTAAAAACAACTCTCAGTCCAATAGACTTAGAGGTCTCATTTACCTTGCAGTACTTGGAGAATTAATCATTGATTGATGGGCTCTGAAGATGAATCTGGCCTGGATGGAGACACACTGGGATATTTCTAGAACCCAGAGAGGTCTGCTCACCACTGGCCATGTGTTATGAACCAACCCAGGCGGGTTGATGTTATTCACGGTCAAGTCTTCCCAGTTTTAAACTCCCATATATCCTACTCTGAACACCTCTCTCTGGCTATTTTAGGAATCCTAAAATTTGTCTCCATTGGATCAACCATGCTCGGTTCTTTTCCCAACATGCCTCCAAATGTCCTCCATGCTCTGATAAAATTAAGGACAGCCTTTGACAAGCAGCTTATTCAACCACTGCACAGTCACTGCACACGTGCTCCCCAGGAAGTCACATGGGGCGTGGGCACGTGGGTGCAGACAGACACAGAGCCTGCCCTCCTAGGGCACCTCGCTGCCCGTACCATCTCCTCATGGTTCAGAGTCGTTCTTCCTGGTGCTGTGCTTCCATCATCTAAATCCTGCTCATCCTTTAAGGACTAAATCAAGGTTTAAACTCTGTTGATGCCTCTCTCTTCAGACCCCATTCACGAACCCAACAAACAAATGTTTAACTGAGAGGTTGCCTCCTGCCAGTCCTGCTGGGGATTCAGTAAAAGACAAGCTTCATTTCCATCCTGAGTAACATGCAGGCTTTTCCGGAAGACTGTGGACAGGGAAAGCAGGAATTAAAATATGGCTCAAAAAAAAAAAAAGGAATGAGATACTTTTAGAGCACCTAGGAATGGCAGCCCTGGAGACTGGAGACATTTATGCCAAGACCTGAAGGGTAAGAATCAAGCCTGTGAAGACACTGGAGAAAGATTCTGAAAGAAGCCTGTTCCAGGCAGAGGGCAGCGTGGGTATAAAGCCTCACAGTGGGGGCAGAGCCTGGGGCATGGCCAGTGGTCCAGCAGGACCGGACTGTGCTCTGTTTAGCATGGGGGAGGCACTTCTGCACTGCCCACCAGATCAGTTCTCAACCAGGCCTTGGACCAGGGGATCAGTATGTGTCTTGCCAAACTCTCTTCTCTCTGAACCATGGAGTCCTGCCAGGACGAGCCCTGTGACTTGCTTTAACCTATAGGGCGCACTGGAGGTGATGCTGAGCGTGAAGCGGGCACTGTGGAGCTTCTCATGCCCTGGCTCAACCCAGTCTTCAGCGGAGCCACGATCCAAATGTGGCCACATACACGTGCCCTGGCCTGACAAGGACACGTGGAAAAGGGGAATCTCCCAGCGGAGGCCTGCCCATGTTCCAGAATCACAGCATCATAAGCAACAACATGGGAGTTTCTTTAAAGCACTCACTTTTGGGGTAGGTTATTACTCCGTAAGAGATTACCAAAATACACGTATTTGGGGAAAAGGTAAGAGGTGAGGGAATAAATGGTATTAGTCAAAACCGAACAGAAGTTTCTTTGTTGTCTGTTTATAATTTATGACTAGCCATAAATTACAGTCCTATTCTACTTCACGCCAACCTCTTCCAACCTTTTCCTTATTTCTAATGAATAATTCTGTCTTTGCAGGTACTTCTTTCCTACCCTAGGTTTTAAAGTAAATACTTAGAATAAGTAGTCATCATTTGAAATATGGCATTTATTTCTTGATGTTAAATAGAATTCTGAGAGCTTCCACTTAAAATTCATCAGGGTGAAAATGTTCATCTGTGATTACAGAATCCGAACTATTCATTACAGCTATTCAGAGAATCTTCTTTATGAGTTTAATGACATAAGCATATTGTATTGAATTATTGTGGTACTGCATCAATTGGACTCATAAATTTAATATACTCAGTCTGGTTCACATATTTTAATAAAATCTAGCAAGCTTTAAAAATTTTATAAGGGATGTGCATTTCAAGTCCATGTGATGTTCATTTTTACAGGTTGACATTTTGGCTTGGGGTATTAAGCAGCTTCAATGATCCTGATGACCCAGCCAGGTCAAGCAGCAAGGTCAGGGTGAAACCCCACAAACAAACTGGCCACAAGAGAAAGCCACTGTCTGCTTGAACTGAGAAGCTTGTTGAGCCTTTCTCCAGAGCACAAGTCAACAGCAGTCCCATCTTTTCGGCTTCCAGAGCGGAAGAGAGGAGTCAAGTGTTCAGTGCACCTGTGAGCCAGGAGTGACGGAGTCTCACGGGCCACACTCTCAACTTAGTTTGGTGAAAGCAAAATATGCCAGGACCCTGGGAGGAGCCCAGCACCCAGGGCTCACTCTGGTTCTTTGACTTTTGATTACCGGGTCTCTTTGCAAGAGATGGGTAACCGGCTAAAGACAGATGCAGAGCAACTTGACACCCTCAGACAGAGGTGAGGCTGGAAGACAGCCCTGGAGACACAGCTTGGCCGATCCAACTCTGCCCTGTGAGCTAGCGCCGCAGGCACCTGGTCACCCTTCAGCCACCACGCTGGGCGTGGAGACACTACAGCGCAGGGACACAGAGTCCTCCGCTTCCTCACTGGACTGTCTTTTAAGGATCAGAATATTAAACGAGCTACTGTCTGTAAAAGCGCTTGGGGCAGGGCCCAATTCACAAGGAGTCTTTATTAAGTCATCGACGCTATTATCTATGCAGTTTGGTTCTCTGGAAGTTGTTGGGTAAATCTGCTAACTCTCTCTTCTTTAACACGGGCATAGAGCATGGAAGTATTTAATGTTTTCCCCTTCAAAGGAAAGTAGAGGACAGCAAGAATCTGGAATTTTTTTTTTCTCCAAAGTCACCTAGTATCAGTCACTGGCAGACCCTTTATTTCAAGAGTTGCTTTAAAAGAAGGATGACTTCACATGTTTTTCAAAATGGGGAATCATATTAAAAATAAGTTAAAAAAATCTAACTATAAGGTAAATTAACTATCCTCTGAAAGATCATTTTGAATAATGAGATTCTGAAAAGTGCCATCTGGGGAAAAAACAAAAAACAAACTCCAAACCCCATTCTTTTGATTCTAAGCTCACGACTCCTCCCAGCACGGCATAAGCCTTCAAAGAGGTTCCTGACATCTGGAAAGAGAAGGACGACTCCCAGCGACCAACGAAACTGACAGACTGACCCTGCTGTGTGGCACGTCCGGCCACAAGGCCCGTAAAGAACCGGTCCTAACGCACATGAGAATTACTGGCACCCCAAGCCCCCACCCCTTGTGCAGCCCGGGAACGGGGTGCAGCCGATGCTTCGAGACCCTGAATGTCAATCTCGCCCCTCTCCACCGGCTGTGCGCGCGGGTGAGCAGGATGATCCTTCCCTTTCAAATCTGACCTGAGGTCCTCTGTGTATCGATGGCTCGTGTTCCCTGGGTGGCCCTGAACTGGACCACTGCTGAGTAACACTGAGTCCCTGAATTCAGGGCCAGGGGGTAAGCTCTGGAGACACGGGGGGGTGGGGGGGGAGACCCACTGCTCCCTTTTTGTTCTTTAGGCCAGGAGCCCCCGATGATCCCCAAGGGACTGTTTGCCTGGCGAATTACCCTCCTGCCCTGGAGGTTCTGTCTCAGGGTCCACATGCCGCCTTGCACCCCAGGGGGGAGCCACGGTCATGTCCCAGGTATGAAGAGGACCGTGGCCCCCAGTGGTGGGCCTGTGACCTGCCCCACAGAGAGGATCAGCTGGAGATCTGGATTATCTGCTCCACTGACCCCCTTCACAGGGACTGAGGTTTGGTGATGACAGGGAAGGTGGAGGCAGGGAGAAAAGCCAAACTTCTCTAAATGCACCACCTCTGATTTTCAAAAAGGACAGAGTAGGTCTATAACTCATACAAGGAAATGAAAATAAATTCCTTTACCAAACAGATATTACCTATGGAGTCAAGCATCTCAATGAAAAATATATATATGTTGAATCCGTCTGTTTCCTGAAAGACATGCTCAATTAGATGACTGACACAGAGGTGGCTACTAGGTAAGCAAAACATCATGGGTTTTAAGAGGGTCTTCTTTCTCTCAAAGGGCTTTACTTATTTACTACAGAGAATGAAGAATAGAGGATAGAGAATGAAGTCTATTAAATCAATGTATAACTCAAATTCAAACTTTTGAAACCTTTACCACTGTCCTGGACAGCTCGTAAAACCCGAGGAGCCCCTGCAGAAGAGAGTGAAGGATGCCGCCAACCCGGAGCACAAAGACACACGAGCTTCCCTGGACGCCGGCATCTGGCTGGGAGAAATGCCAGGAAACCCAAAACTCCATAAGCATCACGCTTTCAGTCGTCATGACTTTCCATATCTGTGACTGTTTTCAACTGCGGGGCAGGGAAAGCAGGGCAGTCAACTTAAAAGGGGCTGACAGGATGTGCGTAAAGAGATGAGCTTACAGATCGAAAGGAAACCGTGCCAGGTGAGGAGTCCTGGGGACAGCAACAGGGCCATTTAATCAAAGAAATGGGGGCTAACCCGACATCCACAGACTCTGCCACGAGGAAACTGCCCAGCAAAGCAAGGAAGGTCAGTTCATAGGGACTGTGCTAGTACCTGAATATACCCAGATCCTTTCAGATGAGGAACTGCAAATAAATGCAATTTTGTGAACTGGAAGATGAGCACTATAAACAGAAAAGCAAAGGGGAATCACAACATACAGCCAGAAGCATAAATGCCCCAGACTGTGGAGGCAGAGCAGATAGGGTCCCTCACTGCCCACAGCACTCACCAGTGTCTTAAGCACGAGCCTCACCTTGAGCCCTCAGCTGTCTTAAAAAATCCATTGAGAAAAAGATGATGGCTTCATTTACTGCCATTTTCATCTCTGATTAGCAATTTTTTCTTCTTAATTTCACTTATAAATAATATGACACAGGTGATCTCAATTAGAAAATAGATTAGAGAAAGGTTTTTTTTTTTTTTTTTTGGTTGCCTGGAGTATTATAGATGCAAATGTAAACACTTTGCAGTGAACTGCTGGGAATAAAAATAAGCCTGACTAGAAAAGGATGAGAGCTTTACATGAGCAAACAATCAAGATAAAAATTGTATGGAATTGGAACAAACTGATGTTCTTCTCCATTTGTTCCCCCCAAATACTGTCTCAAAGTGCTGCAGCAACATGGACTCATTACCGCTATGAAAAACGTAAGCAGCATGTACAGAAGAGAGAACGGCTGTCTCGGGAAAACAAATGACCAGTAGAATCCTGAAATAAAGACACAGTTTACTAAGGCAACAGAGGTTTGCGGGCCCAGGACACGGTGAACACCTTTCATGTAAGAAAAGCACAACTCAGTTGGCAGACAAATCTGAATGAATGGAGTGAAGGGGACTGAAGCATCTTTAAGAAAGCCTAATGCCGACTGGGCGGGAAAAGATAATCCGCCAGTGTTGACATAAATAGTGAGTAGAGAACTTTATGGAGACAGGACAGAGACAGCGGTTCTTAAACAAAAGCACAGGAAGAATTCTGATCCGGTCTTTTGGGCTGCTGCAGCAAAAGCAAATGTATGAAGAGGAACTACACTGACCCATGGAAATACACAAATCAACAATTTCCAAAGGAAGAAGCAAGGCCTCCTGGTTTATAACATGAAAAGATGCAAAAGTAGCCAGCGGAGCTTTAAAGCCAAGGGTGACGGGGTGAGAGGGACCACGTGGCAGAGCGTTTCTCAAACCTGCAGGAAGGACCAGCCGAGGGAGGGAGAGACGGAAAGCAGAAGGAGGAGGTGAGAGGAGAATCAGGCCAGGAGGCTCAACAGGCAAGTGGGGCTCCAGAAAGGAAAACCCTCAAAAGAGGAAACAATTACAAAAGTCTCCCAGAGATGAAGGACAGGAGATAAAGTCCATGCGGACAGAGGCCCAGAGAAGGGAGGGGCTGCTCACCAGGGAAGACCCCCGAGCACCCCAGACGCTGGGGACAGAGGTGGGGAGAATCACGACGCAGACAAAGGGCCGGGCACCGGGATGGCTCTGACCCGCCTGACGCCAGCTCTGGGGTCAGAAGACCAGCAAGCAAGCCCCCTAAACTACAGGACAAGACGGTTTCCAGCTAACATATCCTGTCCAGTCAGGGGCGGGTGAAGAAAGACCTCATCAGACATGCCTCGAGAAACGCACCTCCTGTGCGTCCCTTCTCAAAGCTCCTAGGGACGTGCTCCATTGAAACGAGGGGGTAAGTGGAGGAGGAGGAGGACAGGGAGCACAGGAAGGGGGAACAACCTGAGAGGTGCAGAGGAGGGCGGAGGCCAGGGCGGACGTGACCCGGGCGTCGGTGAGTGCATCCGCGACTCACTGAGCTTACAAACTGTACACACAGGACGGGGCAACAGGTTCGCACACACACAGACAGACACGCTCGCTTTCTCTCTCTCTCACACACACATGAACCAACAGCAAAACGGTCAGAAAGGACGCATGTCCAACCCAAAAGGATATACGACTGGGTCACTTCTTTAGGGGTGACCTTGCGGCTTCCCTGGTGGCTCAGCTGGCAAAGAATCCGCCTGCAATGCAGGAGACCTGGGCTCCATCTCTGGGTTGGGAAGATCCCCTGGAGGAGGGCATGGCAACCCACTCCAGTATTCTTGCCTGGAGAATCCGCATGGACAGAGGAGCTTGGTAGACTACAGTCCACGGGGTTGCAAAGAATCGGACGTGACTGAGCAACTAACACACTTTGGACATGGAAGCAGAGGGGTGGGAAAGTGAGAGAGAAAAAAAAGGGGCTGTTGCTGAGCGGGTCACAGCCGTGCACTTAGGGCTGGGCTGGGTCCTGCTGGGCACGCTGAGAAACACCAACACTGCACTTGCTATCACCCCTGGAAAGCAGGGGGAGCCGGCAGGCTCCCCATGGAAAGACATGCGGCCTCCCTGTGGGGTTCCTCCGGGGCCTCGCCCCACTCTGGGTCCCAGCCGGGCTGGGTCCGCCTTGGCTTTGGAGGAGGCTGGGCAGGGGCAGGGGTCCGGGGGCAGAGCTGAGAGGCCCTGGGGACACTGCCCACACACGCTGGGCCTGCCGGGCAGGGCTGGCATCCCCTGGGGGCTACGGGATAGGGAGGAGCACGTGTGAGCTGTGGGACGGGCCCGGGGGGGGATGATGGGGATCTCAGCCGGGGCTGCAGAAGGGGTATCCACGCCGGGAGCCCGGCACTGCGCGTCAGTCTCCGCTCCTGGCTCGGCTGCTGCCCCCGCCCTGAGCTCGCACTGTGACTTCAGCCTGTGGTTTTCTGATGAGGATTTTCTGATTTCACAGCAAGCTGACTCATTACCTTCCTAAGGCTAAACCGTCCTTTTTAAAGACATTAAAATACAAGTTTTATCGCAACCTTAGGCGGTAAGAACTCAGGCGACTAATGAAACTCAGGTTTCATGCACTGAGCCTAGTGAATCTATCATCACGTGACTGCAAAGCATCCAGATGATGGAGACACCCGTGAGTCCCCACCCGCCAGGCTGGGCTGTGACATGCTGGTGGGAGAAGTCGAGGCGGCTGTCGGCCCGGAACCCCGGGCCTGGGCTACACTGCAGTCCTTCCAAGGACTCCCGGGCATCATGCTTTCTTGCTGTATCAGTGCCTCTTGCTGTATTATATAACTCTATCTACAGAATTATATCTATACACTATATTGATTATCTCTAAAACTGACATCTTTCTACGCACCTATTAGCTATACAACTATACCCTCTCTGCTATACCTATATAACTATATTTATAACTATGCCTATAATCAGAGGCACATAATATCATCTACAGTTAAATCTATACAATTATATCTTATCAGATGAAGGACAGAGAAGCCTGCCCATGCTGCAGTCCATGGGGTTGTGAAGAGCAGGACACGACTTAATGACTGAACAACAAGATCACGCTTTATCTTATTTGTAATTAGTAACATATCCACTGCATGTCTCCTCCTCCAGTGAGGATTAACAGGATAGTGATGCGGCTAGGCCATCAGCAGCAGCAGCCCTAAAGAACAAACTGGCTCCCAAGAAGGGACTAGAATTTTACTGGGACACCCCTTGATCTACACCCAGGACAATGTGTGCACTAGGGAAGAGGAAAAAGCATTATTTCTGGCAGAAAAAGCAAGTTGAACTGAACAGACATGAACACTGCTAGAAATGGATGATATAAAGATGACACTGTCACAGACATGACTCCAAATGGTCACTAACTCCGAAACCATTTTAGTAACTCGGTGTCCCTGGAACGAGGTGGGATCTCTTCCCATCATCCAGCACAGCTATTCCCCTACTTCAGCTGCATTTCTGACACTCCGCTGGGGCCGGGAGCTAATTAAGTGCTTCAGTTTAGAAGACGGTCCCTCCCCATCCCTGCTGTGCTGCGGCAAGTGTGATCTGGAAGGGATGGCGGAGAGAAGAGACGAAAATGGCATTTCATTCTGCAGGGTAAACGGTGAGGTCAACAGGGGCCTGGAGCTCACAGCCATCTCCAACCGAGGCAGGCCAGCTTCCCCCAGGCGCAGGCGACAGGAGGGAGGCCAGGCCACTGGCTCCATGCGTCACTGGGGGTGCCTGCTTCTGTGTCAGAGGCCGTGAGACATGATAGGGAAGAAAACAAACAGGGTCCCTCACTCTGTCTAGCAGCAGAGCAGGAACAATCCTCCAGCCATGGTTTAATTCTGTAATATTCAAGCTGCGTTTCATTTTGCTTTTAAAAGTGACCCGGGAAATGAAAAATGTTCAGCACTGAACTCCACAGCGGAGCACGCCCAGCTCTGAAGCCCACCGCGTTGGGCTGTGCTGCGATCTTTTCATCTGATGCTATTTCCATCGAGAGGAAAGAGCCGGAGAATCCCGGTTGTTTGCCAAGCCCCAAAACACCTTGTGAGTGAGGGTGGAAGCCGGGAAGATGACAGATGTTAAGGATTTACTGGGGACTCAGGTGGGGTTCTCATCGGGACTGATGTTAAAGAGTATCAAAAGCCTCAAAAATGGAAAAATTACCACGGCAGCTGTATCTGGGGTGAACAGAAATGGCTTGTCGTGGTTAATTTCATGTGTTGACTTGCTGGATCACTAGGCGCCCAGATACTTTGTTATCGTTCAGTTGCTCAGTCGTGTCTGACTCTCCTGCAACGCCATGGACTGCAGCTAACCAGGCTTCCCTGTCCGTGGGATTTCCAGGCAAGAATCCTGGCGTGGGTTGCCACATTACTTCAAACGCTATTTCCGTGTGTGCGTGAGGCTATTTATGGATGAGATGAACGTCTGGGTCAACAGACAGTGGAGCACACCCTCACGTGGGTGGGCCTCATCCAACAGGCTAAACGGAAAGGCGGACCCTCCCCCGAGTAAGAAGAATGCGTGCCTAACTGCGCTGAGCAAGGACAGCGGTCCCTTCCACCTCTGGGTTTGAACAGAAACATCAACCCACTGGATGGAACGCACTCCACCAGCTCTGCTGGTCCTCTGGCCTCTGGACTGCGGCTCTCCCTGACCCGTGGCTGCTGACCACACATATCGGGACCTGCAAACCCCAAGTTAGTGAAAAGCTAAAAAAAAAAAAAAGGCACTATTTCAGTGTCATCAACTGTGTGTAGAAATGCAAAAGACACAAATATGTTTAAAAGGGAATCTCACTGTCTGGTTCAGATGAATGCTGCGGGTCTTGAGCACCCAGGCTCACTTCATCACTGCCCTCGGCTCTCATTCAACAGAGTGGCGAGCCACGCTGACTCCACCTCTGGTGTGTCTCTCTAAGCCGCTCACTTTCCTCCAAGCCAACGGCCATCACACCCTCCTTGAGGCCACAGTCACGCCTTGTCTGGAAACAGTAACAGCCCAGCCACCACTCTTTCCTGCCTCCATCTCCCCAGGTCCCTCCGTTCTCTCCAGGGCAGTCAAATGTCAGCCCTCCTCTCGTCTGTGTACAGTGCTCCGTGGGCCACGCTGTCCTGTGGCTCAGGTCCAAAGTCAGGAACACGGCTTTAGGATCTGGCTTTTCCTTCCCTGTCTACGTCCACATCAGCCTCATCTTTCTACGGCAGACTCAGATTCCTAGATCTCATCCCAGTCTCGCTGAATCAGAATATACTAGAACATGGTCTGAGAATTTATTATCTTTCAAAAAGCTACTTGAGATAAATTCAAAGATTGGCCACAGGGGTTTGGGGGCAACTGCTTTGGAAGCCACGTCCTCTGATAACCTTGAAGGAGGTACGTGACTATTTGAGTAGTTACCTGATGAGTCGTCTCCGCCCCGACGGGACCATGAGGTCCTTGGAGATGGGAAGCACTCAACTGACACATGCCAGACAGGCCCAATCGTGCCCAGGAAGTGGTCCTGAGCATGGGCAGTGACTGCCATGGTCAGTGGATTGCTTTAACACAGACAGCAAAGACGGTCAAGAGGGAGCCCATCAGACATCACGTGCCTCCTCTGAGATGCAAGGGAACAACAGCACCACCTCGCCAGTGTTTCTGCCCCAGAAAATTAGACTTGAACTCAACCAAGCCACTCAGTCTAACAACTGGTTGAACTGTGGTGTTGGAGAAGACTCTTGAGAGTCCCTGGGACTGCAAGGAGATCAAACCAGTCAATCCTAAAGGAAATCAGTCCTGAATATTCATTGGCAGGACTGATGCTAAAGCTGAAACTCTAATACTTTGGCCACCTGATGCAAAGAACTGACTCACTGGAAAAGACCCTGATGCTGGGAAAGATTGAGGGCGGGAAGACAAGGGGATAACAGAAGATGAGATGGTTGGATGGTATCACTGACTCTGACATGTGTCAGAGCAAGCTCCGGGAGCTGGTGATGGACAGAGAAGCCTAGTGTGCTACAGTCCATGGGGTCACAAACAGTCAGACACGACTGAGTGACTGAACTGACCTGAGAGGCACATGGTGAATGGCACCATGGGCTGCAACCAGTAAAAACCTCAAATGTGAGAATTCCCTGGATAAATGACATGGTTTCATCAACAAACAAATGGTGAGAAAACCAGAGGGCAGGGAAATCTATAGATTATAAGCCACTTTTTAAAGAGATTCATCCTAAAATATTCATGGATAAAATAATACGATATCCCTGGTGGCTCAGTTGATAAAGAATCCCCCTGCAATGCAGGGGACCAGGGTTCAGTCCCTGGGTTGAGAAGATCCCCTGGAGAAAGGAATGGTTGCCCACTCCAGTATTCGTGCCTGGAGAATTCCACAGACAGAAGAGCCTGGAATGCTATAGGCCATGGAGTTGCAAAGAGATGGACAAGAATGAGCAAAATAAGCATGCAATATGATAGCTGGCATTTGTTTTAAAGTAATCCTGTGAGTGTGTGTGTATAGTGACTGAGGAAGAAATAAAACGCAACAGGTCACATGCTGACAATGATGAAGTTGGGTCATATGAGAGGGTGCATTGGGTTTATAACATCATTCTTTCTGGTTTTTTAATATACACTGTCATAGAAATAAAGTTTAACAAAATGTCTAAGCCATCAATTTCTATCTCATGATATCTCAAAGGACCTTTAGTGTACTGAAAGTTGGAGATGGTTATATAACCTTCTGCAGAGCAGAAATTTGCTAATTATATAGGGCTGCAACCCTTGATTCTAAGAGTCCTTTGAATACCTGCTATCAACAAACCCAACACTCTTTAGGTAAAGGCGATTTCTCTTTTGAGCCAGAATGGGTTGCATAGGATTGCCAAGGAAGGCCCTCTGCCCCAAGGAGAACCAGGGCCATGTCCTGGAAAGAGGGTGATCTTCTCTTCTACACGAACATTCTAACTTTATCTTGATGCTAAAATTAATGTACTCAAGTCCTTCTGCTTCATCACACTAACTTGACAGAAGATCATCTCAACTTTCCTGTCTGACAGGATGAAGGGGAATTAAGTTTTAGTACTGTTGAAAGTGGTAGAAAGAACAGAGAAAAAGGGCACAGGAAGGGGCAGCCCATTTTCAGATTTCATAAGCGACCCTTCAAGAAAGTCTTCAGATATCATACCGACATTGTAATTAAACATAGCAACAGGTCACTTAGAATATCCAAAGCGATACTACGAGGCGGGTGAACATGAAGGCCCTCTGAACCAAGCATCAGTGAGGAAAAGCCTTTGTGGCGATTCATGAAAATTACAGGGAAAGATAATCTTTATGACTGTCAATTACACCAGTATTCCACCGGGCCTCTCACCTAGCTTATGCTTCTGTGTGATTACAAGCGATTTCCTTCTTTTATTCCTCACTATTCAAATGTTTTAATTTTAAAACACTTCTGTAAAGGCGGGTGCTGGGTGGGCACCTCATTGATTTGCATATTCTTAAAATCATTGATTCATAAAGACAGACATCTACCTTGAGTTTGGAAAGAGCAAGTGAATAAAAATGGTGCTTGGCAAAGATAGATAAAATAGCGACTTCCAAATTTCAGAGTAATGAATGAGTCACTCTTAATGAAATATACATTATTATATGCTTAGCAGTAGAGAAAATACGTATAAAATACAATTTGTTTAGATGATCACCTTTCTTATAATAATTAAAACTCAAACTCTTGAGAAAAATGTGTACTACTGCCACATTCATTAACCCACTCACCTACCTACCTACCACCTATCCATCCTTCCCTACTCTCTTGAGCAAAGCAATTAAAGGACAACAGAAAAATAAGAGGATGGAGGGAGGACAGAAGTGAAAGAAAAATGAAGGCAGAAAAAAGGGAAAGGAAGATTACCAATGCATGATGACTACATTTATTAGAAAATTTTATAAAGTTCATAAATAAACTTCATTTTTAAGGCAGGTAGAGGTTAACAGAAAAGTGGAGAGGAAGCAAAATTTCTCATATCCAGCTCTATACACACAACCACCATTAAATTCACACACCAGAAGGTTATATCTGCTGTAATTAGTAACCCACACAGGCACATCACTGTCACTCAGAGTCCACAGTCCACATTAGGGTTCACTCTTGCCTATCCTACGGGCTTTGACAATGTATTAAGGCAAATGTATTAAGTCACCATGACAGTATCACTGTCTTAAAAATCCTCTGTGTTCTGCCTATTCATTCTTCCCCACCCCGACCCTTTCACTGGGTCTGCAGTTTTGGCTTTTCCAGAATGTCATATGGTTGGAATCATATAGTAAGGAGTCTTTTCAGATTGGCTTCTGTCACTTAGTTCTATGTATTTAAGGTTCCTCCATGTCTTTTCAAGGCTTGATGGCTCATTTCTTTTTAAGGTTAGTCATATTTCACTGTCTGGATGGACCACAGTTTATTTATCCAGTCACCTCCAGAAGGACATCTTGATTGCGTCCAAGTTTTAGCAATTATGAATAAAGCTGCTATAAACATTCATGTGTGGGTTTTTGTGTGAACATATGTTTTCAGCTCATTCGGGTAAACACCAGTGATTTAAAATGCCAAACTGCATGGCAAGAGTGTGTTTAGTTTCATAAGGAACTTCCAAACTGCCTTCCAGGCAGTACCACGCATTCCTGCCACCAGTGAAGGAGAGTTCCCGTTGCTCCACCTTCTCAGTGGCATCTGATATCCATGGAGTTTTGGATTTTGGCCATTCTAAAAGGTGTACAGAGATCGCTCACTGCTATTTCATTTTTGCATTTCTCAACTGACAAATGATGCTCATAGACGTCCCTCCTATATTTTCCATGGGTACATATTCTTTGGTGACGAGCCTGTTCAGATCTTCTACTTGTTTTTTAATTGGGTTTTTCATTTTCTTATTGCTGAGCTTTAAAAGTTCATTGTATGTTTTGGATGAGTGCTTTATCAGATGTGTCTTTTGTAGATATTTTTCCCCCAGTATTGGTATTACCCCCAGGTAATTATTACCTGGGGGTAATTATTGGGGGTAATACCTGGGGTATTAATACCCCAGGTTGGTATTCTCATTCTCTTGGCATTGTCTTCTGTAGTGCAGAAATTTTCAATTTTAGTCAAGTCCAACTTATCAACTGTTTCTTCCATGGACTGTGTCTTTGATGCTATATCTGAAAAATCACTGCCATACCCAAGGTCATCTGGATTTACTCCTACATTACCTTCTAGAAGTTTTAGTTTTGCATTTTACAAACAGTCTGGATTACTGTAGCTTTTGAAGCTTGGGTAGTGTCTGTTCTCTAACTTTTCTCCTTCAATATTATACCACCTATCCTGGGTCCTTTGATTCTCCATACTTGAGAATCAGTTTGTCCATGTCCACAAATAACTTGCTGAGGGATTTCACTGAATCCACAGATCAAGTTGGAAAACCTGATATCTTGACAAGATTGAGTCTTCCTATCCATAAACATGGACTATATCTTCATTGGTTTCAGTTCTTTGATTTCTTTCATCAGACTTTTTATAGTTCTCTTCATATAGATCTGATACATATTCTATTAAAATTTTACCTAAGTATTTAATTTGGGGTCCTAATGTACATCCTATTGTGTTCTTAATTTCAATTCCAATGTTTCATTGCTGGTATACAGGAAAGTGATTGTTCTTGTATCCTGCGATCTTGACATAATTGCTTATCAGTTTCAGGAGATTTCTTGTCAATTATTTTGGATTTTCTATAGAGACAATCATGTCATTTGTGAGTAAGAGTTTTATTTCTCCCTCCTGAATCTGAATAATCTTTTATATCCTTATCTTATTGCATTAATTAGAACTCTGTTTAATTTTAAAAGTAAACTGTAACTCATATGACAACTGGAATGTAGCAATTTTTAACAGAAGAATTTCTAGGGTCTGCTGTGTTATCTATCCAAGGATTTTACATGTGTTCTCATTTAACCTTCACAACCACTCTATGAAGTGGGTATTATTAGTGTTTCCATTTTATGGATTAAACCCCATGGACTATCGCCCACCAGATTCCTCCATCCATGGGATTTCCCAGGCAAGAGCACTGGAGTGAGTCACCAACTCCTTCTCCAGGAGATCTTCCCACATCAGGGATCAAACCTGAGCCTCCTGCTTGGCAGGTGGATTCTTTACGACTGAGCCGCCTGGGAAGCCTGACTGCTCTAGTACTTTCAAGAAAACGCCCGAGAAATTTCTCAGGTTCCTATCTCCAAAGGTGGTGGTTTTATTCTTGAAAACTTTATTATTTTAGAGGATTCCCCCTGTTTGCATTAATTACAGTTACTCCTTGAAATGACAGACTATAAGATGATTAGCAGAAATATTTCAAGTAGATGATAACATTTTCTGAAATTAGTGACCCAAAATGCACCTCTCATCAATCAACAAAAACAAAATAAAAACTCATCTACTAGAGATAATATAGGCAGATTTTCTGAGAATTCAGCGAAGGTGAGGCATGTGTAAAATATCATGGGAGACTGAGAATTCCATTAGACATCGATTCTGCTGTCTTCAAATAACTGAAGAGTACAACAGGGGAAATTTGAGACACAAACGTACCTTTTGATACAGGCAAGAGAGTAATAAGGGTCTTAAAAGAGGTGGAAGTGAAGTCTCACGGACATTCCAAAACAAAGCGTGCAGCAGACCCAGCTCACCTCAGACTCAGAGTGTGTGAGGGTTAAGAGGAGGCGCCTGCCCTACAGACTGAGGCCTTGCCACTCACTGGCTACACAGCCTTCTTTATCTTCCCCAAGACTTAATTTTTTCACCTGTAAAATGGGGACAATAATAGAAGCCCTCAAAAGCTGGCTGGAGGAGTACATGGCACGAGGTACCAGGCCCTTCACTCAGGCCTGGCACTCAGTAATAAACACACAGCGAATGGGAGACAGCTGGAGCACGCTGTGACCTGGGGACCTGCCAACACTCCACCACTTTTGACCTACAACAGTGGCAGGTTCGACCCAATGTAATGGTATCTGCCTTTAAGTAGAGTGTTGATGACAAGCACCTTTCCGCTCCAGATAAACGCTTCAGATAGAGGCTGATGTGGCCATTTCCTGGTACCTCCACAACCCTCTCTGCTGGGCAGCAGTCTGCGTTACTACAAGGGCTGGGGGAGCTGGGAAGCGTGTCACACAGGGTGAGTTGCTGTCAGAACCCTCCGGCTGCCCGATGGCAGACTCTGTCAACGACATGCACATTTACACCGACCAGTTTCAGTGGGGTCACAGAGGCAGCAACAGGGAGATCCGCCCACGTGAGAAACCTCCAGAGACCACGGCTCTTTTGGAGCAGAAGTGCTGCGTGGCATCTGAGCACAAGATGCAGAGCAGTAACAGGTCAGATTCTCCAGTGTAAACCAGAGCAGGCTCCATAACTCTGGATGGGTGGATCCCACACAAGTCTGTCAATAAGAGTGAGTTCTGGAGGACAAATTTCCACTTCTCCACGTGGCATCACCACATCCTGACTCACTCCTGCCTTTTTCTGGTGCTACACACCCTGACCCTCACGGCTACCACCACACACACCACTAATGTTCCTTTGTCCATGGTGAGAAAATTAATCTATAGAACATCTCATGACAGGCAGAAATTTCTGTTACTACCCATCATCTTTACAATAATTAACATTTTTACAAGTAGGGCTTCTCTGATAGTTCAGTTGGTAAAGAGTCTGCCTGCAATGCAGGAGACCCTGGTTCAATTCCTGGGTCTGGAAGATCCACTGGAGAAGGGATAGGCTACCCACTCCAGTATTCTTGGGCTTCCTTTGTGGCTCAGCTGGTAAAGAATCCACCTGTGATCCAGGAGACCTGGGTTTGATCCCTGGGTTGGGAAGATCTCCTGGAGAAGGTAAAGGCTACCAACTCCAGTATTCTTGCCTGGAGAATTCCATAGTCCATGGGGTCATAAACAGCCAGACATGATTGAGCAACATAAAAAAAAAACAAGTTATAAAGTAGGTGTCATGTCTTTCATGTGAAAACATTTCACATTTTTTTGCTGATAAAGTCAAACACGAGGTCCCAATCTTGGAGCTATTTTAACAGCAAGGAAGATCGAAATGCAATCGGATACTTGCTTATGGAAGAAGCCATAAGCATCCATAGAGTTGCTCTGTGCAGCTCCACTGGCCTGAAGAGGTTTGTAAAACTGTATTTCTGGATTTTAGAAATCGGCAGATAATTCCTCTTGTGCAAATACTCTTTACGTTACGTTATGTTACATTGTGCCAGTACAAATGTATGCTACTGTAACCCATCTTTCTACATGTGCTTACGTATTTAATTATACCTCCAGGTAAAGTTTCATACACCAATGTAAACATGTGCTCTTAGAGGGAAAGAGATGGCTCATTCACCTTGATATTCCATGTAACACCTAAAACTATCCCCAGTATGTACCAGGAACTAAGTAAATGCAGACTGAATTAAATCACATAGGAAATTCAAGGGAAAATAAATGTTAATTTTCACATGAAAACCCACTAAGTCAGTGACTCTTGGTGCTAGACTGGAAAAAATAAAAATCACATAATAGATGCGTGAAATTAACCCAAGAATCTCAAGTTAACTTTCCATTAAAGTGAAGCTGAATTATACTCTCTCCTTGACAAGAACATAATATTCTAAGACTTAACAGTCAACATGAGATTAAATATACTTAATTTAAAATATAAGCCCGTTTTCCTCCGAAGTGTAGAATCCACTCCATATGGACTATCACTACAGGTAAACCACCATCACGGGCTTGTATCGGCAGAGATGTTAACACTGAACTCTGCTCAATGCAGAGATGTTAATACTGATGCTCAACAGCTGATGGCTCAGTAGGGCTACATGGTTAAGCAGAGATCCTGGAAGAACAAATACAGGTTCCATCTGAAAGTACCAATAATGAAAGGGTGCCCCGAACTTCGCTCTGACCCTGGAAGCTAGAGTGGAAAGCAAGAGACCCCGAGCGCTGGGCACACAAACGCCGACTCTGTTGTGGCACGGCTGGCACCTTCTGCATTTAACCAGAGCTCTGAGTAAGCTGAGATGACAACAGCTATTTCCTGTTGGTTTACAGACTCGTTTTCATACGCTGTCATTCTGCACAGGTTTTAATGAAAGACGAGTCCAGATAACTGAGGTGGGTAAGGGTTTGGTAAAGAAAACCATCACTAGTTCTGCTGTGAGCTTTAAACTGTTTGTATGACACCATTAGACTTTTACAAGAACTTGGCTAAGCAGGCTCGCCATGATACTCTCTGCTTTGAATGTAATAAACTCTTCAGTCGGGTATCAGAGTCAGGCCATCAATGTAATAAACTCTTCAGTCGGGTATCAGAGTCAGGCCATCTCATAGGACGATTTTTAGATCTCTGCAATGATCCATCCAAGCCTCAGGCGTAATGGTTTCCAGATCTTTTCAAATTCACAGTTTAACTCACAGGTCTGTAAGCATGGCCACACCCTGAAACTCATCTTTCCTTAGTTCTACACCGAGGATCTTAAAACCCTAGAATGCCCCACCTCCTCATGGGCCATAACCTCCTGGCCTCCAATTTCTCCATGGTCTCCACTCCCCATTTTGGCTCTCATTGGAAACTCCAGCCTCTGGACATTCCCCTTGGTTCACTGCGCTCCACAGGCAGACATTTAAAACTGTGCCTCTCGCAACTGAATGAGAACAATACTGAAGTTTTATGCAGAATTTCACAATTCAGAAAGGGCTAGCTCAGGCCTCCTCTTATTTCATTTCGTTTGCAAAAGGTCGTATTTTTTTTTATTCCTCTTAGAGGAATGGCAGAGGGGACTCTGCAAGGCCCCTAGGAAGCTTGCTGACTGCAGTGAGCTACTGTAATTTTATCTGCCAGCCTCAGTGGCTCAGAATGGCGAGAGAGCTGCCCACAATTGAAGGCCACCTGCGATCATGCCCTAGCACAGACACCCTGTCTCAGTAACATCAGATGCCAATGAAATAAGCAGCTCTATCCTACAAAGAAAAACGAGCTATATAAAGCAGTCAACAATGCATGCTGGCAGAGAGGCAGTCAGAAAAACAACAGTTGTGTTGAACCAAAGTTTTCCATGTAGCTGGCTCAGAAGACGAAGTTAAAGTAAGTCAAACAAAACCTAACGTGACTAAAATAGGTACGTGTCTTTTTGCTTCCAGCCATCTTGAAAAAGCAACAGCAATGCAATACTACAAATCTTCAGTTAATTAATTCAAGTTTTTGGCAGCAAGCTTTGTACCCCCATCCTGCATTGCGTACCATCTGTCTACGTGAATATTCAGTTCTCACCCACAACCTGCTTCCTAACCCTTGGAATAAATGTATCTCCTCAAAACCCAGGAAAACACTCTGTTAGAGTGGAGAGGGGGTGAGGGGAAGGCTTTATATTTTAAATAAACTGATCTCATTACTTTACAATCTGCTACTGCCATCTCCTGCGTTAACGATTGGCAGCACCTTCACAGCTGTGAACCGTTAAGTGTTTAAGAGGACGACTTCTCGCTGGTCAATCAGATGGCAAATTTTCTGCACACACAGAAAGAAAAGCTTGATTCTGTTACCTCTAATTGACTTCGCCTCTCAGCAATCACACGTTCATCCTTGTTTCCAAACAGTTTCTTTGGAGGGAATTCAAGGGTCGCAAGCTGAAATACATATTTTATAAGAGACGGATTACTATCACACTTAGGATCTTTGGGTCATTATTAATCTATTATTTGGAATCTCTATCAAGGGGGGGGTGGGGGGGAGAGAAAGAGGTGAGACGTTTCAAGTTGGTAAGTCCTGCCTTGCTTGGCCACTAAACAACTGTATGACTTCAGACCAGGTGAGGCTCCGCCAGGCTCACACAGGAGGCAGGAGGAGGCACCTCAGAGGAAGGATGGGCTTGAGTCTCAATGTTCGGTCCCAGATACAGAGTGGACCCTTTGCCAGATGGTAGCTCATAAGTTTCCTTTCTTAAAACGCAAGTTTGTTCTTCTTTTAGTCCTCTTCTTAAACTAGAATTATGTTTGTGTTGAGATGAAATTTGACAACTCAACAAGCACACTACCTGCATAGTTTGTAAGAGAGTTTTCAGACCATTGCTGTGGTTCTTTCAACTTTCCACGTGGACTTTTCTCAGCTACTACTGCAAATGCAGACTGCCTTTGTGAAAAGAGGACTTCTCTTTCAGCCTTTCACCTTGTTTCCTAAAGAATAAGTGTTTAGAATTTGTTGTAGCCAGGTCTTATAATTTCACAGGTATTACTCTTAAGCTCCTGTTCTCCAAAGGAGAAAAATCATAGCAAAAAGGTAAGTTTTCTAATAGACTCCAAGACAAGTAAGAACTCTCTAATCTGGTGCAAACCTGACCTGCTCATGTGGCTTCGGCCGAATGAATGCTCAGCAGCAATAATTGCTGCTGTTGATGAAATTCACTTTTTCCTTCCTTCCTTCCTTGCCCTGTCAGGTTCAGACACACTGAGAAGCCAATGAAGCATTATCGAGAAAAAAAAAAAAGAACATTTCTCCCACAATACTGGTCATAATGTGCCACAAAATTCCTATTTCATGCATATGCAAATCTTGGCTGATTTAAATTTATATTTCCACATTGGGAATCAAAAATTAAGAACTAACATCTGTATATATATATAGGACGTTAAAACTTAAACTTAGTATCAAAGGAGAATATACATATAGAAAAACACATACATTGGAAGTGAACAACATGTGAATTCTCAGCATCTCAACACACGGCAACCACCACCCAGATGAAGAAACAGAACATCGCGGGGCCCAGTAGCCCCCACTGCTCCCTCCCACCGCCCCCACATGCCCTGTGGAAGGCTGGTGTTAGCCTGACTTCTAACAGCCTGGCTCGGTGCTTCCCATTTCCGAACTTCATGCAGACAGCGTCACGCAGCACGAACCTTCTGCGTCCGTCACTGCTCTGCCTCGTGCGTGAGGCCCGCCCCGGGAACCCTGTGCAGCAGTAGCTGGCTCGGTCCCGGGGCTAAACATTCCACTGGTCTGTTCAGTCTCTGGTTAAGGGACATCTGGCTAGGTTCTGCGTTTTGGCCCTTAGGCACTGTGTTGCTATGAGCATTTTTTCTATACGGTTCCAATGCATTTCCTATAAATGTTATGTAGGGAGTCCTGTTGGTCACAGTCTTAGTGGTGGTCATATGGAATGCAAGTGTTCAGTGGTATCTGAAATTATCAAATGGCTTTCCCAAACAGTTTTACTACCGACACTCCCACCAGCGGTGACTGCAAGACCAAATGGCTTCAGATCCTCGCCAACCCCTGATGCTGTGGTCTTTCTCATCAGGGCAATTCTGGTGGGTATGCCATGATTTCTGCTGTGGTTCAGATTTACATTTTCCTAACGAGCCGAGATGTTGAGCCTCTTTTCACATGCTCATTGACCATATGGGGAGTGCCTGTTCAACTCTTTTGGCCTTTTTTTTTTTTTTTAACTGGTATATAACTTTTTCTTATTAGGCATAATTCTCCTTTTTGATTCTTCTCAAGGGATCTGAAGTCTTTAGAGGCCTTTTTTTTTTTTTTAAGTTAACTGAAGTCATACAGAAGTTTCCAACTCCACTGCTCTTTCTACCAAACCAGAGAAACCCGGGGGTAAGAGAGGTGTGGGACCTCTTTCTCCTTTTCTCACCAATGTTTCAATCTGGTTGCTCACATCTGAAATCAGTTGAAGGTAAAGAGAGAGACCATGGGCAAGGAAGACAGGCCAATTCTGAATCATGACCACTAATTAGCTAGCTAGTTTGTTTCTCTGAGCCTGAGTAATCTTTGCTGAAAAAAAAAAAAAACTGCAGACAATGGCAGTAAATGTTACCAGGTATATTTAGTGAAGCAACACCAAATGCACCTTAGCAACTCTTATTCTTTACTAGAGATCTGGTCATTTCTAAGAATGCAGCATGCCACATTCTGTGGTCCCCTCTCTCCATCTCTAGACCGGTGATGTGGCTTCAAGGAGCAAAGAGATTTTTGGAACCCTGCCTTCACTGGCATAAGCACACTTCCCATATGTTGCAGCTTAGAGAAGACAGGTACCCAGAACGTGTCTTTTGGGCTCCATCCAGCCGCAACTTCATCTTGTACAAATGTGTTCTCCCCTCAAATGCAGTGATGTTGAAAACTTGGCAAGCATGCTTTCACAGTTGGCTGTCATTTTCTTACATGGCTGATGAGATGATGTGGTTTCTGTTGGGGAAACTCAAAATCACACTTACACACTCAGTCAGAGCTGGTGCAGTGAAAGGACCTCAGGCAGATGAACCAGGTAGGAAGCAAGCATCTATATTTCCTCATGGTCAAACGGCTGTGTGTACTCCATCCTGGGATGGAGGCCATGATGTGCCATGATGATCCACCCTGTGAAATAACTGTGTATAAACTATGTGTAACACAGTTGCTCAGATTTTAGGAAGAAAAGGGCAACCTTAAACAGCACCGAGGCACATAATCCTAAGACTAAAATATTCAACCATCTAGCTTCAGAGATGAAGAAACACAGTTCAGTGACTTAGAAGAGCTCCACGTCATGGGGTGGGTGAGTCCAGATGAGGAACCAGGACTGACTCCAGGTTTCCACAACAAGGCTGTAAATGGTATCCACGGGGTGTGGAAGACTGTAGTGAAGTCCTCGAGGACCAGGGATCCAGATGAAAGACAGTAACCCCTCCTCCAGAAAACTGATGCGCAGCTGCCGGCAGTGTCAATGGGCCCACCAAGAGCTGTGCACGAACCTCAGTGGGGACCTGCACTAACAGGGAAACAGAAGGTGACGGTCAGTGACCATCGCGGGGACAATGGGAACTGGATGGGACTGGAGGCAGGGTCCCTGGACGCCTGTCCTGGGATTATCAGCTCCTGTCAACTGACTCCACGCATAATAAAACTTAAGAAGTGTTGGAGGGAGGGAGAGAGGGAAGGGGAACAGAAGTTGCCACGTGAAGACGTGGCATGTGGAATCTGATGTGGAATCTGAAAAGAAAAGATACAAATGAGATGAACTAGTAAAACAGAAAGACACTCATAGACTTAGAAAAAGAACTTATGCTTTGCTGGGGGTGGGTGGGGGTGGCTATATTTAAAATGGATAGCCAACAAAGACCTATCATATGGCACATGGCACGCTGCTCAATGTTATGTGCCAGTCCGGATGGGAGGGAGTTTGGGGAAGGATGGATACATGCATACGTATGGCTGAATCCCTTTGCTGTGTACTGAAACTACCACAACATTGTTAATCAGCTATACCCCAATTCAAAATGTTTTTGGTGTAAAAATAAATGTTTAAAAAAAAAAAAAGTTGCCACATGACTCATGACTCAACGCGTACAACCTGGTCCACATTCTTTCGGCGGGGCTGGGACATGAGCAAACTGAAGGAGCAAGGCAAGGCTGTGAGGCAAGGTATTAAAAAAAAGTATTGCCTCCATTAAAATAATCACATTTACATCAGAAACAGCTCTCTAGCCTCATCCCTCTGAAAGAATGGAAACTACCTCCATTTCTCCTTTTTAGGGAATCTTGACAGTGCTGTTTAAGCCTTGCCATCTATAAGCTCTTAGGTTGAATGAGATGAAATTGCCAATTTTAAAGTTAAAAATGGTTGAATATCAGCAATTCCATCAGGTTAAACTCCATATAAAACTTCTGGCATTTTTAAATGACCGCTGAGGTGAACATACATTCCAGCTGCCTATACCTGCCAAGGGCAAACATTCTCAGTTGTGGGATTGTTGATCGGCTACATCTAAACCAGTATTCTTTCAAAAGAATGTTTTTCTTAGAGCACTCAAAGATACAACAGAACTGGAAACATCTTATATTTAAAACATGCAACACTAGAACCTCCCTGGCAGTCTACAGGTTAAGACTCCAAGCATCCACTGCCAGGGATGTGGGTTCCACCCCTGGTTGGGGAGCTACAATCCCATGTACCTCCAGGCATGGCCAAAACAAACAAACTAACTAACAAAAGCAGAGCTGAAACAACAGCCAAGGAACCGGGGAAACAGTCACAGTACAGTGAGCACCAAAGCCACTTAGAGGCCACTCGCTGTTGATATAGAATGGATTACAGGGCCACTTTCAACATCAGCCCATCTTTTGAAAGGAAAAAAGCGGAAAAGACCATCATAGTCTTTTCTTGGATTAGAGGGAAAAGAGGCAGGAACTGATGCTTCATTCTCAGCATTATAAAAATCCTTATAATCCTTTGTATCTTTAATATTAGAAAAACCCTTAGAAGAATTAGACATCTGGAGTAGAAGAGAGGCCTGAGCGTTTCCTCTCTCCAAGTACGACCACCTCATTTCTTCTGAAGCAGAGCAGCACAAGTAATCCTCTGTAGGTTTCATTTCTGGACTATGAATTCTTTAAGCTGTCCAAATGTTTTTAAAAATGGACAATTTACCAAGATAAAAAGAATCACTCGTCAGGACAAATGATGTGCCCGGGAGAGCCAAAAATAGGGAAAAGATTTCTATTGTGCAGAAAGTGTTGCTGTCTGAAAAGTAACATTTCCAACAAATGAAGAATACAAGCGAGGCTCAGCAAGGAGGTGACTGTCCCTGACTTTTCCTCTCGTGGCCTACATACACTGACATGTGTTGTTTGTTTGTTTGGCTTCTCATGTTAAAGAGAAGACTGAAAGTAAAATCAATGATATTATCTGGATATTTACAATTTCTTCTCAAGTTCTTCATAGTTAGATTTTTTCATTTTTATGGCTTCATTTTTTTTGAACCTAGCACATAGTCAAGTCTGATTTCCATAAGAAACATCGTCAGGAACAATAAACATCCGTGAGTGGAGGAGACTCCTCTTTCATTTCCTCTGTAACCTCTGACAAAGGAAAACACAGTGCCCTATGTTTTTAAAAATTAATGTTCCTGATGTCCTATATTCCTCACAACAACTCATATAAGTATTTCTGACCTGTATGAAAATGATCAAGGTACTTGGGATTCAGTAATAAGGAAAAACTAACTTTTTATTTGTACAAAATTCTGTCAGAATCATTTTCTGCCAGAGTTAGCTTGCTAATTTCTACTAAAGAGAGTACGCTGGGATTTTTATTGCAATTGTATTGAAAGGACAGATCACTTTGGAAAGAAGTGACATCAAAAAGTCTCAAGTTCACCATTCCATGAAAAAATTTTTAAAAACTTCAGCTTCATAAAGAGCAAAACCCATCAATTTCCCCTTTTAACTTTCATGGAGAGACTCTCATGTTAAACTGCAACAGAAATACTCTTCCTACAAACCGTAACATTTGATGGAACAGCTCAGGTTAAAGACAGTTGACTAAAGCTTTTATTTGCTCCCCTTACTGCCTTCAAAAGCAACAAAGAGATGAAAAGTAAAAGAAAGATTCTGACTGCAAAGTAGGAAACCACTAAGTCCATATGCCGGCCACGTGACCCCAGGGAGCCCAGCTTCCCCGCTGCCCCTCCAGGCTGGGGGCCACAAGCCACTTACCAGAGCTGGCAACCAAACCCCTAGGTAGGTATTCCACGAAGCTATGATTAAAGACTGAAGCTGGGGACAAGGAGAAGGTGGGGGACCCCCGAAGCCAAGGGGGGCAGCGGGGGCTGCTAGGGGGGAGCCCAGAGCTGCTCAAGGTGTAGGTGAGAGAACAGTCCAGGGGCAGACACCTGGCTTCACTGTCACAGGCGGTGACCCCACAGTCCCCGCAAACAGCAGAAAACAAGAAAAGGCATGTCTCAATGTGAAGGAAAAAAACTGGTGGGACAAAACTCAGAAAAATTCCAGGCAAAGGTTTAGGTATGTGGTACATTGCTGCCTCCCTCTCCATAGGACCTGTTCCCTCCTTGTCCCCATGATTCACCGGTGCTGTCTTCCCCCACATTAGCCTACATCATAGCCAGCTAAATATAAAACCACACACCAAAGCCTGTCTACCTCAGCTGCTTTCACATGAAACATGTGTCCAGCTTGCAACAAAAATGACAAGGCATGCTAAAAAAAAAAAAAAAAAAAAAAAGACCACCAGTCTGAGACTATTCTAAAGTGAAAAATGTTGACTGAAAAAAGAAAATCCAGTGACACCATGCCCTCCTCCCCACTCCCTCTACTTGCTCAAAAAAAGAAAAAAAAAAGAGAAAAAGCAAGAACTCAAGAAAGAGGTGGAAAAAACAAAACAACAACAAAATAGTAGAAAGAAAGTCCCAGTAGAAGAAAGAAAAAGTTAAAATGATGACAGTAAGAACACAGATTGGCTATTAGAGCAGGAAAAAAACAAGGCAAAATGAAATGTGCTAAAGGAAAGAAAGGCTTCCCATGTGGCGCGAGTGGTAAAGAACCTGCCTACCAATGTAGGAGACAAGAGGAGCAGGTTCCATCCCTGGCTCAGGAAGACCCCCTGCAAGAGGAAACGGCAACCCACTCCAGCATCCTGACCTGGGAAAACCCACGGACAGAGGAGCCTCTCCGGTCCACAGGATCCCAAAGAGTCACACATGGCTGAGCACAATCCTAAGGGAAAGAAAATGTGGCCCTAGAAGCTTATAACTAACACAGAAATGCCTCTAAACTGTGCTGGCCACAGGTAGACATTCTCAAACAGATAAAACTCTGGTAAAACAAATCACGGTGAACCTTTAAAAACATACTGGATGACCAAAAAATTCCAACAAGAGACAGTACAGTCTAAGGTTCTAAGGAATGAAGAAAGCAAGATAAAGAAAATGCTGCCTCATTTTAAACTCACAACTAGGTGAGAACTACGTATAATTTATGTATAAAAAATGTACTATAGTTTGACAATATAAAAATAATAGAAATTTTAAAACCAGGTTGGTGGGAGTAAATACACTGGGAGAATCTTATCTTTAAGATCATTTATAAAAGAGAAACACGAGGCCAGGTGGTCTGGAATTGGGAGTGGAGGCTGTGTTCGTCTCTTGTAGCTGCCAATGCAGCCTCTCCTTTTACAAATGGCTTGAAGAGCGAAGTGAGCGGAAACCTAAGCCCTCCCCTCCTCCACGCCCCGCGGAGAGCTCTGGTTCCCGGGTAGCGCGTGGGAGTTGGGCGCCCGCTGCTGAGGTCGGGCGGCCGCGTCCTAGGCAGCCTGGGCCTCTTTGTGGCTCCTGGGCCCCGCGGCGCAGGCCTCCTCTTCGCCCTCGGCTTGGCGGTTCCGGGCCCCTGACCTCGCCAGCCGCGCCGCCCACCGCTTCCTTCCCCGAGGGCGTAAACCCTAATTCACTCGGGCCTGGCCAGCTCCCTGGCCTGCTGCCCGCCCGGCTCCGAAGTTTCGGGGCGGGGGCAGGCGGACTGAGCTCCTCTCCTGAAGTGATTCCGCACGCATTTGTTTCGGGGTCCCGGCCTTAACCTCCTGAGCTTTACAACGGGGAATAGTCTTTGCCGGCTCGCCCACCGTGTGGTGGCTGGATAATATATATTCCGGCTGAGAGAGACTTGTCAACTATCCCGCCGGGTGGCAGTTCACAGCCCTCCCAGATTGGAGGGTGGTGAAGTGAGGGGGTTTCAGGTCCCGGCCTGCGACCTCCCAGTAGGAGGGGCTGGTGGTCGTTTAGGTTCCGCGAAGCCCGCCACGCTTCAGGCCAGGACACGTGATGCCCTTGGGGGCAGTCGGGCCCCTGTCCCTGAGCCCTGCCTAGAGCAGAGCAGCCTTCCTGGAGCCCTGTACTAGGCTCTTGGTCGTCCTCACCATCTCGCCGTGGGCAGCTGCCCCAGCGAGAGACTCAGAAACTCCTGCCTGGAGCAGGAGCTGAGCGTCACCCAAAACCCAGGTTGAAAGGGGACCCTCTAGGTTGTCCTGAGCTGTGGACACGGCGGAGGCGACCCTGGGTCTCATCGGAAAATCAAACCCAGAGAAGAAATTGGTCTCTGATGATCAAACCTCCTGGGAGAGTCGCAATTGAAGACATCCCCAAACTTTTTACAAAGCTATAAATCTAGAAGAAAAAGAAGCTAACATGGATGGAGGGAGACAGTTAAGAATTACAAGATATTTTAGCAATAGAATTCAAAGGACTAAAGAATCTGTGTGATGCTACAGATGAAAGCTGCACCCATAAATTCCAGAATAGATTTGTCTGATTAGCAGAGGACACTTTCGTCAAGCGGCAAAATGGAGACCCAGTCCCTTCCTTCCTGAGCTTCTGTCACAATCACCACACCCAAACAATGGAAGGAGAAATAGCATAAAAGACGGTTTTGCATGAAGGACTTTATGGGCCAGTCTTGCAATGATACATGTCACTTCCATTTACATCTAGTATGTTGAACTTTGGCCACCTGATGTGAAGAACTGACTCATTGGAAGAGACCCTAATGCTGGGAAAGATTGAAAGGAGGGAGGAGAAGGGGACGACAGAGGATGAGATGGTTAGATGGCATCACCGACTCTATGGACATGAGTTTGAGTAAGCTCTGGGAGTTGGTGATGGACAGGGAAGCCTGGCGTGCTGCAGTCCATGGGGTCACAAAGAGTCGGACACAACTGAGCGACTGAACTGATGTGGAACTTAGTCACATGACTACATCTAAGTACAAGGTACTACAAGAAGTCCAGAAAGAAGAAGAAATGAGTTTAGTGAGCCCACAATGTGTGCTTAGAGTCAGGTAAGTCTGGGTTCAAATTCTAGCTCTATAAAGAATTCTTAAGTGACCCTCCATGCTTCAATTTCCTTACATTTTAAGGGATAATAAAGCTGATTTCAGCAATTGTTTTTAAGCATAAATCAAATAATAAATACAATGATTAACAAAAAAAAAAAAGAGAAACACAATTGATAATTTAGAAAATGGAAACACACCATATGAAAGCTGGCGTCTATCATTCCCTTCTCCAGGGATCTTCCCAACCCAGGGATTGACCCTGAGTCTCCTGCATTGCCTGCAGATTCTTTATTATCTGAGTCACCAGGAAAGCCCCATTGTTTTAATAGGCTAACAGGGTTTTGTCAAGAGAACGCACTAGTCATAGCAAACATCCAACATAAGAGATGACTCTACACACGGGCGTCACCAAACGGTTAATTCCGAAATCAGATTTTATTACATTCTTTGCAGCTGAAGATGGAGAAGTTCTATGCAGCCACCAAAAAGAAGACCTGGAACGGACAGTGGCTCAGATCATGAACTCCTTATTGCAAAATTCAGGCTTAAATTGAAGAAAGTAGGGAAAACCACTAGAACTTTCAGGTATGACCTAAATCAAATCCCTTATGACTAAACAGTGGAGATGACAAATAGATTCAAGGGATTAGAACTGATAAGACACAGTGACTGAAGAACTATGGACAGAGGTTCCTAACATTGTACAGCAGGCGATGATCAAAACCATCTCCAAAAAAAAGAAACTTCAAGAAGGCAAAGTGGTTATCTGAGAGGGCTTTACAAATAGCTGAGGAAAGAAGAGAAGCAAAAGGCAAGAGAGAAAGGGAAAGAAATACCCAACTGAATGCAGAGTTCCAGAGAATATCAAGGAGAGATAAGAAGGCCTTCTTAAATGAATAATGCAAAGAAATAAAGGAAAACAACAGAATGCGAAAGACTGGAGATCTCATCAAGAAAATCAGAGATATCAAAGGAAAAATTCATACAAGGATGGGCATGATAAAAGACAGAAACGGTAAGGACCCAGGAGAAGCAGAAGAGATTAAGAAGAGGTGGCAAGAATACACAGAACAAGCGTACCAAAAAAAGGTCTGAATGACCTGGATAACCACAATGGTGTGGTCACACACCTAGAGCCGGACATCCTGGAGTGTGAGGTCAAGTGGGCCTTAGGAAGCATTACTATGAACATAGTGGAGGTGACGGAATTCCAGCCGAGCTATTGCAAATTCTAAAAGATGATGCTGTTCAAAGTGCTGAACTCAATACGCCAGCAAATTTGGAAAACTCAGCAATGGCCACAGGACTGGAAAAGGTCAGTTTTCATTCTAATTCCAAAGAAGGGCAATGCCAAAGAATGTTCAAACTACCGTACAACTGCACTTATTTCATATACTAACAAGGTGATACACAAAATCCTTCAAGCAAGGCTACAGCAGTATGTGAACCGAGATCTTCCATATGTACAAACTGGGTTTAAAAAAGGCAGAGGGACCAGAGATCAGATTGTCAACATTCACTGGATCATAGAGAAAGCAAGGGAATTTCAGAAAAACATCTAACTTATGCTTCACTGACTACAAAAAAGCCTTTGTGTAGATCACAGCAAACTGTGGGAAATTCTTAAAGAGATGGGGATACCAGACCACTTACTTGTCTCCTGAGAAAGCTGTATAGGAGTCAAGAAGCAACAGTGAGAACCAGACATGGAACAACAGACTGGCTCAAAATTAAGAAAGGAGTACACTAAGGCTGTATACTATCACCCTGCTCATTTAACTTACATGCAGAGTACATCATGCGAAATCCTGGGCTGGAAGAATCACAAGCTGGAATCAAGACTGCTGGAAGAAATATCAACAACATCAGATATGCAGATAACACCACTCTAATGATAGAAAGCAAAGAGGAACTAAAGAGCCTCTTGATAAGGGTGAAAGAAGGGAGTGTTGGCTTAAAACTCAACATTCAGAAAACTAAGATCATGGCATCCAGTCCCACCTCTTCATGGCAAACAGAAGGGGAAAAAGTGAAAGCAGTGACAGATTTTATTTTCTTGGGTTCCAAAATCACTGCAGATGGTGACTGCAGCCATGAAATTAAGACATTTGCTCCTTGGAAGGAAAGCTATGCCAAACCTAGACAGCAAGTCAAAAAGCAGAGACATCACTTTGCCAATGAAGGTCCATATATTCAAAGCTATGGTTTTTCCAGTAGTCATGTATGGATGTGAGAGCTGGACCATAAAGAAGGTTAAGTGCCAAAGAATTGATACTTTCAAATTGTGGTGCTGGAGAAGACTCTTGAGAGTCCCTTGGAGTGCAAGGAGATCAAACCAGTCCATTTGAAGGAAATCAGTCCTGAATATTCATTGGAAGGACTAATGCTGAAGAGCCCATACTATGACCACCTGCTGCGAAGAGCCAATTCATGGGGAAAAAACCCCAACGCTTGGAAAGACTGAAAGAAAAAGGAGAAGAGGATGGCAGAGGATGAGAGAGATAGATAGCATCAATGACTCAAAGGACATGAATCTGAACAAACTCTGGGAGACAGTGATGGACAGGGAAGCCTGACATGCTATTTTTTCTTAAAAACACATTATTTTAGAGGTTATGGCAGAGAAAAATTTAATTTGAAGCTCAGAAATTTCTTCAGTTTTGATTTTCTTTCCCTTTGTTATATTCAAGTAAAATAAATTTAATGTTTCCAATTAAAAATGGCATATATAGAATGACCCCAATGTTATAAAGTTATTCATTCTTCCTATTCTTTTTCTTCTCATCTTAATTTCTTTGTATCAATCTACATATCCATCCCTTTACCTGCCCCTATCCATTTCAGTACTCTAAATAATGTTCATTAAATAGTAATATTAATTATATTTAGAGTATGATTTTGAGTAATCTGTTGCTTTCTTTTTGTATTATGTGAAGCTTTTGTAAATGAGCATGCATCATATTTAGAGGAACAATAAAAAGTGATTATTCTCTGTATATATTTAAAGGAATGGTTAAATTAACATCATATGCCTTTTTCCTTTAATAACCTGAGATTCAGGGCAATCAGATTTCAAGTCTCAGCTCAGCAAACAGCTGCTTGTATAATGTCTCTAGTTCTTAGTTTCATCGTTTACTAAAATGAAGGAGTTGAACTGAGAATATTTCATTTTCGAGCTCTGAAATCCTGTATCTCAGGTACTAATGATTAAAATCTCTCCATGCTGAGTTACGAGAAGCACTTTTAGATACCATGGAGATACTTAACTTGGCTATATCACATTTGAGAAGTGTACCTTACTTCCTGTAAAATCTTCATAGCATTCTTATTTTAAGTAAGGTGAACATGTGTATGGGAAAACAGACCAATATAATAATGAGATGTTACCGTTCAAGAGGTTGTAGAATTGAAAAAGGACAGAAACAAACGGGAATGCAGTATTCATGAGAAAACCTTTAAAATGGTATCACTTCCTGCTAGTCATTATCCTTACAGCAGGAGTGGGAAATGATGCAGACATTTGAGCTCTTATGGGAAAATTGTACGCTAAAGTTAAAAATGATGACAGGTCAAATATACTGGATATTTGTGAGAGACACGACAGGTCTAGAAAACACTGGAAGGAAACTGAACAACAGCCCTATTACCTACACTGCATAACTGTGAAATCTAATTATACAGAGTAAAACACAGGAAACAAATGAGGATTAAAATAGCACACTTCTTTGACCTAAGAGAAACATAATGGCAAGTTCATTCTGCAATTCAGTAAATAAAACATTATTCTAAAGATAAATGTATTGAAACAAAAGCCATAAAAAAAAGAAATCGATAATTTTGAAGCCTACTGGTTTTCAATGAAATCTGTCTTGCTCTTCTTCTCTGACTGTGGAGTCTAAAAATTCAAGTTATCAACTTTTATTTTGCATAATTGAGAAGCAAGTCCGTAAGTTTCAGGCTGAACAATAACTCTATAGAAAGAATCACGAACAGAGTAAGAAAAGACAGTGGGTCCTTATAATACTAGCATTGCCAATTTATGTAATTATTTGTGAATCTCAGTTTTGAGAAAATGAAAACAGAGTATCCATTTATTCATCAAGTTGGCCAGCTATATGTATATTAGAAATAGAGTCAGCATTCTCTGCTGCTCTGTAATATTTCTAAATGATCTCAGCGTGAAATTTTCATCTGCAAGTTGGCTTTTCCCTTTTTGATTCCCAATGAACTGACAGAGCCTAATGTTTTCTAAGAGCCATCTTGCTCAAATTCTGACTTCAACGTTTATTACATTATAATAAGATAGGTCGGCCAGGCTGCTGCCATCAAAAAGACAAATTAAATGTAATGGAAAAGCCTGTTTTTATTAGAAGCCTTTCTCTCTTGGCCAAGTTCACTCTAGGTTAGCCAGGTGGTCTTGCAGGCAACAGACAGCATAGATTTTGATAAATGGCATCGTTGTTTCTTTGGATATAAATAATGGCAGCCTTAATATAAAAAAGAAATTAAAGTCAGCAATAAAAAAAACCTCACCTATCTTTTATGGTTTTATAACAATTAAGCAGCTCAAACTGGGTTATAAATCACTGGAGGAAAACAGAACAACAACTAATAAAGTATGGAATCCTGACTAATGAAAGGAAAACATTTGACTTTTGTTACCACCTAATAAAAGTGTACTTTATTGTCATTCCTCATTTACTAGGCATTTTCTTTACTCCTGTAATATGTGGCTTCCTAAACAGTACCCAGTTGTTGTTTTTTTTTTAAGATTAGCGAGAAATGGGACTTCCCTGGTGCTCTCGTGGTTAAGACTCCACACTTTCAATGCAGGGGACATGGGTTCCACCCCTGGTGGAAGAACTAAGACCCTGCATGCCGCATGGAGTGGCCAAAAAAAAATTGAGAGAAAAATTCTACATGGCAAAACTATATGGTCAAATCAGCTTTAACCCACCTCTTGCCAGTAGACATAACTACAGGACAACTAGCAGCATCTGAAACACCCACATACTGAAGGTTTATGGTTGTAAATTTCAGCTTCTCCAGCTTTTGAGAAATGCAAATAATGAAAACTCATCAAAGAGCTGCCATAACTCTCACAGCTGACAAGAGGGAGGCATTTCTGACTACTCAAAATTAATAGCAGCTCCCACGGCCTTATAAAGAAATAATACTCACAAACAAATACGCAATTCTCCTCCAAGTTTGACTTATTAGAGGCATGAAGTGGCCACTCTTCAGGACAACCTAGATAATCAAAGGAGCAATGAGCTTCCTTTAGACCTCTGACATGCTAACATGAGGGGCTTCCCTGGTAGCTCAGCTGGTAAAGAATCCACCTGCAATGCAGGAGCTCTCAGTTTGATTCCTGGGTTGGGAAGAGCCCCTGGAGAAGGGATAGCTTACCAGCATTCTTGGACTTGCCTGGTGGCTCAGACGGTAAAGAATCCACCTGCAATGTGGGAGACCTGGATTTGACCCCTGGGTTGGGAAGAGCCCCTGGAGGAGAGCATGGACACCCACTCCAATATTCTTGCCTGGCAAATCCCCATGACAGAGGAGCCTGGTGGGCTACAGTCCGTGGGGTCACAAAGAGTCGGACATGACTGAGCAACTAAACACAGCACAGTGCCATGAGAGAACCACACAATATTTATGAGCATGTGCCAGGCGCCTAGCTCAGAGCCTGGCACATCCTAGGTTCTCTTAAGGATCTGCCCAATGAACAAGGCAGAATGTTTTGCTGGTGGTCCACATGGAACAGCCAGCAATTATAATTAGGATATTCCACCATCAGAAGCTGCTGTCCTACCATCACTGAAGTATGGAAACTAGGTGAGATTCTAGGCATAAAACTATAGCTGGAAATGTACTCAGACTTCCCTGGCAGTCCAGTGGTTAAGATTCCATGCTTCCCCTTGGGGAGCGGGGGGCAGGGCACAGGGTGTGATCTCTGGTTGGGGAACTAAGATCCTGCATGCCACATGGCACAGTCAAAAAAAAATAAATGTACTTATGAATGCACTGCCTTCCTTATATTTGGTACAAAGACTGTAATTTAAAATTCTACTCCTCCCAAAGCCAATATCAATTTTATTGAGGTATGAGCCAGGTAAGACAGATTTGAGGACATTCATGCATGTCGCAACAATTTTGCAAAGTGAGAAACATTTCAGATCTATGAGTATTTCATACTGCATTTTAAAGAAGAATTATGCAGCTGAATTAACTCAAATGCTTGTATTTTCCATCTGTTACTGTGATGCTAATTTGTCCCTTTCAGGGACTAAGAACGTGACAGAAACCTGTCATTGCCATGACATTCGATAGAAGGAACCCTATTTCTAGTTTTCATCCATGGGGTCTTGCTATGTAACAGATCTTTACAGGCAAGAGATCATCTTCTTTCTGGTCTTGTCTGGAGCACTCTGAAAACTCCCCCTTTTTGAGTGACCATGGTCATGGAGACTCTGGGCCAAGAAGAAGGCCTAGGAGTCGGAAGACATGAAACTCACCTGGGCCCCAAGTCTTGAGGTGACTCCGAACAAAACTCTCTCTGGGGATTTGATATCTCATTTCTAAAATGAAAACTGGACTACCCAATCTTTAAGGCGCCCCTGGAGTATGCATGTATGTATGTTTGTTTCATAATGTGCAATGTGCAATATGTATGTATGTTTCATAATGTGCAAATGGTTCCTACCCAGTTACAGAAGTCTCCTTGCTGGACAGGAAAGCCTACTATGAGTCTATCTTTCACAGTATTTGGTGCTCAAAGAGGCTATCAACCTGTTTTCATTGTCTAATTTTCAATTTGCTTGTCATTAATTTTGACAGGATTATTTGTCACTGGAAATCAGCTTTTAGATTTGGTGATCTATAACAAGGACTATAATAATGAAAAATCAATAACGCTCCTATGGTGGATGCAAAAGAAATGACAGGCAGCATCTTAACCAGTGATTCAAAGAGCATCATTTGGGGACTATTTTTTTCCCTAACTACACACACCCTCAGATTCCATGTCAGATTACTGAATCAGAATCTCTTAGCTTGGGGCGTGCATTCACGTATCTTGGAAAAGCTTCTTAGCTAATTAATGTCTTTCTCTCCCCAACCCACCTTTAAAAGCAGTGATTTAAATACGGATTATCTATCAGGCAGAGAGGATGGTGTAATACAAGCCACACAGTGAGATACCTGGGCCTCTGATAATGTACCAGATCAGGGAGCTGGCAGTATTCTATTTTTTGCCTACATAGCTGTTCGCTATTTAAAAATTCAAGGACGCTGAGTGCTTGATGCGGCTGAATTTATCTAAGGCTTACCGAATGCTCCCTGTGGCTGTGGTTGGTAGCTTTACAATTTGGGTGGTGAGTAGATTTGCAATTTTTATATTAAATTTGGAATGCTGGTTGTAAAACTGTTTAGAATGCATTTCAGTGATGGATGGCAGATAGCTGTCTAAGACAAATATAAAGCCAAGAGCCGGTTTCTTTTCTTTCCCTTTTTTGGTGCTGCTTTGGGGAAATTACTTGGGAAATAAAGAAGGTGAGAAATGGTCCTATCAGTACAAACTGAAAGTCCATATACAAATGACATAAGCTCCTGCCTAATCGCTTTCTTCTCCCAGTGATATTTACTGGGCACCCAGAGACTGCCAGAAGTGAGACTCAACAGTTGCTCTAACACAGCAATCTTTCATGTTCTACTCGAAGGCTCTGAAAATGCTTTTCTCCCTCAGCTCCGCACCAGGGAGAAAGGAGCCCCCCCAGGAACATGGTTGATGGATGCCGATCCTGTCTGACACTAGGGGACTCTGAAGACTCACTGTGATAACTCAGTTACGAGGCAGACAGACAGGCATGCCTGTTCCCAGTAACTTAGGCTCTCACCACACGTGGGCCTTAAAGTGCCCTTAGCATTTATTTTGATTGTACATTTTAATACTTAAAATATCCTATTTTCATGGTTCATCCTCTTGCCTCTGGGCAGAATACAAACCTGCTTCAGAATCACTATTAGCCAAGATTATAAAAGGGCCCTCAACAATCGATTCCAACGCTTAACTGCTTTCACCACGAGCTGCTTCTCTGGAGGCAAAAGGAGTCCATTAGGCTCTAGTACTAGGGAGGACTCCTTGTTGAACGTACTAAAATGAGGTCCTTCGCATCTCTGGACCTCCTAAAAGGAGCAGCTCCCTCAGTGACCCTCTGACCTCCTAGTCCCATGTCCTATACCTCATTAAATACACTCAGCCCACCAGACCACTCAACCAAGGAGGGGAGGGGGGAACGGGATGGGATACGAGCTCTTCATCATTCATTCTAATGGTTGAAAGGGAATGAGCTTTTAAAATCGTCTATTCTGCTTCTGGATGAGCTATGCTTTTGTCTTGATGGACTCTCAAGACTATGACCTGGACCCACAAGTAAACTTCACAGACATTAGACATCAACAGAAAACTCTGCCTCAGCCATAGAGAGAAGAGGATATTTAACGGGGCTCTGTTTCTGAGCACATAACTTCACTGGTATTTAAAAGGGTTATACTGATTTTAATAGAGTGGAAAATGCACAGTGTTCATATAGATAAAGAACACTGCAGCAGTGATTCACATGACCACATTTCAAAGGCATGCTCTCTGGCAGACACTGCATGATTCTTTGTAGTTACTTTCAATAACGTATTTCATCTGAGGCACTCACAATCTTTCACAAACTAGCTGTGGCGTACTCATTTTATAGATGTGGACTCTGAAAACACAGGGTTTAATTTGATGAAGATTTCATACGAGGTCAACAAAGGGGCAGGGAGAAGGGAAGCCAGGAGGAGCACTATCTTGCACAATAAATGTCAGTGCATCAAGGGGACAAACTAACTCAAAACAGAAGGCAAAGCTACTTAGGATCCAGAGGAAAACGCTAAGATGACAGAACATAAATAGATAAAAATAAAACAACAATTTTAAAACCCTTGAATAATGCGGCACCTCCATCCAGGGAGGGCTCAGCCCGCACACACAAGTGAATCTGGAAACAGACTGGGTGTAATGCTTACATACAAGCCCGGTCACCTGCAAGCAGCCTGCTCATCTTCAGTATTACTCAGGACGAATAATTTAGTTTTCTTTTTTTGTTCTGAAATTTGTCACCATAAAAAATAATGGATTAAATTTTTCTGTGATTTTTGCTTTTTCCCTGCCCACAATCCCCACACCCCCAGAGTTTCAGGGAATCCACTGACTTCTCATCCTTCCGATTCACAAGTCCACTTTGTGTGTAAATACGCCTGAGTTCCTTCTTTTTTCTTCACAGACATATGTTACACCTACTAACCAACAACCCCTGCCTGTGTTAACTGGTTCACCACCCGAGTGTATACAAAGCATCCCTTGGGGGCCCTTCAGTGGACATCATTCTCCTTAAGGAGACATTACAGTAAATAATTAAGCAAGTGAAAGTGAACAAACAGGGAGATTAGAAGACTTAGCTGAACGATGCGTAAGGAATTCTTAGGACCCTCTCACTAATGGGGTGAAGGCTCTCAGGGGTCTCAGTCACCCCGCTTCTGCATGCTCTTCCCTAACCTTGCTTTTTCGCAAACTGGGTCTTTAAGAACAGATGAACAACTACGAAAGTTCTTGGCAGAGACAGTCAGCACTTGCAGATAGGTAGATATCTTACAGAATGTACAGGGTGGTCGTCACAACATTAAAAATCCGGAAACTGCCTGAGGGGCCATCAAGTGGATTCTTGGAGCCTGATCAGGTGACACGCCAACTGTTACCAGGCACCACTGCTCATGGGAAGATCATTCCTCGCTTAACAAGTAGATAAACTGTGAGCCAGGGAAACCACAGCTATCTGGGAGGAAGCCACAGCTTAAGGCCTCTCTGAGTGAGGTGACCTTGTAATTCAGCATGTCCCGCATGCAGATTCTGGACATTCTGCCCATGGAGCTGTTCCCAGAGAAAGTGGCTCTCTTTTGCCTACGATTCTATATAGCAGACTGGTTCCTCAGGCCTCCGCACACGGGTCTCTTACCACCTAAATTATTATACCCTGGGAGAGGTGGGGCAAAGAGAACAGCGCCTAGACAGCCATGCGGACTGTGGGGTTCACTGCGGCCAGGCCCTCCCTGCGCCTGGGCCCTGCTGGGAAGCAGTGATCTCTGTCTTACATTGTTCCTGGGCCACCCGGCCTGAGCAGGGCCTACAGACCGTGTGGAGGCAGCTGATGACGTCAAGAAGATTCACATTAGATACAGGGATGGAGGTCATACGAACAATAATAAGAGTGACTATAATGAATGAACACTTAATACATAGATGCTTGATCTCAAATCCCAACACACACTCGGCAAGGAAGGCTACACCAAAGAAAAGTCAACTTTATGAAAAAAAATAATAAAGTTGATATTCATCTTGATATTCAAGCTTCATCTTGAAAATCTTAAATGGACAATGCTGTCCTCTCAGCAAAACAAGACTGACTGTGATCTAGAATGACATGCCACTGTGTATTTAGAGATGATGCTTCTCTCCTCATTTCTGTTCGGACATTGTTTGGTTAGAAATAGGAATCAGAGTTGAGCTGCCTGGGCTTCTGCTCACAGGCTGTGTCATAAGAGGCGAGTCTCGCACTTCCAGCAGAGACCACGAATGTCAGAAAGGCAGAGCACAGCCCGGCAGGATGCACGCAGTGAACGGTGAGATGTCCGTCAGGGCCGAGGCCTCGGAAAAGCTCCTTGGCGCTGGTGCAGTCCCATGGGGCCTGTGGTTAGCTCGGCTCCCCTTTCTCCAGGCGGTGTTGTTGTTTTAGGATCTCACTACGTGATTTCAACCACTACTCATATTCCCTCTTCTCTTTCAAATTCATGTGTGCTGTCTGCAGTTTCTCTTTCATAAACTGTTTTTGTCCTCATAAGGAAAAAACTGAAGTCGTGAAGCTGGACTCAGCATGGAAAAGCAACTTCCAGTCTTGGTTCTTTACATCGGGAGTCCATCTTCAGGAAACAGGTTTCTGGGAAAAGACGCCTATAACAGAATGGGAATTCCAGCCGGGCTTCGATATTCAGATCCTCCTTTGCAGCACCCAGTGTGATGGGTTTCCCATGGCCCCACTGAGTCTCGGCCCTCCTCTCTACCACACTTGCCCCTTTTTACAGGTATTTTAATTCTGGAAACACATTGAGCTTGGTCCCACCCCAAGGCCTTTGCACCTGCTGTTCTCTCACCTTCAAATGAGCTCACCTCCAGATCTTCAAGCCTCCATTTCTTTCCGGCACTGAGATCTCAGCTCAGTCTCACGCTTCGGAGATCAGCTTTCTCACCAACCCATCTACAGCAGCCCACCGCCCGGCTCACACTGTCGCAGTGCTTTGTTGTATTTCCCCATGGCACTTAGCACCATTTAAAACCCTCTTATTTACTGGGTTTCACTTGTCTGTTAATTGCACATTTTCTCTGACTCTTGAGATGGTGGGTGCAGTTGTGTCAATCACAACTGCATGCACATTGCAGGGCTGCTCCAGACAGAATTACCGCCAGATGAAAGGGAAAACTACCTCAATTTTTTTTTCATTTGAAAGCCACTTAATTTTTTCAACATGTATGTAATGCACTCTTCTTCCTTCTGAAAATAATCTTACACATGTGATCATCTCTGTTCATTAATTTTCCCTGGTACCATGCAACAGCTTCAGTTCACAGGTTAACTTATTGTTTAACTCAGGTGACTTGTCTTCTACTATATCTTTAAAGATTGCTTGTGTTGGCTCTAAAATTTTCTTTAAAACGTTGATTCAGTCAGTTCAGTTGCTCAGTCATGTCCAAATCTGCGAGCCCATGAACCGCAGCACACCACGCCTCCCTGTCCATCACCAACTCCCGGAGTCTACCCAAACCCGTGTCCATTGAGTCGGTGATGTCATCCAGCCATCTCATCCTCTGTCGTCCCCTTCTCCTCCTGCCTCAATCTTTCCCAGCATCAGGGTCTTTTCAAGTCAGTCAGCTCGTCGCATCAGGTGGCCAAAGTATTGGAGTTTCAACTTCAGCATCAGTCCTTCCAGTAAACACCCAGGTCTGATCTCCTTTAGGATGGACTGGTTGGGTCTCCTTGCAGTCCAAGGGACTCTCAAGAGTCTTCTCCAACACCACAGTTCAAAAGCATCAATTCTTCGGTGCTCAGCTTTCTTTATAGTCCAACTCTCACATCTCATACATGACCACTGGAAAAACCACAGCCTTGACTAGATGGACCTTTGTTGGCAAAATAATGTCTCTGCTTTTTAATACACTGTCTAGGTTGGTCATAGCTTCCCTTCCGAGGAGTAAGAGTCTTTTAATTTCACAGCTGCAGTCACCATCTGCAGTGATTTTGAAGCCCAAAAAAATAAAGTCTGACACTGTTTCCACTGTTTCCGTATCTATTTGCTGTGAAGTGATGGTACCAGATGCCATGATCTTAGTTTTCTGAATGTTGAGCTTTAAGCCAACTTTTTCACTCTCCTCTTTCCCTTTCATCAAGATGCTCTTTAGTTTTTCACTTTCTGCCATAAGGGTGGTGTCATCTGCATATCTGAGGTTATTGATATTTTTCCCGGCAATCTTGAATCCAGCTTGTGCTTCATCCAGCCGAAGCGTTTCTCATGATAAACTATGCCTATAAGTTAAATAAACAGGGTGACAATATACAGCCTTGATGTACTCCTCTTCCTATTTGGAACCAGTCTGTTGTTCCATGTCCAGTTCTAACTGTTGTTTCCTGACCTGCATACAGGTTTCTCAAGAGGTAGGTCAGGTGGTCGCGTATTCCCATCTCTTTCAGAATTTTCCACAGTTTGTTGTGATCCACATAGTCAAAGGCTTTGGCATAGTCAATAAAGCAGAAATAGATGTTTTTCTGGAACTCTCTTGCTTTTTTGATGATCCAGCGGATGTTGGCAATTTGATTTCTTGTTCCTCTGCCTTTTCTAAAACCAGCTTGAACATCTGGAAGTTCACAGCTCACATATTGCTGACGCCTGGCTTGGAGAATTATGAGCATTACTTTACTAGCGTGTGAGATGAGTGCAACTGTGCAGTGGTTTGAGCATTCTTTGGCATTGCCTTTCTTAGGGGTTGGAATGAAAACTGACCTTTTCCAGTCCTGTGGCCACTGCTGAGTTTTCCAAATTTGCTGGCATGTTGACTGCAACACTTTCACAGCATCATCTTTTAGGATTTGAAATAGCTCAACTGGAATTCCATCACCTCCACTAGCTTTGTTCTTAGTGATGCTACCTAAGGCCCCCTTGACTTCACATTCCTGGATGTCTGGCTCTAGGTGAGTAATCACACCATTGTGATTATCTGGGTCATGAATATCTTTTTTGTACAGTTCTTCTGTGTATTCTTGCCACCTCTTCTTAATATCTTCTGCTTCTGTCAGGTCCATACCATTTCTGTCCTTTATTGAACCCATCTTTGCATGAAATGTTCCCTTGGTATCTCTAATTTTCTTGAAGAGATCTCTAGTCTTTCCCATTCTGTTGTTTTTCCTCTATTTCTTTGCATTGATCGCTGAGGAAGGCTTTCTTATCTCTCCTTGCTCTTCTTTGGAACTCTGCATTCAAATGGGACTATCTTTCCTTTTCTCCTTTGCTTTTCACTTCTCTTCTTTTCACAGCTATTTGTAAGGCCTCCTCAGACAGCCATTTTGGTTTTTTGCATTTCTTTTCCCTGGGGATGGTCTTGGTCCCTGTCTCCTGTACAATGTCATGAACCTCCATCCATAGTTCATCAGGCTCTCTGTCTATCAGATCTAGTCCCTTAAATCTATTTCTCACTTCCACTGTATAATCATAAGGGATTTGATTTAGGTCATACCTGAAAGGTCTAGTGGTTTTCTCCACTTTCTTCAATTTCAGTCTGAGTTTGGCAATAAGGAATTCATGATCTGAGCCACAGTGAACTCCCGGTCTTGTGTTTGCTGAGTGTATAGAGCTTCTTCATCTTTGGCTGCAAAGAATATAATCAATTTGATTTCGGTGTTGACCATCTGGTGATGGCCATGTGTATTGTCTTCTCTTGTGTTGTTGGAAGAGGGGGTGTGCTATGACCAGTGGGTTCTCTTGGCAAAACTTTATTAGCCTTTGCCCTGCTTCATTCTGTACTCCAAGGCCAAATTTGCCTGTTACTCTAGGTGTTTCTTGACTTCCTACTTTTGCATTCCAGTCCCCTATAATGAAAAGGACATATTTTTGGGGTGTTAGTTCTAGAAGGTATTGTAGGTCTTCATAGAACCATTCAACTTTAGCTTCTTCAGTGTTACTGGTCAGGGTATTGACTTGGATTACTGTGATACTGAATGGTTTGCCTTGGAAACAAACAGAGATCATTCTGTCGTTTTTGAGATTGCATCCAAGTCCTGCATTTTGGACTTTTGTTGACTATGATGGCTACTCTATTTCTTCTAAGGGATTCCTGCCCACAGTAGTTTATAAAATGTCATCTGAGTTAAATTCACTCATTCCAGTCCATTTAAGTTCGCTGATTCCTAGAATGTCAACGTTCACTCTTGCCATCCCCTGTTTAACCACTGCCAGTTTGCCTTGATTCATAGACCTAACATTCCAGGTTCCCATGCAATATTGCTCTTTACAGCATTGGACCTTGCTTCTATCACCAGTCACATCCACAACTGGGTGTTGTTTTTGCTTTGGCTTCATCCCTTCATTCTTTCTGAAGTTATTTCTCCACTGATCTCCAGTATCATATTGGGCACCTACCGACCTAGGGAGTTCATCTTTCAGTGTCCTATCTTTTTGCCTTTTCATACTGTTCACGGGGTTCTCAAGGCAAGAGCACCCTTCTCTAGTGGACTGTACTGATTAGAGCTGTCTATTAATGTCTCTGCAAATTCGTTTAAATATCGCTTACCTGAAATTTCAACTATCATGCCATTTTATTAGAAAGCATCCCTAAAACGTCCTTATACTACTTCTGCCCATCACAATTTACTGATATTTTTCCTAGAATACCTGTACCTCACTACTTTTTATTTTATTTTATTTTTTCATTCATTTATATTAGTTGGAGGCTAATTACTTTACAATATTGCAGTGGTTTTTGCAATACATTGATATGAATCAGCCATGGAATTACATGTGTTCCCCATCCCAATCCCCCCTCCCACCTCCCTCCCCATCCCATCCCTCTGGATCTTCGCAGTGCACCAGCCCTGAGCACTTGTCTCACGCATCCAACCTGGGCTGGTGATGTTTCACACTTGATAATATACATGTTTCAGTGCTATTCTCTCAGATCATCCCACCCTTGCCTTCTCCCACAGAGTCCAAAAGTCATTTCTATACATCTGTGACTCTTTTTCTGTCCTGCATATAGGGTTATCGTTACCATCTTCTGAAATTCCATATATATGTGTTAGTATACTGTATTGGTGTTCTTTCTGGCTTACGTCACTCTGTATAATGGGCTCCAGTTTCATGCATCTCATTAGAACTGATTCAAATGTATTCTTTTTAATGGCTGAGTAATATTCCATTGTGTATATGTACCACAGCTTTCTTATCCATTCGTCTGCTGATGGGCATCTAGGTTGCTTCCATGTTCTGGCTATTATAAACAGTGCTGCGATGAACATTGGGGTGCACGTGTCTCTTTCAGATCTGGTTTCCTCAGTGTGTATGCCCAGAAATGGGATTGCTGGGTCATATGGCAGTTCTATTTCCAGTTTTTTAAGAAATCTCCACACTGTTCTCCATAGTGGCTGTACTAGTTTGCATTCCCACCAACAGCGTAAGAGGGTTCCCTTTTCTCCACACCCTCTCCAGCATTTATTGCTTGGAGACTTTTGGATAGCAGCCATCCTGACTGGCGTGTAATGGTACCTCACTGTGGTTTTGATTTGCATTTCTCTGATAATGAGTGATGTTGAGCATCCTTTCTTGTGTTTGTTAGCCATCTGTATGTCTTCTTTGGAGAAATGTCTGTTTAGTTCTTTGGCCCATTTTTTGATTGGGTCATTTATTTTTCCGGAATTGAGCTGCAGGAGTTCCTTGTATAGTTTTGAGATTAATTCTTTGTCTGTTGCTTCGTTTGCTATTATTTTCTCCCAATCTGAGGGCTGTCTTTTCACCTTGCTTGTAGTTTCCTTTGTTGTGCAAAAGCTTTTAAGTTTAATTAGGTCCCATTTGTTTATTTTTGCTTTTATTTCCAATATTCTGGGAGGTGGGTCATAGAGGATCCTGCTGTGATTTATGTCAGAGAGTGTTTTGCCTATGTTCTCCTCTAGGAGTTTTATAGTTTCTGGTCCTACATTTAGATCCTTAATCCATTTTGAGTTTATTTTTGTGTATGGTGTTAGAAAGTGTTCTAGTTTCATTCTTTTACAAGTGGTTGAGCAGTTTTCCCCGCACCACTTGTTAAAGAGGTTGTCTTTTTTCCATTGTATATTCTTGCCTCCTTTGTCGAAGATAAGGAGTCCATAGGTATGTGGATTAATCTCTGGGCTTTCTATTTTGTTCCACTGTACCTCACTTCAAGTGGTAACTGCAACATAGCATGCATATTTTTAAAGTGTCAGTTATTGTTATATTTTCCTGGTTTATTGTCAAGCCTGCCTGATATAAATTTAAGATGCAGAAGAGAAGACCTTCTGGTTCTTGTCTGCTACTTATATTACGAGAATTTACAAAAATGTGCCTGTGTAGAATGGCGTTGAACTAATGGCACTGAAAGAACTGATGTGAAGTAAGTAATGGAATGAAGTTACACACACACACACATATATATTCCTGGTAAAATTTGTATCCTTTTGTTTCAAATAAATTGCTTCTCCACCTATTACTGGTGTGGGAATTTAGAAAGCTAACATGAAAATCTATACATTATTAAAGTACTGATATAGTAACTTACCATCAAGTAGTTAATGAGCTGCAAAGCTCACTGCAAAAACCAGTTGTTCTGTACATAATATGTACACAATTACTTCTTCTTATTGTCAACATTAACTTGGGATAGGAAGAGTAAATTGCAGAAACAAACTTAATAACAACTCTGATGTAGTTACTTTCGGAACTGAAGCCTCTTGGGAACACTGAGCTAAAATTCATACCTGAAGCTTCTTCAATTTTTAACTGCATACTTACTGTTATGACAATGACTTAACAACAGAATTTCAGAGATAACTCAGTTTTTCCTGGACCCAAGATTCTTCTGCACATCAAGGAGTTACTTTATTTACAAAAAGGAATTCTTCTTTATGTTGTATCAGATAACAGACAGTAGAAGCCACGGAGGAAATACTATGTAATTAACATGAAACAAGCTAGGGACACATGTAGGATTAAATTATTTTTAGAATATTAAAAGAAACTATAAAAATAGGGCTAAACAGCCACACTTACGGAAAGCAGGCTGAAAAGACAATGACTAATGACTGATTTATAGTAAGTTCAATTCAAAATTCCCAAAGAGCAATGCCTACACAAGGCTTCCTTTAATTGGAGCAAAAATAAACAAAAAGTAAGAATAATGTGTATCTCTTGGAAAATGCACATTAATTTTAGGAATACCTTCCTTTGCTGAAAAGTATTAAAAAACCAGTCTTTGTCCAAATTTTTAAAAAATGACTACTAATGTATCCACACACTCTGGGTATCTTATCAGATGCATGAAATGCCTCCTTACTTCTAGATAATTCTGTATTTACTATCCATCTCCCCTGCATGTGTGATGGCAAATTAACTTTTATGACTTTACTCCTCATTATGTGGAAGTCTAAGCATTAATTTTTTAAGGGAGGGGCAAATTCATACTGAAAAATGTATTACTATTTCATTTTAAAAGATCTCACTCATGGTTGGGAAGATATAAATTGATCAAAATATTTATTTAAAATACATCATAAAATTAATGAAAAGGATAGAATTCACTTACTGTTCCTTACTATCACCAAAATTCTGTGTTCAGAAAGATGTCTAAATTGTGTAAAATACAAACAGAACAGAGAACAAAAATCAAAAAGCTATCTTTGAAAGATGAGTGACTGAAGTAAAACTTGGTGACATGCATAAGCTAATACCTAAAGAGGAAGGAGGGGGCATTGATAGGGCAGCCAATGGCATTTACTTTTTAAAACAGATCTTCTTAATTGAAAATAACTATGTCATAACTCACCTCTGCATACTTCAGTTTCAGTGTTTTATGCATTTCTCGGAAACGACTGTATCGTCTGAACACGGTCCAGGTCTCATCCAGGACAGTGATCTATTCATGGGGAAAAGCGAAACAAATCAGCATTAATTAGAGGAAAAGGTGACTCAGTTTCTTTAAAATAATTTACAAATTAACAAAAAGTGATTAGCATATAAATTTCCCTGGAAGTGAAAACATTAATCTCGCGACACCAATCAGCCTTATAAATAATAACTGCTCTGCTGACACATGCATCTCTGCTTCCCAAATCTTGTTACGAGGACGCTCCCCTGTAAAGTGAAGGACAGAGTCTCCTCTTCAGGGCTTATCAGAAGTTCCCGCAGCTCTCCACGTGGGGCGCAGAGAGCAAAGGTCACAGCGGGACCTCTCAGAGCGCTGTGCCCACACAGAACGCTTGCACTCTTATAAAATGCAGGGTCGGTTCCAGATGCCACCACCACGGACAAGAGAGAAGCAGCAGCAAAGAAAGAGAGGGATGAGGAGAAGGTGGAGGACGAAGAGGAAAACGAAGAAAGAAAAAACTGTCTGCATGCCAGTGATCGTCAGCATCCAAACCCACACAATCGCCTGCTTTGTTTCGGGGGCAGACTTCCCGGTCCAGCCTCCACCGGGCAGAGGCGCTCACTGCTCCTGCTGGCTGATGTGTCCTGTGGGCACTCTGGCACCCATCGATCATACACCCAGGTCGCGGGGACCTGAAGAAGCTGGGAGACACCACCCACCTCTGCGGCTGCACTTGAGTCACCAATTCCCATCGCACCCCCACCACTGCTCCAGACCCATGTCCCCAGCCGGGAGACAACTTTTCTTTAGATGTCGCACAGCAACTTCAAGGTCAGCTTGTCTGAAACAAACCCAGCCATTCTCAGTGCCGGTCACGACCACCCACTGAGCCACGCCAGATGGACGCTCGTCCAGCTGCCCCAGCACACCACAGTCAGACAAGCCCGGGTCCCGCGCCTTCCTCGGGGTTCTACCTTCTCAGCCTTTGCCACCACCGCCGGCTCACTCTGGGCCACCAGGTCCCACGGGGCCTTGGCCGAGCCTTCCACAGTGTCCCCACCCAGCTGCTCCCATCCCTCCCCTGCACCACTGACGGGGAGCCCTCTAACACTTGAATCTGATCCTTCTACCTCCACCCGTTAAGTCCCCAGAAGCTTCACGCCGTTCCTAGAAAAAGACCCACATTTTAGACCTGTGCCCCTCCAACAGCCTCTGCCCGTGGGTGTCTCCGCTCATGGGCACCCCCGTAAACCGCACACTCTTTTCCACGCTGGCCTCTGTGGGGGCCACACCCCTGAACCAGAAACCTCACCCCGCGCGTGAGAGGAACACCCTCCTCAGGCTGGTGATTCAGCCTGATTCGCCCACATGGAAACTCCAGGGGGTGAGCAGGGAAGTCGGGGATCAGCAAACCACCAGGATCGGCCGGGGCAGGACACCCATGCAGAGCCCTTAGGAGGAGGGGCAAGCCTTGAGTCTCAGCCTCAAGGTTCGCTCATTTTCCCAAGTGGCAAATGAGACGATTTGGGGTTGTACAAGGATGTACATTTCAGAACATTCATCATCTGGCTCTAGATTCATCATTTACAACAAAGCTTCAATTGTAGCAGCTTTCTTCCTGTTTCCTTTTAAAAAGACATTTAAATAAGGAAAAGAAAAAAGGTAAGTAGGCTAACAAAAAAGCATTTAGCAAAAATGGTACCAATGTCACCAAAAGTTGGGAAATACTGCCCCTGGCAGCTCGGCTGGGGGCCTTCTTCCAGGCTCTCTCCTTCTCAACAGACCCCACCGAGCACAATCAGCAAGGGGGGAGGGCTTCCTTAGGGCAGGAGCACAGCCGTTCACCAGCCTGGCTGGACACAGAGCAGGTGGGTGTGATACTGCCTGCTTGCCAAGAAAGCCCAGCAATTAATGGAACTACACCTGTGACCTGGGAGCCGTAAGATGCTGGATGCTTCCCGGGAGACCATTCTGTCCTGGAATTCTGGAATCTACAGAAAGTCGCGGAAGAAGACTGGGTCCCCCTCCTCCCTCAGATGCTAATACTCCCTGGATCTCTGAGTGCTTCCACTGTTCCTCTTCAACTCATAGTCAATCATCTGCAAAATCCCCCCATCCCTAGCCTCTTTCGGGAACATCCCCTTCACCTTCACTCTGACTGGTCACCAGGGGACCCCTCCCGACGCAGCCCTCTCAGTAGGGACTCTGTTCTCCCAACACTCCGCATCCCATCATCCCGGGAGGTTGGTGGACACGCTTGTGCTTCCACCCAACTTTTACGCTGCTCCTCTGCCCTCTCTAAACGCCCCCACGTGAAGACCACGCCTTCAGATCTTACCTTTATCCATCCTTCTCACAGGCAATTCACCTCACTTACATCCCCGACTCCTTGAACATCCTGGGTTTTGCTCACTGTCATCTGCTCCCAGGCTACAGAAGTCCTGCCATGAATCTTGGTAATTAAATCAATGACAGATGATCCCTCCAATGCCCTGACCTCCTGTTCTTTGACTTCTGTCCTGGTTCCTTCCTCACCCAACGGGAAAACCATGGGCAATCATTACAACCATCCCCTTACATTCAACCCCAAATCTCTTCGTCCTGGCTCTTGAAATTCCCTCGACTAAGCTAAACCACAACCTTGTTTAAATCCGACTGTCTGCTTATTCCTGGCCTGCAGCTGTCTAGCAGGATGGGGCTGCAGGAACACACACCACCAAACGGCCACCTGGTTCTACTTCAGTCACAGTCACCATTCTGGAGTCAGCCAGGATGTCTCCCACCAGTTGGTTACGCCACATTTCCCAACTCCATCCACTCTCCCACTCTCTTGGATGACAGTTTTCTAAAGTTACCCCATCTTTCTCCTTGAGCCTTCATCACCCCCACTGCCCCGTCCTCCACACCTTTCTCAACACAGCAGCCAAAGCAATCTTGTTAAAAACTGCCCGAAGGAGCCATTTCTTTGCTCAGATGGGACATCCTCTCAAGGAGTCGACAGTCTGTCTCCTCCCCGGCCTCGTCTCTGGCTGTACTCTCCCTTGCTCACTCTGCCTTCCTCGCTTATCTGGAATCCATCAAACATGCTACACGGTAAATGTGGCCTCAGGAAGCGCATGTGTGATTTTTCCTTTTTCTGGAATGCTCTTTCCATATGACTAGCTCCAGCACGTCCTTCAAGTCTTTGCTTAAAAGCCCACTTTCTCAGCGATGCCTCCTCTGGATATACTACTGCATCCCCCCCACCCCTTATTCCCCTTCTCCACAATACTTACTCCTCGTATTTTTCTACTAAGCACGTCTTCCTACCTAACATGGTACAGTCATGCCTTCAAGATACTATGGGTTGGGTTCCACAGTAAAGTCTACATTGCAATAAAGTCAGTCACATGATTAAAGAGACATGCCTTCAAACAAGACATACGGATGGCCAACAATCACATGAAAAGATGCTCAACATCACTAATTTTTAGAGAAATGCAAATCAAAACCACTGTGAGGTTATCACCTCACACTGGTCAGAATGGCCATCACCAAAATCTACAAATAAAACATGCTGGAGAGGATATGAGGAAAAGGAAACCCTCTTGCACTATTTGTGGGAAGGTTAATTACTGCAGCCACTATGGAGAACAGTCTGGAGTTACCTTAAAAGACTAAAAACAGAACTACCATATGATCCAGCAGTCCCATACCTGGGCATATGCTCTGAGAAAATCATAATTCAAGAATACACCAATGTTCATTGCAACACTATTTACAACAGCCAGGGCGTGGAAGCAAACTAAACACCCATCAACAGATGAATGTATAAAGAAGATGTGGTACAAATGCACAATGGAATATTGCTCAGCCATAAAAAGGAATGAAGCTGGGTCATTTATAGGAACATGGATGGACCTCGAGTCTGTTATACAGAGTGAAGTAAGTCAGAAAGAGAAAACCAAATAATATACATTAATGCATATATATGGAATGTATAAAAATGGGACCGATGAACCCATTTGCAGGGCAGGAATTAGAGGCAGAGAACAGACTTGGGGACATGGGAGCGGGGAGGGGAAGGGGGGACAAGTTGAGCGAGTAGCACTGACATATATACACTACCACGAGTAAAACAGACAGCGAGTGTGAAGCTGCCGTGTACACGGCACACGGAGCCCAGCTCGGAGCTCTGTGATGGCCTGGAGGGGTGGGAACGGGGTGGGTGGGAGGCAGGTCCAAGAGGAAGGGGATGAACGTATATGCACATAGCTGAGAAACTAGCACAACATTGTAAAGCAATTGTATTCCAGTTTAAAAAAAGTGAGTCACACAAATTTTTAGTTTCTCAGTACATATAAAAGTTACGTTTATATTACACTGCAGTCTATTAAATGTGTGTGTAATATATTACGTCTAAGAAAACAATGTTCATACCTTAATCATAAATACTGCTGAAAAATGCTAACCTTCATCAGATGACTTAAAAGTTGCCACAAACCTTCCATGTAACAGAACAAAACAAAAAACCCCTCAGTATCTAGGAAGGGCAATAAAACGAGACATGCCTATATTTGTTTACTTGGACGTCTCGTTTCTGGCTCTCTGCCCTGCTGGAGTGAGCCCCAGGAGAGCTGGGATTTCTAGCTGCTCTTTACCGCACCTTAGAAAAGGACCTGATGCAGCGTGAGCATCCTGAGGAAGAGCTGGAGGGCAGAGCCTCAAGATGGGCTGATCTCAAACGTCGGGCTCAGCAGCAATGAGTCAGCAGGGCCCGTCTCCATCTCTCTGGCGGGAGAGACGGCCTTAAGCACAATCGGGATTTGGATGTGGACGTGGGGAACTGGACACCAGCTTGCGTGACTCTGGCCTGCACCCTCTTCTCATTGACTTCACAACTCATTAAGTCGGATTGCACTTTGAAACCTCTAACTAATGCAACAGCTACTTCAAAACTACCTCCTAATTTGGGTTTCATTCCTCCTTCCCACAGTGGCCCCAGAACAAGGGCTTTATAAGGGACAGAAATTTCTCTAACACCTTGCATGTACCAGATCCTCAGGAGGACAGGCACAGATGAATGATTCCCCAGGCAGCAGAATCAGGGTGTTTGGGCACAAGATGACAGGACAGCAAGAGGACGTAAAATCCCCAGGAGAGCCCCCCGACCAAAAGCATGCGATGCCCGTCCTCCTGCTCCTGATATCAGCCCCCGGGGCTCACAACGCGAGGGGGTGCTGCCATGGTGGGGTGTGGGGCTGGGAGGAGACTGAGGAAGACACTCACTCACACCCTGATCAGAGCACATGTCACAGGACATTAATTGTAGAATTAATCTTTGCCTCATCAATTTATATAACCCACAGTAATTACATCGACATCTGTCTCTCTGCCCTAGAAGATGTAAGCCCTCTAAGAGAATGGGCCTTCGGTGGTAGCTGGGGTGGCGATGGAAGGGCTCTCACTGAAGAATAAATTTATTGAGCTATTACTCTGTGTTGGCACCACCTCAGATGCTGGTGGTTTTCTGAGCAATGTCCTTACGGTTATTCTGCTTTTCGAGGAAGGTAAGGCGCCACTCTCTTGGCTCCATTAACTCTCTTCTGGTGGATCCTCTGAGGTTTCTCTGAATCAGACTATTTTCATTAGTCACACAATAGTATCTTTTTGTTTGCTTTCTCTGTACTGAGACAAGGGTGCATTCTTGATATATTTGTAATCCAAGTTTATACTGAGGCATGCAGAGATTTCTAAATTCTTTACCCTTGAGGTTTTCACCTGAATCCAAGTTAAACACAGGGATTACAAAGGTTCAAGCTTCCTGCTCTGTACATAAAACACTTAAATCTCCCCCTTATGCATCAACATGTAAACAAGATGTGGACAGTAGCACAATGAATGAAGATCACTGTGAGCACCACAGAAATGGTGGTCACCTCCCCGTAGGAAAATGGTCAAATCCCTTTTCTGTGATGGGGACACCTTCATGCCTAGAGCTGGGGAAACAGCACATGTGAAATTTAGGGAAACCCAGCAGAAAGGAGAAACAGCCATTAAAGTCCTATTTTGCCCCAAATTAAAACTGGGCCTGGGATGAGGTGCTGCTGCAGAGGGGAGGGACAGAAGAGCAGCACACCCAACACATCAGGTCACAACAAGCAACTATTCTCTGCCACGCTGAGAACGCTGGGCATCAATGCTGCGTGCCTTTGAGGACCGAATTCATTACTTCTCTCTCACTGAAAGGTCTGCAGATACAAATCCATCTTTTCTGGGCCATAAAATGATCAAGCACAACTTAAACACCATAAACGTGTCCACAAGATGAACTGCGTTCACTTATGAACAATTCTCAATTGAGTACTTTCCACAAATTTATGTTATATACATATTTTGCTGGTTTAAGGATTGTCAATCTCAAGACCTGTCATCAGTATATATTTGCTTGTGTAAGAGGAAAATCAACAGTTTTTCATTCAAAGAAAAATACTCTAACTGGCCCCAAGTAAATAAGCAGTTACTCACAGAGGTCTCCTCAGCAATGTTTATCTTTAAACAATGTTTGGAGGAGCTGCAATAAGTATAAACAAAATTCCTTGTATTCCTTGTATTCAGTAACAGTTTGCAGGAAATGGTCTAACAACACCCTAATATATACTAAAACAAGCTTTATTAGATTTCTGAAAAAAAGACTCTTACGCAGTAACATAACTATGAACATGCTTGAGGAAACATGAACATATTACAAATATCTGAATCTGTGTAACAGTAATACATTAATTAAATTCTCTTCAAACACCAAGTGGAACTGCCCAGGAGGCAGGAGGAAGCCAGCTGCCCGTTAATCACAGTCGGCCATGCGGTCCTCCTCACCCTGGTCAACCTCTAGGACGGCCTAGGCTCTCTGAGAACACACGGCCCAGCGCGCTGGGATTTCCAGTGGGGATGCTCAACTCGCGTGTGCTGCATCCGGTATCTGCCTCTGCTGTGATGCCCCAGCCTCTCACGGTCTCCCAGCCCTTCTGCTCCTCTGATCACTCACCGGGAGCCCAGGGCGAACTGCAGGTCACTCGTCCTGCCCCGAACTCTCTGGCTCCCTAGACCTTCTGGTGGGGCCCCATCAGAGTAACCCTTCTCTCCTGTGTGCTGCCCAGCACTGCTGCAGACAGCCCCACAGCGCCTCCACAGAAAGGCAGGAAACACTGGCCCTAAACATGCACTGTCTTAACTGCACTCAGTACTCCTGGGCCTCCCCTGTGGCTCAGCTGGTAGATCATTCGCCTGCTGTGTGGGAGACCTGGGTTGGACCCCTTGGTTGGGAAGATCCCATGGAGACGGGAAAGGCTACCCACTTCAGTATTCTGTCCTGGAGAATTCCCTGGAGTATAGTTCACGGGGTCCCAAAGAGTCGGACACGACTAAGTGACTTTCACATCTTAACTCCGCAGGCACTCCTACATGGAAATCCTTCTAAATTACACTTTCTGTGATGAGAATTTCTAAATGTTCTACATTTTCAATTCTCACAGATGGTGATATTTTACTGAGATGACTAGGGTCACCCAAGCCCAGCTTCTGAGCGGTCGCTTCACCCATCTAAGAAAGATGCTGTTGCTTCCGTCTTTCCCCCTCCTTCAGCTTCCCTTCATCAGCCTCCTAGGCTTCTGCCTGAAAGCAGCTACCCCCCAGCGCTGACCTCAAGCAGTATTACTTCCTGTTACCAAAGCATCATCTGAGCCCATCTGCACATGGGCTTGTCCCAGCGCCCCGCTCCCCTCTCACTCCCACGTGCGAACAGAAAACCTAAGTCTTCCCAGGTGCCCATCACGAGCCCCCTTGTTCTGTTCTTTCTCCCACTTCACTGACCTTAGAGGATGTGAACTGATTATTCAGCTCTTCTGTTCCTCAATGTCTTGATACTTCTAGTACAGTCTTTAAAAAAAAGGTGTTACAGGTACCAAATAAATACTTCTTAAATAATAAGTGGGTGAATAATAAAGACAGTGGAGCCCAGAGTCTCTTCGTTACACACTTTTCTGTGATTTCCCCATTCCCTTTTTCTATCTTGAACTGTGGGCAGTAGAATGATCTGCAGCTCAGGCCTTCTCTAATTTACTTATAAATGTCTAAAGCTTTTGGACAACAGATGCTAGAGGTGATAAGAAAGTAAAGAATCATAAAATTTTTAAAAAAATGTCATTCACGATTCCTTTGGAGAAAGGAGCCTTGGTTTAGTGATAAGTGATTTGGGCGTAAGAATGAGCACAGGTAGGTAAGAAAGAACTAAAACCAACACATCAAGAAACAAGAGGTGGTCTCTGAACTGCCTTTAAAGGGTGGGTTCTATTAACTGAGGAGACTTTTGTTTCTGAACATTATGTCCCCGGGTATGCAGGCGTAGGGATACAGGCCAAGGAAGGAGGTTGGAGCTGACAACCCCCCCACCCTTAGTGGGGGGTGTGGGGGGCAGCAGCTGCGGCTCCCAGGGGCCATCTAGGAAAGGGGGGATGCTGGTATTTGGGGGAGAACCTAACTGTCTAAAGGGGTATTCTGTTATTTACTCTGAGATGTAAAACGTTCTCCCTCCTCTGGCTCCCTGGGGAAACTGCAGCAAAGCCGACGTACTTTTCTTTCTAGGGACCCAAAGGAGTGCTGAGCTCTCAGCCCAGTGGACACGAAGGAAAAGACACTGTGTCAGCGACTGTCCTGGAGGCGGAGGGATGGGTGTCACCTGAACCTCGTCCTGTAACCACATCGTGAGTTCCTGAGCTGAGCTCACATCCCCTCCATGAAGTGTCTGTGAACTTGAACCGGAGCTCCACTAACTAGAAATCCCACCTCCTCTGCACCTGTGGGAACATGACGGGCCCTGGCAGGAGATGGTCTTAGAGGCAACCGCAGTGTGTGGGGAGAGGGAGGTCTAAGGTCCAACCTTAGATTCACCCCCGCCTGCTGATAACGTGGAAGGGCGGCTATGGGGCTTAGAGAATGAAGATTCCAGAAAGCCACGCAGATATAACGTCACTCTGCTTTATGACGTGGGAAGCGCCGCAGACATCCCCTGTGTAGATGCATCACCAGCAAGTAAAGAAGGTGCCTCGGAGCCTCTGAACCCAGTGCGCCAGGCAGACAGGAGCCTGGCATCCCACTGCTGGTTACAGAGCACTCTGCACGGCAGGATGTGATGCAAAATCAAACAAGGCTTTGGAGTTGGCCCAAGCCTCAGCCTTCTGCAGTAACCAGAAGGAATGCACCTTCAAAATAAGGATAATACCATTTATCTCAGTACACTTTAAATGGTAATTTGAAGGTAAATTTGAAAGAATGTCAAAAGATTCGAATATTCTGATGAGATGGATGCCTTTCAAATCCAAGATCATTACTAAGGAGTACTTCTCCCTTCCCTAACACCTCTGAAACAGGTGAGGAACAGGCAGGACTGTAATACCTTAAAGTTGTGGTAAATTGGGAGAATGAAAGCCTAAGCAATTTTCCTTCAAATTACTCAAATATTCAGAGGCAAAGCACCAAATGCAAATTATCCAGCAGTCATCACTGGAGAATGGAAAATGAAAGGCTCTGGACTAAGACAGACCTGGATCCTGATTGCAGCCCAGTCACTAATTAGCTGTGTGACTCTGGTGAAATTATGCAACTCCTCCAGCCTTAGTTTTTCCATCTGTAAAATGGACTCCTAACCTATCACTAACACCTAACCTATAACTGAACTAAAAAAAGTGAAGCAACTAGAAGAGTGTTGGGGTACTCAGTACATAGTAACTGCTGTGCCCAGGATCACCTTACTGAAAAAACCCTTTTATTACACATACTGAAAGGCCAGGGCACCCGTGGACAGCAACTGCAAAAAGGGAGTTCAAACCATTTTATGATTTCTTTTAAAACAAACTTTATTCTAGGAAGAGATGTAAAACTCCCCAAATTCTGAAATGAAGAAATATTAATAGATTCTTATAGCACAAAAACAAATTTGAAATGGAAATCCAAGGTAGGATCACAAGGTGATAACTGCTTTTCCTCTGGGCTTATGAATCAATCTCATCTCTTCTTCATCATTTCTCATGCATGCAGTATTGCCTTGGTGAAGATAAACAACTGCCCAAGTAAAAACATGAAAGATGAGTTGTTTTGTATTAAAATGGGGACAGGAAAGATGTTTATTTTTTTTTTAGTGAAAGACAACATTCTCAAAGAGATGGGAGGCATGCTTAAAAAACAAATTTAGGATAATATATGATTCTTTTAAGTCCTAATGTTATTTCTTCCACTTGATATTTATGTTTGAAAATAGTCCACATACTATTTGAATCTAGATGAACCACAGCTCATGCGACCACCCATCCATCTCACCTCTGTGAATACACATGTGGGGAGATCATCTATCAGTTACTAATAAGCAGAGATTCAGATGCCAACACACAAATCCTTCTCAACATTTATATTCTACCAAGTTGGGGATGTTTCTAGAAGATGTATGTGCGCATAGTTTATCTAACAGACCAGAATGGCTCTTATTTCTGTTCTGCCAAATAAAGAGACATTTCCTGACTCTAAATGTGATTTCTTCAGCTCCCAAACTGCACATTTTCTGGGCATTTCTCCTGGCAGATCTATCCACTATCAAATTCTCCAAGTCTGTCAAAACTTTAACAGCCCCAATTCAGAGTGCATGTGACCTGGCCTAGAATTCATGATAAAAGTTAAAGTACACACAGAAATAATGGCAACACTTGAAAACAAATGAGGATGTGGAAATGGTCACTATGTGAGGGCAACACTAAGATGTGGCCTCAACTTCCAAAAAGTGCAGGAAGTAATGACGTTGAGAAGTCATTACTTATGATGAGTAAGCAAAGGAAACTGAATGGCTGACTTTGATTCCATGGGCATTCGGTACCTCGACCTACTTAGTCATAACTAAGTTCCTAGCTGGTGCTAGTGGTAAAGAACCCGCCTGCCAAAGAGGAGACTTGAGTGACTCAGGTTTGATCCCTGGGCAGGGAAGATCTCCTGGAGAAGGGAATGACAACCCATTCCAGTATTCCTGCCTGGAAAACCCCATGGACAGAGGAGCCTGGCAGGCTACAGTCCATGGGGTCACAAAGGGCGGGACATGATTGAAGTGACGCAGCACTCTACATAGCAGCCGTGTGGCCTTGGGCAAGTCACTTAAGAGTTTCCTAGCTCATCAAATATAAACAGCACCCCCTTTCCGGTACATTTTCCACAGCTGGGGATGTGTCTTCAAAGTGCCTGGGACAAAGCAGGTGCCTGATAGATGTTAGTGTCCAAACTTGAAACAAGACTGCAGACTCAGTTGCCTGCAGGGATCAACAGGAAGGAAACTCCAAGAGGCCCTGTGAGTGTATAAACAGGGAGCAAAGTGGGGGCCCACACACCACCTGTGCACATTCAGTTCCAGGGGATGGACGGAGCCCGACAGGGGCCGAGCACAGCCAGGAGATGAGAGTGAGAAGCTTGTGAGATGCAGGCAAGTCGCACAGAATGTGTCAGAACAGCTGAGTAAGCAAGCAGCATGTGAGAGATAACACAATTCTTAAGACGTGCTAAATGTAGGCCCATCACCTATGAGACAGGCCGAAGATGGAAGAAATCAACGTGATGGAACAGTAAGAATGGCAGAGATAGAAAGTGCTGAGCTGTGATCACGTCCACTTTGGGCTGGCTTGTGTGGGCCATGTGACAGTCATCCGCAGGGGGCCCTTTCCCAGCCAGGCCCTGGGGAAGGGCTGGAGCCCCAGGGCTGCACAGGCTGATGAGGGTCCATGGAGCGGACACCTGCGCTAAACACCAGAACGAACGGGAAAAGAAAGTGGGAGTGTGGCTGTGACACCTGCTTCGGCCCGCAGTAGAGCAGGTAAGGGGTTGGGTGGGGTGGGGTGTGGGGCCCTGGAGTCGACGATGCATTCTCCAAGGGAAACAGGAACACAGTCTCTCGTAAGGGTTATTGCCAGTTTTCCAGGAATAAAAACCCTCTGGAAACAAAGTTTTTTTTTTTTTTAAATACCAGTGTTAGGTCATTTCTTTATATTATCATGTTAACATGTAAGTTAAAAGGTAGGGAATTTAAAACTACGGTGGAAACCGTGGCTTGTTTCTGTAACGTATGACCACCTCTCTCAGCCATAACCACAGATTCTGCGTCATGCTGAAATGCAACTGAAAAATTAAATTCTACCCAGTCTGGTCCTAGCTAACTGAGGATGGCGAGTATAATTCAGGGTAACTGATTTCACGTGTCAATCACTGAAAAGCAGTGGAAGCAGGAGTTTTAAGTTGACCTGCTGTGGTCCAGGTAGTGGAGGAAATTGTGACGGCTGCAGCTTCGTGCCATCACAGACTGTACAGGTATTAGGTTGGTGCAAAAGTAATTGCAGTTTTGCACTGTTGAACTCTGCTGTTTGATACTGGAATACATTCTTAAATAAATGTGGTAATGCTATACATCATTTTAATGTGCATTTCTCACTTTATGTTTTTTGCTAATGACTTATTACTTGTCGTGTATTTTATATTTATTTTAGACTACGGAAATGATGCTAGACAAAAAGCAAATATGAGCAATTTTCTTATTTGAGTTCAATATGGGTCGTAAAGCCCCAGAGACAACTCGCAACATCAACAACACATCTGGCCCAGGAACTGCTAACGAACATACAGTGTGGTGGTGGTTAAAGAAGTTTTACAAAGGACATGAGAGCCTTGACGATGAGGAGCGCAGCGGCCAGCCATCAGAAGTTGACACGACCAGTTGAGAGCCATCACTGAAGCTGATCCTCGTACAACTACAGGAGAAGTTGCTGAGGAAATCAACATTGACCATTCTATGGTCAGGCAGCATTTGAAGCAAACTGCAAAGGTAAAAAAGCTCGGCAAGCGGAGGCTTCGTCAGCTGACAAAAATCAATAAAAGTGGATTTTATACAACAACCAGTGACAACCAGCTCAGTGGCTGGGCCAAGAAGCAGCTCCAAAGCAGTTCCCTAAGCCAAACTTGCACCCAAAAAAGGTCATGGTCACTGTCTGGTGGTCTGCTGCTGGTCTGATCCACTAGAGCCTTCTGAATCCCAGCAATACCATTACCTCTGAGAAGTATGCTCAGCAAATCAATGAGACGCACCAAAAACCACCAACACCTGCAGCCAGTACTGGTCAACAGAAAGGGCCCAATTCTTCTCCACCAGAACACCCTGACCGCATGTCACACAGCCAATGCTTCAAAAGTTGAACGAATTGGGCTACGAAGTTTTGCCTCATTCACCACATTTACCTGACCTCTCGCCAATCAACTGCCACTTCTTTAAGCATCTCAACAACTTTTTGTAGGGAAAGCACTTCCACAACCAGCCGGAGGCAGAAAATGCTTTCCAAGAGTTCATCGAATCCCGAGGCACGGATTTTTATGCTACAGGAATAAACAAACTTATTTCTCATTGGCCAAAATGTGCTGCCTAATCATTCCTATTTTTATTAGTGAAGATGTGCTTGAGTCTCATTGAAATAAAAGTTCACAGTCCGAAACCGAAATTACATTTGCACCAACCTACTATGTTCAGCTGATCAGCCCGCCACATTCAATGGAATGCAGCACATCATGTGCTCTTTGCCAAGAGAAGCCAGGCTGCACGCCCGCAGCCTGTCTGCCGCTGACATCAGCTGGCGGGACGTACACCTCTCCACATACATGCATACACAGCTCCAGAAGGATGTGCTGCTGGGAGACACTGGCAGGTATGACTTCACCCAAGGACGTCTTCACCCAGGGTTTTCCAGGCATGAGTCCTCCAGGGTCAATGAAATAAGGGGGTGGGATGGGGTGGGGGGTCTGTGACATGGAGATGACAGCTTTCTGCACTGTCAGATGAGAACGTCAGAACAGACCCTGACCCAGCAACTGTGATGCAGCCACACAGCAGGATGCAGTTATGCAAGAACAAGAAACAAACCCCTGCTACACTTCACTGTACGGATGCATCTCTAAAAGGCATGTGAGAGGAAGCAGCCAGATGCAAGAGAGTCAATGTCTCCTGGTCCCATCCCCTCCACACACAACAGACCTGAGGAAGCTATAATTACAGAGAGCAGATCAGGGTTTTCCTGGAGCATTAGAAAATTTCTAGAGTGAATGAAAACTTCTAAATCTTGATTGGGCTGCTTGATTTGGGTGTACACACATATCACAGCTCATCAAACTATACTTAAAATGGTGTAGTTCACTGGGTGTAAATAATGCCTAAATGAAGTTGATTTTAAAAATTAAATTTGACCAAAACCCCAAAACCTTATACGTATCCATTCTCAGTTAGTTTATAAAAGAAAGTTGTTTTTAATCCCCCAAATAAAGAAGACATAAAAATCCTTTTGATTTAAAAACTCTTTTTTTTTTTCTCATTTTAAAGCTCAGTGATGGAAAGTTCCTCAGGACGCATTGTGGACCAGAAAGTGAGCATTCTGGCCCCTTCTCTGGTCCCCCGCCCTGCAGCCAACCTCAAACATTCCTTTAACAAGGATCACGACTGCTTCGTTTGGCAATGAACAGGCCATGTTGGAGAGCTGGAGTGATCGGACTGGAGGTTAAAATGAAAATGGACAGGAATATGGGAAGTAAATAACTAATCAATTCTATCTACAGCAGAGCGGGCGGGAAGGTAGGAGGTGGAGGAACGGGAAGGGTGCGGGAGAAGCTGAGACAAGCTCTCCACAGTTGTCACTTTCTGCACACGTGTCCTCCTGGGCTCTCGGGGACCTGCCACTTCAACCACTGGGGACGCGCACCTGGGGGCCCGGTACCTGAGTCAGCTCGGCCTCTTAAATGAGCCTGATATAAAATATACATTAATATTACATATTATATCACATATAAGGAGATCTAAGACTACACAGATTTTTTTCAAAAAATAGTATATTTTAACCTTCTCTTTTTAAAACCATTGGTTCACCAAGAGCATTTAGTAGCAGCCAAAATATCACCCTAAATGTGACGACTTGTAGAAAACATTGCCTGTGCATGAGATAAAGTGATGGAAGGAGATGGTGGTTGCTGTTGCTTAGTCACACAGTTGTGTCCACTCTTTGAGACCCATGGACTGCAGCATGCCAGGCTTCCCTGTCCTTCACCAACTCCTGGAGCTTGCTCAAACTCATGGCCATCGAGTGGGTGATGCCATCCAACCATCTCATCCTGTGTCATCCCCTTCTCCTCCTGCCTTCAGTCTTTCCCAGCATCAAGATCTTTGCCAATGAGTCAGCTCTTTGCATCAGGTAGCCAAAGTACTGGAGCTTCAGCATCAGTCCCTCCAAAGAATATTCAAGATTGATTTCCTTTAGCATTGACTCTCCAGGCAAGAATACTGGAGTGGGTTGCCATTTCCTCCTCCAGGGGATCTTCCTGACCCAGGGACGGAAGCTGCGTCTCTCGTGTCTCCTGCATTGGGCAGGGCAGGTTCTTTACCCCTAGTGCTACCTGGGACGCCCAGGAAACGGTTAGCGTAGATCATTTTCAAACTCAGAACACTGAGGGAGAACAACAACAACAGAACCCAAACAGTCATAAAGATGAAAGCCATTAAGGGATTTCCAAGAGTAAAATCTCACTCATTCTCAACACCTTATCCAGTACTTAGAATGTGGCCGGCCCTACTCCAAGCCTTTCACACACAAAGCTCTTACAGTCCTCAGACCAAGCCAGCCCACAGGCTCCCTCAGCCCCATGTCACAGACGAGGCGCGGCGAGCTTACCTGGAGGGGGAATGCCCAACCCCCAGCACTTCTCCAACAGCTCCGCTTCTACTGGAGCCCAGGTACTTTTGTCTGTCCCTCCACAGTCTCATCACGTGTGTGTCTAGGAACGGACCCTGATACCGCTAGGGACAGGGTGAGCCTACAGGGACGCGAGGCCCTCAGGCCACCGCCCTGAGAACGCACGAGGCAGCCCTTCCTCTGTCAAGAACGGGGACTTCTCCAGGCAAACGCTAACAGTCCAGTCCTGGTGCTAATAATGACAGCACCTGGGATGGGGACAGAAGGAAGCAGAGCAATGACATGCTTTCAGCAGGGCTTTGATCAGCTCAGAGAGCGCAGTCAGGAGTCTGAACGGCTCCAGACACTTCATGTCTTTGGTTTCTCTGATTTGCCTTTACAGTTGCATCACAATTTTGGCCAGATCTGCATATGGCCAGCCTGTAATCTGCTTACAATTTTCACTTAAATCAACTCAGTTAAAAAGAATTAAGTATTTTCTTTACTCATGTCTTAAGTTCTATGCATGAAATCAATCTAACAATTATACTTTATTAGCACGTTTATCCAATAAAATAAATCTCTGTACCAACCATGATCATTACATGTCCTCCAGGGCTGTGAGTTTTGAAGAATTCTGAGTTGGCGAAAGTCACTCTTTACCCTCTCATTTAAAAATATAGAAATAATTTATATAAATACACCTTACACGGAGAAATTCACAGCAAACTTTTTTGGCCAATCCAACATATAACACATAGGTATGAATGGAACTTTTTGTTGTTCTGTAGTCAGTAAGTTGTGTCCAACTGGTTTGTGACCCTGTGAACTGTAGCCCACTAGGCTCCTCTGTCCATAGGATTTCCCAGGCAAGAATACTGGAGCGGGTTGCCATTTCCTCCTCTAGGAGATCTTCCCAACCCAGGGATCGAACCCACATCTCCTGCATTGCAGGCAGATTCTTTACTGCAGAGCCGTCAGGGAAGCCCCAAATGGACCTGTTTACACACACAATTTCAAATGGCTGAGAAAAGAAACGGGGCAGGAATCAGGCATTAGGTCAGGAGCAGTAGAAGCTCTGGGTTAAGGACATAATGGAACATTTGCAGAATCTGGCCAAGTTCAACCACCACCACTGCCACACAACAATCATGCCTTCTCAACAGACACCTCAAATATATAAATTAATGCACAAGTTTTGTTAAAAAGGGGGTAGGGAGGGGATAATCAGTAGGTAGAAATAAGAACCTAAAAACTTTGATTAATTAGATAAGTTATTTGCATTTTTTCTCCAGTAAGACTGAAAGAACACACATGTCTAAAGGGAAGGATCCCCCAGAGCCTGAGGGCTCCCCTGAGACGCATCTGGGAGGTGGGGGGAGTGCTGGGGGAGGATGGGCTGGCTTCAGGATCCCCCCACAGCAGATCCATGCTTATCTGCTTCTGCAGTGTCCTCCTCATACGAGATTCTCCGTTCAAAGGGTTCGCTAAAGAGAAATCTGGAAACCCCTGGTGATGTCCGATTTTCTCATTTTACCAGTGAGGAAACCGAAGCTCAAGGAAGGAGAAGACTTCAGGTCACTCAGTCAGCCGCAGTAGAATCCAAGTTTAGAGAACTCAACATCCAAACTCTGGCGACCAAAACCACCTCCAGGAAGACCCTCCTGCAGACAGATACTGGTGATCCTAGTGGCCGCCATGACACCAACACCCTCGCTCATCCTCAAAAGGGAAGTGCAATTACCCACCATCCCCTGAGGAGAGGACGGCAGCCAGCAGTATCTAATGAAGCATATGAGCCAATGGAACTCAACTAGAAATAAGATGAAGTCATTATCTGGGGAAGGGTGAGGTAAGGAAACGGGCACGTCTCTTCCTGAAAAGTCCTATAAGTCAAATAACAGATTAGGAAAGCTTCATACTCACTAATAACAGAAACGACAATGAAAACAACAGTAGGAATAACAGCAACAGCCATAATGTATTCTTTATCATATACCAAAAACTGGAGTCAGCCTTTTATATGCACTTAACATCCCTGTGACATAAATATTATTGCTCTAATAGATTAAAAAAAATTGAGCCAAAGTCCATGGTAGGATGGCCTGATTTCCTGGTTTGCCTGGGTACTAAGCAGCTTCCTGAGGTGTAGAACCGTCTATGCCCAAAGCAGGAAAATCCTGGCAATCCGGGGTGGCTGGTGACCTCACCGGTGGGCCTGGGAGGTGACAGCAATGTCCACGTCGGCCTGACTCCCCATCCACCACCACCTTCCATGGGGTAACTTCCCTCCACCTGTTCCAGGCCAGACCTTCACATACTGGTTTAAAGAAGGACAAGACCAGTATTGTACAAAATCACATGTTCCTGTGTAGCGTTATCTCCTTTTACCAAAGAAGAGCACTGCAGAGGCTCACGCCTCCAGCCTCCAGGAGAGCAATGAAGGGACACTTACCTTGACCTCAAACTCGAAGTGCTCGTCCTTCCCTTGGCCGCAGAGGACATAGCGGGGGATGCTAATTTTGATGGGGTCCTTCAGGTCGTCTGGATTCGCTCCCAAAGAGCGGGAAACCATCCGCTGGCAAAGGCACATTGGATGGAAGAACAAAGAGAGACCGAGATCACTGCACTGCAAATACCCCGCCCGGGCAGGCGGAGGAGGCAGCTTCAAGCAAAGAAAAGAGCACCCAACCAGCAGAGTTTATTCAGAAAAATGATGGTTTCCTTTGAAAGAGAAATGCTAAGTCTCTCTCATGACAAAAGACCATTGCTTAAGAGATACTAGTCCACAAAGGCAGCATGAAAGCACTTCCAAATGTTGTCTGGCTTTGATGTTCCTTTCAATTTACAGGAATGAGTAGGAAAAAAAAAGAACAGATTACATATCCTGACTTAAAAAATATATATGGTATAAGCCAGAATCTTTTCAGAAAGTCTTAATCACTGAATAACTTCTTTTTTCTTCACCGACTACAAGACTGTGTGCTGTACATAAAGCTCCAAAGCTGGAGATTTTATTCACATTCGCTTTAAATTCCAGGCATTTTCATAAGACAGTGCAGTATGGAAAGCTCTTTAAACCACAATTAAAACAATCCCAAGTGTTTTCTTTAGGCTCCATCTGATTAATAATCAACTGAGCTCCCAACAAATGTCTATGGTCTAGATGGTGGCAAGGATGGCTTTGGCGAAGAGGTTAAAAAAAAATCAAAAGGAATTCTCTTAAGTGTGAATGGGAGGAGATCTCTGAATAATCCTTATTGTTAACACCAATGGAGGGCTTTACAAAACACTAAAAGACACGTTTTTGAAACAGCAGTAATAAAATCATTAAAATCATAATTCCAGTTAGTACCTATTGAATATTTACTATCACCTAGAACTGTGTTGACCAGTTCAACTATGTCATTTCATTTAATCCTCATGATCCTCCCCATGAGGCAAGAACCATTATTAACCCAAATTATCAGGTAAGAGGCCCAACACCCAGAATGTGGGTAAGGTGTAAGAGTTTAGGAAAATGGGAACTGCTAAGAGCCAGGATTCAAACTCAGGTGAACTGAGAAAGCCCATGTATATCACCACTGCACTGCCAGCAGGACCTTTATGTATTAATTTACATATTTTTAACTTTTTATTAGAGTAAAGTCAATTTACAAAGCTGTGTAAGTTTCAGGTATCCAGCAAAGGGATTCAGTTACACACACACACACACACACACACACATCCACTCTTGTAATTTATTTCTTTAATTAGAGTTGATTTACAATATTGTCTTAGTTTCAGGTATACAAAGTGATCCAGTTACAAATATTTTTCAGATTCTTTTTCATTATAGGCTATTACAAGTTATTGAATATAGTTCCCTGAGTATGGAGTAAGTTCTTATTGTCTATTTTATATATAATGGTGGGAATCTGATAATCCCAAATTCCCAATTTATCCTATCTTTTCCCTTTAGGTAATGATAAGTTTGTTTTCTGTGTCTGTTTCTATTTTATATACAGATTCACTTATATAATTTTTTAGATTTCACATATAAGTGATTTCATACCATATTTGTCTTTCTCTGACTTTGTAGCTTTCAAGACATTTTAAAGTAAATCTGTCCACCTGAGATAAACTGAGCTAATAAACACCTCAGCACACAGAAAATAGATGGGAGATCCCATGATTATGAAATTTACTTATTTGACCAAAAAGACAACAGGGGCAACAAGCTCCCGCTCCCTCTGGCAGGACGGGGTCCCGGGCCCTTGGCATCCCAGCCTGCAGAGCATGAAAGGCCCAGCTTTGCTTCGGGTGTGAACGGCAGGTCTCTGGGAGACACAGAGGCGTGGGATTCGGCGAGGCCACTGGCTCAGATGGCTCCCTTCATCCAGCTGACACTGCAAACATCCTGGCACAATATGAAGGTACCAGAGCCTTTCAGAGCGTCTTAAGTTTTCACTGCACAGCTGGTTACCCAAGATAAAAACCATTCATTTTATTGCAATGGTACACCTCTCTTTAGCTATCCTTGGTGTCAAAAACCATAGTGGAAGTTCATAATGAAAAAAAAAAGTTGTTTGAAGCATAGGCTCATAAATCCTTTAAAGAAAAAAATCACTGTCTTCATATTTAACAGGTATATGAATACTGTACAGACCAGTGACCTGGGAGAAAATGGATCTCATCAGGCAACTCACCTAAATCTAGGACAGCCCTTTCCACCCCAGCATACGCACGTGTACAAGAAATGGTTCTACTAGATGGTACACAAAAGCCACTGCCCCGTTTGGGACCAGACAGTGAAGAATAACTGATCCCTTCATTGAGAAGAAACTACTTCTCTTCATTATTTTGCATGTCAAGGACTAGAAATATTGTCAGCATTCCCACTAACATCTGGGGCCATAGTTTACTTCAATCTCACTGCTTTCCCAGTAATTAAATATTAACAGGTAAAGAGAAATAAACACCTGCAGAAGTGAATAACTGAAGAATAAGTCAGGAATCCAAAGACATTTGAGCAGAAATATAGAGAAAAAGCACGAGTATGTGTTTCCATTGAATCACTGCTGCAATGGAATTTTTAGACGCTATGTTTTGAAATCAACAAGATATAAAATGTTGAATTCTCAGGATAAACTGTGCAAGGTTCCTGACATTCTCCTAAACTACGCTTCTGTTGGGCAGGAAGGAAAGTTAATGTCTGCCAAATTTATTTTTTTATTTGAAAGTAGTTACATTTTGAATGTCGTGAGTTTTATTGTAAATGTGTGCCGCATCATATCATATCCTATTTTCTGTGAGAGTTTTTAAATATCTATGGAATTACTGATTTTGGAATCAGTCACAGTTTCTCTACATGGGGCAAAGAAGAGTCTTAGACTGAGAAGGGGAAGCAAGTGGCACAACATGCTGGGAGGTAACGAAATACGAGAGGCTGTAGTGAGGAAGCTCGTCTTGCAGGAGACCTGGATAAACACATGGGATGTCTCAAGCAATTTTAAATGCACCATAGAGTGGCTCTATTTAGAAATAAAAGGTCAAGGAAAAGTACATAATTAGTAACTTAGATTACATTTCCTTACACAAGAAATATCACTTTTAAAAATAAGATACAGAACTATTTTCTTCTGGTAGCTTTTGCCAAAACAATGTCCAGTGTCAACAAATACACTATTTTTCCAGTGTCAGGGAAATACTATAGTACAGTCCTCAGCCAAAGGAAGCAGACAGATCACAGGATCTGTTTTGAATGTTCAGGTTAGAAGCTTCTCTTCCTTACTCAGGCTGTGTCTCCTTCAAAAGCAGCAAATAAAGGAAATTAACAGGAAGAAGCATTAGTGTCCACTAGAATAGCTGTCGGCACTGCAGAGGGCACGGAGTGGGCTGATCCCACAGGGAGGCATCAGCATTCTCCCCTAACTGCTCTAATTACGAACCAGATGGTTGAATTCAGTATATGCTGTAACTATGACAAGGTCAGGCCTCAGGACGGCCGGGTGATCTCTCAGCCAAATATCCACACTTTGCTTTTAAAATACAGGCAAACCTGGCTTTTATCAGATTTAACAAAACTAGTGGTTCCCCTTTCTCTGTTTCCAGCATAGCACATATTTCTAATCCTTCCTTTTTCAACCATACGTGCCATAGTGACAGTTTTAATTAGAGGTCTCTGCATCAGGCACCTACTGTGACTCCCCCCCCAAGTTTGAAAACCGGGGTCTTGGGCATAGGCGGCAAGGGTCTTCTCAGGTAAGAGCCCCATCACAAGAAACAGGGCACAAAGGCGACCTGTGTGAGCAGGTGTACCCTACGAACGTGGCAGAAAGCCAAGGCATGCTGGCACGCCTGTCCAGAAGGTGAAGCGTCCCTGAGCCAAGCAGGGACCTGGGGCTGGCCCCATGCCTGCCACTGACCGAGATGTGCTAAGGCACATGGCATACCTGCTCCCGGTACGCCCCCTACCAAGGCTGGGGCTTCACAACTGGCCGACGTGTACCAACAACCCAAACTCTGTCTTATTTCAAAGTGACTTTAGAATACTCACAGCAGGAAACAGAAATATGAGTTTTCAAATAAAGAAGTATTTCTGTCTTTTTGCTATATACCTATATATCATCAAGGATAAATTAGCCAGAAAATAACAAACTGTACTAGATATAGATTCGTGTGGAATATCTTACGGTAAATTCGAATCTGTGATTCTCAGTACAAATAGATTATTTCATCCACATCTGAGATGCCTGACATTGTCTCAAGGTTTGGAAATACTGAATATCTTATGAACGATTCAACTTGAAATAATTAAAAATGTTCCCATCTTTCTCTAGTCCAAAGATAAGTTGAATGGCCCTTGTCTCTAACAATGGATAACCCATCGTTAGATGGACAGTTTATAAAAGACTAGATAACAGGTTCAGTGTCTCACTGAGGATGTGGCAGCAACTGTCACGTGGCTCTCATCACCAAACACGAGTCTAGGAGCAGAGGACCGAGGAGGGAAAGACAGCTGGCCTTCCTCCTGGTTCTGTAGTGCCTTTAATGACCCATGCAAAGTGCCACTCATCGTCAGTCGCTGATTCTTACTGAGCCAAAAATTAGCACCTCAAACTGCGCTGAATTTTCAGGCCCAGGAGAAACTAACGTGGGGGACTGGCGGGGACTCAATCACCATGTTTCGATGTTTCTGTGGAGTATACTGTTTAACCTGTCAACGAAAGCAGCAACTTGGAGCACGCAAGGTTATCTGTACTATGTGCCGCAATGGTTATATCCCAGCTTTTCCTCTGTAAGAGCTAAAATGCAGAGAGCAAAAAGGAGATATAAAGCATACCAAGAAACAATGGAATTGCTGCGAAACTCATAAGGCAATTCTTGAAAAACAAAACCTATAAAGAGAAATAATCTTTAATGTCTGGAATTCCAACAAAAAAGTCAGAAGTCAGGAAAAAAATCAGCAGTTCTTCCAATTAATCATTCATGCCTATGAAAAAACAAATCAAGAAAAAAATGTATACAGGCACTGTCAAGAATAACCATGACCAGGAGATGACTTTGGCAAGAATATACATCCTAGAATCAGGTCTGGGTTCGAGTTCCAGTTCTCAATCGAGTGATCCTTTCAGACATGAAATAGAAATCGACAATTCCCCCATCCTAGCAGGATCACAGTGGGCTCCAAAGGAACAGTATGTAGGAAAGAACTCAGTAGGCTATAAACCACTGTATAAAGGGTGGTCGGGGCTGTTACCACAATGATCCACTGCATCTTCAGCAACAAGTGATTTTAACAAGATCACAGAAGAAAAAAAAAGTGAGCACTGATTTGTAACAATTTCTTTCCTTCTCACCAACTGGGTTATTCAGTTTCACTTCTTATAAAGGAGAGTTTTTGTTTAATTACAAGAGTGCGTCCTTAATAAGTGATTGGATGCTGGTAGTTTGGAATCTGTGTTATGTAAGAACCAGTAGGGGGCTAAAGAACATGAGCGGTAGAAGAAAAATCTTAGGAGGTGAGAGAGGGCGCTGTGTCCTTGGAAGGCTTTTGATATAATACAATTGTGGAACAGACCTGCTCCATTCTGCCACAGAGCGGCCCCTGGTGGATGGACTGCAGATGGAGGTCACAATGAAGAAGATTATGGGAAGAACGGTCTAACAGCGAGAGAAAGCGAAAGTCACTCAGTCGTGTCTGACTCTTTGTGAACCCCCGGCCTGTAGCCCGCCAGGCTCCTCCATCCATGGGACTCTCCAGACAAGAATACTGGGGTGGGTAGCCATCCCCTTCCCCAGGGGATCTTCCCAACCCAGGGACTGAAACTGGTCTCCTGCATTACAGGTGGAGTCTTTACCATCTCAGCCACCAGGGGGGCCCCTAACAATGAGAGCAGATCCCAGTGAGGAAACTGCTTCAGAGGCAGGCGATGATCAGCCCACGGAGGGGTTAAGCAAAGACTGAATTGGGAAATAAGTTCAACTGATGACAGACCCAACACTTCCATCAGGGAGAGGTCCTACACATTTTATCTGAAGTTATCTTCAAGAGAACCTTGGGAAACGCGGCTGAATGCATCCGCGTGATCCCAATTCTCTCTCTTGTCGCCAGAGGACGGAGATGAGGGAGATACTCTTGCCGTGCTGCTTGGTGAATGAGTGCACTCTTCCTTGCCCTGGGCTTCGGACTTGGATGTGTGACCTGTGCTGGCCAACACGATGTTGGCAGACACGATGCATGGTTGTCTTTTCATGCTTCTGTCATCAACTTCGTGGCCACCGCCCCTTCCACACAGACCCCAAAATGAGACAGGTGGTACAGACCAACCCTAGCTGAGTTACAGATGACCCTGGCCTACAGCAGAGATGCCTCGGTTCAACTACAAACTATTAGTGAGAAATAACAGCTGTCTTTTTTGGAAGCCACTATAATGTTGAGGGTTGCCTGATATCTGGCAATAGCTGACTGATGTAACACCCATCACAGAAGGTATGTTCAGGAAGGAAGCAGTAGTAACTAAAGCCTGAGTAGTGCAGGCTGCGTAACCCCATCAGCAAAACGACCCCACTAGAAATGAGTCTGCCCAACAAGACCACTTGCCTATCTAAGAAGCACTAATAGAAGTGCTCTAATCTAGTTATCATTCAGAACTTTAATTCATCTAGGAAAAAGAATGTAAATAAAAATTACTGTAATTACTACTGCTGGAAGGCATAAGCATTCTCTCCAAAGGATGCATGCATATTTTTTTTTTAAAGTAATGAGAATGGGTAGACAAACTGTTTTGAAGTGTTTTTCAACAGAGACTAAATAAATTCACCCTGCCATCCACAAGTCTGCACAACAGGCAGCTGTGAGCAAAATGGATTTTAATCAAATTCAGATGGAACTGCTATCCCAAAAGGACTCAAAGAGGTGCTGTCTAGACACAGTAACAAGCTCTGCGATGTTAAGTGTTTGTGCCTACATTACGACAATGCAAAGTGCCGTATAATAAAGTATGCATGGACCTATTTTTTTTTCTGATACAGAAACTCATTACCACGGAGAACATGGTACCTCAGGCTGGACGTTGAAGCTGCCACACCTGCTCCGTTGCAGCAGCGTCCCAGGCTCAGAACCCCGGGAAAGGAGCCTGTGAGCCAGAGAGAGGCCCTGGGGTCGAAGCCTTATCCATGCAGGATAAAGGAGCACACGTCCTTCCACTGGCTTCTCCCGGCCTCCTGACACCCTGAACGGTCACTTCATGATGGTAAATCAGGTCCTCAAATCAGGACCACATTTGATCTCAAGGTAAAATGTATGCTTAGGTGAAATGAAGTGACAGGTGGAATCTGAATTGCCCGGAGGCTGCTTCTGTTTTGTAGTCATAGCCTCATTTCAGGCTACGTGGCTCATAGAGCAGACTGTTGTCATAACCGATAATGTGATCTATATGCAGCACTCATGTCGCTGCACACTCCATCTATGGACAATATTAAAGAACATAATTTATAACGTGGCAGAATTCTGCTTCTGTACCTATGAGGACGAGCAAGTCTGTCTAGTAAGTATAACTCTGCTAAAACAGATTGCTTATGTACTGTGTCCTTCCAACCACACTATCCTTCTCTGGCATCTTACGTTCCACTGTCCCTGCTCTTCATGATCATTCATTCTGTTCTTACAAAGAACACACAAGAAAATACTCAATTCAAATCAGGAGAAATATTGGTAAGATATTAGAAGACTCTTCTGGTTCATTCTGGAAGCTTTTTTCTATGATAGAAGATACACCAGCCAAGCAGACAGCAAACATTGTTTTTTAGCACTTAATTAGTTGTTGTTTTTCATTCAGTTGTGTCAACAAACTAATTTTAATGATGCCTTTATCAGAGACTCAAAAGTCTTCATGTATAAGGCAAAAGGGTGTGAATGCGTGTGCATGTGAGAGAGAGTGGCTGCCTGTGTGTGTCAAGGGGAGGGGTCATGGAAGGGTTAAAAACAAGCTCCACAGGAAAAGGAAAAAACATACGAATTCTACTTCCTCCAAAAAGATAAAAGACCCCACTTGGCCACCACCAGCCAGGCTGCAGCCAGCAGTGTGGACCCTGACACAGTCTCCTGGGTCCTGCCTCTCCCGGCTCCCCGCCCCCTCCCCAGAATCTGGGGGGAGAGGAAAACCAATGCTGGAAACGCAGGGCAAGTTCAGCAGCTTGTAGTCAACTCTGGTGGGGAAGGGGGAGGAGCTGTGCTTCCTGGCCAGAGGCAGAGGGTCAGTCTCTGGAAGGATCGGCTTGGCACTGGCCCACTCAACAATGAGGAACAGAAATGAAGAACATCACTTCTACTGTATGTGATGCAAAGGTCTGACCGGAACAGAAAGTGGCCCTTGCAGCCCAGGCCAAATCAAAGGCCAAGTCACTGTGGATGTTCTGCAGAGCAGCTGCCGTGACCCCAGCTGAAGCGCAGGAGAGGAGAAGGGGTGATGGGGAGGGGGCCTCCTTCCTCCCGAGATTCTGGAAGCTAGGAGAACACTCGAACTCGAGAAACAGAAGAGAGGCAGGGCAACCTGGGGTCAGATGCTGGCAAACACAAACACAAAACGTGCAGGCCGCCTCCTCATAGGAATGCTGACCAGAGATGGGTGGACAGGAAGGGGTCCACCAGAGGAGAGGCTCTGAAGAGCCGGCTCTAAGCCGCTTACGGAGGGCAAGGACAGCTGGATGGCACCCGGAGGGGAGAGGAGCCGACCCAGGCTGACATGGCATGAGCTCCCCCCGAGAAGCAGGGCCGGCAGGGCCCTGTGGTGGGAGGCTGAGAGGGATGTGCAGGCCGAGAGGAAGGAGGGGGTGGCAGGTGAGCGCCGGATGCCTTCAGGGGGGCCTCCATCGGAGACAGCCGCAGCAGCCCAGACACTTACCCAGAGCTGAAGAGCCTTTCTAGGAGAGAAAAGCCTCAGAGAAAGGACTGGAACGCGGGGGCACATGGCCCAGGGGGAAGAACAGTCCAAACAGCTGACGAGGGAGGAACTGAACCACAGGATGGAAAGGAAGGGGCCGGAAGTCTGAGCGGAGGACAACAAAGGCGATGCCCTGCAGAAGCCCCGGCGGGGCATGGCACTGCCCCCATCCCACATGTCATGGGAGGGGGCAGGTGTTTCAAACCCTCAGGGGCCCCGGGGAAGGCTGATGGAGGCCGTCACTAACCCCGGCCAGGGGAGGACGCTGGGAAGGTAGCCTGCTCAGGCAGCGCACGTCTGCCTGCCGGCGTCCGGCAGAAACCGACAGACGCCAACGTGCGTGACCACAAGTCAACACACCCTAGCGTGCTTCCAGCGCCTCACAAACAATGAGGTGGACCCGATTCACAGGGCTGACGTTCAGGAAAGTGAGGCGTGGTGGCGACAGAGCTATTCTATCAGTGCTCAGCTACTGTTTATTTCAGAGGAGACATTTAAAATTTTTACATTTCCCATTTAGAGAGGTCTGCATTTTTCCAGTTTCAAATCAATTAGCCACACTGAGCTATTCATAGCCCTGGACGGTTTTCATCGTGTTTATTCTATGAACAGCCTAAGAAACCCTGCAAAGTCCTGCTACGAGGCTCCTCCCTAGAGCCTCGTCAAGTGTGAGGTCAGCCACAAAGCCTCGTCCCGAGAGTTGAAGGTCAGTTTCCAGACCTCAGGGACCACATCCCGGCTGCCCTGCAGATCCAAGGTGCTGGTGCACGGCTGAACCTTTCGGGCTTCCTGAGGGCGCCGGGAAGCACCGCTTCCTGAATCTGACTGGTGTCTGAGTTTTTGGAGGAAGACGAGTTCGAGGGTGGATGATGTCTTTGTCTCTGGAACGACGAGGCATCTGAATTCACTTAAGGCTCGGCATCTGACCACATCAAACCGCGTTCCTGGGGGTGGAGAGCTCAGAGCAGGGCTGCGAGGATGGAACACGCGGTCTTCCCTCACCAGGGCCACGTGAGTGTTCAGAAGGACGAACGACTGGCAGGGGCCTTGGCCAGAGTCACCCTCAACTCTGACCGTCGTGTAGAGCAAGAGCTGAGCCTCTGCCAGAGACGGGGCGCCGGCGTCCAGGTTGCCGTGAAGGAAGTAAATCAGGTCCACCAGGATATTCTGGAATCTGGATGATAACCGGACTCCATTTGCCAAAATTAAGTCAGGGATTTCTGCCTTCCAGTCAAGGGAGAGCTGGACCAGATCTTCAAAGAACAAGGGATGCTCGGCGCAGGCGGTGGCCTCGGACACAGACGCAAGGACACACAGAAGGTCCCGGCATATCTGCTGGCAGAGGTTCTTGTTGTAAGGAAACACAGTGAGCAGCAGACTCTCTGTAGAGCCCAGGAGCCGAACGCTCTGCCCACCGAAGCCAACCTCAATCTCCCGGAGCCCAGAGAGGGGCAGGGCATGAAACACGCCCACAGAGCCCGGGGAGTCCAGAACCAGGGCGTACAGGGCAGAGCTGAACAGGAGCAAGCACGCAGGCTGGGGCGCCGGCTCTGCGCAGTTGGCCACGGCCAGCCAGTACATGGCTCGGGGTACATCCGTGCTGTCCCAGAGTTCTGGTAGGGAACCGGCCACCAGCTCAAGGAAGTCTGTGAAGGGGCATTCTTGAAGTTTCAGCATTTGGTCTGGGAATCGCACAAGGGTCTGCTTAAACACAGAGCACCTTCTGGCACCTTCCAGGTCCAGGCAGGAGACAGAGCCCAGTGAGGAGCCTGAGAACTCGGTGGCTGTGGGGCCAGCAGGCCGGCCCAGGGCTCGGTAGGGCGCCAGGCTCCCCGCCCGCCCCACGGCCCCTGCCTCGTCCCTGCTGCCAGCCTGAGCTTCCGTGTGGAGAAAAAGTGCTTCTGCTGCCGCCCCACCCATCTCCAGGAGCCTGTGCAGGGGTGAGAGCTTCAGAATCGGCAGCCTCGTGAGGAAGGTCGCTGCCTGTGAGGCCAGCCGGCTGGGGTCACACAGGCTGCCCACGAGCCGGGCTTGGCCGACAGCCTCTGCACCTGCCCGCAGCAGGTGGCCGCTGGTGTCTTTGTAAAGGTCCGAGACCCACTGGTAAACGAACCCCAACCCACGGCTTCCCTCTGGCTCAACAGTCATCAGGGACTCCGGAGAGCTCACGGCTCGGGCTCCTGCCTCCTCCCAGCGGAGCTTGGAGGCCAATGCCGCTGGGGGGACACTGGCCCGGGGGACCCTATCAGAGAGAATGAAGCAGAGGAGCTGGCTCCGCCAGGTCTGCTCGCCCCTGCCGTCCACGGACACTTCCTGGGATGTATGCTGCAGCCAAGTCCAGCTGGATGTGAGCCCCGGGCTGGGTCCACCTTGAGGACTCGTCGGCTCGCTGAGGTTTTCTGACTCACCATGAGAATGTCGCGCGCCGCGGATGCTGCTTTCGCTAAGAGGAGAGGTTTCAGTGAGATCAGGGCTTTCTGGCTGAGAGTCGCCTCTGTTACAACTGCTGCTATGTGACGGCTCGTGCTCCGAGGGCCGAGACCCCCACTGGTTTGCTCCCCAGCCTGGCGCTGAGCAGCAGGCAGAGGGACCGGGGATGCTCCAGGTGATGGGCAGGTTCCCGTGGTGGTTCTGGTCCACCTCCCCCCTCTCCTCTCGGCCGGGGGCATCAGTGACGTCTCTGGGCAGCAATGGGGCAGGACAGCTCTTCTGTCAAAAACAGGTGAAAGGGGGCTGTGGCATCTTTTGCGATTCTTTTTGCATGAATGAGGATTCCTGCGGTCATTGGTTTTATCGTGTGGATTAATGCAGAGGTTCAATCGATAACCAAAGTCATTTGTGTTGATTGACTCATGATTTCAGAATAGAGGAACTGATTCACACACAGAGCATCAATTTCTGTATTTCACATCTTATAAATTGCCAAGTATTTTGATAGGAATATGTTAGATGGGATTGAGCCACAGTATCCATTTCTTGGTCTAATATTCTACTCTTAAAAAAAAAGACAAAATCCTAAGGGCTTTGATTCAATTTTCCAGGGGGCAAATTTAGTTGTGAAAATAAGTCCTTGAGTAAATGTCCAAAATGTAAGAGTAACCGGGGGCATACTTAATGTGAATGAGAAACTGGCAAGTATTCCAACCTCATGTGTTTCTCTGGCCTCTTGGTCTGTTTCATGGGAATCCTTCATGTACATCTGCCCTGGTTAGAGCACCATTACAGTATCTGCAAACCAGCACCACAAAAGGCTCATGGCCAGCCTGCTACAGGCTAGACATGTGGACACAAAGAAGTGAGAGGCAACATCCTTTTCTTCACAAGGTCATCTCCTGAGGAGTCGGACGTTCAGAGGGAGATAGCGTTATTCCCGGATGGGTAGGATGGAGGGGGAGATGGTCCGTCTCCTGTAGGACATCCACCCCTCTGTCGCTCACTCTGTTCAGTGACGTAAGATTTCTACCACCTCCTAGTCTTGCTTTTTTTTTTTGGCTTTTTAATTTAGGAGTGTATGGGAAGGACAAGTCCCTCAGTGGAAGAAATTACAAGAAAAGTTTTATAAATCGTATGCCCAAATAAACCCTGGTTTGACAAACCACTGGAGAAATAAGCTACCCAACCAAGAGTGTTTCCTCTGTGCCACTGCCAGCATGGTCCATAAACAGGCAGGGTTCCTAACACATCGGGAAGTACTCGGGTTCATTTCCAAACCCCCTATCTGATTCTGATTATATAACTCAGCCTCTTACATGCAGACCAAGAGAAAGGATACTGTTACGAATGAAAAACTGGGTAGAGGGTCTCTACCACAGCTACACACATTCAAATAAAGTCAGAGCAGTTTGCAACCGGCAGGATTCCATTTAATTTTTAAGTCATATAATAGCTTGCCTTGCCTATTAGCCATTAATCTCACTGGGACTTCGAAATTCTAATTATGCAACTAAACATTAAGAAAATTTAATCACACAAGCATGCCATAATTTAAGGCGACCCTATCAATCTGAAAAGTCATTACCTACCTCATATTTTAGCTTACGTTGAATGGTGCCATTGTGGAGTTTCTCATTATCCTGAAATGAAAATAAAAGCCCTCTATATTAAATTACAGCATGTTCACATAGAGGAAAAAAAAACTGATTTGATTAGAATATTTATGAGAACAAAATTGTAAAGAAACATACTTGTCATTCAACAATGACCTTTCTTGAGAGTTTATATTTCTAAGGTAAACGTGGCTGTATGGATCTATCTGCCTATTAATGGAACTGAACCATTTATTCCTAACCTTAAAATTTGCAACATAACATTAAACGCAAGATTTCCTTAGGATACTTCTTAATTTGTAGGATAGGATTTTTATCATTTTGATAAAAATCAACTAGTCACAAGTATGTATCCTCTCAAAGGCAAAACTGTTATTTCTACTTGGGATAATTTATCAAGTGAATTAAATACGAAATTGATTATATTTTTGGAGAGAACAGAAGTTACGTGTAGAATTTTTGTAAATTAAGGTAAATAAAACATTTTAGGAAACTTCATATTCATTTAAGAATTTCCCCCAGAAGTTCAAAATGTTCAATTAAAGTTACTCCTGAAATAAGACTATTTGTAAACAAGCTCCACCCAAGTAATATTTAATTATTCGAGAACATTTTATATCTCGATTTTCTCACTGAAAAACTGTAAATGAAAGATCACCACCCCCAGCTGCTTAATGAAAAGTCACCTTGAAAACGACCGCCCGGACCACCAGCTCCTTCGCTCACCTTCACGGTGTCCGCAGGTTCACTGCTGCCGTCACCGACCACACGCTGCAGGTCCTGCAGGCGTCTCTGCACCTCCTCCTCAATGTACGCACTGATCCTGAAAGCCAAGGGGACAGGAGTCCATGATCCCGTCTAACCACACCCTTGGCAACCAGAAGCCTTCTCCTTCTAAATGCTAAACATAGCTAACTCGGAGCCTCCAACCTTTGCCTTCTAAGAAATGTGACATCGCGTATTCACTACCTTGGGTTTTCCTCCAACAAGAGGCCTGGAAATTACCAAATCCTGGGAACAGAAGGGAGACTCAGGTATCCCGTCCAAACTCCCTGTAATGTCCCAGGCAGAACGCCTCCTGTGGGACAAGGAAGAGTCAAGAGACCCCCCCACGGACTCAGGACTGACTCTGAGACCCAGCACTGCCCTCACCGAGCCGCGGTTTCCTCACAGACACTGGTGATAACTATTTGTCACAAAACACAGTCATTTCAGAGGATTAAAAGGCAAGACAAAGAGGCGGGTGCAGTCTCCGCAGATCTCCCCACGATGGCACACTGTCTCACCTCACTCCTCCTCTCTCTCGTCGCTGCATCTGGCCGTGAGACACGATGCTTTACAGGTCTCTACCTGCCAAAAGGCCCGGCGAAGGGCCAAGACGGTGGAAGCCAGAAACAGCTGGCTTCTGAGGCAGCTGCCAGTCGAGCATCCGGCACTCCACGCAATACACAGGGGAAACTGTATAAAGGCCAGCCCTCCACCCAGAAGAACCAGGGAGAACAGAGGATTCCGGTTCCATCAAAATCTTTCCAGTGACTCAGGCCACCAAAGGCAAGGCTTTCTCAGTTCTAGGCTCCTGACTCAGGGTCTACAGATGCTGAATTACACAGATGGTTTTAAATAGGCTGTTTTGCATGTTTACATCTTGGCACACTAAAAAATTAAAAATCTGGTTTGATCTAAGTCTACACAAAATTCTAAAAACATTTCTGTACTACTGACCATGGCTAAACAACTTTCAGATATGCTGGGTAAAGAGATTAATATTATAGGTAAAATAGTCCAAAAGAATGGTGCAAGGGTAATGGAATACAGTATTTACATTTCAGTATTTCAGTAAAGAAAATCATATGCAACTGAATATGAGCCAAGGCCTCCTACAAACAAATTCTCTCCCTGAACCTTTACTTAAATTTTAAGTGCCACAGAGGACGACAACCTAGGTTTAAAAGACTTCTGAGGTTTGTGCCATTTTGAGTACATTTTGATATCTGAATAGCTATCTCCTAGTACCCAGGGCTCAGGACAGTACAGTTTGATATGTCCCCATGGCATAGATGGGGTGAAGGAAACAATCAATTTTCTTCCAGGCAATAAATGAATAGGTCGATTTAGCTGAAGGCTCCAAGCCACAGATCAACTCATGATGCCACCCAAGTCGAAGATCACTTTCCTATAGTAACATCAGATATGCATGCGTGCTCTTCATGGTCATTCTGAATATATGGTATGATCTCTGCGGTATCTATTTGTAACCAATGACTTCTGTAAACTATCGGTCAGCACAAGGTCCTTCGTGGTACAATCCAATTAACTCTACTTTGCTCCTCTCGACCTGGCCTGGCATCACTCCTTTTTGGTTCTCCTGAACCTTTTTTTTCCTTTAAATATTTATTTATTTGGTTGCACTGCGTCTTAGTTGTGGCCTGTGGGATCTTCCTGGCATTGCTCGGGATCTTTCACTGTGGCACACAGATTCCCCAGCTGCGGCATGTGAGACCTTAGTGCCCCGATCAGGGAGTGAACAGATGTCCCCTGCATTGCAAGGCAGATTCTTAACCACTGGCCCACCAGGGAAGTCCTTCCCTGAACCTTTTAACAATTCTACCTTCTTACACAAACTACTTCCATCAGCATTGTTCAGATATGACTGGCCGAGTATCCAGTCTTGAGCCCTTTTAAAGGACACCTCACCCCACCAGGGGCCAGGCAGCAGCTGATCAAGACAAATATGTCTTGGGGACAAGTACTGCTCATCATCTTGTATAGAGCCCTTCATATGCACCTGGCCAATACAGGGCACCCTGAGTCATCAAACCACGTCACAAACAGGCCTGGCATCAGTGTGCTGTTGAGTACCTCGCATCCATCAGAGGGACCGGGTGAGATTTTTCTGCACTGGATGGGAAGCTGGAAGCAGCAGGCTTTCCCTCTAAGGTCCCACGATGCCCTTTTTGAACACCATCGACCTCACAGATCTTCAGCTTCAACTGCTGGATTTCATGTTCTAACCTACGAAGATGGAAGTTATGTGAATTCACTCATTAACAGTGTCTCCTGAGCTTCTTCCCTAGAAACCACAGGAGGTCCAGACAAAAACTGCCCAAGGAACTTTATCTTCTGGTAGAAAAGGTACTGCAGCCCTATAGGATAATGTATAAGGTGGTAACAAGCCACAAGAGAATTTCAGGACAAATGCCACAGACATCCAGGAGTTAAGAGTTGTACATCATGGGCAAAGGTATTCCCACTGTGCCCAGTAAATCCTCAGAGGTGCAAGTGCAGGATTCGGAGCCCTGACCCTGGCTTCAACAAAACAGTTGGTTGTGGACTATACATCATATCCCAACAAGGATGTCTATTTGACAAAAGAGATTTTTGTTTTAAAGAATCTTTCAAAACCGCCGATCTAGGAGAACCTTCAAGGTCAAGGCAGTTCTAAATTGAGTCCACACAGGCCAGTGGGAATCTGGCATTTGGAGATGACAGTGAATGGTATTCCAGGTGCAGAAACAAAGGGACCAAGCCACAAAAACCAGGAACCTGCTCTGGTTAAGGCAGAGGGTGTGGAAAAGGGAAATAGGTGAGAGAGACCTAGGAAAACAGGCTGAGTATCTACAGAAATTAATAGAAACCATAAGCTGCGGAACCAAACATTTACTTTCAAAGGCAGACAATACAGCTAATACAAGGTCAAGTATGTATGAGGCTGGTCTCCCACTGGTGCAGGCGTGACTGAATCCAGGGCCATCAGACCAAAGAGCCAAGCTGGCCAGTCAAGTGTGTCCTGAGGAACACTAGACCCTCTAGGGGCTGCAGCCCACTCACTGCTATGAGGCCTGGATCTCAGCGTCTTCGTGTATCAAATGAGAGTAACTAGTCTCTCTAAATTCCTTTGGGTCCAAAATTCAGAGATTCTGGCTTTAGACACCGACACGCTACGACACTGCCAGCTCTCACGTCACCAGCAGCAGTCTGACTGCTCTGATCATGAAAGCCAAGATCTTGGTTCTCGGACATATGATTATGAGATCACCACAGTAGGCACTCCTGGGTTTCACAGGAGGCAATGCCCAGCTTAACTCAGCCGTTCATCTGCCTACTGATTACCAAGTGCCAGCCTGCAGAGCACAGAGCATTCTCAAAGGAAAAGCGAGTGGGCACAGGGGAGGGATGTCAGCGCCCAGCTGGGGGCAGGGATCCAGGGAACGAGGTCCACACAGCATCTCAGAGATGGTAAGGAAAGAGAGCCGATTCAAGTAGCTGGTGGCCAAGGTTTATGATTAAGATGATGCCCATGAAGTTGTTCAAAGTCATCCTTCAGGGCTGGACAGTGGGAAGGACTCCCCCAGAGCAAAGAGGCTCTGGTGGGGCTCTGAAGGCTGAGCGGGGTTTACATGGGTGGCAAGGGACAGCAGTGAGTCCCAAGGAAAGGGTCGCAGAACCCGTGAAAAACTGGCCTGCCTGGCAGCAACTCTGCGGTCAGCAGACAAGAGGACAAAGGAGCCACGAGCTGGTGTTGAGGGGCAACCCTGCCACTTTCCAAGTGCCTGACACTTGTCCCCTGTGGTTATATAACCATCGAGGAGGAAAGAAGAAGAAAACGGATTAAACCGAGCTCATAAAGCAAGCTGGCAGAGGAAGACAAACACAGTGCAGTGTTGGTCCAATCTGGCTCCATGTGAATCTAGTATTTTGCACTTTGGAAAATTCACAAGTGGTCACGTCAGGGTGCACAGCAGGCCCTGGCTCAGTAGGGAGAGCCCAGAGAAATAATAAGACACAAAACCAAGACCCCCAGAATGCTACAGGACTGTCACAACCACAGCAAAGCACGGAGAATCTGCCGGCCTCAATCAGGGCTTTGCAAAATCTACTCCCATCAAAACACACAAAGCTAAAAGCCTCCTTTGCACAGCTTCCAGAGAAATGCTGACACTGGGAAACCACTAAAGTGTATCTGCTATAATCGAGTATTAATACTAAATGGCCAGGGAGCGAGGCCGGCTGACAGAAGCCGGGGACGGCAGGCTCCAAGCCCCGCTGCATTCTCACCGTGAAGCGCAGGAGACAAACTGAGAGCATACCCTCCTCTGCTTTGCATTTCCTGGGGACTGGAGGTTTGCCCAGCAATTTCATGTATGTAACATACCATCATTTTCTTAAACCTCAGACCTATTTCTCTGAAGTCACAGCACTGTGGGTTTTGATTGCTTCATCTGTCACTGTTTTGCCTGAGGGAATCACCGGGGAGTTTGGTTAAGAGAATCACTTAAGCAGACGGTTTGAAAGGAGGCTGTCCTGACCCTGGTGATGACCGGGAGCTCCAGCAGCACCTCACGGCAGGTCTTGCCTTGTCACCAGCATGGATCCCAAGCCTCTGCCCGTGTCAAGCTGGGCTCGACAAGCCAGCAGGTGGCTTCTGCTGCAGCCCCGAGGAAGGTGTGGGAGGGGGGGAGGACTTCAAGGGAGGCAGGGAGCCTTCCAGCCCCCTGTAATGGGGCTTCAGTTAAGATCCCAGTAGACCAAAGGGTCTGGAATTACTAAAGAAAAGCTCCATGTCCTCCTAAGGGCAAGGACAAACACTGCGGCCCCAAGACGGAAGAGCCCGTCCGTGCTAAGCAGGGCAGGAAGGGGCTGGGCAGGGGACGAAGCCCCCTTGCAGAACACCACATCTGGAGACATTTGCAAACCAGGTGGCTGCCAGTCTCGCTAGAGTCTTGGCATCACACCCACAGGGTTAGCAGAAAAAGCACCCTCCAGTGTGTATATTCGTTTTGAGGCCCTACCTCCGGGAAGCATGGGGACAGGGAGGTGGAGGAAGAGAAACACTCTTCCTTTACCATGAACACAGCCCTGGCTCCTAGTTCACAACCTCGGAAGTATCAGTAAATCATCACCAAATAAGCCTGGAGAGACTTGTGTTCAGAACATCTGGAGAGCTTTATTTTTTAATTCCGAATCCTGAGGCCTCCCATCAAACACCGAGAACCCCCAGGGTGGGGGGAGGACTGCTTCTCAGCTCACTGCCAGGCGTGGAAATCGGTGTCTACACCACCTGTGAACTCAGGAGCAATCCCTCATCAGAGTAAGTGCTGCTCATCCTCACGGAGATGCTGAGGTGTGGGCAGGAGAGAGGGAGGGAGGGGTGGGGGGTGGAGATCAAGAAACAAGAATGCGGGGAGGGGCGGGGAAATCGGGCTGGAAGCCTTTTCAGTATTCCACGTTTATTAAAATATTACATACCGATTAGAGGTCACTGAGGTAACAGACCAGGACTTGGTTTTTGTGTTTTTTCAAATTTAGGATGGTGATTCTAAAACAAGGATTCTAAGGAAAAAGAAAAGAAGGCTTAGCCTTCACTGCTGTATCAGTCAGAGATACAGCATTCAGGGGTAGAAACCAAGCTATTAACCTAATGCCTGGGGGCCAGGAAGGTGTGGCGCTCCCTGGGCCGCGCTCACCTCTCCCGATCCTTCTCCAGGGCTTCCTGCCCAGCCTGCTCGCCGCCAGCGGCCCGGGCGCAGCGCCTCTGCAGCGCGGAGTGCCTCCTCTCCAGCCGGGCCACCGCGCGCTCCAGCGCCTCGCGCTGCTGCTGCTCTCGGGACTCCAGGATCTCCTTCTCCTTCCGCCTCACCTTCTCCTCCTGCCGGGCCACGTGGGCCGTGAACTCGAAGGTGGCCTGCAGCTTCTGCAGCTGGCTGGCACTGGCCTGGTACTGCGCGAGCTGTTCTTCCTTTTCTTCCATCTCTCTCTCCACTAGGTACAGAGTGTTGTCCAGGCCGAGAGGGCCTCGGTCGAGGATCTCACGGACTCTCTGCTTCTCCTCCGACAGCCTAGGCAAATGCTGCTGCAGGAGGTCCTCGAGCTGACGCTTCTTACACTGCAGCCTGCCGTCCGCCGGCCCGGGCCGCTCCACCGCTCCGGCTGCCCAGAGGACAGCCGCGCCACCCTCCTCCTCCTTTTCCGACCCCCTCAATTCTTCCTGGCTGCCAGATGGTAAGCGCTCGCGGAGGATTTCCTGGTCCTCCTCCACCTCCCGTTTCAGGAGGTCCTTCTGCTGCACCAGGTCCTTCTCCAGGTTGGCCAGCGTGGCCAGCTGCCTCCGCTTGAACTCTAAGAACCGCAGCTGCACCTGCTCGAGCTCCGGGCCGTCGCCACCCCCCTCGGCCCCGGCCTCCCTGGCGCGCAGGAGGGCGGCGCGGATGCCCTCCAGGTGCCGGCGCTCCTCGGCTGCGCGCTGCGCCTCCCCGCACCGCGGCGGCCGCAGTAGCTGCTGCTTCGCGTGGAGCTGCGCCTCCAGCTGCGCCACGCGCAGGACCTGCTCCTGCTCCTGCTCCTCCAGCCGCTGCTTCTCCCGCTCCAGCTTGGCGTACTGCTCCTCCTTTTCCCTCTTGAGTCGCTCCAGCTCCTGAAATATCTGAACCTTCTCGGCCTTCTCGTGGCTGTTGAGTTCCTGCAGGCGCTGGAGCTCCTCCTGGACACGCAGGAAGCGTTCCTCCTCCTGCTTCCTCTTCTGCAGCTCCGTCTCCTGCTGCTCCCGCTGCCTCGCCTCCTCGAAGCGCTCCTTCTCGGCCAGCAGGTCCTTGAGCGTGCTCTCCAGGTGCGAGCTGCGCCGTTTGAGGCTCTCCTCCTGCTTGCGGATCTGCCGCTGCGCCATCTCCGTCTCCTGGCGCTGCGTCTCCACCTCCTGCTGCATCCGCTCCAGCGCCGCCTTGTCGGACTTCTGCTTCTCCTCCATCTCTTCTATGAGTTTTCTGAAACGCAAAGTGGTGACGGGGTGTTATTTGATGGCTAGCTTCACATGCTGCTCTGACTTCTCCCTGAACTGATATGTCCTGGAAATGGACTTACACTGCACACCCTTCACCAGAATTTTAAAAAAGAGAACAGCACTTTCCTTTTAATATCCAGTGGCCTGCCGTTTAATTTTTTTTTACTCTGTAACTGTCCAACATATCATTTGCCTAATCTCCTTGAGTAGCCTCTGATATCATTTCTTTGTAGTGCCTATAAGCATAATGTGTTATGCATGATATAATTTTAAAAGACCCCTGAGCTCAAAGAGAAAGAGCTGTGCCCAATTTAAATTTAAATGTGAATAATTTTATTCAGCCCAGTGGCTAAAACTCAGTGGAAATTCAGTGACAAAATGACATTAAATAAAAATGCTTATGCTGTCCTCAACTCATCGGGGTCAAATATCAAAGTCAAGATAATCAACATTTCATTGTTCCAGGTCAAATAACTACACGCTGTTGAGCATTTAATGACTAGTTTGGAACAAATAGCAATCACCAAGTGACCCAAAATATTAGTTTATTAATGCATAACATTGAAAATAATGGTAATCTCCATTAGAATACTTAAATGCATGATTCCAGGGGCTATGTGTCAAGTGTCTGAGGGAGCAAAGGGTCCCCACGGGGTGCTAACTCAGTGTTTCAAGGTTGGGAGGGCCTCTAGAGCAAGAGCCCAGGGTGCTTCAGAGTGTGTGTGCAAGGTCTCTCTCCTGACCCACCCAAGCCCTATCTTACATGATGCTGGGAGCTAAACGAATTCATGTGTAACCTCCAGACTCCACCTTCTAGGAAATAAATATCCAGGGTACAGATTTTCTGTGGCCTTACTTTCTATGCTAGTATCTGTCGTTGGTCCATTTCTTGGCTTGTTAGATAGAACGGGAAAAAAATACAGCTTTTTCAAAGTATTATATTCAGAACATATTAAAAAAGCCTCTCCAAATCAATTAAATAACACACACACACACACACATGCGTGCGCGCACAGAGACACACACCCCAAAAGAAAAGGGAGCTGAGAACATGCAGAGGTGGAGTAGAGGAGGTTATACAAATGGCCAATCAACATAAGGAAAGATGTTTAAAAAGTGAAAAGGCATAAGAAGGGGAACTGCTATTCTTTTGGCTTTTTTAAAACTCAGGGGATATTATTAAGGAAGATATACTTTTTAGTTAAGTTTAAATACATCTATTATTTGGTGTATTACATTTAATGAGTGTAGCAAATTTGCCTACTGGCTCTATTCCCTCTCACAAGTATTTGAAGATGAACTAATTTTAAAAATCCAAACACTGAGGCTATCCTGGTGGTCCAGTGGGTAAAGACCCTGCACATCCAATGCAGGAGACACAGGTTCACTCCCTGGTCCGGGAAGTAAGACCCCATGTGCCATGTGGCACAGCCAAGAAAAAAAAAATTAGTAATTAAAAAACAATTAAAAATTCAAACATGAAGTAAAATTGACCAGCTAAAGAACAACGAGTTGCAGTCATCAGATGTGTAAATGATGGACACTGAGCCAGAGGGGAGCAACAGACACAGGGGAAGTCAGTCTAGGACGTCAACACAGGCACCCACCCCTGTGTGGTGTGAACAAGACTCCATACCACATGACTTACCTTTTACTTTCTAATTTCTCAAGCTCTTCACGCTGCTGCCGCTCAAATTCAAGTCTAATAAAATCAGATGAAAAACGAGTTACTTTTCTGGAAGTGCTTTTTCACTCTTTCTTTCTCTCGGAAGAGCATCAGTTTGTCAAGCATAATCTTTAATCGCTGTGGATTAGCAAGCTTAAAATGTATTCTCTGCTCTATAACTATGATTAGAAATTAGACATATTTTGGGGTGCTTGAATTCAGGCTGAGAAGGAACATACTTTACTTGAAGAAAAGGAAACAAAAAACGCTATACGAAAGTCCATATAGTGGAAGCGTTTCCACTATATGGAAGAAGCAGAGTTAAAGACGACTTCCAAATGAGAAGCATGCTAACCCCATGCAGTTTAGTCCCGGATTAGTACAAAAAGAAGAACAATCTCTACCTTAGACAAATGGGTCCTTTTATAGGGAAAAAACTGCCAGGGAGGTAGAGGGAGAGAGCACAGACATCAATTAAGAAGAGAATTAACTGGGGAAACATCACAAAAAAAGCAGTAAGATACTTAATAGCCAATTGTCATGCACAAATTGAAACGTCTTTTCATACATATCACATTTCCCAACCTTCCCAAGCAAATACTCCAGAGTTGGCTGTTAGGTTTTGCACACTTCCCAGGATAATTATAGTGCTAATAATAACTGAGTGCCAAAAATAACTGCCCACGAAAGTCAAATTTATACTTTTACTATTTTATAGATGGTTCTACTGTATGTAGGTTTCTCAAGATCCTCCTGTAATCAGTAATTATATGATATAGTAGCTCCTGGGGGCTACAGAGATGATGAACAGATTGACCACATTGGTAGCAAAATAAAGGGAGCTAGGTCACTGGGCAATTTAAAATTCATTAAAATACGGATAACAAAAGTTGATTTCTTCTCAAATACTAGCTTGAATTACTTCAAGGTTGCACTATACCTTTTAAACAGCATGAACTGCAACTGTTAAACTTACACCTTTTCCTGTTGTGGGGGACGGCAGATACAGTAAAAAAGCTACACTATGGAAAAATTCATTGTCAACTGTTTTCCTTGGATAACATGCCAAATCCAGGTTGGCAACAGTTACCTTTATGATGAGCTAATGAAAATTCAAACATATCTGTCACCAACTGAATTTGGGTTACAACTGAGAGTACAATGTCTCAGGTGTGGCAGTGGGGGTGGGGGCAGGGGCGGGGGGTTGGGAGCAGAACTGAGTGCTGTGCTGAGAGGTTTACACATTGGCTTACTCTGCCTTCCAGCAAATCCTGAAGACAGCACACAGCATAAACCCATTAACATATCAGGAGCCCAGAGCTCAGAGATGGGAAAGAACTTGTCCAAGATCAGGAGGGTAAGACACGGAGGAACCAGGATTTGAACCCACAACAGCCTGCTTCCAAAACATGCTAATTCATTCATTTTATGAGCAATGCTTCCAGTTTATGATGCATAATAAAAATATTAAATCCTTCATTGAAACTTATCATTTAGGTTTATATTTATTTTTCTGTCAAATGAAAATGGTCTGTAGATTATAGATACTGCCATCCATGAGAAGTCAATCATAAATCTATATGAAGAGTATTTGCCAATTCCCAAGTCTTATCTACATGCCATTACACTAAGTAGATGCAGGGCTTCATTAAAGTTCATATATGCTCATTCTCTTTATATAATGGTAAACAGATCATTGGGAATGATTCCTAGTATGAGACTTTGATACAGTTTAGTCTTCTTAGAGGTAGAGTAAAAAACAAAAAAATCACTGGCTAAAACATTTTCAAAACCTGGGGATTTTCCTTGAATTGTCTTTATTCTCAATTTTTATTTTCTGTGAACACTGGCTCAATGTGACTATCAGCGGACAACACGGCTCTCCTCTGACAATGTCACAAAAGAACGATCATAAGCCAAATGCTGCTCTGAGAGGTTCGAATGAAAACCTATCACAGGACTTAGGAACTCTCCTGGAGTTTCAGAGGTTACAAGCCTGTCCTTACAGTGCAGGGGGCATGGGTTTGATCCCTGGTTGTTGAACTAAGATTTCAGGTGCCCTGCAGTGTGGCCAAAAAAAAAAAAAAAAAAACACAACAAACCCCTATCACAGGACAGTTCACAACTTGCAGGTGCCGGAATGCACTGCGCATGCTATGCCCCCACTTTGCTCTCTAACCTCTGCAGGTCTCATCTCATTTTATAAGCCAGGAAACTGAGGCTTGGAGCAGGCAAGTAGCAGAGGGAGGGCTTGAACCAATTTGGTACTAAAATCTGTGCTAACCTCTACAACTGCTGGTAACTGGTGTCTCCAAGGGTCGTAACATGTGAGTTTTAGTATCTGCGTCTTCAGGCTGACACTCAGCACCTATGATTTTACTGAGCCCAGTGCCGGGCGCTGTGCAAGGCGCCAGGGATACAGTGTCTAAGAAGGGAACTGTGGCCCCTGCTCCCGTGGGGCTTCCAGTCTGTAAGTGACAATGGGATAAAACCGGGAAGAGCACCCAGTGAGTCACAAGACAGAGTGAGGAAGGACAGTGTTACACCTGACACATGGAGCCGGTGCAGATCTCAGAATTTGGCAGGATGAGAATCAAGGCAAGACCCTCAAGGGAACTTCCACCTAGGCTATGACAGTCTTCCTCATGACGATGAAGAAGCTCAGGAAAAGCTCTATAAAGCCAGGTCTTGGCTTCCTGGGGCGGGGGGAAGGGCGCGCGAAGGGTGGCAAGATCCAAAGTTCAATGGGACTACAGAAGCTCCAGGGTGCGGGGCCTTAGAAGTTATATTGAGGACTCTGAACTTGGCCCTAAAGACGGTGGCAGAAAAGTGTCTCAGAACAGGGTTGTTGGAGGGCCCACAGACAACAGGTAAGAGGAGAAGCCAAGAAACAGATCTGGAGGCCAGTGTCATCATGGATACAAGAGATGACAGAGGCAGGACCCAACGTAACAGGGACAAAGAAGCGCTGCTATCTTCTGATATGCAGTCATCAAGGTGACAGAACCTGGTAAGGGGCTGCACTGAGTTGTGATGGGAAAGAAAGCATCAAAGACGGTTTCCCGCAGGGTCACACGGGGGGTGGGGAGGCAGAGCATTACAGCCAGAGGTTGCACTCAAAGGTCAGCTGGTCTGAATACAGAGGCTAGTGGTCAGGAGGCTAAGTACGAGTTCTTTAACCTTGGGTGCTTTATTTTCACAGACTTAGAAGAAAATAACAGGCGTTCCCTCAAAGGAGACGAACACCCATCCCATCAAACAGGACAGTTCACATGAAACATCTGCAGAGAGCCTGCACGCAGTAGGTGCACAGGTCTGCCTCTCGCCTGTGACCTGAGGCCAAGAGAAGCCCAGCGGGCAAGGGGAGCAGCAGCGGGGGCGGCCGTGGCTGTGCTCATGGTGGTGCAGGTGACGGGGGTGCTCGGTGTCCACACGAGTCAGTCCTCACCTGTGTTTCTCACCGTGGCCCGGGAGCTAGGCGCCTTCTCTCCCCCTTTCCACACGCGAGAAGTGCCATATCCCCAGTAAACGGCAGAATCAACTGACTCCAGAGGCCACAGTTTGTCTCTATGCTGCCTTCAAGAAAGGAAGCCCAGTTTTACAAGTATTGAATCTAACGATTCCAGGGTCAACCAAACTGAGCTGTCTGGCAGGCGGGGGGAATGCAAACAAAGATCTGGCACTTGGACCCTTCTCAAGGATGGAGACACAGACCTGAGATTCACCAGCATCCAGGCGGGAATAGAGATGGATGAAGCTACCCAGGGCGCAGGTGTGGAATGAGACAGTACACGTGCATTATCTGCAGAGCGCCTGTGCACAGTAGGTGCGCAAATCTGCTTCCCATATGTGATCCCCAGAGACAAGAAGGAGCCCAGGGGCGGCCACATTCATGGCGGTCTGGAAGACCACAGACACAGCAGCAACCGGCGGAGAAGGAGGGGCCCTCAAGGCGGAAGACGAGCAGTCAAAGACAGAGAGAGAAAGTCCCCTTGATAAGTAACGATTTCCATTTCCTCGAAATTAAGAGTTAAATAGACAAAGATGCTCAGTCTTAAATTTCTAAATAGTCTATGGAGAGTCATAATTACAAAGTCAGGAACTATATTTTAAATATGACGTGCTATCAGCTGTTGCTGGCACTGTTTAGCTTCTATTAAATATTACATATTTACTAATCATACTTTAAAATACACCTTTTTCCATAATCAATGATAATTATTTCAAAGAGCAAAACCTCAACAGACTGTAAAATATAAATGTGTGTTAGTATCAAGGAAAGAGTATCTATTGCAATTGTACTTTAATACAGCTTCATTTTAAATAAGTGTAATTCACTATCTTGCTTTACTGGAATTATCTTGGCCCCAAATGCTAATTTCCTAAATGTTATAATTAAAAGGAAAATCACAAAAGGATATAATTTTTTCAGCTGTTTTTAGTGTTTCTAAATGACAGTTGGAAGTACACACACCGTGTCAGGGCCAACAAAAAGGCATAGCATACAATCTATCTGAAGAGACATGACCTCTTTTGTGCATGAAAATACATCTAGCATTTGGAGACATCACTGCACATCTTGCGAATTATATCCCTGTTATTACTGACAATGAAAACACAAGGGGGTGGGGATTTCTCCATTTGCACCATTACACTGAAAGTGAGACTGTGATTATCAAAAAGGGAAAAAAAAGAAAAACTTTAATGCCTTAAAATCAGTGGTGATGAGTTTGATACCTCTCATTTCACTTTCTGAAAGGAGGAAAGTGGCCACTGGAGTGCGGTCAGCCCTTGACTGGCAGCTGCAGGGGGAGGTGGGCAGGACGTGGATGCTGAGCTCAGACCAGCAGGGAGCTCTCACCCCAGGAGGGAGGTGAGCCGAAGGGGAGGCAGCCCCCACAGGAGGTACGAGAACAGGTAAGGGGAAAGTTCTTGGTCCGTGGGGAGGCCTGGCTTTTTCCTATGTGATTTTCAGGTTATCATCAGATCCAGGCGTGACCTCACGGGTGGCCAGCCATGAAGGTGCCCAGGGCCCGGCCCTCCTGTGAGGCTCTGCTATCGTCATCCTGAAGTTCTTAATACTACATTCCATCATGCACTGAGCTCTGCAAATTACGCAGCTGGTTCTGATCAAGTATGTGTCGTTTTTGAAAGAATCTCTGCTCTGCTGCCAGGATGTTTGGACTCGGCCCAGAGTCTGGTAAGGGACATGGAAAGGTGGCTGGAAACAACCAGTGTAGAAGGTCCCCTTCTCCCGCATCCTTACCAGGGCCTAGATTTTGACCACAACCACAATGGGTCCTGTAACAGTTTAGCCCAGAACAGCCAATCTTCTCACCACCCTTCCACCCTTGGGAACTCCCTTCCAGCCAGTCTCAAATCACTGTACAGAAAGCAAATCCCACGGAGATTAGGGGATCTGAAGACTAAAGATAAAGTTTGGGTTTGGGTATGACAGTTTGCGCAGGTCCCATCCAATTGTCTTCCTGACCTTGAGAACCTTGTCATTCAAGATGTTCTTTAAAGGCTGAGCAGAAACCAGATGCTACCCCAAGGGAGGCAAAGGGAAAGTCATGAAAGAAGAACCCGGTCATTCTTCCAGACTAGACTCTGCCCAGAGAGGCCCTGCAGTCCTTCCTACATGCATCAGAAAGCTACTAGCATGCAAACTAGTATGCAAACTAGTATGAGAAAGCTACTTGTAGAGACAATTGAAACTGCCACATCAATCACTCCCAGACTCCCCCTTTTCCCCTTCAGATTATGTTATCCTATAGCAGAGTGATTTCATACAACTGTAATTCCAAGAGCTTACACCAACTGCACAATGCAATTTGATCTAGGAAGGTGTGAAATTAAACCCCTTTAAGGTAGACGTCTAAGTTTATAATAAAAGTATCCCCAGTACTCTAGGAGTGGTTTTCTAATGAACTTTCAAATCCTTGGTCTACAAAGTACTGGTAAAAATTTCCCAGAAGCCAGCCTTAAGCCTTCTGTATTGCAAATGGTAAGTGCTCAAAGAAATGAAGATTGTTTTAAAAAAATAGTAAAATTTGATACCATAAGCATTTTAAGTAAGTTTCTTCGCAGCTTACTTCTTGTAATAGTGCCATAACCTGCTCTAATAAAGACAGCCAGAACGACGTTTTAAACCCAGGAGACCTACCTGATCAAACCTAAGACCAAAGGTAATTAGAATGAAATGGGACTCAAGAGACCAAGTCATCAACCCGGCACACACCCCTGCATCCAGCTCCTGTCCTCCTGGACTGTACAGACCAGGAGACTGAGGCCTGGGGAGGCTCAAGGAGACACCCAAGGGGACCTCCTCTTCATAGAAGCCGAGAGAAAAGTCCACCACTTCCTACTCCTCCTCTATCCCTACCTCAACTTGAGAATTCCATCTCACCTACTCAACCAGACCACAGCAACCTGCACCCAAGAAACAGCCTCCCAGAGTTAAAGGTGGTCCACAGTTCTGAGGTGGACCTCTCCCCATCGGACACGTGCGCCATGAAGCCTGTTCCCGCCTTCATTCAGCCATGCCAGCTACACGCCCAACAAGCCTTTAACAAGCCCCTACTATGTGCAAGGTAGCGTCTTAGACATACAGAACGGATAAGTTGCCTTCAGGTCTTAAGAGTGAACCGTTAAGGGAAATAAAGTATGTGTGCATATCGATCACACGGAACGTGAGGAGCCTAAAGAGAAAGTTCATTTTTAACAGGAGCCAGGGTGGCGGGAGGACATTTATAGCTGCAGGGACAGGAGCAGGCTGCATCGTCTATCTGAGCTGGGCCTTCACAAGTGGACAGAAGGACGATGGCCATGATGTGGGGAGAGGGAAAATCAGGTGGAAGAAAAATAGCAGGAGGGAGATGAAAGAAGCAAGCAAGGCTCTGAGCACGAAGCAGAGGGGCCAGCGGTTCATGCATCATCAACTCACTTGATCAGCATGCCATCTGTGTCCCAGGCCCTGAGACTCCGCAGAAAGAACCAAGTCCCTGCTGTCATAAGCCTTCCATTCTTGGGGGGAAGGAGGAGGGTAAGTGAAAGTGTTAGTGGCTCAGTGCGACTCCCATGGGCTATAGCCCTCCAGGCTTCTCTGTCCATGGAATTCTCCAGGCAAGAAAACTGGAGTGGGTTGCCATGCCCTCTTCCAGGGGAATCTTCCCGACCCAGGGATCGAACCCAGGCCTCCTGCGTTGCAGGCAGATTCTCTACCATCTGAGCCGCCAGGGAAGCCCCTGGGGCGGGGGGAGTGGGGTAGCTAACTAACAGCGAGGCTTTTAATGTAGTAAAAGCTGTGAAAAAGACTGAAGTCAGGAGAGAGGGTGGGGGAGAGCTAAGGGAAGGGCGTGGCCAGGAGGATGTAGTTGGTGCCACACGTGGGGGAAGCCAGGCCAAAGACCGGAGCACACAACAAGACTAGCATGGTGAAAGCCGACAGAAGCAGGGAACAGAGACAGAGTGAGGGCAGCTGTGGCCCAAAAGGGGACCAGGGCCCAGACCCCCCAGGACCGTACAGGTGTAGAGGACGGACAGAGCCTTGTCCACCAGGGCTCCTGGAGGACAGAGACCACCTGAGCCGATTCTGCAACCTGAGGGCCTTCCGCAAGGCACAGAGCAGGTATTCAGCTCTGCGTACAGCTTTGAAGTCAGTATTGTGAGGCTCAGAGCCTGACCCTAGTTACAGAGAGTGACAGAACACTTGGGCAAGGAGCAGACGACATCAGCCAGGGCAGAGCTCTCTGTGCCCTAAGAAACGACAACCTGCGGTGCTTCCAAACTCCTCAACGTGAAAATGATTAACTGCAGCAAACGCAGAAAATACAGGGGAGGAAAATACAGTAAGGCCCCTCACCATGATCACAACATCCTGGTAAATGGCCTTCAACACCACAGCTGACACACACACACACACACACACACACACACACACACACACACACACGAGAAACCCTTTCCTCTTCATCCATATCTTGGACAGATTCCCAAATCATGAACTAACACCCTACAACACAGTTTAATATCATGCAGCCTTAGAACACAGATGCACCATGATTTACGGGAGCAATCTCTAGGCTGGAAATATACATGGTAGATGATTCTGATTAAATGGTTTGGTGGGGTCCACATGGGATAACCAAGGAAAAGGTTCATTTATGAAAAGAAAAGTTGTGCATACCTGTGGGTACAGAGAAAAAGAGGGCAGAGGAGGGGGTTTGAACATGTGAAAAAGACCTGAAATGCACCACAGGTCCTCTGCCCTGGCAAGATACCCCTGAGGTGAAGAGCTCTGGTCCACTTTGCACACCTGTGCTCCTTCGACTATGAGTACTAAGGGACACGATGCTCACGTGCTCAACCAGGCAGGGCTTGAAACTCACGGACCGAGGGAGGTCTTGACAGCACCTGTGACTTCCCGGGGTGTTCCTGTCCACCCCAGCCTGCCCCTGCCATCGCCTCTTCTAGGTCTCAAGCTTCCCATTCCTTATTTCTCTCTGACATCTCTCTCTGTCCCTCCGCTTGCTGCTGTAATGTAAGCAGAAAGTGAAGTGAGTGAAACTGAAGTCGCTCAGTCGTGTCCGACTCTTTGCAACCCCATGGACTGTAGCCTACCAGGCTCCTTCCTCCATGGGATTCTCCAGGCAAGAGTACTGGAGTGGGTTGCCATTTCCTTCTCCAGGGGATCTTCCCAACTCAGGGATCAAACCAGGGTCTCCCACATTCCAGGCAGACGCTTCAACCTCTGAGCCACCAGGGAAGCCCAAGGCACTGTCAAATAGAGAATTCCGGGGTGTGTGGATTTAGCTGATAAAACAGTAAAGCAAGGGACTTCCCTGCCGGCCCAGTGGTTAGGATTCCACACTTTCAATGTAGGGGCTGCGAGCTGGATCCCTGGTCAGAGAACTAAGATCCCGCATGCCATGTGGTAAGGCCAAAAAAGAAAAAAGAATAGTGAAGCAGGAAAGATTTATACAAGCTGATTAACTGCAATGTAATAAAAAATTTGGGCTTCCTCAGTGGCTCAGTAGTAAAGAATCCTGCAATGCAGGAGGCTCGGGTTCAATGCCTGGGTCAGGCAGATCCCTTGGAGGAGGACATGGCAACCCACTCCAGTACTCTTGCCTGGAGAATCCCAAGGACAGAGGAGCCTGGCGGGCTACAGTCCATGGGGTTGTGAAGAATCGAACATGCCTGAAGCAACTGAGCACAACCAATAATTTATGGGGGCAAACAGAAGAAATAGTCCCAAAAGTCATCAGTGATGAAGCAAGAGTTACATGGTGATATAAACATGGAAGGAAGATGAGTATTCAGTGGCCTGGGCACAAATGCCCAGGAAAACGGTAAAAGGAAAAGCCAAACATGGAGCTGTGCATCAAGTGTGAGCTCACTGTTGTTTTTTAAAAATACTCTTTATAATGCATGACTACAGTACCCAGCATACAACTAAATATATAGAGAATAAAATATAAGTAAATATCACAAATATAAACCAGTCATTATTTCTTGGTGGAAGGATTGCAAATACTTGTGATTACTTTATTCATTTCTGAATGTGTTATTTTTTGTAATAAGCATTTCAATTTATAATGAGACAAACTACCTGTTTCAAACATTTTTCTTAATCTACCCTGATTATAGCAACCGTCTTACTTCCTTTTTGCTCCCACAAATTTCTAGTTGATTTCCATTCATCTCCAGCAACAATGACGATTCATCTCCAGCAACAATGATGACTAACCTCAGTAGATCATAATATCTGGGGGTTGCTGATGGTGACTAAATATCTAAGGTCACTGATGTGGGACATGGCTTTTCAAGGTCAGCATCATGATCTGGGAGAAAAGAAGGGGGTGGAAGTGCCTCCTGAGGGCACAATAATTCACATACACACACATACTATCAACAATCACTTCTCAAAACACTTACTTAGAAGCAGGAGCATGTTATTAAGAAAATCAAAACTTTTCATTAAATATACTAAATACACAGACCAAGAGCCGGCCAAGAGCTGCACCGAGAGACACAGTCTTACCAACCATTTTAAGCGCCACCACAGGACTTCCCTGGTGGCCCAACGGCTGAGAGTGCCTCTGCCAACGCAGGGGACACAGGTTCCACCCCTACTCCGGGAAGATCTCACACGAACGCGCAGCCAAGTCTGCGCCCCACAAACACGGAGCCCTCGCCCCAGAGCCGGTGAGGCTCAGGCCCTGGGTGTGCACCCCCAGAGCCCACGCTCTGCAGCAAGGGAAGCCAGCCTAGCAAGCAGCCTGTGCACCACAGCTAGAGAGGAGCCCCCACTCACCACAGCTAGAGAGAGCCTGTGCGCAGCAACGAAGATCCGGAGCAACCAAAACGTAATTTAAAAAGAAAACCCACCCCAGTTGTGAACTCATTCTTTATCTTTGACAGCAATGAAGACCCAGCACAGGCCAAAAAAAAAAAATTTTTTTTTTAATGCTGAAAAAATAAATAAATAAATGAAAGAAAATGCTCTGAGTGAAGAGCCAGGGAAATGAAATCTGAGCTGGGGTCGGCAGGGCCTCCCCACGGAAGTGACACTTAGGTGACTGGGATCTTATCCGATCTTATCACGTGGCTAATCGGATACACTCCAATATAAAATTAAAAGTTTAAAAGAAATAAATAAGCCGAGATCTCAGAGACAACGTACATGGGATTTAGCACGTGAAGAGCGAAGGGACATGTGGACGAGTGGTCTGAGACCAGGAAGCAGCATGTTTCCCGCAAAGGCCCGGGAGCAACAACAGACACAGATGTGTATCAGGAACCCATGACTGAATCAGCAGCAAGCGCTAATCAGATAAGTCAACGAGTTACAGAGAGCATGCGGCAGATAATCAAATGAGTGCAAGATGCTGCTGCTGCGGAGAATCACGCTGCCGTGTAGGATGAAGAGGAATCCACTGCCTTCCACCCTTGCCCATAACCGCCATCCATCACTGCACAGGGCACGTCCCTTCCTCGGCTACCACATAATTCAGCTTTAGATCATACAACTGTATCAATACAACAGGGGAAACAGAAATGCTACCATTGCACAGACAACGCGAGGCTGAAGGGACCGAACAAAGACAGACAGCGCCTGGAATTCTACAGCTCATGGAAAACAAAGGAGCTCCTCGTTTACAGTGGCTCACAGTGGACTGATATTCAAGGACGAGAAAGAAAAAGGCTAAGTCAGTACAGACAGACCTCACTTTATTACACTTCCACAGATACTGTCTTTTTTCTTTCTTAAACAAACTGACGGTTTGCAGCAACCCTACATCGAACAAGTCAACCCAAGTGCTATTTTCCCGTCAGCATTTGCTCACGTCATGCCTGTGTCACATTTTCATACTGAAAACTTTTTCATTATTATATTTGTGATGATGATCTGACCAGTGATCTTTTATGTTACTGTTGCAAAGACATTATGACTCACTGAAGGCTCAGATGATGGTTAGCATTTTTTAGTAATAAACTTTTAAAATTAAAGTATGTATATTTTTTAGACAGAACCCTACTGCATACTTAACATACAATAAAATGGAGTGTGTGCATGCGTGCTAAGTCGCTTCAGTCATGTCTGACTCTTTGTGACTGTATGGACTATAGCCCGCCAGGTTCCTCTATCCATAGGACTTTCCAAGAAAGAATACTGGGTGGCCATGCCCTTCTCCAGGGGATCTTTCCAACCCAGAGATTGAACCTGTGTCTCTTACATTTTCTGCATTGGCAGGCAGGTTCTCTACAGCTAAAAGTAATGGAGTAACAGTATAATTTTTAAAAGGACGGGGAAACCAATCACTTGGTAGGGCTCTCTTTATGGCAATATTTGCTCTATCACGGTGCTCTGGAACCCAGCCGGCCATGTCCCCGAGGCCCGCCTGGAACTGATGCCGCTCTCTGTTAATGGCAGGAAGAAGCTCACTGTTTTCAGCTGCTTCATCACAAGTTCTCCAAGACGGTGCATCTTCACAAGCTATTTAAGGCACTATACAGCAACTACCAAGTGAGTAAATGGTCCATGAAAAAGTGATACCACTGGGACCAGAGATGAGAAAGGAAGTCAGCCTTGTAGCAAAGCAAACTTCTGAAAAATAGAAAGCCCAATAAAGCAAACCAGCAAAGACACAGTACAAAACACATCAGCTAAAACACAGACTACCAAATCACCAGCAACAGAAGTATTTCCAACTACATGCATAAAACTTTCACGCTCAAGATCAAGCAAGGAAAAAAAAGAAACGATAAAACAATGTTTAAAGCCCCAGAGAGTGAGGGAAGACCAGAAAAAATGGGGGTAGCAGGACAGTGTATCCATGAGCAGCGTGATCGTCCCTCCCAGGACCCACAGTACGGACATGAACACACCTGAAGGTGCAGGTCTTCCCAAGGGTGTCTCCAGCTATGACCAGCTATTTCTGAAGTGCCTTCTACATGGGGTATGAGTTAAGGGGAAAACCTAGCTCACGTGTATTACATGGCAAGTAAAGTGCTACACTGGGTGCTGAGTGAACAAATTAGATCCTGCTGACAGGCATCAACAGGGAAGCTAAGCTCAGCAGCCAGAAGAACACACCTTGTTACTGATGTCTCCTTACTCTTTCCCTAGAGTGATGCATTTATCTTTCCCACTGAAAGAAGGTAAGGGCAGTGGGAGGGAAGGAGCAAAGAAATGAGAAAAGTAAAAGTGAAGTCGCTCAATCATGTCTGACTCTTTGCAACCCCATGGACTGTAGCCTACCAGGCTCCTCTGTCCATAGGATTTTCAAGGCAAGGATACTAGAGTGGGTTGCCATTTCCTTTTCCAGGGGACCTTCCTGACCCAGGGATCAAATTGGGGTCTCCTGCTTGCAGGCAGATGCTTTACCCTCTGAGCCAATGAGGAGGGAGGGTCTAAGGAAGAAACCGGAAGGGGTTGGAGAGAGGAAGGAAAAGGAAACCACTTTTTTCCCTACAATCACTGTCAGCTGGGAAGAAGTCTGCACCAGTGTCTGGGAGCCTCTGGTGTTTTGCATCGCAATCCTGAGAAGTCTTCATTCAGAATCTAGCTCCTTCTGGCTTTACACTCCAAAATCCCATCCCGACTCTTAACCTGAGAGCAGCGGGAAGGCTGGCGCTAACCGCACACAGCACAGAGCTCAGCTCAGGACCAACCATGCCTGCTGGATCCCTGCTGATGATCAGGATGCTCGGGACATGCCTGCAGAGATAGCCTCAGGTAGGGGGATTCCCTACACCCTCGCTGTTGTGAAGACAGCCAAGAGCTGCGCCCAGAAGGGTGTGCTCGTACTGACACAGCCTACACTTCAAAAGGATTCCTTTCGAGTTTGCAAGCAGAGGGAAACTCTCATACGGTACTGGCAGGAAATCAATAGTGGTGATATGTACAACCATCCTATAGGACAGTTTGTGAATGTGTATTAACAGCCTTAGGACGTATTAAATATACCCTCTGGCCTGGTAATTCCATTCTACATTTTTCTCCCTTGAGGAAGAAATACTCTTGGATCAGCACAAAGATTTAGCTACAAATGTGTTCACCCCAATTGCTCGTCATAGCACCAAACTACACAACAAGAATACCTACCAACAGAAGGTAAGTAAGGTATGGAGTGGCCATACAAAGGAATCGCACATGGACTTAAAACGACAGAGGATAACACGTACGAAGAGGAAAAGACAGGTAAGTGCAAAAAACTCTCACAAGACCAGTGTGAACCCATCTGGTAAAAGAACACGTATAAATCTATATAAATATAAAGTACATAAGTGAATACATACATGCAGAAACACACACAGAGAAACACAGACATGACTAGACAGTGGGACAAACAGAAGTACAGACTAGGATACAAGGCAACATGGTCACTGCAATAATGTCTGTTTTGCTTGTTTGTGAAAATAAAAAGTCGGGTTAAAAATAATCACCACTCAGGGACTTCCCTGGTGGCCCAGTGGTTAAGACTTCTCTTTCCAAAGCAGGAGGTGCGGGTTCCATCCCTGGTCAGGGGGCTAACATGCTACATGCCTCACGGCCAGAATACCAAACCATAATGGAGAAACGGTATGGCAACAAATTCAATAAAGACTTTTAAATGGTCCACATCAAAAAAAAGAAAAACTTCAAAAAAATCATCACCCGTCTGTCCTCATCCCCTGCTGTCAGTGACCTGACTTGACGCCACCTTCAGGGCCAGGGGCCACGCGCAGCTCCTGAGCTGGCACTGATGCCCACCAATCCCATCCCAACACTATACTCCATGAAGTTCCCTGGACCACTTGCCAAACACAGGTGTGATTTTTGACTTCAGGTATTTTTTGTCCAACTGGATTTGAAACCCAGGCATTTCTCCCCTTCAGAATTTAATTATCCACATACAGTGTATCCATTCAAACAGGCTCCCCACTGGCTAGCGCTTACATAAAATTTGTGTGTATGCACAAATAAAAATTTCTTTTTACTTTCAAGACTGAAATGAACTTGGAATGCATATAATTTTGCTTTGAGCACTTTCAAAAAGCTGTGAAAGTGCCCACACTCTGCCAACTTAGTCGCCTTAGAGTGGCGACAGAGGGCACCTGAGGAGTGGGCTTGGTTTCTTCTTAAAGACACTGGGTCACTGAGAAGGAATGTTTTCCCTGCAGTGAAACTGCTTCCTGGCAAAGACCCTGGCTGGACGCTTCTCCAAAGTGGAGCTCCCTCCCTCAGGAAGTCACTGGGCTGCGTCGCCTCCTCCGAAAATCCTCTGGGCACCAGGCACCACGCATGTGTACACACACATCCTGGCTTCCAGAAAGTCAGTGATGTGGGCCAGCAGTCAGTTCCCAAACAAGGACCTTGGACACGGCACACCCAATGCCATGTGTCCACCTGGGCTGATAAAATGTTCTTGGGTAACAAAGATGTCACTTCTTAAAAGTCGAAATCTTGCTGTGATGCACAGCATGGGTTTTTGGAGAAAAATTCTCTTTGGAGAATTACTAGGCTGCCTGTTGAAACCAGGTGCTCTGAAGATGAGTTGGGTCTTATTGGATACAATCATTTGGAAACCAGATTTAATTCTTCCAGAGAGCTCTGCTCTAAGAGGCACTGGATGCTAAGTAATAAACATTTTTAACCTACTGCAATAAACATACTCAAATCTACATGATACTGAGGAAACCAAAAGATACATGTATGTGTAACAGTTAAGAAAGCCACAAAATGTGTAAGAAGTACATCTGTGCGCGTGACAGCCTCACAAAGATGAGGTCCAGCTACAATGGAGACTCGAAGTGTGTGGGACCATCTGAAGCACAAGGCCCTGGACACCTATGAGTGGACACACCTGTTGCTGCCAAGTCCACACCTCAGGGAACATATATGAAGTGCTCACTACACACGAGATGCTGGAGATTCAAAGATGAGTAAGGCGTGGCTCCTGTTCTCGGGAAGCCTAGTGGGCAAGCAGGCAAAAGCATTAATGACATGAACCTGCGAAAAGCTATGGTGATAAAGGTGTGAGCCAGACATCTGGCAGAGAATGAAGAGGAAGCACTGAGCTCAAACTGGAGACACACAGCATGCCCCGGAGGAGACCACTCCTATACGCACCGTGGAAGACAAAGAGGACTGGCCGTGGGAAGGAGTGTGGGAGGGATTTGTAGAAGGCTTTATAGATGGATTTGGCCTGGAGAGAGCCGTGAAAGAGCCGTGTCCACTTACACCAAAGCATAAATTTCAAGGCAGAAAGTGACAGAAGATGACAGTAGTGGACAAATGGGTGGCTGTGTTTGGGGCCTGGAGGGAATCCCAGAGGCACCGGGAGCCCGGCCCCATGCTGGGGTCTCCACCAAGGGTTATGGGGGGACTGCAGTGAGCTCCATCCTGTGGCCCCAGGCTGGGCAGGTTCCAGGGGCAAGTCCATGGGTGCCCCCCACCCCCAACCCAGTGTCACCTCGAGAGGAAACCAGGAATCCCATGCACTGCCACGGGAATCCTGACGACTCCAGAAGGTCAGCTACTTCTCACGGGCTGACCATGCTGGCCACTTAAAGAGGAAAGTCCCTCCCGAACGTTCTCCACAATGAGCAGCAGCAAGATTCCCAGAGTGAACTTGTTGGAAGAGGAGGTGGGAGACTGGAAGCGGGGAGCTGGAGAGGCAGAGGCCCTGAGTGGAGCCAATTCAGGGAGAAAAACTTTCCCGAGGGACAGAGTGGCCAAGGCTTCTCTCAAGCGATGGAAAGCTGCTGGTGCTCAAGAGAAAGGAGCGGCTGAAACTCAAGAACACAGCATCTTTACAACGATGAAAGTTCGAGAGGGTTTAATGAGAGGAACTAAGAAGATGACAGGGTGTGTGTGTTGATGGTGGTGGTGGGCCGGGGGAGGCATGCTGGGGGTAGCTGACTTTATTAAGCTAGTACTAAGCATTAGGGAATCAGGAAGGCAGAAAGCTAGTTCGCCTAAGAGGGGGAAAGTTTAAAAGCAAAAAGAGAATGCTGACTCTAGAGCAGTCCTAAGAGAGGCAACAAGGCAAATCAGGGTGAGGAACCCTGAACTCTGCACACGTCTCCAGGGCCAGGCCCGCTGAAGCCTGTGGGGCGGGTCCCAGCGTGGGGGACATGGCCTTCTGCTGGGAGGAGCAGGCGGGCAGCCAAGGGCCGGGCGAGCTGCACGGTGGCCCTAACGCAGAGTCGGCCTGGAGGACTTCAAGGGTCCCGGGCAAAGGCTACCGGCGCCCTGACTCCGCCAGGCTTTGCGAGGTCTGCCATGCGCATGCTCACACACCAAGGGGTCTGAGCCCCAGTTCAGGGTCCTTTCCAGTGAGACAGTTCTTCACATCAGGAGGCCAAAGTATTGGAGTTTCAGCTTCAGTATCAGTCCTTCCATTGAACACCCAGGACTGATCTCCTTCAGGATGGACTGGTTGGATCTCCTTGCAGTCCAAGGGACTCTCAAGAGTCTTCTCTAACACCACAGTTCAAAATCATCGAATCTTCTGCGCTCAGCTTTTTTTATAGTCCAACTCTCACATCCACACATGACTACTGGAAAAACCATAGCTTTGGCTAGATGGACCTTTGTTGGCAAAGTAATGTCTCTACTTTTTAATATGCTGCCTAGGTTGGCCATAGCTTTTCTTCCAAGGGGCAAGTGTCTTTTAATTTCATGGCTGCAGTCACTGTCTGCAGTGATTTTGGAGCCCAAAAGAATAAAGTCTCTTGCTGTTTCCGTTGTTTCCCCATCTATTTGTCATGAAGTGATGAGACCAGATGCTATGATCTTAGTTTCCTGAATGTTGAGATTTAAGCCAGCTTTTTCAATTTCATCAAGAAGCTCTTTAGTTCCTCTTCACTCTGCCATAAGGGTGGTGTCATCTGCATATCTGAGGTTATTGATATTTCTCCTGGCAATCTTGATTCCAGCTTGTGCTTCCTCCAGCTCAGCGTTTCTCATGATGTACTTTGCATATAAGTTAGATAAGCAGGGTGACAATATACAGCCTTGACACACTCCTTTTCCTATTTTGAACCAGTCTGTTGTTCCATGTCCGGTTCAGACTGACACTCATCAGTTATTTACTGTACTTTCTGGGGGAGCAGACCTTGAGATTTTCCATCTTTCTGTATTTCCAAACACTATTTTCCAGATAGGATATTCTTGAGAATATGGAAGAAAAACAGAGTGAGGAAAAACCACAATGAGGTAACATCTCACGCCCATTAGGGTGGCCACTATCAAAAACAAGAGAGAAAAAAAAAAGAAACAGAAAATAACTGTTTTCACAACTGCCAATTGAGAAAACAACCCAAGTTCACTGGCAGATGAATGAATATATAAGATATGACATGTACATGCAATGGAATGTTATTTAGCCTTAAAAAGAAATTCTGATACCTGTTGCAAAATGGATGAATTCTGAAGACATTATTATACTACACAAAATACACCAGTCACAAAAAGAAACACTATATGAACCCACTGACTGAGGTACCTAGAGTAGAGACAGACAATAGAATGGTGATTGCCAGGGTGACCCAGGGGAAGGGGGTTGGGATATTATTTAATGAGCACAGAGTTTCAGTTTTATAGCAATAGAGTTCTGGAGATTAGCTGCAATGATGTAACCCACTTAATACTACTGTACCCTTAAAATGGTAAAGATGGCAGATTTCACGTTAAATGTATCTTGTGTGTTTATGTGCTTCAGTTCAGTTCAGTCACTCAGTCATGTCTGACTCTTTGCGACCCCATGAATCCCAGCACACCAGGCCTCCCTGTCCATCACCAACTCCCGGAGTCTACCCAAACCCATGTCCATCGAGTCGATGATGCCATCCAGTCATCTCATCCTCTGTCGTCCCCTTCTCCTCCTACCCCCGATCCCTCCCAGCATCAGGATCTTTTCCAATGAGTCAACTCTTCACATGAGGTGGCCAAAGTACTGGAGTTTCAGCTTCAGCATCAGTCCTTCCATTGAACACCCAGGACTGATCTCCTTCAGGATGGACTGGTTGGATTTCCTTGCAGTCCAAGGGACTCTCAAGAGTCTTCTCCAACACCACAGTTCAAAAGCATCGAATCTTCTGCGCTCAGCTTTTTTTATAGTCCAACTCTCACATCCATACATGACCACTGGAAAAACCACAGCCTTGACTAGATGGACCTTTGTTGACAAAGTAATGTCTCTGCTTTTTAATACGCTGTCTAGGTTGGTCATAGCTTTCCTTCCAAGGAGTAAGCATCTTTTAATTTCATGGCTGCAATCACCATCTGCAGTGATTTTGGAGCCAAAAAAATTAAGTCTGACACTATTTCCACTGTCTCCCCATCTATTTCCCATGAAGTGATGGGACCAGATGCTATGATCTTAGTTTTCCGAATGTTGAGCTTTAAGCCAAGTTTTTCACTCTCCTCTTTCACTTTCATCAAGAGGTTTTTTAGTTCCTCTTCACTTTCTGCCATAAGGGTGGTGTCATCTGCATATCTGAGGTTATTGATATTTCTCCCAGCAATCTTGATTCCAGCTTGTGCTTCTTCCAGCCCAGCGTTTCTCATGATGTACTCTGCATATAAGTTAAATAAGCAGGGTGACAATATACAGCCTTGACATACTCCTTTTCCTATGTGCTTAGTTGTGACCAACTCTTTGACCCCATGGACTGTAGCCTGCCAGGCCACTCTATCCACGGGGATTTCCCAGGCAAGAACACTAGAGTGGGTTGCCATTTCCTTCTCCAGGGGATCTTCCCGACCCAGGTATCATACCTGTGTCTCCTGCATCTCCTACACTGGCAGGTGGATTCATCTTAGCACAATTTTAAAAAGGAATGAAGAAATGAATTAGCATATGCTTACGAGTACAGAGAAAACAATTCTCTGTTGTATTCTGGGCCATACATTTTAATCACAATCCTTATTCTAAGCACACCTACCAGAACTTGTAAAATTGTTAGCTACACACAGGTGCTGAGAACATGCCAACAGAACCTGAGCTGCCATCTCTCCTGCCAAAATGCATCTCCTCAGAGAACAGCCGTCTGTTTATCAAAGCAAACTGCACGCATCCTGGCTTGGCTTTCAGAGCACTCCCCAGCCAAGCCCCGACCTGCAAAATCTTCTCTCTTCTAGCATTCAGCACGACTCCTGCCAGCACTCACCTAGTTTCCTCCCCCAGAGCATCTACTCTCCAGGGGAAAACCCTCTCTTCCTGCAGACCTCTCAGGGCCCAGCATACGATCTAGTTCACTGGACAGGATAGGACCTCCTCAAAGAGAACTGAGGGGAGTGACCTGGGGCTCTGCCTGACAAGCATCCATGGCTAAATCTCTGCTCAGTGTTCGACCTGCTTTGTTCTCCAAGGTAAGGCATCTTACAGACTTCTAGCATCTTCATATCCTCAGCTATGGAGAAGGAAGTGCTAGATTAGATGGAGTCACCACCCAAGCCCCCTCAGAGCCCTGCTGTGCCCTCCACACCACCTCCTCCTGCCAGGGGCCCTGGCGACTCACTACAGGCTGCCACAGCAATGAGACTGCATGGAAGAAAGGGAGAAGCCCCCCTCTCCATTTATCCAGCAGTGCTTAACCTAGGTCACAGCTATTTACACCTGCTCAGCTTCCCAGGTGGCTCAGTGATAAAGCATCTGCCTGCAACACAAGAGACGAAGGTTCGATCCCTGGGTCAGAAAGATCTCCTGGAGAAGGAAATCACAACCCACTCCAGTATTCTTGCCTGGGAAATCCCATAGACAGCAGAGCCGGGCAGGCTACAGTCCATGGGGTCGCAAAGAGCTGGACGCAACTTAGTGACAAAGTTCAGTTCAGTTCGAACTAAATAACAAAAAATTTACACCTGTTACATCAAAACAGGTACAAACAACCCAGTGCGGATTTATTCCTACTTTGTTTTGCCGAGTTCCTGGAGTAAATAAGCTGTACAGGGTGTCTGCTTCCCATAAATCAGAGGCAGTGACTTTTCTCCAATTATGGTTTTTTTTTTCTTTTTATTATTTGTTTATTTTTTTTTCCATTTACTTTTATTAGTTGGAGGCTAATTACTTTACAATATTGTAGTGGTTTTTGCCATACATTGACATGAATCAGCCATGGATTTACATGTATTCCCCATCCCGATACCCCCTCCCACCTCCCTCTCCACCGATCCCTCTGGGTCTTCCCAGTGCACCAGCCCTGAGCACTTGTCTCATGCATCCAACCTGGGCTGGTGGATCTGTTTCACCCTTGATAATATACATGTTTCGATGCTGTTCTCTCTAAACATCCTGGAAATAGAACTGCCCATATGACCCAGCAATCCCACTTCTGGGCATATACGCCGAGGAAACCATCTGAAAGAGACACGCGCACCCCAATGTTCATCGCAGCACTGTTTATAATAGCCAGGATATGGAAGCAACCTAGATGTCTATCAGCAGATGAATGGATAAGGAAGCTGTGGTACATATACACCATGGAATATTACTCAGCCATTAAAAGAATTCATTTGAATCAGTTCTAATGAGATGGACGAAACTGGAGCCCATTATACAGAGTGAAGTAAGCCAGAAAGATAAAGACCAATACAGTATACTAATGCATATATATGGAATTTAGAAAGATGGTAACGATAATCCTATATGCAAAATAGAAAAAGAGACACAGATGTACAGAACAGACTTTTGGACTCTGTGGGAGAAGGCGAGGGTGGTACTGGCACAAAGACAGAAATATAGACCAATGGAACAAAATAGAAAGCCCAGAGATAAATCCATGAACCTATGGACACCTTATCTTCAACAAAGGAGGCAAGAATATACAATGGAAAAAAAGACAACCTCTTTAACAAGTGGTGCTGGGAAAACTGGTCAACCACTTGTAAAAGAATGAAACTAGAACACTTTCTAGTGTTCTAACACCATACACAAAAATAAACTCAAAATGGATTAAAGATCTAAATGTAAGACCAGAAACTATAACTCCTAGAGGAGAACATAGGCAAAACACTCTCCGACATAAATCACAGCAGGATCCTCTATGACCCACATCCCAGAATTTCAGAAATAAAAGCAAAAATAAACAAATGGGACCTGATTAAACTTAAAAACTTTTGCACAACAAAGGAAACTATAAGCAAGGTGAAAAGACAGCCTTCAGAATGGGAGAAAATAATAGCAAATGAAGCAACAGACAAAGGATTAATCTCAAAAATATACAAGGAACTCCTGCAGCTCAATTCCAGAAAAATAAATGACCCAATCAAAAAATGGGCCAAAGAACTAAACAGACATTTCTCCAAGGAAGACATACAGATAGCTAACAAACATATGAAAAGATGCTCAACATCACTCATTATCAGAGAAATGCAAATCAAAACCACAATGAGGTACCATTATAAGCCAGTCAGGATGGCTGCTACACAAAAGTCTACAAGCAATAAATGTTGGAGAGGGTGTGGAGAAAAGGGAACCCTCTTACACTGTTGGTGGGAATGCAAACTAGTACAGCCACTATGGAGAACAGTGTGAAGATTCCTTAAAAAACTGGAAATAGAACTGCCATGTGATCCAATTATGTTTTAATTCATGGGTAATAGTTCTCCGTGCAAGTGGCAATTGGAGGGGGCAGCTAGGATCAGGGAATGAAGGTATGATGAAGTATCAAGTCATTTGAATTTGAATTGGTACAGATGAGCACTGCAAGGTAGCAGATACGAGATGCATGGATGAGCGGGTCACCACAGCCACGTCCACTCATCCAGCATGTTTCCTCAGCCAACCGCAGACCGACTCTCACTGAGTTCTCAGACTACCTTGGCCCAAGTCTTCACTTCTTCATAAGGCCCTCTTCCCACCTTTTGCCTGAGGATCTTGAACATGAACTTGAGGTTATTCCACCAATTGCAGTGTCATTCTGGAACTGACTCATGCCTCAGATACACATTCCTTTGCATGATGTGCCATTTTCCACCATTTGGAACACAAGTACCCAGAGGAATTAGTGAAAAACCTTTTCCCCCACAAAGGACATGTGTGAAATGAACTGAAAGCCACTCAGTCATGTCCGACTCTTTGCGACCACATGGACTATACAGTCCATGGAATTCTCCAGGCAAGAATACTGGAGTGGATAGCCTTTCCCTTCTCCAGGGGATCTTCCCAACCCAGGGATCAAACCCAGGTCTCCCGCACTGCAGGCAGATTCTTTACCAGCTGAGCCACAAGGGAAGCCCAAGAAAACTGGAGTGGATAAGCTATCCCTTCTCCAGTGGATCTTCCCGACCCAGGAATTGAACCGGGGTCTCCTGAATTGCAAGTGGAGTCTTTACCAACTGAGCTATCAGGGAAGCCCCAAGGACATGTGCATCTCACCATAAACTCATTATTAATCTGTTTGCTAAACATTCATCAAGCATGCTACATGAATGACACTGTATAATATAGAAATTAGTAAGACCAGCCTCTGACCTCTAAAAATTTCCAACCTAGTAGGAAAGATACACGGACTGAACTCTCACCCCACTGCCAGCCAGGGAGGTCATTCCTGCTGCCCTTACCTCAGAAGCAGGTTTGCCATCTGCCCAATTGTTTAAATCCAAAGCCTGGGGACAGCCCTCAATTCCATGATGCTCCATCTCCATGACGACCACCCAGACCCAAGCCGCTGGTACCTCCCACCTGGACTAAGGCAGCAGCTTCCTAAATGGTCTCTTGGTTCTACACTACCTTCTCCAAACACCACATGTACTAACATCTGCGGTAAATTAATCTTCACGTTCCTCTACTGCTTAAAGACATCTAACAGCTTCCCAGCACTCTTGGGAACAGCCAAATTCTTTCCAGGGGTCTCCAAGGCCCAGGTCAGCTGGCCCCCTGCCCTCCTGGCATCCCACCCTCCGGTGACTGCACCCATCGGCTCTACCCTCACCCCACCTCCTGGTTGGATGCCATGTACCTGCTTGCTCTTCCTCTGCCTGGAGATGCCCGCCCCCTTCTGGTCACACAAGCATCATCCTCGCTCTGCGCCAGCCTTATAAGAAATGTCCCCGCCTCAGGAGGCCTCTCCTGACCTCTCCATCTAGGACTGCCGGAGTTGTCCTACTTTCATCTCATTTTCATTTTCTACCCTTATTCATAAATGACCTGTGATGGCTGCTCCCCTGGAGTGACCTGTAAGCCCACCAGGGGTCTTATCGGGAACCGTGTCCCCAAGGGGAGAACCATGTCCCCAAGGGGAGAACCATGCCTGCTTCTCAGGAGAGGCTGAGAAAGGACCTGCTGACAGACAAGTGTGCATCACAAAGAACAAGACAAGGCTGCCACAGATGGAGCGATGAGCCGTGAGAAAGCCGTGGGAGGAGGGAAGTTAGAAACAGCATCCAGAGGAGGCCGTGTGCACTACACCTTAAGGACGGGCAGACAGCATCACCAAAGGCACACCAGGCTCTGGGACTAGAAGAGAAGAAGCCCCAAAGGCATGACTGGTCCAGGGTGGCCTGAGGACGAGCGGGACCCAAAATGGAATAGCTGGTGCCCAGGGTAAGGGGCGGGAGGGCGGGCTGGGGGCCAGCACGGATGATGGGGAGTCGAGCTGTCAGCTGGGTGGGGCGGTTCACCGAGGCCTGAGATCTTACATTTCAGACCAGGAAAAATATCACTGAAAAGTTTGAGGGTGAAGCTACTACATTCTGACCTACATTTCACAGACACTGAGAAAAACCACTTCAGCTTAAATACAAACAAACAACAACAAAAGAGCATCACTTTTAAGAGGATGGCATAGTCTCCTGCATTTGGAGGAGATCTCATCTGTAAGGCCTGGGAGAGCGGGCCGCAGCTGGCAACACTATATCCCAGAGCTCAGGCTGAATGCAGATTACTTTCTGTTTTCAGAGGCATGGAACAGTCACGTGTCACTGCCAAGTTTACTCAGAGTCGAAGCCACCACCATCAAGAAAACGAAGCTGGTATCTGGATCCTGGGACAGGAAATGGGTTCCAAGTGGGGAGATGAATCCACCCATGTAAACACACTGCACACCCCAAAGATTCAAGCAGCCCCACAACACTGAACAGATGGGAACGTGCTTCTTAAATGGAAGACAACCCTAAACACCTGCATGTTATGTTATGTTAAACCCAAATAAAGTGAGTATGTGAAAGATGCAGTCTCAGTCATGGTAAAAGGCTGCTGTTAAAACCAGAGAGAGGAATTAAAGACTGACAACCTAATGAGCTTCCCAAGTACCAATAACCCAGCTGCTCTGAGACTGCTCTCATATTTCAGGGGTCTTACCAGTCACCAAGGGTTAGTCCAAGACAGATTTACCTAAAAAAGCACAACTCCTCTCAGTAACCCTGTCATAAGATGGAAAGGCTTCATGAACAGTGCTGGCAAGGGCTGACACAGAAGGGACCTGCCTACGTGTACATCCAGGAATTCTGGAAGGAGAAAGGGCCCAGGAGTCTGCAGCCAGTGGTCTACTAACCGGACCTGGGCTTCCGCCCGCTTGCCGATAGAAAGATGAATCCAGAAACATGATCAAAGGCCCCCTCCCAGCTTTAAACTCCTACAACAGTGAAGGAAGTCCTTACAGGCGTGTCTATTGCCCATAAACAGGAGGACTGACCCGAACTGAGGGACGAGGTATTCAGACTTTGTGAGAAGTGCTGAGACGGGGGCAATGGGCCATGGAACCGGTTCCCAGGTGAGAAACCGTGCCCCACGTGGGGAAAGGCAGGAAGGAACAGAGTCAGAGCACAGGCTGGGAATCAGGCAGACCTGGGCTCCCACCATGGCTCTGACCCTGAAACTGATGAGCAAACCTGTATGAACTCTACGTGTGAGAGTCACTGTGAGAAATACAGGAGCTGACAAAGATGAGGCACTCAGAACAGTGCCTGGGACAGTGACGACCAACAAACCGTCAGTTCTGAAGATGGCAGTGTTGTCAATTTTAACACATTTAGCTATGAGATTTACCTCCACTGTTTTACATGAGATTCTCTTTGCAGGAAAGATAAAATTATGGACTCTTCACACGCCTGGCAAGGACCCCAAAGTCCTTTCATCCACTTCTCTGTTTTGAGGCATTTTCATGACCGTGTCGGGGATGGAACCATGGAGGACTCAGGCAATTAAGCTAACTGCTCAAAGTCCCCCACCACCAAGTCCATTTAAACCACCACCGTTCTCAGCGGTCTCCTAGAGCCTGGAAGGAGTGAACATGACTCCCTGGGCATCTGAAGCCCTAAGAACCAAAGCTGTTTCTGCGATTACACCACAGTTACAAAATGAAGTGAAAGCCCCTGAGCCAAAGGGATCGTGCACGGAGCAATCCAAGTGTCAGCTCTAAAATATTAGACTGCTATGAAAACAAGAAGGAAGCCGTAATGAGGCTTACCAATGCTGATTATTTAAGAATCAGAGTGCATCACCTCATATGTGTTGTGATTATAACCGGTTAAAGGATACTCATACACAGTGAATGCTGGAAAGGAACCTGAAAAATCACTATGGCTGATTTGATAAAGGAGGGTTGACTGCAGAAGCTTTATTTAACTGATTCTTTTTCTTAAGTAAGTGACTTTAATGGGGTCGACAGAGCAAACACAACCACAGGGGCGACCCCAGGGAAGGCGACGCTGCAGTCCACTCACCCTGGGTTGTACAGCATGACGGCGGAGAGGTTCTCACGGGACTTGGACAGGTCGCTCATGGACAAGCTGAGGGAGGGCAGAAGGCCGCTCTAAGAGCAGACACAGGGCAAAGTGGTTACCTCGGCGGCAGAAGACCATGCTCTGCGTGCACCCCTCTCTCCTGGGGAGAGGCAGTGAGGGGCCCAGCACCCCCCAGGAGCCCACACACAACTGGCCTCCCTGAGGACAGAAGCTGGGGCAGCCAGGCCCGGGGTCTATCCGGAACCCAAGCCCCACGCCAAGGCCAGCAGGGCCTCACACCCGCACAGGAGCCGCTCAGCCCCGAGGGGCTCCCTGACCTGCTGCTGCATCCAGGGAAGGGGGGCCCTGGCAGCGGCACCCACGCCTGCTGAGTGACAGAGAGGGACGGGGAGGAGGAGGGAGACCAGGAGAGTGAACGCTGGCCCTGCCCTGCTCCCACGGAAAGTTACTGGCAGGCCTGTTTCCTCCCCCCGTCCTCCCTGCACCGGGGTCCCAAAAGGGCCCTCCAGGGAGACCTGGGCTGAGCAGACAGGAGGCTCACAGGCTTAAAGCAGTGGTCCAGAGAAGACTGCCGCTTTCTGGTTATTCCCACCTCAGTCACTGGGGACCCCAGCAGTCCTGGAAAAGCAGGCTGAGGCATGGGGCTGTGGGACTCGGGGCGGGGGCTGACACCCCATGTGAGGGGCCATGTGACTCGGGGCATGGGGCTGACACCCTGTGTGAGGGGCCGTGTGACTCAGGACGGGGGGCTGACACCCCATGTGAGGGGCCATGTGACTAACGGTGAAGGGTTGACACCCCGTGTGAGGGGCTATGACTCAGGCTGAAGGGCTGACACCCTGTGTGAGGGCCGTGTGACTCGGGGCATGGGGCTGACACCCTGTGTGAGGGGCCGTGTGACTCGGGGCATGTGGCTGACACCCTGTGTGAGGGGCCGTGTGACTCGGGGCATGGGGCTGACACCCCGTGTGAGGGGTTGTGTGACTCGGGGCATGGGGCTGACACCCTGTGTGAGGGGCCGTGTGACTCGGGGCGGGGGGGCTGACACCCTGTGTGAGGGGCCGTGTGACTCGGGGCATGGGGCTGACACCCTGTGTGAGGGGCCGTGTGACTCGGGGCATGGGGCTGACACCCTGTGTGAGGGGCCGTGTGACTCGGGGCGGGGGGCTGACACCCTGTGTGAGGGGCCGTGTGACTCGGGGCATGGGGCTGACACCCTGTGTGAGGGGCCGTGTGACTCGGGGCGGGGGGCTGACACCCTGTGTGAGGGCCGTGTGACTCGGGGCGGGGGGCTGACACCCCGTGTGAGGGGCCGTGTGACCCAGGGTGTAAGGGCTGACACCCTGTGTGAGGGGCTATGACTCGGCGTGAAGGGCTGACACCCCGTGTGAGGGGCTGTGTGACTCAGGACGGGGGGCTGACACCCCGTGTGAGGGGCCATGTGACTCAGGGTGAAGGGCTGACACCCTGTGTGAGGGGCTATGACTCGGCGTGAAGGGCTGACACCCTGTGTGAGGCCTGTGTGACACGGGGCAGGGGGCTGACACCCTGTGTGAGGGGCCATGTAACTTGGAGTAAGGGGCCCACACCCTGGGTGAGGGGCTAACACATCTGGGCCTGCAGTCAGGTCCCTGTCCCCACTTGTGGGCCACAGGACAGGCCAGTCTCAGTCTCTCCTCTCGCTCATCTGTGACTTGGGGGTACCAACGGTTCTGTGGACACAAAGTGGTTCACCGGGAGGCTCCACGTGGTTCTGCCTCAGACATCTCCGCTTCACTCTCTCCCTCCGTCTAAGCTCAGCGCGGTGCACAAGAGCTAGACTAGACAGACGGCTCTCCCTCTCATCCCTTCCCTTCCCTCTCTGGTCCTTGGCCCACTTCCCCATCTAGCGCTTCAAGCGCCCCTGGAAGTCCCCATCCAAACAAGCTGCAATCTCTTCCAGTTGTTCAACTGTCCTACACTCGCCCCCTCTCTGCTTCACACCCCGATCAAAAATCCAACTTACTAGGAATGAAAAGAAGAGGTGAGCCAAGTTTTGGATCAAGGTGATTCTGGTGTGGAAGTAACTTTTAAAACAGATGCTCATGAGTACAGGGCACCCTCCACTTAATGTGAAAAGGTGTCCACCTCCTTTTGAGGGATGGGGACGCTGATGAGCAGCATGGAAGAGCCGCGTGTCTCCTCCACGCTGGACCTCGCTCGCTGTCCTACTCCACCAGCCGACCGTCGGTAGGGAAACCAATGCCCCGGAGTCAATCCAGGCTGTGGGCTGGTTCCTGCTCCAGGAAGTCTGACTGCTGGAGCCAGAGCAGAGACCCCTCTTCCCCCACCCCCAGCCCCACCCAGAGTGGACTTGGCTGCCGGGGATTCCACACTGCTCACCTTCCTCTTCTCCCTGAGCTTGGCGGCCTCCTTTGGGTGGTTAAAACGAAACATGTTGGTTCTTCCCAAGAGGATCATGGCACCTAAGAACACACAGAAACAGCAGTGAGTTTACAGTGAGAACCTGGTCAGCAGAGGACACTCTAATGTGGAATTCTGCAGCTGAGATGTGATTCCCAGGAACGAGAGGAGGCTTTCATCCCAAAAGTCTGCTTACCCAAGCCAATTCTACACCTTCAAACGCTTTTAATTTTTACAGCCAAGTGTCACAATGTTTATGTCACCCAAGGCACAAGTGAGAGGTTTAAGTACTATAAAATCATACAAGATTTAAAACTTAATATACACATAGTTAGACTTTTGACTGTTGAGAAGAAAAACAGAAAGCAGTTCTCCAAAGAGATGTTGGGAGAGCAAACAAAGTATAGCATCACCAACTTAGGAAATGTTTATTAACGCCAATGAAAGCAAAAACCTCAAAAGATGGTGCTTTCAAAAGAAAAAACCCAGTGAAACTGCCAGAGCACAGGTCACTGTTACTAAAATCTCCCTCAGAATTTGACAGGAAAGAAAACGTGCACATGGAGGGTCTATTTCCTATAAAGACACTGCTTCTTGTGAAAATCCTGTTAAAATTGACACGGCTACATTAGACATACAAGCAGGGCTCCTTCTGACTGACAAGGGTCCAAACTGTACAAGGGGCAAAAGGATGGAATGTAAATGCACAGGATAACAAAATCATTAGGTGGGGAGGAAATTTCAGCTTGACTAAGCCAATAAGCAAAAAGGCACTTTCTAAGGTCAGAGCTGTCCAAAGCTGGCACAGATGTCACAGGAAGCAGTGAGCTCCCCATCCCTGGAAGCATTTAAAAGATGCACTATCTGAGCTGGTCCCACGTCCCAGGTGACGCAAGTGGTAAAGGACCACTTGCCAATCAATGCAGGAGTCATAAAAGACGCGGGTTTGATCCCTGGGTCAGGAAGAGCCCCTGAAGCAGGGCATGACAACCCTCTCCAGGATTCTTGCCTAGAGAATCCCATGGACAGAGTAGCCTGGTGGGTTACAGTCCACAGGTTGCCCAGAGTCGGATGTCACCAAAGCAACTTAGCACACAAGCATGTATCACATCTCAGTGTCTACCAAGCCTTCAGCACAACCCCCATGTTCAATCTTTGCCCTGAAAATGAAGGCAACGTATTTGTGAAGATGACATTTATATGAGAAGTCTTCAACCATGAAGGATCAAAGTGATGAGTTCAGGATGCAGGATGGAGAGAGACTCTGGCATTGAGGGCCTCAGCTGGGTCTCACAGGACAAGCAGAGGACAAGAGAGGTGCTCCATGTGAGGGTGACTGGGGAGAGGGGCTAGGCCTGAGACCAGAGATGGGTCTCCTGAGTTTGGAGAAAGGAGAGTCAAGTCCAGCCAAAACACAGGGCATCTGAAATAGCAGCAAGAACCCATATTGGACAGATGAGGTAGAAAGAGACCACGGAGAAATAGCAGTCAGGATAAAGAATTTGCAACATAAAAGTCAGAGAAAAAAGTTCAGGTCCTGGATGTGTTTTGTGTGTCCCACACAAATTAAAAAAAAAAAAAAATCAACAGTGAAAACTCCATCAGTCAGTTCAGTTCAGTCGCTCAGTCATGTCCCCATGAACCGCGGCACACCAGGCATCCCTGTCCATCACCAACTCCCAGAGTTCATCCAAACTCATGTCTATCGAGTCGGTGATGCCATCCAGCCATCTCATCCTCTGTCGTCCCCTTCTCCTCCTGCCCACAATCCCTCCCAGCATCAGGGTCTTTTCCAGTGAGTCAACTCTTCGCATCAGGTGGCCAAAGTATTGGAGTTTCAGCTTCAACATCAGTCCTTCCAATGAACATCCAGGACTGATCTCCGTTAGGATGGACTGGTTGGATCTCCTTGCAGTCCAAGGGACTCTCAAAACTCCATAGTTCTCACATGAAAGTCTGAGTTTCTTGCTTCCCTTCAAAAATTAGGAGATCTAGGGTCAGGAGGTCAGTGCTGCCACTGGGCTGCTGCCTGCTGCCTCCCCCGGACAGGGCACGTGACTTCTGGTTGGCCACAGCCATCAGTCTCTATTGGGTACCAGCTCCCCCTGAACCCTGAAGGTGGCATCAATATCTCACATGGCCACTCTGGAGCTTCAGACAGGCATATATATATGCCTACTTCATATACTGTCTCAGAATCTCAAAGGAGCTTCAAAATTCAATACAGTTAAAACCTAGTGGGTTTGGATCAGACCCCAGGGAGTAATCAAAGCACTGGTTCTGGTGACTGCTGTTATTTAGCAGAAATGGAGCCAAGAGGAGAAGGACACAGTTTGGGGAGACTCAAAAGGGCAGCAGTGGATATTATCCGCCCAACAATCTGCTTATCCTCCTCACATAAAACTGCATTCATGTGTTTCCCAATTATGGAACAGCACCGTGACGGTAATGAAGAAAGGTGTTTCCCATGCCTTTTATGACCGGGACTCAAAACTGTGTGCCACACAGAAAGTCAAAAATCAAACAGCCGTGCCCAGGATATATGTGTATTTAATGCTCTTAAAGTGACATTAGAGATTAATAGAGCAATCTCATTTGAGGTGTTAATTACCTCTAATCGAATTTTTTTCCTGTTAATCAAATGTCCAGCCATGCAAGCTGAAAATTGCTAAAATATGTTAATGGAAAAATAGGATAGTATTTCAGAGACATATTTCATAGTGTATTAAATGAATGAAAATAATCTTGCCACCCATGTATGTGCATGAAATACATACAAAAATCTCTCTGAGGAGTTATAAAAGAAAACAAAACCACCAGTTACTATTCCTTGCTTCCATCCCAATAATGTGTAAAAACTGCTTGGCACATAAAAGGGTCTCTGTTAAGGCTGGTCCCTTCTCTTTCCTCCACTGCATTCCTTTCCTGAACAAACCCACTGGCTGTGCTTCCTTCCTATACGATGCCACTGTGCATCCATTCACTCAACAAATACTGAGTGGGCACTTACTGTGCTCATCACTGTGACAAGCACCAGGGGTGAGGATGCAAAGAGGAACGAGTTAGATACATGCCTTGTCCTTAGGGAGCTTGTAAATAAGGGGAGAGAGGCCACGCAGCAAACAGCTTCACCAACAAACGCAGAGCTGCAATCGAGGAGAGAGGCGCTGCCTCCGGCTCAGGGGGCACCTGAGAACCGGGCGGAGCGCAGGAGAGTTACGGAAGGACGCCCTGCGGGAGGCGGTGCCTCAGACAAGCTCCCGCGGCAGGAGAGCAAATGCAACAGACAAGAACAGACGACGAGATGGTGGGAGACACGGAAGCAGAAGCCAGGGAGAGTACTGCCCAAGATGAGGCTTGAGAGGGAGGGAGGGACAGAGCACGCGGAGTCACTCGCTCACAGTCAGGCGCCTTGGACTTCATGTCCAGGCAACAGGAAGACCCCGAAGGCCTTTGTGCAGCTGCAGCATCACGTGGCTGGACTTGAGTTTCAAGTCCAACTCTTTCTACTGTTTGAAAAATGAACCAGAGAGCAAGAGGAGATGTAGATAAACAAGACAGGTGACTACTGCAGCTGTCTGGGTCAAAGATACTGGCGGCTCAGCACTGGGTGGGAGGGAGGCGTCAGAGGAAGGGGAATGAACAGACTGCAGACAGCCAGGACTTGTGCTGGGCAAGAGACAGGGACCAGGGAGGTGAGGAAGGCGGCTCTCGGTGAGGCTTCACCCATAACTAGCTGGCTAGGGAGCTGTTCACACCGAATGAGAACACCCGAAAAGGATGAAACTCGGGCTGGGGCAGAAACACTGAGTGTGGTCTCGGACATAATCAATTTGCGATGCCTTTTGCAGGTACAAGGGCGTGGAGCTCCAGAAGAAAGGCTGGGAGACCTCTCAATCTGTCCATCTACCAACCTACCCACTTTCATACCTACTTACTCATATATACATATATATATATACACACACACATGCTTATTTTTGATAATCTGCTGCTCTGTGCTGAAATACAGAATATTTTAAGATGTTTTCCTGATGTTGGCAAGTATACTTTTGAAAGAACCCCTGGTTTTTGTCAAGTACATTCTTTTAAATCATGGAAATTAAGAAATTTAGAAAGTTGGAGGATTAAAAATTGCTTTTTAATCCTAACAATAACCAAAAAATTATACAGATGAGATACAGGCCTCAAAATATATAGACAGATATATATACACACATACATATGTATATCTTTATCTAAGATCTGTGCATATACACAAGTACATATAAACGCATGCATCTCTACAGATACTAGGTAGATATGTGTACATACACGTGTGCATATGTGTGTGTGTGTGTGAGTGTGCCACATCTCTTTCTATATATTTGAGTCATCTCTAATAGGGAAGCCACGGCTGTGGCAGTCACCTGAGGAGAAGACAGAAAGGTGGGAAGCAAGAGAGCCCAATGCCGAGTACCTAAAGCAACTCAGCTTTTAATGGCTGAGTAGAAGAGGATGAACCCCTGCAGAAACAGAGAAGGGCCATCAGAGGGGGAGGAGGAAAACCTCAGAAGTCAGGGAAGTCATGGTCAAGGTCTCCTGAGTGCACAACTCATTCAAGAAGTGTATGTATTCTTCCATAGACTTGACACATGAATCAGCTACCCCTCAATAAAACAAACAAAACAGAAAAAGAAGTTGTCTGCATATGAAGAGAAAGAGAGTTCATGGTAGCTGGAGGAGGGAGATGACAGATCCCATGGGATATTTTTGTTTAAAGGAGACTTTTGAGTATCTTTAAAAGGCAAAAAGCTGAAGAGAAAGAGGCAACGAAGGAAAGGATGAGAGTGACGGGTTGTGCAAGGCCTTCGTAAGCGACCCAGCGCCTATGTTCCGCCTGCAGTAAACCCTCGAGGGCTCGGCGCCCTCACCAAGTCCTCAACACCTCCTTCTAGATCTCAAATTTTCTAACTATGATTGACTCCCTGATCTGAGGTTAATGCGATTAATCACAGCAGATGGACTTTCTGTGATGCACTTAATTTGCATGTTTAGAGTGTACCTAAACCTCCTTGAAATATATGATGGCATCTTTGAGATCCCTTGAGATCCTGTTAAATACTTGAGGACAGACAAAGGGGGTGGAGCAGAAACAACATTATAAAAGGTAGACAGACACTTGTTAACAGCAAAAACAGCTTTACTGACGTCTCTTGTGAATAAAACCCCTAAACAAGGCTTCATAGGAGATTTTCTATCTTAATATTTCAGCCACACTGAAAAAAATTAATCATGTAAACATTTCCAGTGATTTCTAAGCAGTGTCATAATAATCATTAATATCACTATTAATTAACAGTCCTCAAATTTCATGTGAGATTTTTCTAATTCTGCTACAGCCCAAATAAATCAAATGTTTGAAATCAAATGGTGTCAAATAAATATTTCCAAGGCGATGGTGTTTGAATTATTTCATTCTGAGTTACCATTAATAAAAACATATAAGACAACTGTATTCCCAAAAGGGCATGGTCAAACGTAATATGAGCTTCCCGGCCAAAAAACAGGAACCATTTGAAACTCTGCTTCAGGGCTCCAAATTCTGCATTTAATCCTAGTTCAGAAAGCCCCTCCCCAGCAACTTCCTCCCCAATATATGCACAACATAACGCCCTGCTCAACCACGCTCAGTGAAGGACAGGTTTTCATTTTCAACACAACAGACTTAGAAAAGCAGGGTGCGATGAGGGGGTGGGAGGGCGGCTCAAGGGGCAAGGGATGTGTGTATACTTACAGCTGACTCGCAGCGTTGTACAGCAGAAACCAACACAATATGGCAAAGCAATTACCCTTCAATTAAAAATAAATTCTAAACAAGTTTAAAGATTAAAAAAAGAAAAGCAAAGCTCTTGTCTGGAAAAATTTTCTGGAATGGTATATCACATGAAAAGTTGAGTGAGGTAGAATAGGTGAAGCTCTTATTTCCTAGTTCAAGCTAAAAGAAACTTTCCTTGTGTATGATAATTTTAAGTCATATGAAAGTTCTTTAAAATACTTAACACTAAAATAAGTTAAGATGACAGCACCAATTGGGGACCTGACAGAGTCTAATTTCCACTAACACGTGCCATAAGAACATTTGACATAACATGTCCTAGGTCTTGGACTCTTGTGACACAGGCTTTTAAGACACCTGAAATACAACAGTTTCCTTCTCTCAAAAATGGTTCTGGGCAGCAAGATAGGGAAGACTTAAGATTTGACGTGGTGCTGGTGGAGGGTATGAAATTTTTACATGAACACTAACAAATTCTTACAGGTCACATGGCTTGGGGCTGACAGCGGCTCAGGTGAGTGACATGCACTGGGCATGAAAAAGAGCAGGTACAAAGCATGTCAGCAGACGGTCCATTAACATTTGTGAAGGATGTAAATGCATGTGACACCTTACCAAAAAGCCACCTAGGCCCTGTACTCTCCTTTTTAATGTTTATATTCAAATGTGGATTTGCAACTTCCTGTTTTAGATAAACCACTTTTTTACTTTTTTAAATTTTTTTTTACTTCGTCACTCAGTCATGTCGGACTCTTTGCGACTTCATGGACTGTCCATGGAATTCTCCAGGCCAGAATACTGGAGTAGGTAGCCTTTCCCTTCTCCAGAGGATCTTCCCAACCCAGGGATCGAACCCAGGTCTCCTGGATCTCAGGCGGATTCTTTACCAGCTAAGCCACAAGGGAAGCCCAAGAATATCGGAGTGGGTGGCCGATCCCTTCTCCAGTGGACCTTCCAGACCCAGGAATCAAACCAGGGTCTCCTGCATTGCAGGCGGATTCTTTACCAACTGAGCTGTCAGGGAAGCCCCTTGTTCGCTTTTGGTGAAGTGAAAATTGCAAATTAGACTCTGGGACTCTGGAGAATAAAGAAAACTGATTTTCGGTCTTCATTATTGAGATTTCTAGCCAAATAATTGACAAGAATCATTTGCTCCAACTGTGTACACAGGTTCAGTGTGGAGCTTTATAAAATTTCAAGATGCGCCAGTCCCATCCCTGCCAAAGCAATTTTTAGTTGCATGTGCATGGGTGTGGGATGAGTGGGAGATGAATCTTTTCCTCTCAAAGCCTCAGGGGAGATACAGTAGACAATAAAATATTAGATTCTGCAGCACTGAATGGAAGACAGTACACTAAGTGGTCAAACTCTCAGCACAGTGGCCCCTCAGTATCCATGGGGGTTTGAGTCCAGGTCACCTCTGCCCCTCACCACAGGGAGACATCTCCAGGACACTCAAGTCCCTTATGCAGAAGGGCCTAGTATCTGCATATACCTACACACAGCCTCCGGTACACTTTAAATTAACCGAGCTTACTTAGAGTACCTAACAGAATGTAAATACTATGTAAATAGTTGTAAATACAATGTAAATGATATGTAAATAACTGCCAGAGCATGGAAAATTTCAAGTTTTGCTTTCTGGAACTTTTTCCCTGAATAGTTTTAATCTGCAGTTGTTGGTTGGATTCACTGGGATGCAAAACCACATACAGAGGGTTGACTGTCATTTTCTTTCCATTCATACCTAGTAGCTCATACTCTCTGTTACCAGCAATACTGCTTACTCTGTCAGTAACAATCTCAACTATTCAGCTCTTGTTTCCAACACCCACCAAGCTGTCCACACGCTAGCCTTCCTTCCAAAATGCCTCCTTCTCCCGTCTCCCTAAACACGGACAGTCTCCTAACTGCATCAACTCCTTTTCTTTACGGTTCACCCTCAAGCCTCCTCCGGGATATATAAAAACCGGGCTGCCCTTCACCTCTGCTGAGTTCTTATTCCCCTGACTGGTGAGCACCTTCCGCAGAGAATCCATGCCACCAGCCTGGGATCTGGGAGAGCTACAAACCTGCAGAGACTCAGTCGCCAAGGCTACCTGGCTTCCCGCTGCTCTGCTCCCCACCTCACCCACTGTCCAGCCTTTAGATAATTCTTCACTAGACACTCTGGCCCAAGTATATCTAAGTCACTTTTCCCCAAGGACCATTATGACAAATTCATCATTTCAGAACTCAGCTTTGGGTAAATCTCTCCTTTCTCATCAGTCTGTAGCTGCTGAACTCTAGAGGACAAGTTCTGGTTTTGCCCAACATGGAGCAGCACCCTCCAACTCAGCTGTGAGAGATCACAGATAATAAATGTAATGATTCAGACAAGAGAAGAGAAGGGTTTAAAGAAACTGACAAACGGTTGTCAGTCCTGGGCCAACAATGTGTGATTACCCTTGGTCTTCATTCGAGAGTGTGCATCAGAGTCACCTGTATGACTTGTGGGGTCAAAAGAATCTAGATTGCTGGGCCCATCCCCAGATTTTCTGATTGGATGGGTCAAGGATGGGGCCTAGGAAACTGCATTTTGAAAGGCTCCCAGGTAATGCTGATCGTGCTGATCTGGGGACACACTGAGAACTGCTGGCTTTGGGTACAGTCTTTAAGAATAGTTAGGTCTCTGACACTCAACAGTCTCTACTGAAGGAATCATACATGTGCAAGCGACAGGTGTCAGCTTTGCGGATCTCCAATTAGAGGAAGACATCTGATGATAGCTTAAGGGCAAGTGCAAGGGAGTTGAAGGGGAGATGAGACATTGTGACCTGCTGGCTTTTTGTGAAGCGTGGAAGGTCTCTTCCGTTCTCCAGACATCTTGGCTAAACTGCTCGAGAATTTCTCTCCCTTTCTAGTTGCACTAAAATTCTTCTGTAATTTGTCACTGAACAACTCATAGCAGCCCTTCAGCAGATGAGAATGCTGTCAAGGCTCCTGAGCTCCACTCCGGACCACTTGCTCCCCAGAGCTGGAATACATACAAGCACATTCTGTCGCTGAAGCACGACACATTCAAGTGCACCCGAGGGTGAGGTCCCCAGACGGACTTGCCGCGGCACTGCTCACGGCAGAGGTGAGCATGCAAGGCTCTGACAAACCAGCAAGACCAGCGCAGCCCACTGAGGTTGAATGGAAAATTCATTACGTTTAGCAACTATCACCTTCAGTATATACATACTGGAGTAAAAAGAAAAAAATAATTAAAATAAGAGAGAATAGTTCCTAGCAACTATAGGACTAAAGGTTGAAATACATTTTTAATGATACTTCATTTGGTTTTTGTACATTTCATATTAAACATAAGAAAAAATGGGGGAAAAAAAACCCAACTAAGGTCTGAGACTATCAAAAACAACTCAAGGCCCAGGGATTAGACACCAGAGTCAATGCATCCTTTATTCTCCGGCAAAGGCCTCCTCTTTCTATGGAATCATGGGAGTGAGGGAAACTACACTTCGCAGAACACTTCCATTGAAAAGCAAGGTTAGATGCAATGCTGCAAATCCTACCACTGTCCCTAGAAGGACCGAAGAAAGAGGAGAAAAGCTTCGGGTGCAGAGTTCTAGACATATACAATATAGATGTAATCACAGCTACTTCTCAGAGTATTAGCAAATACTTTTCTTTCTAGTGAATTTACCAGATTAAAACATTCCTGTAATTAAGGCAGAGGAACTACTATTTATGCAATCTGAATGAAGTTAAGGCAGTTCACTGATACAGGTAAAAAAATTTCCCCTGCCATGGTGACAATCTGCTAAACACAGATAAACCTTCTACTAGTTGACATTCACAAGTGTCTTAAGTGATTTTTATAAGGAAATGGGAATTACTACATGATGTGCTTTTTAATGGCACAGCCTAACCAGCATATTTCCAAGTGAATATTAATATACTAATGAAAGAGACATTTAAATACCAAGTATCAGCAATATACCGGGTCTTCTCACATGGCTCAGTAATACAGAATCTGCCTGCAATGTAGGAGATGTGTGTTCAAGCCCTAAGTTGAGAAGATGCCCTGGGGAAGAAAACGGCACCTACTACAGCATTCTTGCCTGGGAAATCTCATGGACAGAGGAGGCTGGCAGGCTGCGGTCCATACAGTCACAGAGACTTGGACACGACCGAGTGACTGAGCGTGCAGGCACCAGCAATACACTGGTGGCAGTGGCTGAGACACCAAGTCGTGTCCGACTCCTGCGACCCCACGGACAGCAGAGCCTGCCAGGCTACAGTCCACGGGGTTCCCCAGGCAAGAGTACTGGAGTGGGTTGCCATTTCCTTCTCCAGCGGATCTTCCCCACCCAAGGACCGAACCTGGGTCTCCTGCACCGTAGGCGCATTCTTTACCAACTGAGTTACAAGGGGAGCCCAACAATATACTAGAGACTGGCAAAAAGATAGGAAGCTGCTAGAGAACCAGAAATCCAGTAAAATGCAGAGTTAATACAGTTATGTTATACTTTAATATCTGCAGTCTCTGTTCTTAATACCTTTACTTAAAAATAGCTTCATGAAAAAAAATGTTTTTAATTTTTTACAAAATGGCTTCATGAGTAAAAGCCAAGGTAGGTTTTGGAGTATGAATACCCTGCTGTTTTTAATCTGTGTCCCTGTTATTATTAGGTTTAAATAAAGTGCATATACCTTTTGGGGAGTTTGGTCTTTTTTTTCCTTTAAATATAAAATCTTATAGCTGAACATCCTCCTGAATTCCTGCCTGATTAATCCCCTCCCCACTTCTCTCCAAAGGTTAACACTATTCTAAAATAGGCATGTGTCCATAAGATCCAGCAATCGCACTCCTGGGTATATATCCAGACAAAACCACAATTCTAAAGGATACGTGCACCCAATGTTCACAGCAGCACCAGTTACAATAACCAGGACGTGGAAGCAATCTAAATGTCCATCGACAGATGAACAGATGAATAGGAGATGTGGTACATACATAAAATGGGATGTTACTCAGCCATTAAAAAGAATGAAATAGTGCCATTTGCAGTAACATGGATAGACCTAGAGAAAAACAAATACCATATGATATCATTTAGATGTAGAATCTAAAATAGTATACAAATGAACATATGTATGAAACGGAAACAGACTCACGGCATGAAGAACAGACCTGTGGCTGCCAAGGGAGAGAGGAGTAAAGAAGGGATGGTGTGGGAGTTTGGGATTAGCAGATGCAAACTATCCTATATTGAATGGATAAATAACAAGGCCCAACTGTATAGCACAGAAAACTATATTCAATATCCTGAGACAAACCATAATGGAAGAGAATACATAAAAGAATACATATGTATAACTGAGTCACTCTGCTGAATAGCAGAAATTAAACACAATATGTAAGTCAACTATACATCAACAACATTTTTGACGAAGTAGGCATGTGTCTCATTCATATCTTTTTATTTTTGCTACATGTTTTTGTAACCACAAACAATGTATCATATTTTCTCTGTTTAAAAAACATGTTCCAGTTCTTACTTTAGTAATCTTCAAAAAAAAAAAAATTTTTTTTCAAGAAAATTTAAATGGAGAATTCTAAACCCTCAATTTTCTGAAGAAAATTACATGTTTTTCCCTTGAAGGGATCTTACAGTCTCAAAGTGTGCAGGTTTGGTTTTTTTTGTTTTCAAGTTACTATTTTACCTCTCTTCTGTAATGCCCTGAAACATAAAGTTGGCTTACCTTTCTCTGCCCTAAGACCTACCATGGCATTTATATTTAGTGCACTGTGTTTTAATGGTTTAGCATTTTTCTGTCAATTTCATTGACTTCCACACTGAGAAAGCTGCTGAGCAACAGAGTAGAATTCCAGAGGAACTCAGCCCATCAGGTCTGAAAACCATGCCACCAGGGTAATAAAACAATTAAGAGTGCCCTGAAGGGGAAGATAATCCTGACAATTCAAGTTAAACCTGAATGCCAATGAGGACTCCTAATTTCCTAGGACAAGTCATAGCTTCAATATGAAGTTCAAAAATTTAGTTCTAGCCATTCCTAACTTGAATAGGCATAGTTTTCAGATGGACTTGATAAGTTTTAAGATTTAAAAACCATTTAATGAAAACACTGCACAGGAGATGCATTTATTATTCACCTTCCATGCTCCATTCCACAAGAGAATCAGAGACATAATCATCACTAAATAAACAGATGGCAATGGAATGATGAAGGAATAACGCTATTAGACAGCATCCCGGACTCAATGTGAGTACACTTGGAAGCCTGGCATGCTCTGGTCCATGGGGTCACAAAGAGCTGGACATGACTTAATGACTGAACAACAACAATGGAATTATAAGCCATTTCCATGAACTAAATGAATAAGCTAGTGATTTTTAGAGGATGACGGGAAAATAACTCCAATACTAAATTCTAGGCTGTTCGCATATGAAACAATATATGCTCTAAAAGCCCCTTTTTCAGTATGTAGTTTAGAACTCTGGAGGTTGTTTTCTCACAAAAACATCATTACACATTACAGTCAGCTTCCAGGAAAATCCACAAGAGACTAACCCGTAACATGGCAGGTGGACTATAGAATCCACTGGGCAGCCTTCTCAGCATCCAGTGGCCAGGACTGCAGGTGGTGTCAGTTCTAGAAGCTCCAGGGAAACAGGCTGCAGCAAGCAACGGTCAGGAGGAGACGGCCTGATGGCCGGGCAACAGAGCCAGCAGGCCCAGCAGCTGACACCGACACCTGTGGGCCACCTGTATTAAAGCACTGCTCGTGCTGAAGAACGTCCCCAAACCAGCCTCAGCTGCAGCTCCTTCTCTAAGTCCCTGGGAGTGATTCCACAGGCACGCCAGGCTGCATCTGCAAGAACAATGTTCTCAGAAGTCCTGGAGCCAGACGCAGAATTCCGTGGGCCTCTTTTCCACCCGGTTTTAAATTAGTATCTTCAAAGGCCCTTTGTGCCCAAAACGATCAAAACAGATGATCACAGAATAAATATAAGAAAGTGTTTTTCTTTCTGTTTTTGAGCAGTTAATGTGTACAGCTATGTTCAGAATTTTGTATACATGAATAAACACAGTTCAACAAACACATAAATTAAAAATCTTCAAAGTTTTATTGGAGAAAATAGATGAAAATTCAAATATGAGACGGGGCATAGTGAATAAACCCAAGTGTCAAGATGGAAACACATTTTTTTAAATGTGAGTAAACTGAGTGGAATTAGAATCTTAACTTCTCAAAGGACATTTTAATACAACAAAACAATTCTAAAATTTCTTTGAAAAAATTAAGAGGCATGAATAGCAGAAAAACTACCCAGATAAGAAGAGAAATTATAACATATTATAAAGTATATATTATATATAAATTATAAATATTCTAGGACTGATGATGAAGCTGAAACTCCAATATTTTGGCCACCTGATGTGAAGAGCTGACTCACTGGAAAGACCCTGATGCTGGAAAGACTGGGAGAAGGAGGAGAAGGGGACGACAGAGGATGAGATGGCTGGATGGCATCACCGACTCAATGGACATGCATCTGAGCAAACTCCGAGAGACAGTGGAAGACAGGGAAGCCTGGCATGCTGCAGTCCATGGGGTCACAAAGAATTGGACACAACTTAGCAACTGGGTAACAACATCAACATAATACAACAAGCATTAAAACTGTGTGATATAAGCACAAAGTAGAAATACAGAGTCCTGGAACAAAGTAAGAAGCCACGAAATAGACAGGACTTTTTTTTCTGGGTAACCTAAGTTTCTTCAAAAGGGAGGTGGTGGGAAGGTTTATGCTAATGGTATACCAATGTGGGGAAAAATTAAATTAGATCTATACTTTATGTACCAGTGAACCTCAGAAGCATGAAATATTTCAAAATGATTCCAGAGGTGTACCCATGCATTAACAATGATACTGAAAACCAGTACAAGTTGCTTATAAAATTCTGTAACAGTAAACACAGTCATCATCACAAGGGCACCTCCCTCTGACCTAACTGAGGGAGTCGCAGCCAGCACAGAGGTCTCTGCTGCACAAGGAGACACATCCCTTGCCTCTCATCATGACCCCTGCACCGCCCCCGCTGCCTGAAGCAACAGCAGCAGGACCCTCACCTGAGGTCCTGACAGAGGACAGACAGGTGGTCTGGCTGTGGTCCAGATCTAGTTACAGAATTTATTTGCAGCATCATCTGTCAACTGTGTGCCCTCCAGTTACCCCTGTTGTTCACACAAGGGCCTGTGTGTTCCCAGATAGGGGCTGCCACTGAAGAGCCTTACATGGTGATGTCTTGTCTGCCAGCCAACTATCGTGACTTTCTGGGCCCAGGGCAGAGACAGCTTCTCACCATGATTAACAGCGCTGCCTGGCAAGCACTGCTGCCCTTATTGCCAGGGCCCCTGCCCTGGCTGCAAAAAAACAGGGAATGCTGCTTTGGTGATGGTCACCAGGCTTTCACTGCATCCTCTGTTTGGGCTGGTCACCTACTATTGCTGACCTTGGGCCTTCCTGGCCAGTTCCAGGGCACCAGCTATCTCCCAAGCTCCACTAACCTTGAAACCAAAAAATACTGAGAGTGAAAAGTGATGGAGACATCAATGGCTAGATGCATGGGTGGACGATTTGGAGATGGTCCGTGGGCGGGTGCTCCCTCAACTGGTTTTAGAATGTCTCCGATGGACTCTACGCACTTCCTAAGAAAGCATGATCACCTCTGTCCATGCTCCATGTACTCTGCTTCTAAGTTAACTCCTTGCAACTGATTTCTTGTATAATTTCACTAACACCAATAAACTACACGCTTTCCAGACCCCATCTGTACAATTCCTATATCACAGATACAACATTATAGTATGTAAGCATGAAAAACTATAACTATAAAAACTATGTATAATATACCAAAAAGAGCTTAAGATATAATGTCAACATCTCTCTTCCTTTCCTTCTTGCAAAGTTCAGCACAAAAGCCATTAGACAGGGCCGGACAAAGCAAGCATCAGACTGGGAAAGGAAGGCAGCTTCGGCGCGAGGTGAGGAAGGTGTCTGCACTAGAAGGGTGGGCAGTGGTGGGGCGCAGAAGTGTGACGCCCAGCGTGGGGCATCACAGTCTGGGCAAGAAGAGGAGGGTCCTAGAATGAGGGGAGGGCAGAAGCGATAGGATACTGCTTCCATAACGGGAGTCCAGTTCATCACTGTCAGAAAAGGGGCTACAAGTAAGGAGAAGGAGAAAACTAGAAAGAACTCTAAGGTACTGTGTTGGAATTGGAGGCATCGGTACAAACTCCTGGTTAGAAATACAGATACTGAAATACAGATATTTCAATATATCAGTATAAACAGATACAGAAGTATAGTTGTATATGTTATACACACAGACTCATTTTCCCTAACTCTGATGTGAGCAGCAACCCTTCAATGAGCAATGAGCATATCCACTGCCTAGATCTTGGCTTCTAAATCCCACTCTCCACTAAAAGGAAGCAGAACTGGCTGATTCCAGCAAAGTAAAAGATGAGCCTGGAATACCTCATTTGTCAGAAAGTAAGGAAGTAATCACAGACAACAGGGACAAACAAAAAGAACACAAAAAACAACTTGAAAGAATTCCCACTAGCCAAATCCAGGACAATTTGGGCATCAAAATAAGCAATAATAGACAATGACCAAACTTACCAATAAAATAGCAACACATGTAACCTCGCTGATTTAAATAAATCAATAAATAAATAGCAATAAAGGAAAGCTCTTTCTTACAGTAAAAAGTCAGCTGATAAGTGTAGAAAGAAGAAAATCGCCACATGGCAGCCATCAGAATAACAATTAAATCAGACCACCTCCCCTCCTCAAAAAAACCCAACTGATTCCAAAACCAGAGGATAAAAGTAGGAGCAAGAATAGAGTATTTATGATTCTGAAATACCTTCCTAATATTTTTATTAACTAGAAAGCAGGGGGGGGGGGGGGGGGGGGGGGGGGCGGGTAGATTAACTTTACTGTGAAGTAAGCCTAGCATCCTGCTCCCTAATTAAATGATCAACATGAACACCCTCAGTGATGCAACAAATAGAAATCAGGTAACAAGACGTGAGAAAAATGCAGCATCATTTCTCTACCGTTCCTGTCAAAAAATGATAGTAGTCAAATCACAAGGAGCCATCAGATAAATTCTACATTTATGCAGGACAGTCCACCGCATATCTGACCTGCAGTTTTCAAAACTGCCAAAGTCATAAAAGTCAAGGAAAGACCAAGGAACATGTCCAGACTGAAGGAGACTAGAGAGACGTGGCAGCTGAATAACGGACACTGTTGGGACAAACGGCCAGGCTCAAAGGGTGTCTGAAATCAGGTGGCGGGAATGCGCCTGTTACTTTCCCAGTTTGGATGGCTGCATAATTCCTCCTGCTTGGAGGAAACACACTGAAGTACTCAGGGACCCTGAGCGAGTAACTCAAATATCCTGAAAAAGTCCTTGCAAACTTTCTGTAACACAGAAATCACTTCAAAACAAAAAAAGATTTTATACAAGATCCTGTGTGCTACAGTTATAATTGGTCATAAAAAGAATATAAATAAGGTAATAAAATTATTAAAAGAAGCCATTGTGTTAAGGTCCTGCACCTGAAGGGCACTTTTTTAACTTAATATAATTTCTTTAAAGTCATAGTTCCATAGTAGCAGTAACTTTTAAGCCACAACACAGAAGTTTAACTCAACAAGACGACGGGCATTTTATAAAGAAATACTCTAGCAAAACAGAAAAGAGCCTAATGAAGCTAACAGTCTTCATCCTTTTTATACCTAAACAAAATAATTAGTCCTAGGACGCACACGTTCCCCATTACCTAGCCAGCTTGTTTTTAAGAAAAGACATGTACGAAGAACTGAGACCCAAAAGCCAATACCTTGATTGAGGTGTGTGGCCTCCACGATCTGAACGCCGTTCACAGAGCACTGGGACCCACTCAGGGGGATCAGAGTCACCGCACCCCCAACGTTCTCAAAGATGCAGTGCTCACGCTCCAAGTCGAGGCCGTGAAGAACTGAGAAGGGAAAACAAAGGAAGAAAACATGTCCCTTAGCACCTGGCGCAATGATTCCCAACCTTCATTTATTTTCTCAATTTGAACTGTGAGGGGAACACTTCTGTTTAGTGAGAAAACTGAACTTCAGGAGTTCACAGCATCAACTGACAGAATCAGCTCTTACATGTCACTCAGTGGGGCTGGATATCACCAGAAACAAAGGACTTCATCTTCAGGAAAAAAACAGCTGAGTAACGTGACTTAGCTGATTACCACTGAGACGCTTTGCTCGAGTCTGAATGAACTTTTTCCTCCGGTTACCCGAAGGTCCCAGTAAAATGGAAGGGGCAGATGGCCCCAGGGTTCCAGGACTTACTGTGACCTCGACTCTTACTGACGCTGCATTCCTGGAGCACAAACCAAAGGTGAAAGATGAATGTGGGAGGGCATGGATCTTGGGAGGCCCAAGAAGTCTCCAGAAGTCCTGAGGTGAACTTGACCTCCACAGAGCTCTCAGAGCATGTGGCTGCCAAGTGCTACCTACTCCCACCCAACCACCCTCCTGGTGACACATGGCCAGGCAAAGACATGAACACCGGTCACACAAACCTACGCAACTTCAGGCACAGTTCCTGGCCAGCTGCTCAGAAGCACAAACCAAACTGCTTCCACTATGCTCCCCAGACCTACACTGTGAACAGAACTTTTCTGTTTACAGAAAACACGTGTGCTGGGCACTTAGCATCACGTACAACAAACCCAAGGTCAGCACATAACTTAACAATGAGAAGAGAGGCCTGATGGCTAGTTTCACCCAGAGACTTCCAGGAATTGGTTTCCAGTTCTCCCAAGTTCACGATAAACAGTAAATACACGTAGACTTGATTAACAGCTTACACTGGGCAAGAAAGCAAGTTCATTGCCAGCATTTCTAAAAGCCAGCTGGAAAGATACAATTCTTCCCCTGCCAATCCCCACCTTGCCCGCTCCACCACACAAATAGACACACATTCCACTATCACCACATGCACGCTCTAATTTACTCTAGAAAGCCTGGCAAGACCTCACCGGGCTCAGGGATTATAGCACTGGTTAGCCGGGTACCTCACAGAGACTGTGGGAAAAGCCAGGAGATGCTGCTCTGTGTGTGTGAATGCTGGGCATGTGTGTATCCTACTTTCTGTCCTCGCCTATGTGCACTACGCGCCAAGTGTGAAGGATTTCCCATCAAAGGATCTTGTATCTTTTATCTGTACCTGTTAGGATGTCTCCACTGCAACAAGAGGTAAGTGGTTTAAAGCACAGCCCACCTGAAAGACGTGGCTGAGGACAGAAGGCACGTGGGGCGTGGGGAGAGGAACCGCAGCTCCATTCTAGTCACTAAACTAAGCGTTCAATGTTGGTCATTTGAGCTGAGTTCAAAATTATGGAAATACACATTCTGATCAATGCTGCAATTGAAATGTTTCCTTTTTTATAATTACTTCAAAGTCAGTCATTCAAAAGCAAGTTCATTAAATGATTTCTTAAAAACCACTGGAGAGAGGAAGCTGATAAAAATTCTCACCAATATCTTGTTCTGTCGAAGCATCTTCTCTGCCGACATGTGTCTGACCTTCCTAGGGAAAAAAGCCAAGCAAAATTTATTAGTAAGAACATGAAGAACGGTCTCTTCTCCATCTTTTGTGGAAGCCCCAGAAACCTGCTGACAGGTGGGCGAGCTCTGGCTCAGGCAGAGTCCCCTGAGGCTCCGTAAGCACAGTGCATGGTGTCCAGAAAGGGACACAGGACTCCTGAGGCTCAGGGCTCAGCAAGACTGGCCTCCTGTTTCGGCACCAGTAACCTGCCCCTGACTACAATTCCACGGCTATTCACAATCCTTTCCAACAAATCTCTCCTCCAGCGGCCAGGGGTTTCTTTGTGTCTAAAGATATGGTTTAGGGGAGCCCGCAAAACACAGTATGATACTCTTTCCATTGTAAGTCATGGATCAGAGAAAAGATACTGAAGTCAAGGTTACAGAGCCCATCGCTGATGCAGATGAGGAAATCCTTATGTTGTGAAAGGGCTACTCTGTTTGGCAGCAGGCCCAATAATGTAGGTGATACCTGGTGGTTCAAGAATCTGCCTGCAACACAGAGGGGCCCTGGTTCGACCCCTGGGTCAGGAAGATCCACTAGAGAAGGAAATGGCTACCCACTTCAGTATTCTTGCCTGAAAAATCCCATGGACAGAGGAGCCTGGTGGGCTACAGTCCAAGCGGTCGGAAAGAGTCAGACATGAGTGAGTGACTTTCAGACACAACTTCATAATCAACCTGAGGGACTGGAAAACTGTACATACAAGCAGTCGCAGTTTAGGTGCTGGTAGCTTTTCTCCCTAAGTCTGTCTTTTCGTTCCTTACCTCCCTCTTACTGGCTCTACAGATTAGAAGGCAAAGGGAATAGATCTTCATTTAGCTGTAGGATGACATAAAACAGGAATTCCTAATACCAGAGAATCCCAATGAACCAGTGAAAATCCCCAAAGAGCTTGAGGATTTGTTGTACATTCTTTACTGTCACAGCGTGTTCATGGACACGGAGTATTACATTACACCTTGCCAGTGTCCAAGGGAAAGCTGAAACCAAATTGCAAAGGTTCCAGGCAAGCAGTTTCTACCTTCAAGTGATACAGGATCATGCCAGTGCTCAGGAGGTCATCATATATGCCGATCAGATGGGGCAGCTCGGAGTCCAAAACAACCCCAATCCCTTCCTTCCTTAGGGCCAGAGTCTGTTCCTGGAATTAGGAGGGAAAGAAAAGAAAGAGGTTACTTTGAGAAAAGAAAGAGGTTACTTTGGGAAAAGAGAACTTCCTGTGAGGTGCTCATTAGACTTTACACAGGTTTCTCCACTGGGTCAGTGGTCACCTGCAGTGTAACAGCCGAAGGAGACAGGGGTTCGATCCCTGGGTGGGGACGATCTCCTAGAGAAAGCGACAGTAACCCATTCCAGTATTCTTTTTTTTTAACTCCGGTACTCTTGCCTGGGAAATCCCATGGACAGAGGAGCCTGGCAGGCTACAGTCCACAGGGTCGCAAACAGTCAGACTGACAGCACGAGCATGAGCATGCAAGTGTTAAAAATGAGCGATGTTTTTACTGCTCATGAAAAAAACTGCAAGAAAAAAGGATCATAAACTTCATGCTGAAACCCTGGCATATGGTGGCAAAGAGAGCTTGGAACATATAAAAAGCTCAATATAAAATGAATTACATTTATTGTCAGATAAAGATTCATATACATATGTATAAATGCACATACACACACTCACACGAAGCTAAGCTCAAATCTTGCCTTCCTGAGGAAGGGGTCCAGGACCAGTCAAATATAAGATAATCTTTCTCCCACTTCAGAACCTTTATTTCACTTAATACCTAGATGTCTCCTGATTCGCTGGCTCTTCTTGCTGGTGACTAGGGTCAAACTCCGCATGTCTATGACAGCAACCCCTTCCTGGGCATTATCTCCCACGAACCGGAGGTGGCTAACCCTCGGAGCCCTGCACCACCTTCTACCCACTGACCATCCCCACCTGCTAAGGGCTCCCACCAACCACCGCCACCACTTCCCTCGGCCCTGCACCGCCCTCCAGCCACCACCACCTTCTCCGTGCCCCGTCAGAGGAAGTCGCCTCCAGAACTCCCTACTTGTGGTCCCCCAGTTCCTCCCTATGACACTCTCCAGTGCCGTGGAGTCTGTGATCCCAGGGACTCAACTGTCTCCTGAAGTTACCAGCAATCTACAGTCATCCCTGTATATCCCAGAGGGGGCTGGTTCCAGGACCCCCTCGGATACCAAGACCCAAGGATGTTCATATCCCTTATGTAAAAACACATGATTTGCATATATTCTACACACATCCTCGATTATACTTTAAGTCATCTTTAGATTCCTTATAATACCTAATACAATGTAAATGCTACGCAAGTCACTGCAAACATAATGAAAATGCTATGCAAATATTTGCTGCAGCAAGACAAGTTCAAGTTTTACCTTGGGGAACTGTCTGAAATTTTTTTCCCCCAAACATTTCCGATAAGCGGTGGGTTGAATCCATGGATGTAGAACCTACACACACAGAGAGCTCAAGTGCATGCTAATGACGCTCAAACCTCAAGTTAAGGGGAAGGCAGACCTCTCCCTTAAAACTCGCCCCTCATGTGTACAAACCTCCCTGCCTCGATATACCTGTGGCAACGCCAAGCAGGCAGCTCAAACTTAACACCTCAAAAGATCAATCCTGGATTCCCACGGCCTGCCACATCTGCACACCAGCCCTTCTCAGTAAATGCCAATCTTCCTTACAGTTGCTTGGGCCAAAAACTAGGCTGTCCTACTGTTTACAACAGCCAAGACGTGGAAGCAACTGAATGTCCAGTGACAGGAATGGATTATGGAGATGTGATACATATATCATGGACTAGAATGAAATCAAGCCATTTGCAGCAACATGGATGGATCTGCTGCTGCTGCTGCTGCTGCTAAGTCACTTCAGTCGTGTCCGACCCTGTGAGACCCGACAGACAGCAGCCCACCAGGCTCCCCCGTCCCTGGGATTCTCCAGGCAAGAACACTGGAGTGGGTTACTATTTCCTGCTCCAATGCATCAGAGTGAAAAGTGAAAGTGGAGTCACTCAGTCGGGTCCGACTCTTCGTGACCCCATGGACTGCAGCCCGCCAGGCTCCTTCGTCCAGGGGATTCTCCAGGCAAGAGTACTGGAGTGGGGTGCCGTTTCCTTCTCCAATGGATGGATCTAGAAAATATTATACTAGGTAAAATGAGCCAGACAGAGAAGGAGCAATATCATATGACATCCCTTACATGCAGAATCTAAAAAGAGAAGATATAAACGAACTTATTTATAAAACAAAGATTCACAGACTTAGAGAACAAGCTTATGGCTGCCAGGGAGAAGGATAGGGAGAAGGGATAGTTAGGGAGTAACTAACACTACACATACACTACACACTGCTGTATTAAAATGGATAACTGACAAGGACCTACTGTACAGCACATGGAACAGTGCTCAATGTTATGTGGCAGCCTGGATGGGAGGGGAGTTTGAGGGATACATGTGTGTGTGTGGCTGAGTCCCTTTGTTGTTCACGTGAAACTAACACAACATTGTTACTGAGCTATACCCTAATACAAAACAAAAAGTTAAAAAAAAAAAACAAAAACAGCTGTCCTTTGCGCATGCCTTTCTCTAAACCCTTCAACACTCAGTATTGAGTCTAGCTTCAAAATATGCACCCAATCCAACAACAAACCACAGCAGCACACTGCTCCCTGGCCCCAAGCACCCGCAGCTCCAGCCAGATGGCCGCAGTCATCCTGGCTGCTCCAGCCCGGGCCCAACCCAGGAATCCACGCTCTCCTCTGCAGCCAGAGTGATGTTAGGGCAGGCCCCTCCTCTGCTGGGGTCAATTATGCAGCCTCCTGTGCTCTGTCAAAGCCAAAATCTTTGCAAGGTGCTACAAAACTCCGTGTGACCTCACTTCTCCCTGACCTCCTGCCACTCGCCCCCAGCACCCTCCTCCCCGGGAACCCCAGCTCCTTGCTGCTCTCCAAACCTGCTCCCACCTCAGGGGTTCCTAAGGGGGTTCCTTTTACTTTTGTGGCCACTGTTCCCTCTGTTCTTATTTACTCTTTCCCTTTCCCGACTAGGTTTTCCAATCCTGGCAGCACTGACATTTTGAACCAGATGCTTCCCAGCATGCAGGGCCACTCTGTCCACTGTTGAAGCCTTGGGAGTGTACCTGGTCTCTGCCCTCCAGGTGCCAGTGAGCCATATCCCTCCCGGAAGGCTGTGAGATGTCCCCAGACATGGAGAAATGTCCCCTGGGGGACGAAATCTGCCTCAAGAGACTGAGGCAGGAGAGACTTGCCTTCAATGCACACAAAATGTGGTCCTCACTGCCTCAGGGCTCTGCTCCAAAGCCTCCCTCCCCACCACCCCATTCAAGACAGCAGTCACTAATCTCCTACCCTGAGTTGTTTCTCTCTTAGCAGTTACCACTCTCTGCATGTTATATAAGAGCTTATACCTTGTCTCCCAACTAGAATGTAACCCAACACCTAATTTCATCTCTGATACAGAGATGCTCCTCAGCGAGGATCTGTCAAATGAGCGAATGAGTGGGCAGACACTCGGAGAAAGGGCAGGAGGGTCTCGGGGATGAGACTGGGAGGCCCCCAGGCCCACCTGCCCTGAGACAGCAGACTGGAAACCCAGGCTTCAGGGCACAGGGGGAAAGCGGACAAACTCCAGCAGAGTGAGGTGGAAATACCAGCCTGCAGGCCGGGCTGGGCTGATGAGACTGTGCCCCATCCCAAAGCACGACACCGGGCTCAGTGGCCACAGGCCGACGGGAGCCGTGGAGGAGCCAGTCCCGTGCTGCTGATGTGGGCCCTGGGGCAGAGGTGCTCTGAGTGAACACCTCCCTCACCCCCTTGTGCGGCCAGACATGCTGAGCACACTCCAGTTCTGGACTCCGAAGCCCAGCACAGCCCGAACAGAGCTGGCACTCCTCATATCCCTGGATCGAATAACTGCATCCCGTGTCATTTAAATATTGCATCAGAGCCTCCACCACACGCGTGTGGAGCTGGAGTCAGGCCAGAGAGTGACAGAGTAGAGTGGAAAAAAATGATGGTTAAAAAAAAAACAAAAACATAAAAATCACCACTTGAGAGAAAGCAATTTAATTTAACAACCATTAAATAGATACGCAGAGGAAATGACCAATGCATAACTTAGATTCAAGAAAAGGAAATGAAGCGTATCATTGTTCTTCAATTACTCCTCTTATCAGCCGGGCTCCCTCACCAGGCCCAGAACATCAGGCTGAGAGGCCGGGACTTCGTCTTCCCAATTCACCACACCAAGGCCCTTGCAAATCCTGGCTGAAATGAACCCTCAATATACTGACCCCAACTCCTGCTTCTCTGGCAGAATTCATGCTTTTTCTCTTGCCCATAAAGTGGAAAGTCTGTGATTTTTTTTTTTTAAGATATATATATTGCAGTGGAGAATTTAATCATACAGCCTCATTTCGTAAAACAAAGTTCTCGCTGGCAGGCTTGGTAGCTGTGAAGTGTGACGCCACTGCACACAGGGCAGGCGGCTCCCGGCCATGGGCTGTGCCCGGCCGCCAGGCTCATGTGGAAAGGAGAGGAGAGACTGCTCTCGGAGGTCCAGGCACAGTATTACCCTTCTCCATCAAAGTACACAATAGCCCAAAAAGGAGAGCGGTGGCGGGGGTGTTTTAAACTCTTACAGCTTCCCCTCACTCAAACTAGAGAGTGTTTAGGATACATCCCGGCGTAGTTTAACATTCTGTTTTTTAACCCACTGAAAAACATGTTCTTTTTCCCTCCTTAAAATAAGTCTCATACATAGATTTTAAAAATCATTTTAAATTTGTAACTTCAGAGCCCTTAAGTCAAAAGCATTACTTGTCTCATCCCCAGCACATGCGCTCACACACACACATACATGCACATTCTTTCTCTCTCTCATACACACACACATTTTCTTCCACACATAGAAGGGGTAAAACCTGAATTAACAGAAAGTCTCTGAGGATCGGGGGTGGGGGCAGATGAATTTATGATTAACACTGCCCTAAAGCTCTATGACATTCAAGCTGCAGTCACTATATGATATTATAAAAGTGTCACCTCATAAAACTAAAAACGAGGGTTTAAATTATTGCTTGAGTGAAAAAGTAATTTCAGACAAAAATATCTATCACGTATAAAATATTTATTGAGTGGCATCTACTGTTATACATAATTGATGAAACACCTCTTTCAGATAAGATGGAATATTTAACAGAGCAGAGCTGGCAATCCCTTTCCCAACGCCAGGCACACGGGGTTCCAAAGACAGAATGTGGTCAAAGATGGATGGATGCACATATTCTGTATTGAAACAAAGCTCCTGACAACCAGTGTTTGAATACAAAGGAAAGTATAGCCTGAAAAAAAGTATAAGAAGATAAGAGTCCACTTAAACATGACACTCATCACATTTCCAAAAATATGTTCAAAATGATTTTCTTCAACCCTGAATCTAACACCTATGTCAGGGACTTCCCTGGTGGCCCAGTGGTTAAGGAGCCACACTTCCAAGGCAGGGGGCCCGGGTGTGATCCCTGGTCAGGGAGCTAAGATCCCACATGCCTTGCGGCTAGAAAACCAAAACAGAAAACAGAAGCCATGTCGTAACAAATTCATAAAGGCTTTTAAAACGGCCCACATCCATAATAAAATTTTTTTTTAATCTTTAAATAAAAAAAAAAACCCTGGCCCCAGCAGGGCTTCCTGTGGTGCAACCAGGGGTTCAGGTGAGGAGCAGGCACGGCTGCCAGGGTTACAGGGAGAAGCCACAGGGCCTGGCTCACTGGCATGTCCCATGTGACTCCACACTCCTTCGTTAGACTCAGCAGGAATTCTCCCTGTTTTCATCACAACCACATCCTTAATATCTAGCCCTATGCCTGCCAAAACACAACAGCTTTCCCGAAAACGTACGTGAAAATCAAGACAAAAGCTTGTCAATAAGAAAGCTTGTTTCTCCCTCGTGAGAAGCCTTCCTGAGAGCTAAGTCTTGCCTGGGAAAGACTGGGAAAGCTCTGGCAAGGTGTCTGCTCCACCTGAACTCGGAGTTCCAGAGGGACAGAAACTGTTTCCACACACCGAGTACGTGGGTGAGCAGGGCTGACCAGGCACCCAGCAGTCCCTCAGTCACTGCTGATTATTTGGCGCTGTCAGGAGTTGGTGGTTTTACATGTTTGTTGTTGTTGTTGTTGCTAGCCAAAGGCTTTTTTTCTGGTGAAAATTCTGTTTATGAAGAATCATGCGTTTCACTAACTAGGAGAACTGTGTGGAACTGCCTCACAGCAGACTGTGCACTTAACTTCCGCAAACCTGACTGTAACAGCAGAAGAGAAGGGGGCGCCATGATGGGGCTTAGAGAACCTGGCCGGCTTGCGTATGAGGAGAAGGGAGGGAGTCAGGCGGATGGGAAGACTCTTATTAAAAATAAAATTATCCTCTAGCATAGATGCTTTTAATGTAAAAAAAAAAAAAAACAAATAACTGTATGTGATTTCATTTCAACTTAACAGAAGGAAAAGCAACTGAAGTATTTGTTGGATTTTAACCAGCTGTGCCTGAAACCATGTAGGTTTGTGTGACCAGTGTTTGTGTCCACCCCTGTCCATGCACCACACACAAGCAGGTCAGGGTGGTCAGGCGGAGTTGTAGCCAACTTCGCAGAAGTTAGTGCACTCTCTGCTGTGAGGCCACCCCACAGAAACCAGGAGCCACTGAGAACTCTGAAAACAGGGACTGGTTCACACATAGAACACAATCCTGACTAGGAACAGAGGGAAAAGGGAGGTGAAATTAGGAAGGAAGGAACAGCCTCATAGACTCTATGTGACAATTTGACTGACTAACCTTAAGACTCTTCCAACTGTTTTACATGCTCCTCTTAATGAGAAATAAGGAAACTGGAGAGTTTGCAAGAGTTGCAAAAATCTGATAAATATCCAAAAAAAGATTTTTATTGCTAGGGGAAAAAAGTCCTGACACTTCCCAGTAATACTTTCCAGACAGCTCATCAAGTAGATATTGCTGACTTATTAAAAAAATAGCTCACCAATTTGACTAGCAAATGTTGTCAAGTAATCTGCATGTTTCTTTTTCAATATACAAATGGTAAATAGTCACAGTCGACACAAACCAATTAGCTCTGAAATCCTTAAAGTATACACACTGGCATTCACCCAAAGCTTCAGTTTCTTGTATATCCTTGTGCACAAAGAAGAATCCTGTCCATGTAACTGAGGAAGGAAACAGCTGCCAAGATAGCCAAAGTCGATGAAGCTTGTACCTGTCAACTGCCTGCAACACCATCCCACCTTCCTGCACCCTTTGTTCATGTAACCTGACCCGGCAGGGATAAAAAGGAGTAAAGATCTCCACTTTCCTCTAGGAAATAACTTTTTATTCTCACTGTGTTCCCAGAGAGCACAATGAGGTGAAGAAAAACAACCTTTGCTGCCTAGAGGCACATCCACGTCCCTGCAAGGCTGCCTGGTAACGTGTAACCTCCCTGTGAAAGCTCTTGGAATCGTAAGATTTTAATTACAAACACAGGGAAGGGAAGGAACAGCCTGTGAGAATCCAGGACTGACTGGAAATACCTGCACTGAAAGTGTCTGGCAGGTACCGCAGACCCAGACAGGCCAGGGAGGGCCGGAAACCACCCTTGTCCGAATGAGGATGAAGGAGAGAGATGGTTCTGGGGAGAAGAAAAGACTCAGCAATCCACAGGCTGAAGAAGGAAAGGAAGGATCAAGCGGGGCGACCTCGACATCACCCTGACCCTCTCTGTGCCTCTAAGACCCCTGCGAACCCTCAGCAGATCCACCAGCTCTACCCACACGGTGGCCGGAGTCGTCCGGGACCTTCGGTCTCCACGGCCGCTGCCACCACCACCTCCTGCATGGTCTCTGACCGTCCCCAGGGATCCTTCTGCTTCGTCTCTTGCCAGCCTGCACTCCGTCCTCCACACGACGGCCACGGTCTTCTTCCCAGAATGCCAAGAGTTCGCACACAAAGCCCTTCAACGGTTTCTCGTGCATTTAGCACAAAATGGCACCCTCCGCTCGCCTCCTCAGGCCCGCCCCACCCTCCACGGGACCCCCAGCCTCCAGCCACAGGGGCCTCCTCATCCCCAGCAGGGCCTCGGCACGCGCTGTTCCCTCTGCGGAGAAACTCTCCCCCTACATCTCAGCTTGCCCCTTCCTGTCAGCCAGCCCGTACCCGCCTGCTGCCTGCTCTCTGAAGACCGAAGGCCCGGCTAGTCAGGCGGACGAGGCCCTTGCTCAGAGAGCTCACCTCACACGAGAAGAACCGCACCCCTCCTCTCCCTACCCCCAGGCACATCCCACCATTCCACCCAGCTTGCTGTTTCCAGAGCACTCCAGTCTACCAAAATTATGTGAGTTTACTGTCTGCCTGGCCCCCCAGAAAGCAAATACTGGACCCAGGACAATACCTCAAGCTCAGGAAGGAGAGTGCAGGTGGGGGTCGGCGAGGGGCAAACTACTGCTCTGATCCCAAGGCTGACCCTGTCTCGCGTCAGTCCTATGGGCACACTCCCCGCCTGGCAAAAGCAGATCCTGAACCTCAAAGGAATGCTTCAAATGGCCAGAGACATCAGAAGCTTATAAGGGAATGTTGCTTGCATATGAAGGTTGGATTCCAAAACACAGACATCATAAATAATTTAACGAGTGTTCACAACATCTGTACCAACCATCAGAAAGTTGATGTCATACTGGCACCTATTACTGCTGCTAAGTCGCTTCAGTCGTGTCCAACTCTGTGCGACCCCACAGACAGCAACCCACCAGGCTCCTCCATCCCTGGGATTCTCCAGGCAAGAATACCAGAGTGGGCTGCGATTTCCTTCTCCAGTATTACTAATACATTATAAAATCTGAAGTAGGAATGCAAAAACCTCCCCCCCTCCCCCCAAACAATCCATGTTATAGTACCCGCGGTCAAGAGAGACACACAGGACAGATGGTGAACAGCCCCGGACTAACCAGGGCAGAATCAGGAAGGGAAGGACCTGACAACCTCCTCGCCTCCTCCCCAGTAGTAGCAAATAGACCTCTCTGGGCATTCCAGCCACTACAGTAAACAGAACTAGTGTTGTCCTTTCAGTGAACAGAAGCTCTAGGGACAGTTCAATTTCCATCACACCTCCCAGTGAAGAAACAACATTCTTAATGTAAACTCTGAACAGCTAACTGCTGGCAGGCAGTTCAGAGAGATGCTACGGAGATCTCTCCGATGAAATGGTCCTTCGCTGGCTGAGCAAATCACCCAGATGTCAGGATTTAAATTATGCAAAATGCATAATCCCAATTAAAGAAATTACATGCGAAAATATGCAAGAGCAAACTTCCTTGCATTAATATTTAACTAGCCTTTTTAAATAGAGCAGGATCTTGTGATCACAAGAACTTCAGTGTATCTGACCTAAACGGAAGCCCAAAATACTCAGGAAGGTTCACCAGAAGGATCTACAAGGGCATTTTTGTTTTTTTTTTAAATCATTTTTATACAGCACGAACGTTAACCCAAGATGAGAAAGCATATGAAAGGATCACTTTAAGTGACGCATTGTAACCCCGAAAGCTCCAATCTGACATCGGCCTTAAACTTCAATCTTATAAAGCTGGCTTCCTCATGGTTCTTACCCACAGATATATGTCCCATATATCCCCACCTCCAGTCTTTGTTCCTGGGGCAGCTCTCTAAATCCTTCCTCTCCTGAGTCCTAGCCATCCTTCCCCTCCCCCAGGAAACACCTAGAGTCTCCTCACGTCCACAGCGGATCCTTCCTCTCAATGACCACAGTTATCTGGCCTGATCACTTGCATCTTAGTCAAAAATGACTAGTGTCTTTACACCCATGCCCTGCTTGACCAGTAGGTCAGTCAAGGAGTTTTTAAAAACACCATGCCTGACCCCTGCAGGGGCTTCCCTTGTGGCTCAGCTGGTAAAGAATGCCTGCAATGCAGTAGACCTGGGTTTGATCCCTGGGTTGGGATGAGCCCCTGGAGAAGGAAACTGCTACCCACTCCAGTATTTTGCTTGGAGAATTCCATAGACTGTATAGTCCACGGGGTCGCAAAGAGTCAGACATGACTAAAGGACTTTCACTGACCCCTGCAGTTCCTTTCAGTAAGCATCTCATTTAAAGCTGGACCTGGTAAGGGTATTTTCTTAAGTTCCCAGGTATTTCGCATCCATAATTTTCTGTATTCCCAGTAGGAATGAGCCTCTGATCTGCTGGGTGCACTCAGAATTTCTGAAGGGTTAAGTGCTGTACTTCATTCTCCAGCCAGCAGAAGAATCTGCAACTCGTTCAGCTCACACGTACGAGCATCTGCTACTACCTGCCAGGTCAACTTAAAGCTGTCTGCTATATTATACAGAAAATGTCTTCAGCTTCTGTTTCAAATGTGTGTGAAGGATGTACCAATGATTCGAGTGTGTGTGTGTCTATGTGTGTTAGCTTGGGCTGCCATAACAAAATACCACGGACTAGATGGTGTAGACAACAGAAATGGACTTTTCACAGTTCTGGAGGTTTAGAAGTTCAAGATTAAGATGTTACCAAGAAGTTTTATTCTGGGGCTCCTCTCTTGGCTCACAGAGAGCCGTCATCTCACTATGTGCTTTCATGGCCTTTCCTGGGTGTGTGCGCACCATGCGGGGGAGAGAGAGGTAAGGCCACAGGCTTCCTGGATTAGGGTCCCTTCCTTATGACTTCATTTATCCTTTCCTTAATTTCCTTCTAAAGGCCTTACCTCCAAATAGAGTCACACTGGGAATCAGGGTTTCAACAAACAAATCTTGGAGGGACAAAATGCAGTTCATGGCACGGTTTGTGTGTCTAATATATACATCATATACTTATAAATATAAAATATATTATAAATGCAATACATGTATTGAGGTAGATAGGAGAGACAAGAGAGATACTGAGCCTAGTAGAGATGTCTCATGCAAATTAGAAACAGATTATTGTCTCTGGGCAGTTTTTTCTTTATACTTTTTCACTTTCCCAATTTTCTATAACAAACACACTTATAATAATACAATTCAGGTAATAAAGAGTTTTTAAATAAAATAAAGGAATATACTTCCATATGAAATTTCTTAAACTTAATTTACTTAATTTATTCCAATTTATCTCATTTAAAATATATTTTAAATAATCTCAAGTAATCTCCAAGGCCGAGTTTTACCGTATGTTGTGTAACATTCTGAAGCTGGAATTCTAAAATGACAAGACAAAAATGCATCAGCCAAACTGAAAGCCCATAGATCATTTCTCCAAATGCCCTCAATATGGAAAATCTGCCCACAGCTAACATACTGAGTAGTGAAAAGCTGATAGCTTTCCCTCCAGGATCAGGAACAAGACAAGGAAAAAGAAATAAAAGGCATCTAAACTGGAAAGGAAGAAATAAAACTGTCTTTATGTTCAAATGATATAATATATATAGAAAACTCAAACTCTACCAAAAAAAATGTTATAATTAATAAATAAATACAGTAAAGTTTCAGGACACAAGACCAATATACAAAAATAAGTCACATTTCAATACCCTAATAACAAACTTTTAGAAAGAGAAATTAAGAAAACTATGACATCTACCTTGTATCAAAAATAACAAAATAACTTAAGAATAAATTTAACCAAGGAGGTAAAGGACCTGTACACTGAAAACTGTTAATGAAAAAACTGAAGATACAAATAAATGAAGAGATATTCCATTCTTATGGAATGGAAAAATATTGTCAAAATTTACAGGTCCATTCCACTCAAAGTGATCTTCAGGTGCAATGCAATTCCTATCAAAATTCCAATGGCATTTTTCATAGAAATAGAAAAAAACAATCCTAAAATTTGTATGAAGCCACAAAAGACTGAACAGCCAAAGCAATCTTGAAACAGAACAAAACTAAAGAAGGCATTACACTTCCTGACATCTAACTACAATTACAAAGCTACAGTAATCAAAACAGTATGCTACTGGCATAAAAACACACACACAGATCAACAGAACAGAATAGAAAGCCCAGAAATAAACCCACACACAAGTGGTTAATTAATTTATGATAAAGGTCCCAAGAATATGCAATGGGGAAAAGACAGTCTCTTCATTAAATGGTGCTGGGAAAACTGGACAGTCACATGTAAAAAATAAAGCTAACCGCATACTTTACAACATACCCAAAAATAAATTCTAAAGACAAACATAAGTCCTAAACCATAAAACTCCTTGAGGAAAACACCGAGGGTAAGCTCCTTAACATCAGTCTTGGCATGATTTTTTTGGGACATGACAATCAAAAGCAAAGGCAACAAAAACAAAAGCTCAAGAGTTCACAATGCTGCTAACAACAGTGTGTAATTTAAAACTTATGAACTGTTTCTGTCTGGAATTGTCCCTTTAATATTTTCAGACTGAGGCTGACCACAGGTACTAAAACTTTAGAAAGCAAAACCACAGCTAAGGCAGGACTACTGTACATGAAAAAGTGTTCAACATCACTAACCATCAGGGAAATGCAAACCAAAACCTCAATGACATCACCTCCCACTCCTTAAAATGGCTATTATCAAAAAGAAACAAGTGTTGGTGAAGATGTGAGGAAAAGGGAACCCTCGTGAGCTATTCGTGGAAATGTAAATTGGTACAGCCACTATGGGAAACAGTACTTTTTTGAGGAGGTTTCTCAAAAAATTACAAACAGAACTACCATATGATCCAGCAATTCCACTTTTGGGTATTTCACTGAAGGAAATGAAAACAGGGTTTTAAAGAAATATCTGCAGTATCCATAATCACTTCAGTATTACTTATCAAGGCCAAGATATGGAAACCTAAATGACCATCAGCACATGAATGGATAAAGAAAATGTGATACACACACACACACAAAGTGAACAACTATTGGCCAAAAAAGGAAGGAAACTCTGCCATCTGCAACAGTAAGAATGGACCTTGAGGGCATCATGCTAAGTGAAATAAGTCAGAAAAAGATAAACACTATATGATCTCATCCATAAGTTGAATCTAAACGAACCCAAGTAACAGATACAGAGATCAGACGGGTGGTGGCCAGGGATGGGGGTGGGGGGTGAGGCGAAATGGGTGACAGTGATCAAAAGGTACGCATTCACAGAAAGTATCAGTACACAGGCTACAGGGATGTAACGTGCAGCCTGGTGTCTCAAGTTAACAACACTGCGCCATATAATCAAAAATTTCTAATAGGGTAAATTTTAAAGTTCTCATTATGAGAAAAAAAAAAATGTGTACCCAAGTGAGATGATGGATGATAACCAAACTTACTGTGGTAATCACTTGGTATTATATACATATATAAAATCATCATTTGTACACCTGAAACTAATACAATGTTTCTGAATCAATTACATTTCAATAAAACTGGGGAGAAAACAAACAAAAAGAAGGACAACCTTCCAGTGTCCAGAAGCTAAAGGAACTTTCAGTCACCCTTTTATCAGCAGAAATCACACCTGAAAGACCTATTAATGCTTTCAGAAAAATTTACCATCCTCCACAGGCATCATGATTACAGTCTTGAAAATAACATTTAAAACTCTATGTAAGAACTAGTAAGGGTGCCTCTGCATGAAGTTGTGATGTCACATGGCATCTGGATGCCTAGCTCTTAATTAAGCAAGAAATCAACCAGTATTAAAGCAAAGATCCTCAAGTTTGCAAGCTTCTTTGTATTATTCTGTCACATAAAGTAGAAAGATTTAAAAAAAAGAAAAGAGGAGGTGGTCTCCAATCAGTGAAAAGTTAACTCCAGCAGGACTTGATGCAGAAATTTTGCTTGTTTCAGTGTCGGTATCAGAAGGAAATACAGAAAAATGGAAGAAAGAAACCGAGAGAGAGAGGAGGAACAAGAGGAGGAGAACAAAAAGGAGGAAAAGAAAAAAGAAAGGAGCCAACTTCTGGCTTCCCACAATCTCCTTCAAGGAGGTGCTCACGTCAAGCATCCTGGTAAGTCAGTAAAGACACCCCCAGGGAATGGCTCACCACTTCTCCTAGTTCATAATAAAACCTGCTTTTTATGGAGAAGAGAGCGTGCACACCTCTTTTGTCTAGTAACTTAACATCCACCCTACTCACCAAAACCCAGTGAGTCTAATGAATCAGACAGTTCGGACAGTTCCATACACTGTGAGAAGTGCTGGCCTGTCAAGTGCACACCCTGGTACAGAGATGAGTTTCTGCCCTGGCCATGCAGTAAAGTCAGGGACAAGAGATGTGACCAGGTACTTAATGAGGGACTAGATAAACCCCCCTCCAGGAATCCAAGGAGTTAATATTTTCCAACTGGTCTGCCACTCAAATCCCACCCTATGAGAGTTCATGTCCTTCATATCGTAACTTTACACGGACACCAATCCCAAAAGACCAGCACCTCCTCCCTCAGTCAATTTAGCAGGAATATATGTGTATGTCTTGGTTGCATAAATACTTTTATGGTCAACAATATTTCACACAAGTATTCCTGTAAGTGATACATTATACTTGGAAACATTATTAATATACCTTTAGTAAGATAAATTGCACGGTAGATCAAAAGGGCACATTCACTCAGATTATGCAAGAGGAGGACTTTCAAAAGCCCAAACAAGAATTTGAACACTGCTTGCACAGGCCCCAATAGTTTACTAAAATATGAAACATAACCCACTTGAGAAAGAGAAATTACATATGAAAGCATTTTACAAGTAAAACATGTGGCCAAGGTTATAGAATTGTTCAAGGAAACTTGAAATTCAAGATAAAAAATTGTGTTTCCTGATCTAGTCTGTTCAAAGTAAACAAAATAAAAGGTACACACGTGACATTTACCAATCACATACTTCAATTATTTTTGCTAGTAAATGCCACACCCACCACTTATCTATCAACATCTAACTTCTCATAATCGACAGAGTCAAAAGGAACCAAACAATCCTTTTCTAAGCCATCACAAAATCTAGACCATAAAATCCTCGTCCTTCATTCACTACAAAGCCATTTACATATTGGCAATCAGATGCAATCTACTTTGGGAAACCAACAGTGTCTTCCACAGTTAAATACTATCTATACCATGTGGCCCAATATTCCACCCTCAGTGCTGGCTCCCCAACACCAGTCAAAGGCCCCATCAGGCCAGCTGCCTGGATTGGTACTCTCCACGGGCTGAGAAGGAGTTTTACAGGGACTTCCCTGGAGGTCCAGTGGTTAAGAGTCTGCCGTGCAATGCAGGGAACACGGGTTCGATCATTCCCCCAATCAGTCCAAGTACAAACAATTTTCCAGTCCTGGCGAGGTGTCACCTCCCTTTTCCAGTGATCTGTCATGGTTCATATCAATGCTTAGAACAAACCCAGCCATCGCAAGCATTAAGGCTCTGTTCTGCTGCTATACTCTGTTTAAAATAACGGAGAAGTGTGCTGTCTACTTAAAAATTTCCACCCCAAATGGGTAACATCTCTTTCTTTGCTCTAAAGTACATAAACTTGTATAACCTAGAAAACAGAAATTTACAGCAAATGCCTCAGTCACAAGAGCAGATAAGGAACAGTTTCTTTTGATATTAAGTTAGCACCAGGAATTCACTCTGGGCAATTTTGTAAAAGATGAAACAACAAAGTACATATAAATTTTTAAACTGTGTTACTGTGCTTTTGCTGAGTAACAAACTATCACAAACTTGGTGGCTTAAAGCAACACAAACGCACTGCATACGGCTTCCACAGGCCAGGAGACCGCACGCGGAGCTTTCTCCGCTCCGGGTCTTGCAGGGTCACAATCAAGGCTCAGGGTCCTCTCTGAGGCCCACTCAGGATGGTGACAGAGCTCCTTACGGCTGCAGGACTGAAGTCCCCATTTTTGGTTTTTTACTGACTGTAGGCGAGGGGTCACCCTCAGGTCCTAGCCAAGTGGCCATGACAACATGACAACTTACTTCGAAGTCAGCAGGAGAATCTCTCTTGAATCTGCTAGGTCAGAGCCTCATATAACGTAACACAATCTGGGGAGAGACACCTCCTCATATTCATGGGTCTCATTCGCCTGCACCAAGTGTAGATGTCACACAGGGAATACACAACAGGAGCAGGGATCCTGAGCCAACTTAGGACCCGGCCTCCCACAGAATGAATAAAGGGAAGTTACTTCTTGAAGGTATTTACAACTTTAAAACCTGGTACTTTTTTTTTTTTTCCTTCTGAGACACTTAAAATCTGAAGTTTCACAGAACTAAGATTAGTTAAACCTAAGTTTTTTCCCAATAAGAAAATAACCTAGATTCTTTCTACTGTTTTCTACAAGCAAAGAAAAAATTGTATATATACCCAGTTGCAGTTAAGCAAATTATTTGAAGGAATATTCAGTTGCAGGAAGAAAATTCTCCTTTCTATTTTGTCTGTCCTAAAAATACTCTCAGTCCATCCTTCCTCATTTAACTGACATGCCTCTTACAGAGGCAGCATTGTCAATGGATTAGAGTCTGATCCTCCCTCTCTCATCTTTTTTTAAAAAACAGTAACCATAAGTAGTTTCTTTTCATCTAGCACTATTAAGCATTAAGTCAATCAACTTTATAACTTTTTAATCTTCATTAGAAAAGTAACAGAATGTATAACTATTACCCACCTAGAACAGAGACCAAAGTCTATCTTTTCACTGAAGTGTAAGCTCCTTGAATTCCGGGGGACTCATTTATTGTTGAATTCAACATAGCCCCAGGCATACACTCCTTTTCTCATCTTGAATTTCAACACGGGACTAACAAAGGCTGTTAACTTGGCACTGAGAATAGGAAAAGATATTATATTCTTTTCACCCTTTTATGCATAAATTTATGTATAAATAGAGGATTATGCAGAATAGAAACTATAACAACAACCCGCAGTGTTCATCAATCAAAGAAAGGATATCTTCTCCAGCTTTGCAAATTCTTCCTCCTGGAATCCTGCAACACTGTTTTATAATTAACATACTTATGTGCCCAAGAGGGAAAAAAAAAAAGAAATATTTACCAAGTTACAGTCATTTCCACAGGAGTTCACTGAGGTCAGGACTATGCCCACACCTCCCTGCACCTGCCATGGTTTCTGGCACGCACACACACACAGTAGGCATTTTATCATTGTTTGATGACTATCGTGGGTTCACATAAGATGTGACGAATAACATTAGTAGGACAAGAGATGTCAGCTCGATCTGAAGACACTGCTTAAGGAGCCATTTTGCTGCAGTTCTGCTGTTTTTGCTATTGCTGGTTTGTTGAGCAAGGATGAGATGATGCTGGGGCGGCACCCGCTACAAACACAAAGACTGGAGAGCTGCGGCTGCGCGCTGTTGTGTCTTGGTCAGTCCTTGGGTCCCTCCTCAGAATTACATCACAGGGCTCCCGGACACTGTCTATTCACAGGCACTCCACGCTTGTGCTGAGCAGCAGCAGGGCGCTCTCATCCCACCTCCTGGATCCAATCCCGGGCCCCCACTCACGACCCGTGACCCCAGTGAGCTCCCTAGCTTGCTCTCTCAGCTTTACAGAAGCAAGGATAACAGACACGTTCACGTTCACGTTTCTCTCAGAATGCATGTGAGTCCACCTAAGATGGCAAACTGACTCATCCCAAACCACGCAGTGCCTGTTACAACCAGGTTAAAGTTCACTAAACGTTACGTGCCTATCGCTTCATCATTAAAACAGGTTATTTCTCAGGGCTAAATCTCCCTTCGAGAAACAGTGCTCTCTACTGAAATGGCGTGGTCCTCTCAGAGACAGCTTTGTCTAACCTTGTCCCGTGTTTAGTGGTGTTCCCATGATGTTCTCAGATCTGCTTTTTAAAATTACCAACAGATTGTGTTATTCCAACTTTTTTTTTTTTAATCAGTAGCATACCCAGAACAAAATTCAAACTGTGAAAGGAGTGTGCAGTGTAACATCACCCTTCAGCCCTACACCCCAGCCAAGCCGGGTCCTCCCCCAGACACAGAGGCAGAGGCGAAGGCGTCACCACTGCTGCGGCGGCTTCCCTTTCTGCACACAAGAGGAGGTGCAGAGCGGGTGCCGCCCTGGCCCTTGCTCTCCCTCTCCACTTAACCATATCTCTGGAGCTCATTTCACATCAACATGTAAAGAGCTTCTTGAGGTTTTATACGCTTACATAAAATTCCGTTGTGTGGATAAGCTCCAATTTACTTAACCTGTCGTCTTTTCACAGGCATTTAAGAGGCACTCAGAACCTTTCAGTTGCAGGCTACTGCCAATATCATGCTGAGATGAACACCATTGTATGTACAATGAACCGCCAGTGCTGGCTGAGGGAAAAGAGAGACATCCACAACTGAGTCTCATGTACACATCAGAAACTATGCAGAACCCCTCCTCAGGGCTTGGGTTCTAAATGAGCCAAGTTCTACACTAAATTGAGACCAAAAAACCTCCTGTGTTTCCAGAGGCCAACTGGACAGGTGCTAGTTATCATATGTGCATTTATTATGGTTTTGGAGGGGGAGAATAAATTTATTTAACGTTACTGTGTATGTATACATACACATGTATCCATATATGTGTGTATGTTTCCCTTAATCTGAAGTCATTCTAACCAGACTCTACCAGAATTAATGCAAATATACTTTTAAGTGAGCAACTGGAATAACAAACAGAAGTCACAAGCTGCTGAGAATTCCAAGTGCTGTAAAATGTCCTAAGGAGCAGCCTTCATGGCTCTTTGGGCTTCAGTGGTAAAGAATGCACCTGCAAAGCAGGAGCCTCAGGAGATGGGGGTTCGATCCCTGTGTTGGGAAAATCCCCTGGAGGAAGGCATGGCAACCCACTCCAGTGTTCTTGCCTGGAGAATCCCAAGGACAGAGGAGCCTGGCGGGCTGCAGTCCACGGGGCCGCAGAGTCAGGCACGACTGAGCACACGCACGCACAGACTCACTGCTGTGTCCCATTTTCGCCCACCTGCATGCTGAGGGGAGGACAGGGAAGCCTGGCTGGCTGCAGCCCACGGGGTCGCAGAGAGGTGGGCACGGCTCACAGACTGAACAGCAACAAACCACAGCTGCCAGTCAGGGCAGGCAGGCCAGGTCCTTCTTCACAGACTCACAGGTCCAGAGGGGAGCGAGTCAGGGTGATACACGCACACTTTCACAATAAGCACAGAGAACAAACACAAGCATTCAGAAACTTTAAGAGCAATTAAAGCAATTTTATGAGTATTGAATTTAATAATAAAATACTGGGATTTGTATTTTTGTGTATGTCTTAATTTCCATTTTATTATTCTAGTAATTCATTCTAGAACTGTATTTTATATAAGTACCAGTGGCCAATAAAATTTTATATTAAAAAATGTAAAACACCCCTGCATTTGACTATGGACAGAACCAACAATCTCCTCTTTCTGGAAATCCTGCCAGAATGGGCAGCTTACAGGAGAGGACCAGTCTGTGGACCAAATCCTGATGTCACCAGTGCCCCAGACAGAGTGGGAACGATGAAGTGAGGGAAGGAGGGTCTAGTCTTCCATTAAAACAAAACCCTGTGGATCAATTAAAGAGAAAACAAACAGGAATGCTGGAAGGCCATGCCTTTGCCAAAAGGTAAATTCAAAAGCTGAGAAGAAACCATCAGAGCGGGTCATTTTAACGAGAACAGTGTCGAACACCAGCCAATTCCAACTTCAGCTGCCCTGTGGTCTCACCAAAACCCCAGACTGGGGTTAGAGTCCACTTTACTCGGTCTAAGACGCCGCTGCCTGGCGTGGCAGGCGTTCGTCAGACGTCACAGTGGCCCCGGGGCTGCGGCAGGACCAGGTGGCAGCTCTGCAGCACCACCCTGATGCCACTGATGCCCACCATGGGAACCTACGTCCGCACCCTCACATGCCACTATGACACGGTCAGCTCCTCCGGGCCTAATCCAATTAAAACAGAGTCAAGTAACAGAAATCTAAACACTTGTAACAATCCCTTAAAATACACTATACCCTTAATTTAGTTTAAAAAACAGAGAGAAATAGAATATGGCTACCAATCTCCAGTCACCTAAAAGGTCCATGAGCTCTAAGTGCTATACAGAGAAAACACTGATCTAATTCCTAAGGATCGTACCACTCAAATCCTAACTATTGCATCGATTTAGGCTTAAGACTTCAGGAGGCATACTAGGTAGGATGGTGGGTTCCTGAAGACTTGATAGCTGTCAAGCGCTCCCAAATAAAACTTGCAAGCAAACTCAAGAAAACATTAGAAAGTCAAAAAAAAAAAAAAAATCACCCTTACACTGAATTAAATCCACCCACATTCACCAACTTCATTCTTGCACTAAGAACAAGAACCTGGTCTTTTAAAACTTGACTTTCAGAGTTCCAGCACAGATCAGACACTCAAACTCAAAATAAATGCCACTTACAGATTAAGCAGCACTGTAAATCCTTCAAATCATGGACTGTGCATGAAAACAGAAAAAGAGGAAAATGTTTAATGCATCTCTTTAGGGGGTTATCTGACCTACCTTAGATGGGGACCACTTAGAACATCTTTTCATTTTTTCTTCCTCTTGCTCTAAAAGATTAACTATGACCAAGGAATTCCACTCTGCAATTAGACAGCAGAAGAAAGCTGCAGATAAGTAATAAATCACAGAGACTCGTTCTAATGTGAATACATCTCAATGTTTCTGATGAACTTCTTGAATTAAGATCAGAGGTCTGCCCTCAACTTCATAATCACAGGAAGCAGGTGAAGGGGTCCTGGAGGGTGACCTGCACTTTCACTGAAGGAAGAAAAAGTGTGCAGAAACATACACTGGAGAAGTCCATTAAGAATGTCCACCTCGAGTCCAAAGCTCCTGGCTTCTGATGCAACTGCTGAAGCTAGAGGCTTCCACTCTCACCTATGTCCATGCTGAAAGCTAATGAAAACACAGAAAGAAATGCAAACTGACACTTTGGAATTCAGAAATATTGGCAATGATGGGTCACATCCTGAGAGAGATTTCTATCACGGAATTATGGACAGTTAAGTGTCTGAGTAAAAAGAAAGACTGCCTCTCCATTCCACCACTGCCAATTCTTGGCGAGGAACCTCCTTTCTGAAGCAGCCTAAACTATTTCATCATCCCAAGCCAGCCGTCCTCCAAGCTAGTGCTCTTTATGCATTCGTTGTCACCCGCAGCCGGGATGGAAGGAACAAGCCACTGTCTGCTCTATCTTGGCACAGGATGGAGGGGACATGCAGAGACGGGGCTACCCACGCAGTGTCAGGCTGCAGCTCTGCCCAGAGGGAGCATACCGATATCTCCATTTATTTTAGAGAAATCCTCAAGTCATCCCACAAAACACAACGGGAATACGCTATCCCCCCTCCAGAAAGGCAAGCTGAGCTAGGACCAATGACTGGAAGACACCAAGAATCTGGCAAAGGGCAGTTCACACAAACCAGGCCTTCATCTTGTGTCTGGCAAAGTATTCTAACAAAGAAGGAGGAGGGCAGTGTTGGGGACCAAAGAAAACCCCCAAACAGGTAAAAGCCATAACGAACAACAAGCTCAACTAACCACAGACATAAGTAGCAACACTATCACAAGGTAAACCCACGCAAACCAACATCACAGACAACAAACAAACGACGAGAGAGGCAACAGAGTCAACACCAGGGACCCTCCTGCAAACTGTGAAGAGTGAAGAGATGAGAGCAGTGTAGGGAGAGATGACCAAGAGAGAGGAAGGAAAATGGAAAATCTGTGTTAAAGGCAGACAAGAGAACAGATGACAGGGAAGCTACAGAATCAATGGAAAGACGCTGAAAGGAGGCAGCACCTAAGAGGAAAAGGTCTCTCGGAGTAAGAGGGCAAAAGGAGAAGAATTGTGTTTAAATTTTTAATTAAAGAAATACACTTTAAAATCCCACACGTTATCAAAATAAAAGGGAAGGACATTTACAAAGGAAAAAAGCATTAGGCTGGTAACAGGAATTACCCATGGCAATAGTGAATTCCAAAACCTAAGAAAGTGGCCTTCACAACTTCTCCAGGGGAGAAGATCAAGAACAAAAAAAATTCCACACCCACGTGGTCCTTCCATTTGCAGAAGTAGCAGAAGCACCAAAAAAAGACAGTCTGCAAACTCACTGCAAGATGATAAATCAGAGATGATCTAAACAAAAAAACGTAGACTGGATATGGGCAATTACAGGCTAAAATGAGCAGTGACAAGCATGGAAACCATTCAAAATCAAGACTGTTCTTATCAACTGTTGGAAGGAAGGTTATAAAAACGGTATTTGCATGTCAAAACAGAAAGGTAAATTAAACAGAATTATTAATTTAGAATATAAAACGTCCAATTAATTTAGAATATAAAACGTCCATCAACAGCAGTAAAATGAAATGGCACATGGTGGGGGCAGGGGGAATAATTACCAGAAAAAGTAGGTGCTAGAACTAAACTGAGTTCGCATAATTTAGTTCAACAAACATTCACTGGGCACCACTGTGAGCCAGGCCCCACAGTACACGAAGGGGAACCAGAAACACAATCTTCAAAGAGAGTGACTATGAGACTGAACTGCCGAAATCCTAGAAAAAAAAGTTTACGGTGGTTTAAAAACAAAAACAAAAACAAAACAGGAAAACTTCTACCTTTCAGGAAAGGAAGTTTTATAACTGATATACTGCAGGAGGCTCGGCCATGGTACAAGAAAAGCAGACAGAAATGTTTTAAAATTCTAAATGCAATCCCATCTACTTTCATATTAATCTGTGGTCAAGTTCACTTGTATTTGAGTTTTGACCTCTTTCTACTTTACAGCCTTTTACTGGTTTAGACCATAAAGGAAATAAATATGAAGGCAGGAGAGACACTGACACCCCCACACACACCTTGGGGTCAGTGTCTGTACAGGCTAGGACCAGCACCACAGCATAAACGCTTTAGGAGCAAGCCCCAGCTCTACCACCCAATGCTGGCACACACGGCTCAGACACCCATCAGGTTTCCCCCAGTGAAAACACCCAACATCAGGTGACTGGCTTCAAGTCGGCAGTGTCCTACTGCAGAAGCTTTCCCAGCACGAGGCAAGGGGCAGGAGAGCCAGCGGGCCAGGGGCCTGCGACCACATTTGCAAACACCTGCGCGTCAGACCTGTCCCTCTGCTCCAGCGGCCTGGTGACAGCTCCGTCGTGATTAGTGCTTTCATTCCCGCCTGGCTTTCTCAAGGGGATGTGCTGTCTCTCTCCTTGGGCTCTGCGGTCATCAGAAACAAGGAGAGCATCTCACTGGGGTTTCTAATCCCAGCACCGAACACTGCCTGATATCTGGTACAGCCTCACCCGTGACATGGGGCTGGGCTGAGCTTTAAGTGAGAAGAGACGCATGACATTTGGAAACATACAGCATTTCAGATCTACAATACGACTGACAGGAGTTCAATCCTGAAGAGACTTGAACATGCCATTCTTTGGAGAGAAACAAACAGGAAAACGGTGTGAGCGCGTTATAGCTTTCTGTTTTCCACCAAAAAACACTGCAGTTCGTTTTCAGTGACAAGTAATGTGAGGATATGAACAGTGTTGCAGGGCAGTCTGGATGGTAACAGTGTCATCTCCTGCATGCCTGCATCTTCTCAGACAGCTTTGGGTCAGTCAAAAATCATATATCCATGTTTCTTCCACATTATGTAGAAAATAAACCTGTCAGCACATACTCTGCAAGCTGCTTTCCAAGCTCACACAGAAAGAAAAATACAAATGAGAAGGACTGAAATAGAGCAAGTCAATTAGCATCTCATGTGGCTCACGTCTTCAGGGAAAACATTTCTATAATTGTAACTTCCTTATTTGGCCCTCTGATGGGAGGCATTTATAGCAGCAAATGCAAGATGCCCGCTAGACTTGAGAGACATAAAAATACATTTCCTAGAATAATGAGGAGCAAGAAAAACAACACAGCCCCTGTCGCCACTCAGAAAGTTTATGAAGCATACACAACTGCGCTTTGCTTGGTGTTTAAATTCTACTGACGGTGATTCCCAATCAATCACAAATGACCCCTAAATCCCTCTCTAAAGTTGCCTGATGACTTCTTTCTTTGGATCATTATGCCACTAGCATTAAACTGAAATAATTATCACCACGCAAAAAATAAACATAAAAGATAAAAGAAATCCTTATTTCCCAAAATATTTTAGTCAAGTTCATTTAAATCCCTATCTTGTGAACTTGGCAAACGGAAGATAAGATATGGAGGAATCATTAGAGAAACTCTGTCTCATGTTCACAGCATCCAGATTCTAGTTGTGAAGATCACACACCCAGGGCACACAAAACGTCCCCACAGATGTCTGCAGTAAGGTTTGGGAACGGCTACTATTTTATTTGCACCTTGGTTTCATTTTGCTTTAATGTTCAGTATTTTAAAATAAGCTCACAGATGATGAACCTGGAGTGAAGTTATTATATGGAGTGAAGTAAGTCAAGTACCGAATATGAACACATATACATGGAATTTAGAAAGATGGGACCAACAATCCCACATGCAGGGCAGCAAAGGAGGCACGGATGCAAAGAACAGACTTCTGGACTATATGGGAGAGGCAAGGGTGGGATGATTTCAGAGAACAGCACTGGAACATGTACATTACCACGTCTGAAACAGACGACCTGTGCAACTTCCATGCATGAAGCAGGGCAGGACAGCCAAAGCCGGGGCCCCGGAACAACACAGGGACACAGCGGGGAGGGAGGTGGGCGGGGGCGCGGGATCCGGGGACACGTGTACACCTGTGGCCGATCCGTGCTGACGGATGGCAAAAACGGCCATAATACTGCAAAGTAATTATCCCCCAATTAAAATAGTTAATACTGCCAATAAAAAAAATCCAGCTCACAAGTTTACTTATTTTAAAAGGAATACAGAGGATCTATCTGGGTTTGGGAGGAGTACGGGAATTGCCCACAACTGAATCCTCCCATTTCTCCTAAAAGCCACGAAAACCAAGTAGAAGGAACAAAGCCTCTTAGGATGCCTACTTCAAATAATGTGAGGATGTGGGGGAGCCAGTGGAGGGGATGGCACCGAAGTGCCCTCTGCGTGCAGAGGAGGGGATGCCACAGGGAAGGACGCGGCGGGCGGGGAGGGGCAGTGAGGAGCAGACCCGGCAACGTGAGACGAGACGGCGCTTACACAGGAGGACGGGGCTCCCCTGGCCTGCAGCTGCTCCGGCAGGCCTGACAAAGGCAGGGACAGCAGGCAGCAGTGGGAGGCAGACGGAGGAGGCGTGGAGGGCGACAGGAGAGCCACGAGCCAGTGCCTCGTGGCAAAGAAGCTGCTCTTTCAGGAGCAGCAGCGGAGATAGTAGGCTTTTCTGAAAAACCAGAAGGCTTCTCTAAGCCCCCTAGCCTCACAGGATCCTGATGCTAGTAAGTAGCTCAGGAAAACACAAATAATTCCAATAAGAACAGAAAAGCAAGTAAAACTGCCACATCTACTATTGAAAAACAAAATTATTTCTCAGCAGAAGAAAATTCACCAGAAAAACCCAGCTGCAATGCCAGAAGGTGGCCATAAAACATTCCAGGAATTCAAAGAAATGACTAGACAACAACAGGAAGAGAAAAGATGTACGGAACTCAGGGGGGATGAAAAAGAAAAAATAACTAAGAAATTAAGACAATTATTTGGCCCTTAAATAAAACATTCTCTTAACTTCGCTAACAGAAATACAAATCAACACTACAACAATCTATTTCATATATCAGACTGGCAAAACTTTATAGTCTACAACACACACCATTGACAGGCTGTGGAAAAAGCAAAATGGTACCCCCTCTAAGGAAAAGAACTAGATTAATTTATCCTTGACTCAAGAATTTCACTTCTCGAATTTTATCCTATGAATTCAAAGGAAAAAGTATGAGCTGATTTTCTCACACAACATATACACACACACACACACACAAATTACTCAGTTATGCCTTACAATATTGCTTACATTCCAAAAGGTTAAAGAAAAAAATGCTCAGTAATATAGAACTCTTGGGGCCAATCGACATTGTACTGGATATACAGTGTGATACACTGTTATCACAGTATACTGAATACTGTGATACAGTATATCCATGCACATAAGGATGTACTGTGCAGCTATTAAAAAAAATGAGGAAAATCTATTAAGGAGAACTAGGATACACGAATAAAATAAGATGTAGAACAATGTATATATTTTCTGGTCTTATTTTTTGTAAAAAGTGTGGAGAATAAAAACATATTCATATTTGCTTTCCAAAAGCATAAGGCATATTCATATATTCCTATTTTCCAAAAGAAAACCTTGAAAGATAAATAACTAATAAAAAGTTACTTATGGGGAAAAATAAAAGATTTATCTACATTATCTTTCTATATTAGTTTAGATTAAAGAATTGTATAAATATACTATATAATAAACACATATATGCATATATATACATTTTATTTACATATAACATATAATATGCAAATATATGTATAATTTAAATTTTCAATCCTAAAACTGAAAACAAACTGAAATAAATGAATTCCATCATTCATCAAAATGAAAACATAACCACATAAACAATTAGTCATCATTTCAAGCAAACATGTAACACAGAATTCTGACCATAAACCCTCCTTAACAGAAAGCATTCTAAGGGTAAAAGACCTACAAATTTATTTTAAATGACATTCATTAATTTTATTATTAGCTGTAATATTAGCAACGCTGTATTGAAAACAGCTTTCTAATCAAATAGTAAATAGATTAAATCAAATAAATAATGTGTCAATGGTCTTAGGAATCAAGATTTTCAGTTAAAGGTAAAGACATATAATTATGAGATCAAGCAAGTTAAACACAAAAACTATATTTACTAAGTAGTTTACAAGCCACAGCCCCTAGCAGCAAGGAGCAAGGTCCATCTCTAATGCAGTTCATCACCAACAGGAACTGAAGTCACCTAAAGAAAGGGCTGGTTTCCACTCTCGGACAGAAAAGGTTCACTATGTGCGTGGGACACCTTGTTCTGGCAGAGATAAAGTTTTCAAAGATACATAAAGTTATATAGGAACACTGGTTGAAAAACACCACAAACAAAGTTCTCTTAAAGCTGTGAGAGATTGCACATCAAAAAATAATAATAATAATGATCGTAGTTGACTAAATGCACTGCAACTAGGAAATCCCATATTCTATAATAATAGTCAACAAAAGAGAAAGCTTAGACTTCCCTGGTGGTCCAGCGGCTTCCCCGGTGGCTCAGAAGGTAAAGCATTTGCCCGCAATGCGGGAGACCCGGGTTCAATCCCTGGGTCGGGAAGATCTCCTGCAGAAGGCAATGGCAACCCACTCCAGTTTTCTTGCCTGGAAAATCCCATGGATGTAGGAGCCTGGTAGGCTACCATCCATGGGGTCGCAAAGAGTCAGACACAACTGAGCGACTTCACTTTCTTTCACTTTTCCTGGTGGACCAGTGGTTAAGACTGTACTTCCAATGCAGGGGTAGGGTTCAATCCCTGCTCAAGGAACTACGATCCCACATGCTGCATGGCCAAAAAATATATAAAAAGCCAGGTGTAGGCAAGGAAAAAGTTGGAGGTTGGGATTAACACATACACACTTCCATATATAAAACAGATAACCAATAAGAACCTACTGTATAGAACAGGGAACTACACTCAGTATTATGTAAGAACCTGCAAGGGAAAAGCATCTGAAAAAGAACATGTACATATATGGATGTGTGTGCAGCTGAATCACTGTACTGTACGCCTGAAACTAACACAACTTTGTAAATAACGACAACAAAACTTTTCTTTAGATAAAAGAAAAAGCCAGCAGGGGGCGGAGGGGGGGCTGACCTTATTTGTCATCATTTGAAACAGCTATGAAACTAACTCCTTACCTTAAAAAAATGTCAACTACAGAAAAAAAACTTATGTACTTATCCTGCCTTTTCAGAAGATCTAAATGGGCCCTGGTGATAAGGGAAAGCTCAGCTTTACAGGAAGAAGGCAATGGCACCCCACTCCAGTACTCTTGCCTGGAAAATCCCATGGACGGAGGAGCCTGGCAGGCTGCAGTCCATGTGTTTGCTGAGAGTCGGACAGGACTGAGCAAGTTCACATTCACTTTTCACTTTCATGCACTGGAGAAGGAAATGGCAACCCACTCCAATGTTCTTGCCTGGAAAATCCCAGGGATGGGGAGCCTGGTGGGCTGCCGTCTATGGGGTCGCACAGAGTCGGAAACGACTAAAGTAACTTAGCAGCAGCAGCAGCAACTTTACAGACGAACACTGGTTAGCAAAGGAGAAAGGAATGCTAAACCTAGAAGACACTCTGCAACTTCTAATGAAATCACTGATTCAGGCAAGAATTATCAACTGTTGTCAAAACCAAAAGGTAAACAGTTTATAGGAACTAAAGTGACAACGTATTTTCTTTAATTCCACTCCAGTGTCCAACAAGATTCTGCATACAATAAAAATAAAAATCCAAAAATGATTATTATTCATTTCAATTATTATTTACATGCTATTAATATTTTCATTACTTTGTCTTGGAAAAAACAAGACAAAAGGGCAGCAGGCTAAATTAAGGAGGGTGGAGCTACAAACTGCCTGCCACGACGTCCTATATATTCTTTCTTGTACAGCAGGACAAACTTATGACCTTCATCACATCTTATCTGCCAAAAGAAAGAGGGGGCATGCCTGGCTAAGTAATTCACGGTGTCTGCAAGTTTAAAACAAAACCCTTCCTCAGCAGAGTCCCCCATCTTCCCTGATCCCAAAAGAACAGTCCCCATGGGATTTCACAGAGACCCAAGAATAAGTCCTTGACAACCTCTCATATTAAATGTGTCAACCTGCTTTCTAGGGCATTTCTTACAATGTCCTTCAATACAGCTTAATGGGATGAGGCCAAAAATCAGTTCAACTGAAGCAGTTGTACTGGGAGCTAATTTGATCCAGTCCAGAGATACAATTCTGAAGGTCTGACCTGATACAGAGAAGGATTTCTAAGGATCTAGAATCCAACTCAACACACTCCATTCAGATAAAAACACAGCAGACTTGGATTTCCTCTGGGAGGCCCAGTTTGGAATACACAGCTCTCTGATGCCTAAATTCTCAAACTGACATTAATGCCGTTGCAACAGACTACTTCTCTTTCTTCAAAACAAAAATGCAAACAGAAAAGGGCTTCCAACGATCCTGCTACAAATAGCCTCGTTTTTTCTCTTATTCCAATTTAAAACACATACACATACACACAAACATACACACACGTGTGTGGGTGTGTGCTAAATCACTTCAGTCGTGTCCGTCTCTTTGTGAGCCCATAGACTGTAGCCCACTCCTCTGTCCATGGGATTATCCAGGCAAGAATACTGGAGTGGGTTGCCATGACCTCCTCCAAGGGATCTTTCTGACCCAGGGATCGAGCCCAGGTCTCCTGCATTGTAGGCAGATTCATTACTGTCTGAGCCACCAAAAAGACAAAGATAGGCACTAAAAGAGATCACTAACATCCTAACAGCTAAAATGGAACTAACCTGCCCAAATTATACAACTAGGAACTAGAGCGCCTGGAAGTGGACGGTAAGTAACCTAACCTCAGAGAGCAGGACACCCAACACTACTCTGCACTTCTCTCCGCAGCACACCCTCCTGCAGAACCGTGCGCGCTGTCCCCCCGCTGGCTCGGAAACAGTACAAAGATGGGACCTAACTCGCTTACCGAGTGGTGAGCCGAGACCACTGCGGAGAAGCCAGGGCTCAGTCAGCCGTGGGAATGCCTGCCTCACTACACAGTTCTGGGCTTCAGGAGGACAAGTGTCTATTTCTAAAGCCACAGGGTAAGAACAAGTCTGTGACCCCTGAAGATTCCAGTCATATATCAAGCAAGACACAGAATCATAAATGAGGATAATCCCCCTCTCCTCACCCTATTTCCCCAACTGTTCTCATGTACAGGCCAGTCCAAGCATGGCAAATAAAATGAGTCCTGGGTTTTATTCTTCCCAGTAACGTCTTACTCTTGCTGATAACTCTTGCTGATAAACAACCCTTTACGTTGGTACAGGTTCTGGACAACCTTTGGTCAAATTACACTTCAGGCCTGCAAGAAGGGCCTTTTTCATATGGGTACACGCATATATATACATACACACATACAAATCGTGCCAGTAACCTAATTGTTTCTAAATCTGTGTGCACTGCTGCCAAATGACAATTACACATATTGCGAAAAGGACAGAAAACTAATGTTGAAAGTGTCTGCGAGCAACATCGCAGCCCAGAAATCACAGCCACTGCTCCTTAGCCAAGAGTGAAGACTCAACCGTTGCCTTTGCTCAAATGAGTCACAGACTTGTGATTTCATGTTCTTTGCATCTGCTTTACGAGATGTCAAAAAAGGGGGAAAGGTGGGTACTGAATGCTACCTGCCCTGCAAAGCCTTCACCTGCTTCATCCATAAAAAGCCTGGCGGTGGTTTATGATCCAGTAAGAAACAGCTGAGCAGGCTGGATGTGAAAGCTGTCTAACCTACTAGTTAGGTTTTGTTTTCTACTCTAGTCTCAAGTAGAAAACAAAAAGGATGACGATCCACGCCTTGAAAAGTCTTTGTCTCGTGCAATCCTGAAGCTTCCAGCTCCTGTGTTTATAACGGTGTAAACAGGTGGCTAGTGGGAACCTGTGTACAGCACAGGGCGCTTGGCTCGGCGCTCCGTGACGCCCTAGACGGCGGGGATGGGGGACGGGAGGGAGGCTCACCAGACAGGGCACGTGTGTATACACATGGCTGATTCACTGTGTTGTACAACAGAAACCAACACAACACTGCAGAGAAAGCATACTTCCCTAAAAAAATAAACAAAAGGCCATACCACAAACAAATAAATAAAAGTGAGTGAGCCCTAGCGGCTCAGATGGTGAAGAATCTGCCCACAAATGCAAGAGATGCGGGTTCGATCCCTGGGTTGAGAAGGTCCCCTGGAGAAGGAAATGGCAGCCCACTACAGTACTTCTACCTGGAGAATTCCATGGACAGAGGACACATGACTTAGCGAGTGCACAACAACAATCTAAGGAAAAACAAAAAAGGAAGAGTAAGCCCTCTGGACTGACCCCTTTCATGGGCAAGGACCCACAACAGGGCATCAAGGTAGTCAAGGGAAGCTTCGCTGCTCAGCCACGCCTCCATCACAGTCCACGAGCCTGCATCACGGGTTCAAGATCACAGGAAAAAGGATGGATGTGAAATCCTTTTACTCTTTGGAAAAGAAAAAAAGCTGACCTGCACTACCCAAGAAAAGCACCACCCAGAGGAAAGCCCGGAACCAGTGTTTCCGGGGATGGTGGGGGGCAGTACAGAACAAGGGGTGCTAACAGGTTTGTCTTCACAATGCTCTGCTACTTCAATCCATCAAGAAATCTATTAAAGATTCTGCCACAACCCAGATCAAAACCATGTAGTTTTGCTCTGGGCCACTTTCCTGCCCAAATGCAGCTGCTGTGAGGATGGTCCAAGGAGGCAGTGACGGCTGCCAAAGATGAATGTCAATTAAAGAAAAGGACACACGAGCATGAAAAGCGGCCCAAGTGAGCAAGTCTGGCGAAGAAACATGGCAACGGAAAATTAACACGGTTGCTCCGTCTACAGAGAAAATGTCAAATGAGAAACACCTCACCTTCTCACAGTGCTCACCTCTCTCGGTTAGGTGCTTTTGCCACCTAGGTGATTGCTCATCCAACGGTTGACATAAAAAGAAGAGCGATCATTAAGAAACCAAATCCTATTAGAAGAGCCAAAACAGGAAGCCACTGCTGCAATTCATGTTCTAACAGCATTTCTGACCATCACTTCTTAATAACTGGTCTGACATGCATGGGTAACATGCGCTGTTTTTTTGTTTTTTTTTTGTTTTTTTTGTTTTTTTCAGAAAACTCTGTCTTTATGAATAAATGTGACTTAATATTCTTAAAATGGTATGCAACTGTTTGAAACATCAGACTTAAAAAATGCCAAGTTCATGCCACAATTAGATTCAGAAAATAGCTTCCATTAGGTGGAATGAAAAGTGAAGGAAGGGAGGTAGGGTTAGAAGGAAGGGAGGAGGGAGAAATTCACGTTCAAATGTGTTCATACACACACACACACCACTCCACACGCCACTAACCATGCTGCAGGAAAAGAGATTATTAGATCATTTCTGGAAAGTGCTCTGAATTCTTTGGAAGAAAGGTGTCCGTCAATAAGTAGAAGGTATCCGTTTTCTTATTATTCTAAAAGGCATTTCCATTCACTTCCAGATGAAATATAACTAATATCCAGTTTGCTTTAACAATGAAAATGAATCAAATCAGAAGTCTCTTTAGAACTTCTATTAAGCAAACACCAATTCCCTATTCACCAACTCTAATGCTTATATGATTACCACTTTTTAAACAAGTGCCTCAAGTCATGATTTCTTGCCAAACTAAATTACTATAAATTTAATTACAGGCACAGAGGTATTGCTCACTTTTGAAAATTACGCCCTCCTCACCAAGACTACCAGGAACATTTACGGATGACCTGCCCTGAGTAACATGAGAAGCACGGAACACAGCGCCTGACCTCAAGAAGCTTGCGGCTGAAGGGAGATGACACGGAGCTGGAAGAAGGAAGGAACAGATGCCTCAGCTGAAACAGCGTGGAGTCCAGAGGGGGAGCTCCTGCGCCGGACAAGGAGAGCAGGTGCTGGCTGCCGAGTCACTCAGCTGTGCCCGGCTCTCTGCGACCCTATGGACTGTGGTCCCCAGGCTCCTCTGTCCTTGGGATTCTTCGCAAGAACACTGAGTGGGTGGCCATGCCCTCCTCCAGAGGATCTTCCCTACCCAGAGATGGAACCTGCGTCTCTTATGCCTCCTGCATCGGCAGGCGGGTTCTTTGCCACCAGCGCCACCTGAGAAGCCCCATAGGAAAGCAGAGTCCAACAGAAAGAAGGAAGACTTCCTCTTCCAGACTGGCAAGAGCTCAGTCAATGGGAGACTGTCACAACCCAGCCCACCAAAAGCCAGGACACTAATCTGTCTCTGAAAGAGTTACCCGGACTTCATGGTGGCACAACGGATAAGAATCCTCCTGCCAACACAGGCGACACAGGTTGGATCCCTGGTCCGGGAAGATCCCACGTTATCTTGGAGCAACTCAGGCCAAGTGCCACAACTACTGAACCTGTGCCCGAGAGCATGCGTTCCACAAGAGAAGCCACCTCAACGAGAAGCCCATGCACCACAGTAACAAGCAGCTCCGCTCACCGCAACTGAAGACCCAGCGCAGCCAAAAATGGTTAACCAATCAAAAAATTTCTTTGCTGATCCCAATAAACTCATTTTTGCTGGAGAAATAACTGGCAGCCTATTTGTTTTAGGTCAAGAACTAAAACAGAAAAACTACCCACCAACATCATCTCTAACCACCACTGTGGCTGGGCTGGGTGTCAGGCACTCTCCAAAGAATCTTCCTGAAAGTCCAGACCTCCCTTCAGAAAGTTCTAAACTGATTTCTAAAATGGATCTGCATTCCAGGGAAGCTGCGCTAAAAGCACAGCGCACTCTGCTGGCTCTTGAGTACGCTGTCACCTACCCCTGGGATGCACAGTCATCACTGCCACCTCGGAAGACTCTACTGTAACAGAACTCAGTCTGTGCCTTTGGTTGGAGCGTGTGGAGGTGGTGTGGAGGCTGCTTTCATCCTAAGCCAAGCCGCCACCAAAGTGCTTAGATTTGTTGAAATTATTCCGACTCTTTCAAAATCAGCAGGTTGTCACTTATCCCTGCTACCTGGGCCTGGCTCCTCACAGCTCCTATCCCACTTCTAATTTGGTTTTTCCTAATCTCCTGTGGGCTGGGAAACTCAGAAATCCTTCTTAAGATTAGTGTGCACTGAAGGGTCTCTCGCTTAAGTTTCCAACACATTTCAAATCCTTTCTTGCCTTTCTCTGCCTTCTGACCTGTGCTCAAAGGCCCCCCATTTCAGTGCTCAGCTATTTCCTAGGTAGCTATCAAACTCACCTGTCTCAGTCTCACCTTTCCACTCACAAACGCCTGATTTAAAAGAACAGTAAGTATGAAAATGCAGAAAATGAAGAGCAGTACTGGGTGGCGGGAGAGGGGGAGGACCCATATCTAAATAATGGAAATTTCACCTAGTTTTTGCTACTGATTCAGACAAAATGAGACAGAAGCAGCCAATACCTACACATCTCATGGTAATATGCTTTTAAGATAAATAGAATTTGCCACAAAGAAGTACAAATGAAAATTAAATGCAGGTTGGCTTCAAGTAGCAAAAATAATCTAAAATTTCTCAACTCCAGGATTGGGAAGAAAATAGAGCATATGGTTTAAGCTTTAATAAGAATACTTTGAGTCCCACAGACACTCCAGCTACCCTTCACCTGCAAAAGCCATGAACATCCCAAGCATGACACCTCTATTCCACCAAGAGATACATCAAAATGAAGAAAGAGCAACCAGTGGTCAAATGCACTGATGAGAAGCAATAAAGATCAGAAAAAGCATTGGGTTTAACCTAAATATAGCCTAGACACAGGGAGAAAGTGGACCTTGAAAAGACAGTATAATAATAATTCAAAAAAATAATAAATCAATAATCTGAAATTAAATCCCCAAGTCATGGAAACTTTTAAAACAAACATTCTCCTAAATATCTATTATGACAATGAAGAAAATAAAACTGTAATTAAAAACCTATACAAAAATATAACATTACATAGGAAAACACAGAGGATACTGTCAAATTTATACCCAAAGGAAAATGTATAGCCTTATATGACTCCATTTTTCTACAGAAAACATAAAATAATCAAAAATTTTTAAATATCAAAAAAAGAATAAGGAAATAAGACATCAGCAGAAATTAATACTTGAAAACAAAGATAAACACAAGACTTGAAGGTACATATAGAGGAATAAAAGAAAGGCAAAGCTTTAATACAACTAACAACAGAGGGAAAATATAAATATGCAAAATTAACAAAGAGAAAGATGAAGAATCTGCATCTTCTGGGTAGTTTTCCAACCTTTTTCTTCTTTAACTCACTCTGACTAAGGAACCCAAAGCTTATGAAACTCACTGGTTCCTCCTTCCATGGAAAAATAAAAAAATAGGAAAGAAATGAAATCATGTCACCTCTGCTTAAAATACAGGCCCATTTTATCCATCACTATACCTAAAAAGATTTAACAAACATAATAAAGTATATTGATCATAGTGAACCCAATCTTAAAGAAATTTATCATTTATACATTTTAAAAAACCCAAAGAATATCAATGATTGAAAACCACTATCCAACTCAAGCCAAACTGAGGACCCTGACCGACAACAGAGCTCTGCCTAAAAATCACAGCCCTCACGGAGTACTGACCAGTAATTTCCAATTCATCCACATAAGGACCAAGTTCTGGGGACCTAGTAAGTTACTAACAAGGAACTGTCAGGTGTGAAAACAAAAACTCACAGAATTGTTGACCCATAGAACTGTGATCCCATAGAATTGTGGACCATATGACCAGAATAATTACAAAGACATGGATTCTTTAGTAAGCTTCTGGCCTCCTAAAACAAAGGGGGGGGTGTCTGAGAATTACTTGTCCAAAAGCAGAAAATCCAGACTGGAAGTTTTCTAAGGAGGGAACCTTCCAGAAGACACTGAGCGTGGCTACTTACGGGGATCCATGTTCAGACCTCGGAGTTCTGCATATGTGGTTCTCTAAGACTGGCGTGCCTGAGAAAGTGACTGCAGTACACCCCTCCGTGACTCCCCTCTTCTGTCCCACCTCCTATCACAACTCTCCTTCCCTTTCATACCAGCAAGACACACCTGGTACCCACCCTGACTTCTCTACGGTGCACTCATTCTCAACATTTGGTTTAAATCTAAGCCTCCACAATCAGGCCAACTCCCTACCTTTCTCTTCTGGCACGTATTTCTGCTCTGGGCAAACCTGATGACAGGCTCTGGGTATTCGGTCCTGTGCTGGGATGCTCTGGATTCAGATATGCCAGAGAGTCTTGACAACAAGGAAAGCAGATGGGTGGGACATGTTGAAGACAGTCTACTTATTTCACGGTGGCAAAGGCACTCCTCCCCCCACCTCTCCCCTCTAACGACCTTAGAACTGGGAAATGGAAGTGATGGAGATGCCAGAGAAATAGATATTAACATACCTGTTTGAACTGAAGAATGAAGGCAGATAGTTTTAAACTAAAAGCCTATATTTTCTCACTGGAATGAAAATAATTCTACAGCTCCATTACATGCACGCACACAGGGACAAAGCTACATTTAAAGTCAATAATATAGAAATGCAGTGCTCGCTTCGGCAGCACATATACTAAAATTGGAACGATACAGAGAAGATTAGCATGGCCCCTGCGCAAGGATGACACGCAAATTCATGAAGCATTCCATATTTAAAAAAAAGAAAGAAAGAAATGCATTCTCAGCCTTCCAGTGTATATGGAATTTTAAAAGTGTCTTTTAAGTTGAAAACACAACAGGTGTTACTGACAGACATCTGACACGTCGGGGTAAAGTCTTTTTGGTAAACTTCCCAGAAACTGAGAAAGTGTATGCTTCCAGTAACTGAGTAACAAAGGACTCGTGGAAGTTGGGGGGTCTCCCATTCTTAACCTTCAACAAAACAGGAGGACCGGGTCTCAGCTGGTCACCACACAGAGTGTTAAAGATTTTCGGCAAGAGATCATCACATGACTTTTTGCTCCTCTCCGGACACCACTCTGAAGAATGAATGGCCGTGGCTGAAGGAGCCCTCCTCCACGACCACCAGCTCATATAAATATAAGTGAAAAGATCCAGCAAGGGGAAATCTGTGCCCCCGGACAATGTCCCTGTGAACAGCCATCTACCTGAAGGGAATGTCCCACACATTTTATTAAACGACATGTCTCTGAAAGCACTTCTAATGTTTAACAGTCAGTTATCAAGATGCACACTTCTGAACTTCCCTGGTGGTCCTATGGTCAAGAACCCGCCTGCCAATGCAGGGCCCACCGTTCAGTCCCCGGTCTGGGATGACTCCACGTGCTGGGCAGCAACCAGGCCCGTGAGCCCAGCTGCTGAGCCAGCGCGCGAGAGTCCAGGCTCCACAGAGGAGCCGCCCCAGCGGGAAACCCTCCGACCACGGCAGGGCGCAGCCCCACCCGCCACAACCAGAGAAGCCACAAAACCCAGAACAGAAAACAAACGAATCTTACCAAAGTTTTAAAAATGTATACTCCTACTGCTTTGATCAAGTATGTACCACAAATAAGTATGATGGCACTCACTCTGGAAGAAATCTTCTTAATAATCACAGCCTCATGGTTATCGGAAATAGTCTTAATTACATTTAAATTTATTTGCATGATTTTATTACAAGGGATTATGATAAGATGATCAAAGGAAAACATCCAAGCACAAAAAAATATATTAAACTAGGGAACACTTCTGTAGGGCAAACTGGAGACACAAGTTCAAGGAGAAAAGAGAACAGTGTAAAATTTCCGACAGTAAATAAATTTCATTTATTTTTGCATGGATGGTGGTGGGTTTTGAATCCCTATGGTTTTACATTTCACTGGATTCATGTAAAGGAGTGATTATTTTTTAAAATGTCAATATTTGAAATCCACCAAAAATGACACCTTGTGCAGATGTTAAATACATAACAAAACATAGACACCAAATTACAAATGTTTAAGGAATGCAGAGCTCTGAAAACTTCTTGGGCAGGTGAGCACGTGCAGAGTCCGAAGGCCCCTGCCCTCCAGTTCCCAGCACGGCTGTGACAGGCAAGCCCGCCAGGCTCCAGCGGTTCCTCTCTGGCGCCCCGCTCCCTGCTGGTGCGTTCTTCAAATAAACCGGTCTCTGAAATTCTTTGCTTACTCTCACACCTGTTTCCCAACTGCCTGCCACAATGGCAAACAACAGTCATGCAAAAAGTGTCGATTTTCAAAATGATATCAAATTACATTTGCCAAAGCTCTGACAGCACTTCCTTACTCTTTGAGAACTTGTTCCAGCCGACTATTTATCAGCCACAGGAGAGCACATGGGCTGAATTTCAGACTAGATGGAGAGAGGCCAGGAGATGAGTTCTTCGCCACCATGAGTTCCAGGACTGACCTTTGATAAACCCTCATGCCCGTTCCCATCCATTTAAAAATAAATGTGGAAGAGACCAGGACTCTGACCCTGCTGCAGAAGCGGCCTCAAGAAAATGAATACATGCCTGCAAAAGCATTTGCAGCTCCAAGAAGAAAGAAATGCTCAACAATGCTCAACACTGGGACAAGAAACGATTTTCAGCTATCATTTATTCTAGTGTATTCTCTGCCCCGAGATAAAACTAGAACCAACCGATTCCACGCAGAGCTGCAGGCTGCACTCGTATTTAACCACCACGAGTGCAAAGTCTAGAGGTTCAGAATAGAAACGATTCTTACAACTCCACAACCTCTCTCGACATGGGAAGCGGTCAGACAACCCCAGCCCATCCCTCAGCCTCTGCCCTCCTGTGACGCCTTCCACACACCTCTGAAGTGCTACGGGTGGCTATTCCAGTGAGCCCCTGCATTATTTATTTTAAATCATTTTAAAATGTGTTAATTTAAAACATGTGGCCACCTGCCTGTACACACACATTCATTCCTATCCAGGGCATGCACGTGTATACAAAGTCTCTACATGAATTATTTTAACTGATTCAACAACCAAAGATGAAAGAAAAAATCACTACTAAGACTTCCAGTAAGTGTCCAACACGTCCACATTTCCAGTGCAGAACATTTATTTCATCCCATCACATACTCAGGTCTACACAGCCAAGGCTGAGCATAGCAGGAGTCTTAGTGAGACAATGAAATCATTCCTCCTGTACTTCTCTTCCCTTTTTCCCTTAAACTTCAGAAATGTGTAAGAAAATCAGAATGATGGAAGCTCAGTGGCAGTGGAAACCAAGTCTGTCTTGCTCCACGTTGTGAAATAGACCATACGACAGGGACCCAGATGTAGAGCATGAGGTTTCACTATCACACAACCCAAGTGTGTAGGGCAGGTAGGCAACATAGCAGTTTAAGGCAAGTTTGCTTAGTTTATACTAATAAAATTATTTTTTCCAGCTTTATTGAGATATTACTGACATACATGTAGGTTTAATGTGTACAATGTGATGATTTGACACCCACACTTATTGCAAAACAATTACCCAATAAAGTTAGTTAACACGTCTATCACCTCAGAGTCACTTTCCTGTGAGTGTGTGTGTGTGTGTGTGTGTGTGTGTAGTGATGACACTCAAGATCTATTACTCTCTTACCAACCTGCAAGTACGTGATACTGTATTAACTACAGTCACCACGCTGCACGTTAGATCCTAGAACTGAGTCACCTTATAACTGGAAGCCTGCCCTTTGACCAGCATCTCCCCATTCCCTCCACCCTTCCCCCAGCTCCTGGTAAGCACCGTTTTACTCTCAATTTCTATGAGTTCAGCATTTTTAATTCCACATGTGAGATCATACAGTGTTTGTTATTCTGTCTCACTGATTTCACTCAGCATAACGCCCTCAAGGTCCATCACCTTATGCAAAAGGCAGACTTCCCTCTTTTTAATGGCTGGATAATATTCCATTATATAGATATCTATCTCACATCTTCTTTATTCATTCATCCATAAATGGACACTTAGATTACTTCCATATCTTGGCTCTTTAAATGATGCTGCAGTGATGTGGGTGCAGATATCTCTTCCAGACAGTGATTTTATTTCCTTCAGATATAGTCCCAGAACTGGAACTGCTGGATCATATGGTAGTTCTATTTTCAATTTTTGAGGAACCTTCAAACTGTTTTCCATAGTGGCTACACCAATTTACACTCTCATCAAAAGTGCAAAATGGTTCCCTTTTCTCCACATCCTCACCAACACTTGTTATCTTTTTGATAAGAGCCGTTCTGACAGGTATGAGGTGGTAATGACAGGTATGATTAGCGATGTTGAGCTTCTTTTCTTGTACCTGTGGGCATCTGTGTGTCTTCTTTGGAAAAAATGTCTATTCAGGTCCTCTGTCCATTTTTTAACCAGATCATTTGTTTTTAACTCCTATCAGATAGCTGGTTTGCAATTATTTTCTCCCATCTGTAGGTTGCCTTTTCATAAAAACTTCTAGACATTGGTCTCAGCACTGAATTTTTGGAAATGATACACCAAAAGTTCAAGCATAAAAGCAAAAATAAACAAGTGAGACACCTTAAGTTTAAACATTGACAGTTTAAGGTGTCCCACTTGTTTATTTTTGCTTTTATTGCTTGCACTTTTGGTGTATCACTTCCAAAAATTCAGTGCCAAGACCAATGTCTAGAAGTTTTTTCCCTCTGTTTCCCTATAAAAATATTACAATAATAATCTTACATTTAAGACTTTAATTTCAAGTCTACTTTTGTGAGTGGTAAAAGATGGCATTTAATTTTATTCTTTAATGTCCAGTTTCCCTAGCACCACTTTTATTGAAGACACCATCCTTTCCCCATTCAATATTCTTGGCTCCCTCATCAAACATCAGTTGATCAAATAGACATGAGCTTATTTCTGAGCGCTCACTTTTGTTCCATTGGTCTGTATGTTTGTTTATACGCCAGGGTCATAGTGTTTGATTACTACAATTTTGTAACAAAAATACAAATTATTACAATGGGCAAAACATGACTAAGATGAGGGCCTGAACAAGAATCCCACCCTGGGATTAATTTCAAAACAGAAAAAGAGCTAACTTCTGGTTTCTAGCTCACCATGCAGGGAGTTTAGAAGCTATAACAGCCTAACAATAAGTAAAAAACTGGGGGGAGGGGGAGGCCCTGAAAAGCCAACAACTTTTCTTAGATCCATCAGAGAAATGAGGTCACAGGGCAAACTGCTATCCTTACGACTGGAGAGACAGTCAGACACAGACGATTATATCTCACTGGAGCAGAAGCCCAGGAGAAGGTGCCACGCTACGAAAACCTAACTGGTAATCTGACAAAATGGTGGAGGCTCAGAGTGGACAGCTCTGCGGGTTAAAAGCTCCAGGAAGCCTCAGCCACTGGTTGGGAAGGTCCCAAAACCTCTGTGAGATAATTTCCCAGAGCTCCCCCAGATCCTCATAGAGTATATCAGAGAAAAAGTCCCTCCTGCTTTCAGAAGAAGGTGGGGAAAGCAGTCATTTTTACATATGCCAAAGCCCTTGGTTCTTCTTACCAAGGAGAAAACATTTTGTGGGAGTCTAACCTTCCTGGAGGGCTTCGGGGTGGCTCGGCAGTAAAGAATCCACCTGCAATGCAGGAGACACAGACTCAAGCCCTGGGTCTGGAAGATCCCCTGCAGAAGGAAATGGCAACCCGCTCCAGTAGGCTTGCCTGGGAAATCCCAAGGACAGAGGAGCCTGGCGGGCTACACAGTCACAAAGAGTGATTACAAAAAAGAGTTGGACATGACTTAGTGACTAAACAAGAACAACAAACTTGCCTGGGGGAAGAGAAACACACAACTCCAGCCCGCTCCAGCCACACCTAAGGGGACATGGGACATGGAGAGGCACTGTGAGGGTCACAGTCCAGAGGCACCGGCCGTGGAGGCATCCTTCACCAAAATGAACTCCAAACAGATCACAGATCTAAAAGTAAAACTCCCAGAAGATAAAATGGGAGAAACCCTAGATGACCTCTGCCGTGGTGATAACTTTTCAGACACACCACCAAAGGCAACAGCAATGAAAGAAACTATCGCCAAGTCGGACTTCATTAAAATTCAAAACTTCTGCTCTGCGAAAGACAGCGTCAAGAGAATCAGAGGGTCAGCCACAACTGGGGAAAAACGTCTGCACTCTTGGTGTTGTATATTCTAGGGTCTTTGACACGTGTCCCATGACAGAACATCTTCACTGCCCTAAAATGATGCTTATCAAGATTAAGTAATTGGCCAAATTCACAAGTGGCCAAGCCATGGTTCAATCCCAAACTCACAGGCTCAGAGTAGATGCTCTAAACCACCAAGCTCTACCAAGTGGGAGCTGGGGGATAACGTGACTCTAGTGTGCTACAAGCTCTGGTACAGAAGTAAAGAGCCGAACCCAATCTCTAGAATGGAGGGAGTCTTTACACTCTGGGGAAACCCTTCCTGAATCCCATCATGTGACGTGCACCACAGTATCACCAACATTCCCATGACAACATCACGTCATGTGCTCCTGATGCACTGTGAAGAGTCAGAATCCCTCAGTGGGCTGGTCAATCCACTGACCCTGCATTCGGCCCTGCTGACCTATTCCATGTGCCATCAATGCACTAATGCCCTCTCTAAGGACTGGCCAAGTCAGGATCTCAGCACCTCGTTCCTTGAACTAAACAGGTTTCGGCGGCCAACCTCAGAACCTGCCCACAACTGAGGGTCAGTATCTGACGGACAGAGAGGAGTCCAGGTTCTGAGAAATGGTACATCACTCATTTTGGGGAACATAACTATCTTCTAATATTGAATACAACAGAGTTTCGACGGAAAACTTTTCACTATTTTAATAGCGAAACACCAAAAGGCAACATAAAAAGAATAAAAAAAAGCACTTTTGTTCTAAGGAATCCATTTAGGCTACAAGGTTTTCATAAAGTCTGGACACAAAACTGAAAAAGGCCATTTGGCTTGAGGCCAAGCAGCCATTCTCAGAACAAAGTGAGTGTGAAGTGCACAGCCCTCCTCAGAGCCACAGACACAGGAGCACAAGGCTCTCCCAAAGGCCTATAAACAAGCCTGGTTAATTCTTTTCACCCAGAACTGCCCAGATTTATTTGAACAAGAGCTTTTGCTGTCCACCCACGCCCCCTCCACCCCCACAAGGCACCGTATTAACACTGCAACAGCCCATCAACAAACAGCTCTGAGCGCCTGCCTTGTAGCACAAGCTCAACTACGGGCTAGAACTAGAAGCGCACCCAAGTGTCCTGCTGAGGACACCTGTTATAACTGCAGGTAGATATCACTAACCAAGTATCAGGGACCCGAAGAAGATGCACAGGGTCAGAGAAGACACCGCGGGAAACACTCCTGGTGGAAGGGCACTGGACAGCCAGACTATTATTTTCTGACCTAAAGCCACTGACTCCCTGGGTTTGGGTGCCAGACGCCCCAGTCGGGGCACAGGAAGGGTGGAAAAGACCGGCTCTCCGGCCCCGTCCATTTCAAATATTCTACGCCATTAATTCAATGTGAAATGAGAGAAACGGGTAAGAAATTTCAATATACTACTTAGACACTTCAAAAGACACACTGATGGCTCAGATAATGAAACTAAACTGGAAATGTCTCCAGAATGTACATTGAGAATTTAAATGAGCTCTGAATATGTTTCCTGAAGCAATGATGAAACTGTGAGAGCTTTGGTGGCGGGGCGGGGGGGGGGGGTTTGAGTTCACCGTGACCTGATACACACTCTTTCTCCAGCATGGGACCCCTATCCCCCCCACCCCCCCTGCTCCAAGCCCATTCAGTTTCCCTGGAAGCCCCAATATCCCAGAGTAACGGCTTCATCTGAGCCCCGGCCATCAGGAAGCCTATATCACCCCACCCAGGAATCCCAACAGCAACTGAATTCTACACTGCCTTCAAGGGCAACTCCTCTCTGAACCGTTTCTGATCGTCTTCCAGAAGGCTTGACCTGTTGAAGGCCTCCCGTGCCTCCACCAATCCTAAGACTCATTTCCGACTGGCTGGCTCACTTGTTAGCTGTGTGACAAGTTTCTTATCAAATCCAGCCTCCATCTCCTGTAATAGAGCCATCGGCATCCGAATAGTAGGACTGTTACAGATTGCAACCAATTACTACTACCTGCAGAGCGCTTTGAAGAGGGCCCGGCAACTGCTTGTGGTCAAAACCGCCTTCTGCTTTCCCATTCTTCCTCCTGGGCAAAATCCCAGTTTTGTTAGAGATGGCAGGGTTCCCAGCTGAAGACATTATTCCCAGACTTCCCTGCAGGCAGAAGGGGCCACACGGCACAGCTCCCCGGCAAGACAGAAGCGGGGCTTAAGAGAGGGATGAACTCTGCAAAGATACACCCCACTGCCATTCCCAGGCCTCCTAACTAAAGCTCACATGTGATTATGTAGTTGCAGAAACTGTCTCGAAGCCACTGAGAGAAAGACCAATGGAATTTCACAGACCCTGGTTCTGGACAAACCACTGAACCCCCAGCAGCAGCAGCCCAGCTCTGTCATCCTCATCCAGGGAGGGGAAAAACCAACAACCCTCCGCTGGCTTAAGGCACTTTTTCTCTGCACTGTAGGTACCATTATCTGCAGCCAAGTGCCCCCCTTGATAGAGTTAACTGTTATTAACCTAGAACCTGTAACAATTTATCTCACTACTGGTTTGAAGTTTGCTCTCCCCAACAGATGGAAAGTGTCTTGTTCATGTTCACACAATCCATCTCGCCAAGCAGGTGCTCAAAAATGTTCAATGATGGACAAAAAGACAACAAAGCCATTCATAGTTTGTCCCTAGACTCTTCTAAGAGTCTAAGAGAAAAAAAAAATAATCTTTGTCCCTCCCTAGCTAAACTGGAGATACTGTAGATTATTTAGTGTTTATAAAATGCCCAGAGTGTCTGAAACTAAAGCTCTTTGCCTAACAAGCCCTAAGACATCACCGCCAGGCCCCACTTTCAAGGCCTTCCCAAGTGCTCCGTCACTTAGTCAACTCTTTGTGAGCCCCAAGGACCGTAGCTCGTCAGGCTCCCCTGTCCTCAGGCTTCTCCCGGCAAGAATACTGGAGTGGGCTGCCATTTCCTCCTCCAGAGGATCTTCCCAAACCAGGGGTCAAACCTGCATCCCCCGCACTGCAGGTGGGTTCTTTATCACTGAGCCACCAGAGAGGCCCGCCTTCACAAGCAACTCGCTGAATCCCCAAAACAGCCTGAGGAGACAGGTGCCATGACCTCTCTTGCACAGATGAGGAAGCTGAGGCACTGAGAAGTTAAATAAGTCGCCCAAGGTCACAAAGCCAGCAACTGGCGAGGCTGCAACTGGACTCCAGGCAACTGGACTCGAAGGTTCAAGTCCTTAACTCTCAGTCTCCGCGAATGGCTGTCTCCTTCCTCCTGTTTCTACAACAACGGGGAACGAGCTGGGGGAAAATTCACTCTGATTCTCTATCAAACTCCTTGGCCTCACAAACCAGGAGAAACCAAAGAGGAGAAAGCTGCAGCCACCATCCCGAGAGTCAAGGTTACTTTGCTGAAGTAAATATGGTCAGACATAAATTGGTGAGAAAGAGAGAAGGGGTTCCACACTGTAATTCTCTTAGGAACTTCCTGAGCTGAAAAAGATTAACTAACTGAAAAAGGAAAACTAAGAGCTGAAAATGAGGAAAATGTGAGGTAAAAGAAGAAAAGTCTTTTAAGGGGCAAATATAAGCAAACAAACAAATACAAATAAATGACGAATAAAGCTTTCTATTGCAAGCTAGTCAAAATGACTACATAGTACCCAGATTAAAAAAATATCTTTTACCTATAAGATAGTATCCAGTGATTTGAGGCAACTTTGGAAAAACTATTTTAAAAATTAAGAAAATAACCTCCAAATATGTGAGGGTTCATATTTACATCTTTCAGCATCAATTCCAAAGGAGGCTGCAAAAAGACGTTCCTTCTACTAAACTCTTCACGATTTACCTCGCTCAGACTCTATCCAGAAACCAGTAAATAGGCGCCAGTCCACTTAACAACACCAGCCAAGTCCTTTCACTACCAAAGACCCTGGAATTAGACGGGAGGAGAGCTGGTTCTTCCTATCTCTAGCGACATCTAGTGCTGAGAAACTGAAATACACTGTGGAGCACAGTATTCCTTCCAATTATTATAACGATAACCGCCTACTATAAAATCAGAGTATGTATAATTCAAAAATATATCGCTTTTTACATGACTGGAATTGCCAATTTTCAATTGTCTTCCAACCCCCAATTTAAGGAATCTCGTAAGATTAACCCATTGAGAAGATACAATTGTTTGAGAGGAAGAAATCACTCTGTCCAATTTTTTGTTTTAAATGCAAACATAAACTTTATTTACCAACAGCAGACTGGGAAGTTAGGAGATTTTGCAGACATTAAAAGACTCCTCTTAATATTAACCGAAAAGCACTCTGGCTTAATATAACAATAATATAATACAAGCCATTTATTCAAAACCAACTTCAAAAATCTCTGAAGGAGAATAATTTAAATGCAGATGAAGCCCATTATAGGATGGCTTGCTGATTTAAATATGCCATGGGCTAAATCTTGTCTCTAGATTTTACATATTAAAATTATTCTAAAAGATGTGGGCCAGCCATAGTCTCTTTATCAAAGTAAAGCACCACTTTGGAATTAAGAATCTAGGCATTTGGAAACCATTTAAAAAGATAAGTAAGATATAATTAAGGAGCACTGGATTAGGAGGAAAAAACCCAGTCTCGACCTGCTTCTAACTCGAGAACATCAAGACCAACTCATTTAATTTCTTGTGGCTTCAACTTCCTCATTAAAATAAAAAAGTTTTTCTTTTGTGAGATGAGGGAAGAGTTTCACCTAAATTCCTTCTTGGGTTGTTCGTGCTATGTTCTGTGCTCTATGAACAAGATGATCTTTACAATCTAGGAGCAATTTTTAAAATTAATTAAATCACAGGCAATGACACAGCACGTTGAGAAAGTCAGGACAAACTAAGACTCAACAAAGGAGACCTGAAGTGAAATCACTGTGGAGTATATAAAGGTATCTCCCGGGTAGCTCAGCGGTGAAGACTCCACTTGCCAACGCAGGAGACACGGGTTCGATACCTGGGTTGGGAAGATTCCCCTGAAGCAACCCACTTCAGTATTCTTGCCTGGAGAATCCCATGACAGAGAGCCTGGCAGGCTGCAGTCCATGGGGTGGCAAAGAGTCAGACACAAGTTAGCAACTAAACAACGACAACAACTGGAGCTTGATCAAAGACATATTAAACTGCATGCACTCCTCCTCCCCAGCATGTGCTGTTTTCTGGAGTGACAAGATGGCAGAGAAGAAAGACGTATGCTCATCTCCTCCTGCGAGAAATTCGAAATTACAACTCGCTGCTGAACAACCATCAACAGGAGAATGTTGGATCCACCAAAAGAGATACCCCACATCCAAGGGCAAAGGAGAAGCCCCAGCAAGATGGTGGGAGGGGCACAATCTTGTCTAGAATCAAACCCCATGCCCCCCAGAGACACTTGGAGGGCGCAAACGAAACCTTCTGCACACCAGGACCCAGAGACCCCAGAGACTGAGCATTCGCTGAGACCTTGTATACGCTAAACCATAAGGAATGCTGAGTCCTTTTAACTAAGACTTTCATAATTCACATAACTCAAGTGGGCTTTGTTACTAAACCAGGATATTCACAAACATTCTGCTCAAGTGAAGTTTTGCCACCAGAAAAACTGAGGTCTTCCTTTAGTGTACAGGGAATGTTTATTGAAAAGGCTAAGATGAGGATGAGGATGTAAGTGATTTAAAATCTGGCTGGAGTTTCAGACTACAATTATGTTTATTACTCTAACTTTGCAGAAAGAAAGAAAGCTTAGCTAAAAGCAACAGTTCTATCTTAGAAGAGCTGATAAATGACCTGTAGGGGTGGGGAGACCAGAAGGAAGGGCAGTCAAGCTCCTCAAAGACAGGAAATGAGGTGAGTTGCATCTGGAAGACCCCCCCCACCCCGACCCAGATCCCCTGGCAAGATTTGGGTCGGTTCCAGCTCACTGCACTGGTATCCCCCAAGGATCTCAGGAGGGAGCTCCCCTCAATGGGCATCTGTGATGGGCTGCTGTCTGAATGAGTGACAGCTCTCCAGGACCGCAGGGGATGATGAAGAGCTAGTTTACTGACAAACAAGGTGACGGGAGCTGGAGAAGGCTGCAGCAGTGCCCGCAATGGAGGGCAGGAAACGCTAGGATGGCGCACTTGATGACAAGGTCTCAGGCAAAGACGTTTGAGAAATGAAGCTAATTAAAAACGATGGTAAGTAATACCATCATCAGGAAATTCAAAACAGAACAACTCAACTCCAAAGATAGCCTCCAACTCAAAAGATAGAAAACAGCAAATTTGGGGAGGAGGTGAAACAACCAGCCCTCTCACACATGGCAGGTGGGAGTGTCAACGGTGCAACAACTTTGGAAAACTATTTTCACTCCCTACTAAGAGGAGCAGACACCTGCCCTACAACCCAGTAATTCTCCTAGGCAGACACCCAAGAGAAATATGTACATTTGTTCACGGCACGGACAAGAAGGTTCACGGCGGCACTGTTTCTAACAGCCCAATCCAGGAAACAACCCAAATTCAAAGAGTACAATGAATAATCTGTGATACAGTCACAGTACACATTATGTAATATTATACAACAATGAAAATAAATGCAACGTTGCAAAAAAGAGATGGCTCTCACAAACATAATGCAGAGCAAATAAAGCCAGTTACCAAAAAGGAAAAAAGAAAAAAAACACAAAAACCATGTCCTGTATGGTTCCTTACATATAAAGTTTAAAAGCAGGATAAACCAAACTATGTTTTTCTTTTTTTAATTAATTTTAATTGGAGGATAATTACTTTACAATACGGTGATGGTTTCTGCCATACCTCAACATGAATCGGCCACAGGTACACATGTGTCCTCCCCATTCCTGAAGCCCACTCCCACCTCCCTCCCCACCCTATCCCTCCCCTCTGGATTGTCCCAGAGCACCAGCTTTGCGTGTCCTGCTTCATGCACTGAACTTGCTCTGGTCATCTATTTTACACATGATAATATACATGTGTAAATATACATGTAATATATACATGTAAATATACATGTTTCAATGCTGTTGTCGCAAATCAAGCCAGACATCTTTCTTGAGGGGAGTGATGCCTAGAAGGGGGCGTGGCAGGGACACCCGGGGCTGAGAACGTTCTGCTTCTTCACCCAGACACAGGCTATATGGGTGCCTTCATTCTGTGCAAGCCCATCAGGCAGGACACTCACGTTTGTGCATCGTGCATACATATGTGACACATAAATGCCCGACTGAGAACAGCTCCCAGGGTACATTCACAAAGGAAGAGTGGTCCAAAACAAAAGAATTCCCACAGCAAGTGGGCCGAAATGAAACCATCGGGGACCCCTGAAGACAAAGAAATGGGGAAGGGTCCCATACCCGAGACAGGTGACCCACAGGGATAATTCCATGCAGCCTCCTGAGAAAGAACCCACATCCTTCTCAAACAGAAGGAATCCTGAGAGCTTACCTCACCACCCACTGGTCATGACTGACAAAAAAAACGGAGACAGAGACAGAATAATCTGCTCAAAGTCAGACAAGTAGTTAGGGATAAATCCAAGTGTAAAAGCTGGGTCACCTCAATTAAGACAACTAATTATAAAATGGTCAAGATATTTCAAAAAGAATGAGTTGTGCAACCACCCTGAATGGGTAAGAACTCAAGAAAGGACACGGCTGTTGTCCATTTCATTCAACTGAGATAAGCAGTGAAAGGTGACCAGTGCACACAATATCCACAGACAGAAGGGGACCTCAGAGAGAGGGGAGGAGAAGACAATCTTGCAGGAACTGGGACACAGCACACTGACTGTGGGTGAAATATAGCAAGACTTCCACTGAACCCCTACACTTCCCTTCCTCCTACGCAGCACTTAAAAAGACAACACTTTGCACGTCTGGACTACTTCTCCTTGCAAAGAGCACATTTCAGACCTCTGTTTTATAAACAAACCACCAATGCAGTGAAGAGCAATAGAACACTTGTACAAAAGCAAGTCTCATATAAAGTAAAAATATTACCTACAAAGATAGACAAGAACACCCAGCTGGCTGAATATAGTTCAAAGAAGTATCTGAAAGATGCTCAGAAAAGTCATTAACATAAGAACAAATGCAAATAACACATTAGAAAAAAAAAAATGATACCCGAAGAAATAACCATGACTGTTTTATAGAAAAAGACTAGAAAAGAGCCAACTCAGAAGAAATGACTACACCGACAGTGGTAGAAATAAAAAACACCAGAGTCCTGATTAAAGAAAGAGCATCACAAAACACAAAAGGAAAGCTGAGCCATTATTTCAGAGAGAGCAAATCTCATCTCGACATTTACGGAGATAACAGGGCAGATGGTGCCGAAACAGTGGCCATCACGTGTGCTGGTTTTTGAAACACCGATGAATAACCAAATTCACAGCCAATAAAGTATCCCTTTCTCAACTTTTTTCCATCAATCTTTAAAACATAAAAAAGCAAAAAAGACAAAGGTCAGAGAAAGACACACACACACACACAAAAGCCAATGTATTACAACAGGGGAATAAAAAGGTCAGTTTGGAACAACAATTAAGAACTAGACAGCAGAATGGGGTCATGAGCCAGCTATGAGAGAGGGTTCAAATTCCAACCTCATCTATTTCTTCCTTAACTGAGTACCCTCTGGGCCTCAGTTTCCTTGTCTGCAAAGTGAGAAAATAAACACTCTTCCTCCTTGCACAACATTACTGAGCAGAGCAGAACAAATTAACACAAACAATACTTAAAAGTTGTGCATCTATGTGGCTATCAAACATTTGAGATGCAGCTAATGACTCATTGGTTTAAATTTTAAACTATGCTCAGCTGAGCGACTGGAAAACTTTTAAATATGTTTGGAACACATTTTGCAATGAGAATCTACTTTTCAACTGTAAATTTCATAAAGTCAAAATACAGATCAAGTGCATCCAATGTAAATTTCATACTGAGTTAAGAGGTACTGCAAATGCAAAGGTACTGCAAATTTATGTCATGTCAAAGACTTATTTTAAAAATTATATTCCTCATTAATAATTTTTATATTGATTATATGTCAAGTGGTAAGTTTTTTATATAATGGGTTAAATAAGATGTACTGTTAAAATTAATTTCAGCTGTTTCTTTTTAAATGTGTATTAGAAAATTTAAACTCCCATATGTGGCTTCTATTACATTTCTATTAAACAGTGCTGGCTTAGAACAATGCCTGGCACACAGTAAGAGTGCAGTAAATATTATCCACTATTATCCCTATTAATATTATCATTATTAAGTACAAGGCAATTTAAGAGAGTACAAAAACAATTTAAACATGTCTCTACCTTCTGGACCTCAGAGTTGAGCAAAAGAAAACCAGACATACCATAATATTATAGCTTTATAGAAAACAAATCATCAAATATCATCTAGCTGTGAGAAAAGAGAACTCGCAGGAAAAAAAAAAAATCCACAAAGAATGTATTCAACTCACTGAAGACCTTCAAAATTATCATTCTAAAAATCGACAGAAATTACAATTTGTGTTACCCACCCAGTTCGACTATATACAGATAACAGAAAAAACAAACACTACATGAGGAGCCCACACTGACTAAAGGCAAACATCTGTGGCTGGTGGATCGGGGGCGGGGAGATGCTCCTGCTGGGCCCAGACCTGACCCACTGGGGCAGGGGGTCCCCCGCTCTGTGGCCCAGACCAGCTGAGTCACCTGGACAGAGACAAGGGACCTTTGGGTCGGGGGCACTCTGATCTTCAACACTGCCCAGATGTATGCAGAGCCAAATTCTTCCCAGGTTTGGAAGCCAGAAAAGGGGGGGCCCGCCGAATGTACACACCCAACAAAACATGTTCCCGTATGCTCCTAGAAGCACTATTCACAGTAACCAGAACACTGGAGATGACAACCCAAATGGAGCTAACCAACAGGAGAATGAATAAAGAGTGCGGTACAGTCGCACAATAAGGTAGAAACTACCGCTCAACAAGGCATGGGTGCGCCTTAAAGACGACAGCCTGCATGAAAGACAGAAACGAACACAGAACGTGCTGCAGGAAGCTCAGGACGGCCAACACGCCTCCACCTGAGAGTTGTCTGAACACCCCTGGGAGATGAGGACAGGAGGGGACTGACTGGGGAGGGGCAGGAGTGAACCCCTGGGGAGCAGAAACAGTCTGCATCTTGACCTGGGTGTGGGTTAGAGGGAGGCGCACACACAGGTGACAATTCATGAGCTGGACACTTCAGACATGCGCTTTTTCATAAGTTCACCAAGGTGCACATTTCAAATGTACATACTTTGTGTATGTTGAATCTCAATTCAAAAAATAAACTCAAATGCCTATGTGAGGTTTTTTTAAAGGTCCTGTGAACAGACCACCTTATTTAATCACAAATAATCTATTCAGTTGAAATGTCTTTTCAAATGCCATTACCCGACGTCTCCAAACACACATGCGTGTACAATTTCGGGACTATAAAACTCTGCAAGAAGTTACATGGGCCACTTTCTTCTGGGAGCCTTCGCCCATATGATAAACATATCAAGATGTGCTTCCTAGGCCTGTGGGTCCCAACTCCTGTGAGGCTCCAGGCTACTGTTTAAAAAAAGAGATTTAGGGGTATCATCCCCCACAACTCTCGATCCATGACACTGCAGAGCCCCAGAAAATGGTCTTTTAAAAAGGCCCCCAAGAGATTCTGAGCTGAAAACACTTCCCTATGGAAAATCAACTGGTATGAAGTGCAGAGTAACTGGTACTTATTTGCTTTGGATAAGAAACTGGACTTGGCGACTGAAACAGCATCATAGCAAGTTCTGTGGTTTCATTTCAGTCCCTTAATCTCCTGGAAATGCCAGTATAATTTTTACTTTAATAGCAAGGACAGGAAAGCCTAAATAGAATACACTGATACAGAGTAGATTGGATCTAGAAGAAAATGAGCATCTTCGGTGATGTCCATGTTGCTAGAGTCTTCCAGGGAGAAATCACAGCTGTTAGGAAATCACTCCTCTCATGTATGACACTCAGACGACTTCTCAGGAAGGCTGTTCTTAGCTGGTAAAGCCAATGCTATTAATATCAAGTATTACAAAAGACAGTACAAATCTATAACCATCTCCCCCCTTGCAAGTACCAGAATATCCTGGTAATAAATATTCACTCACAACCTAGGTCCATATTTGTTTTTTAGTACCTGCCCATGGCTAATGATCCTATCTTACAGATACATACTTTCTAAATCCACCACTTCTGCTAAGAGACTTGGAACTCTAGCGCCTGGAGTTTGGAGAAAAGATGGTCATCCTTAAATGATGCAAAGGCCAAATCAACCCAGCTGCTAAGGAACAGTAATCTCCTAAAGCCTGCCGTTGTGCTCCAGATGGAGGGCAGTGCCAACTCGCCGCACATAGCAACAGTTGCTAGGCAGGCTGGGCTGGGAAACATCAAGTTAAAGGGGTTGACGGGAAATGAAGCCAAATTTAAAACCACATGCGAAAAGCTGAAGAAGAGAACAGGCGCTCATTTAGAGCTCTTTTTAAATCACATAATCAATCTAGAAAAGGAAGGGAAATGTGCATAGACACATGGAATTGACTCTGTGCCACCCTTCAATTCTAACACCAGAGGAGACTGACTTCTGCATGGAATGTTCCCATGAGGGTGCAGATACAGTCTCCCGGCTGGACATGGGGCTTCTGAGTCAGCAAGGAAGTGACTGAAAATATTTTCTCTGAAGTTCAGACAGTTCAAATCCCTTCTTGCATGTTTGAAAGTTGCTAAGAGAGCAGATGTTAAAGATACTCATTACATGAGAAAAAAAAAAGTAATTATGCTGAAGAATGTTAACTATATTTACTGTGGTGATCACTTCGCAAAATACACAAATATTGAACTGTTATGTTGTACACTTGAAATTAAGACAATGTTAGATGTCAATAATACCGCAATAAGAAAAAAAAAGGAAAAACTGGCTAGCATTCCTGTAACGCTTACCACGCTATGTGCTGGACTCACCTTATAGACAGGTACCATGACTGTCTGCATCTTACAGAGAGACTCTGAGACACGGAAGGGCCAAAAGGACCAAGGTCAGCATGTGCAGAGACACAAGGCATCAGGCCAGGCAGGAGGAGCACCATCTCCTCGCTCCCAGGGTCTCTCCACCTCCCCACTCCTCGGCAAACCCAGGACTCTGAGAACTCCTCCAAGGTGAGTTAAGTGTGTTTCTGGGTGACACGAACAATAAACTGATTGTACTGTGAAATGGTCACTGTTTAAGCTTTCCTGCCAACAAAACCAAGTTCCTACTGTGTAGCAACCCCAGAGAGTTCAGAGGCACATAAACCATTACTTCCATATGACCAAGGCAATCTTTTCCTCCCTGACTGCAGCTATAAATATGCAGTAAGAGCCCGTCAGCATACATGCCTCACTGCAAAACATCAGAAGGAAAATCCCCTATGTATTCAAAATAATTTATCAGGTGGTTCCAACATTTAACAGGGCACATTTGACTTATTTCTGAGCCTTCTGTTCCAAGAAACGTTATTCAAAAGTAAGAACCAACATACACTTGCAATGCCTTTATTTATGAGCAGCTCCCTCAAGATGAAAACTGCCACAGAAAATAAGGCAGCCTTGGCATCATTGGCAGCATCAGAGCTGGTCTTGGGAGCAGCTCGCTGAGCCTCTGACTCTTGCCACACTCTCAGTCAGCCTCCAATTCTAAGGCACGAAGAGTCATCTCCCCTATTAATTATCAAATCCCAGTTTCAGAGCACAGTGAACTTTATTACTTCACCTTTTATATTAAAAAACAAGTGCAACAGCAGAGCTTTAGAAAGGGGAGAACACAGAGTCTGATGGAAATTAACCACCAGAGAAGTCGACAAACTAACGACCACGTACCATGAATATACAAAGGGCAGTAACGTCTTTTTCCTCTTGCGTCAGACTGAGAACCAGCCAGCAGGGCAGTCTGTGTGAGCGCACTACAAAAAGACAAAGGGCTTTGCACCAGGGGTACCGACAGTTAACTTTTGTCCAGACACAGACTCATTCACATTAGTCTGCACGTTGAAGCAGGGAGACAAATAATTTCTCTCACAAAGTTGGAAACAGTACGTGCGCCTGTCTAAGGTCAGAATTTTGAACCATCAAATCCCCAGATGGTTGCTAATAAGGAGGGTGACGCATGGCTGAAAGAGTTGTCTCCTCTTTCATCCGAAAGCTGAGCAAAACCAATGCCTGTAAACAGAATTCTATCCTAGAGCAACCCCAGGTTCAATTCTTATACCAAGAAGAGGTCAAGTTTAACTGATACAAATGGAGACACCGACCACAGAAGATGTCACCTTGCCACTAGTTTGTCTGTAGGTTATCTAGAAGCCAGAATATCCAGGGCCCTGAGTGGCAGGAATTCAGAGGTCCGTGACCTGCCTGGCGTCAAGCCTGCCGAGCATCAGCCCCTGGTATCCGCGCTCCCACCAAATCCATTACCCTCCCCAACACACGTCTCCTCCGTGAAATGGAAAACCGCAGACAGCAGGAAAAAATTCTTTGATAGGTTTCTGTAATCTTCTAGAGACAAAAGTTCAGCTGATGGATTCTATCATAAAATGGAAATAAGTTGGTTTAAAGTATGCCTCTCCATGAAATTCGAACTCAGAAAATCTAACGCCAGTCAAGGATTCCAATTTCATCTTACTCTATTTCTTATTAGTCAAAACATTCTGAAAGAACCAGAAAAAACAAAGAAATTTCTCCATCAATGTGTGTCACACTCCTGCCACAGGCTCGCAGTCCCCTGCCTCTTCTGCGGCCCAGAGACGGAATCTCAGGACACTGGCGCAACTTAAGCTGAAATCATGTGCGTTAGGATAGCATCATCATGTAGATTCAAATATGCACCACTCTCCAATTCAATGCAACATTATCTATCGTAAGAAAAAACTCCAAACAATGTCTGGTGGAAAAAAAAAAGAAAGAAACACTTTAATTCAACAAATCGCTCACTTTTCAAGGGCAAGCCTCTGCAGGGACAGCCTCGGCTTGTGAGCAACCTGCGTCCCCCACCTACCCCTTACCAAACCAGTCAGACTGCCCTTGCAGGGCCGTGAAAACACAGAAGCCGGTCAGGCACTAGAATAATCCAAGGACAGGTCTGCAGTAAGGAAGAGACCCTGTTTGTTGAGAACTGGGAAGAATAACCCCTGCTGAGGGATTCGACAGAACACGCTGTCTGGGCTGTGAGCATCCGCACTGCAGCCCAGCCCCGGACAGACCTGCACAGACTGAGCCGCGGGCCCTTCTGCCAGGCCAGCCGCCCACGCGGCTCACGCTGGCTGCGCCTTATTCTGGAGCGCGGGGCTCAGCACGCTATTTGGAAGTCAGATAATAAAGTCAGATAAAAAAACTGCCTCTGAAAGTTCCGTTTTAACCATTTAGAAGACACCAGAACAGAGAGATGAAAATGCACCCAGAGCAGACAAACCAAAAAAGGTGCATAATGGGTGGGGCTGCGGGGAGGGGGGTGCGGGTGAGGGGTCAATGGATGGAGGGGTTCCGCGAGACTTGAAAAATTCATCAGCAGTAAGGTGCACAAAGCCAGGCCAGAAGGGACACAGGCAGGATATTAAGTAGTCACTTTACAAACCATCCCAAATACACAGCAGCCAATGCCACGTGGAAGCCACGGAAAGCGGGCAGACACGAAGGCCCTGGAACGCACCGGCCCCAGGCCTGGTAGAAGCCAACTCATCACAACATTAAGTTCCAAGAGCCAACAGTTATAGCAGCGAGAGACAAATTCAGTCAGAATGAAAAACACACTGGGGCAGCCAAGGACTCTGAGTAGCTGGCAGTGCCCAAAATCAGACAGAAATGCCAGGTGTTCAAAGCCCGGGGGCTTTAAGACAGGGAGCTGGTTACCCTGCTGATGGGAGAGCCGGCAGCCGGTGGAGCCGGTGAGGCCACCCACAAGCCGACGAGGCCAGGAAACCAGCAGCGCCCCGGGAGGAGGGGCAGGTGAGGAGGAGACTCTAGAAGTCAGGGCTGTATCGCCAGGCGCTACCGCGCCAGGGATTCTTCAAGGAAATGGCATGAGAGCGCTCTGGTTCCTCCCTCCAACCCCTCACAGCAAATCCCACCCAGCACAGGGCAGCCCACTCAGTAGCTCCCCACGATACAGGTCAGAGCAGGAGAAGGGAAAACCCGGACTGAGGGCAAGAGAGTCCAGGATGGCCCCACCTTTCCTTCCCTGCTTTTCAGGTCCAATACACAGACCTGGAAGGGCAGACCCGTCAGCTGGACATCTTACTAATACACAGGTTCCGACTTTGGAGCCTGTACTTCCAACCAGCGCGCGGACGATACTGATGCTGCTGGCCCAGGAGCCACACACAGAGCAGGAAAACCTAACTGACCCCAGGGACGAACCAGACCGTAATCAACAGGAACGCGGCCACATTCCTTCCAAGGATGAAGAACACAGTCGTATATGAGTCTTTCAAGCGGTAATGAGGAAAACAGGATGGAATGTACAGCCAGGAGCTCCAGCCAAGGACTGCTGCCCCACAACACCGAGCGTCACCTTCCCCGCCAGCTCACCAGATGTGTGCGGGGCATGGTTGTTAGGAGCTGAAATGTGTCTCCCCGAAGTTCAAACGCTGAACCCCTAAGCCCCACTAACTCAGGATGTGGTTGATTTCGGAGATACAGCCTTTAAAGAGATAATTATGTTATAAAAGAAGCCATGAGGCTAAGCCCTAGTCCAATCTGACCAATGTCTTTATAAGAAAAGGAGATTAGGCCGCAGGCACACAGAGAGGCCACATGCGGCCCAGAGGGCAGGCAGTGCTCATAAGCCAAGGAGAAGGGGAGGCTTCAGGACAAGCCAACTCCAGCGAGACCTTGATTTTGGTCTTCTAGCCTCCAGGACTGCAAGCAAATAAATGTCTGCTGCTTAGGCCTCAAGTCTGTGATGTTCTATTATGACAGTCTCAGCAAACTAATATAAAGATTTTGTTTTAGTTCCTTGATACTACTACCAGTAACTTTTCACTATATGCCTGCTCTGTGAGAAACAGTTGAGTTTCTAGGAGCTGGTACACAGAAGGATCAAGACACAGTCCAAGCCCAGGTCCTGCTCCTGCTTAGAGGGAGAAAAAACGAGGATCACCAAACTCCAGTAATGATGAATGCTGGGAATGAGGCAGAACCAAAAGCCTTTACAAACGCCAGAGGAAAACAAAATCATTCCATCTGAAAAGTGGGAGAGAAGAGGGATCAGAAAGAGCTTCATGGTGGGTTTTGATGGGCACGGGAAGGGGAGGACCTGAGACGACAGAGCAGCGCAGACACAGGCGGGGAGACCCCCCGAACCCAACACCCAGCGAGGACAGGGACCCGCGAGGCATCTGGCCAGGTGGGCGCAGGGCGGGGGGAGACCAGGAGCTAAAGGCAGATGGAACTATGGAACTGGGAAGGAGCTCAGCGCCTCTGGGGACCAGCAAGGGAGTCTAGACTTTAATTTCTAGAAATGAAGATTAATGAAAATGAGGAAGGTACATTAACAGGCAAAAGAACGGATAAACAGCGTGAACTGTAGAGGATGGTAAAGCCCGCATTACTGCCCACCTAAGAAATGTCTCTTCAAGGTCAACACACTTTACACCATCATCAGCTACTTGCATCATAATCCCGAGCACTTTATCAGCTCTTGTCTCATGACCTTAGATACAAGGAAGAGGTGCCATCCACCCTGACTTTCAAGCTAAGGATAAATGACACAACCCACGAGTGACTCAGGAGGAGAACTGAAGCCTGAGATGCAGCTGTAAGGTCCAAGCCCCAGGATCGTGCAATTATCACCATGGCGTCACCTGCCCAGCTGCAAACACCCAGCATCTCATCAGAGCACCTTTCACCCCTCTTCACCCCACTCAACACGCCTGACTCTTGACTCTTCACTCATCCCCAGCACGGAAAGCCCCAGACCAGATCACAAAGAAGGGGGCAAAGTCACTCCTTGGTTTCCGAGCATCTGAGAGCTCGGGAAAGAAAAGGCCACAAGGCTGGCTCCGAGTGTGCCAAGAGGCACTGAAGCATCCCGCATCACCCTTCAGTCCCCCAGACTTCACCCTCCGTCTTCTCTCCAAAGGCCTCTCCTTGGATGTTCAGGATTCAGGGCTTGCAAGGGACAGTACTGACAAGTTGCCAGAGTCAACGACCAGCGCTATGGTGAAGATGATCCTGGGAATCTACTGCCTCACTGGGCTCATCTCTAGAACAAGCAAATGCAGTGGAAAAACAAGGTCCCAGAATTGAAGATTTGTATTTTAACAGGGGCACACATCGATTAAACCACTGATCTCAAAGCAAGATTACACCTTTATACCCTTGCCACGGCCCCGTGGGTGAAATACACTTCTCCCTCCTTGACTTTCTGTTCAGACTTTCCATCATGATATGAGCAGACGCTTGAAATGTGCTTGCAAGACCAAGTGTGCCTGCTTCTACATTGGCCATGACCACGGGTCATGCCTAGGACAACCAGCCAGTCCTAGAGAATGACAGACAGGCCTGAAACCCACCCACAGCCTGGATCCAAGCCCAGCCAGACAGCCAAGCAGCCAATGTGCACAGGCACGAGGGACAATGCGCGCTGTTTTAAGCCACTGGACTGGAGTGGGTTCTCTGCAGCATGACTGGAACAAGAGCTGATGAAGGAACCAGTCGGGCAGCAAAAATACCAGGAAGAATCACAAACTGAACAGACACGAACTCATGGCAAAGCAATCTCTTTCCCCATCAGTTTCCAAAGAATGTTTTCAAAAGTATCTAAGTAGCCCTTTTCTTCACCTCAGCCCTCAGGCACTGTCTTCCAGTAAGAGATGAAGACAGCTCTTAAAACACCAAACGTGAGCAGAAAGCAACTACGGGTTTAAACACACACACCAGCAGAGAGATCTAAAAAGGGCTTGCCGGGTCAAAAGAAGGGAAAAATCTGAAACATCATGAGCCCTTCTCATAACTTTCAACACTGAGCACATAACACCTCGTTAGTCTTCTCATCTTAAAAGTTAATAAAAAATAAAAATAGTAAGATTAATGAAAAACAGAGTCGGAACAGGAAGAGGATTTATTTAGCTTCAGGGTCCACAATAACATTTGGAAAAAAAGGCATTAGATAAGGTTCAGGGGTTCACCATGGTGACTCTCAGTGTGGACAGCTCTGCAGGGCTGTTATAAAACCCCCAGCACAGTGACGAGGAGAGACCCCGCAGAAAGGGTGGGCTGGCATCTTCACCTTCACTGCTGTGCTGCCTCCTATGCTATAAGGCACAATATATACCGATGGCTTAGAAAATAGCGAATGACTTGATTTCTCTTTTCCTTATGTGCAGCGAACTTTAGTCCTCTCTTTCAGGCAAATTTGCTGAGGAAAGCATACACTGTGCCATGAATAGTCCAACGATAGGGCTTCTTAACACTGGGGCTATGACCCCAACACCTCCAAGTGGGCGCGACAGAGACGATGATGAACAGTTTCATCTCTGCCCGTGCTTACTCCCACCCAACTCTGCTTGTGAGAAATAAGCGTTGTATCCCCCAGAGCAGGCCAGGCTGCCTACGTGGTACAAGGAAGCTTTACATAAGATGACGCTGACCCCACTCTCAGAGCGAGTAACTCAGTGGCTATTCCAGGCCTTCAAAAGTCCCCCCTTGCTTTCTCCTCCGAACAGTCACACAAAAGGAGGGCCACAGAAACTAAAAGTTTCGGGGCCTCCGGCTCGCTGCGCGGAGAAAAGAGAAAACCTGGAGACGGGGTGGGTAAAAGACGCATCCTGGGCGCCTCTCAGAAGTGCAGGCAAGAAAAGAGCTCCCGAGCCTGGAGGGAAGAGGGGAGGGGACCCCTGAGCTGCAGGCCAGCCCCCGGCGCCCCGCCTCGGAGGCCGGAGCTTCGCGGTCTCCCAAATACCTTTCACCCCGTTCCAGAAATAAAATAAATGTTTTTAAAGTGCGTGTGTGTAGACAGGATGGAAAAAAAAAAAAAAAGTCCCCCCTTCAACTCTGTGCGAAGGTCACCTCCTCACGTGAAGGCCATCCAAGTCAGGGTTCTGCAAAGACACACAGCTAAACTTCATCATCCTACCAATATTCAAGGGAGGCCTCAGTCCTTTGGGAAAGTTTTACCTCCACAGATCTTAAAAAAACCCCGGATTCAGTAATCATCTCTGAATCGCCCTCTCTCATGTGTAAGGACAGACAGATGCTATCAAAGTGTGAAATTCCAGGCTGAACCTCAAACCTGACGTGGCTGATCCTCCACAGATGACACAAGTTTCCTACCAACTCAGCAAAAAAATGGGACCACAAAGAAACGTGTATTTTGAAGCATAAAGTATGAAACATGGAAGCTATTACTGACATCTTTTCACCATGAATCTTGCCAAAAATGCAGCCCATCATTGCCTAGCCTTTAAGACACACAGGAGAAAAAAATTCCAGAAGGAATTTACTAGTTGAGAAACTTCTGAAGTCTAGCATGCTACACACATACTCTGCAGTATTGCCAAGGGAAGTATTTTTTTTTTTTTGTAATTCATTTTTTTTAACTGGAAGATAAGTACTTCACACTATTGTGATGGTTTTTGCCATGCATCGCCGTCAACATGAACCAGCCACAGGCATCCACGTGTCCCCTCTCTCCTGAACCCCGTTCCCACCTCCCTTTCCACCCCATGCCTCCAGGCTGTCACAGAGCACCAGCTCTGGGGGCCTTGCATCACACATCAAACTCCCACTGGCTATCCATCTTACATTTTTAAAAACATATTGCTTTTATATTGGGTTTAACAAAAGGCAGAAAGACAAAGTGGGAGCTCTTGAATATTAAATGGAATTTAACATCTGTTGAGCCAAAAATGGAAAAAACTCCACAAGTGAGAGTGAATGCCTTAAGTACGAGCATCATCTCTAAACACACAGCTTTAATGACTAATAGTTCCCTTTTTTGTTTCTTTAGAATCAACCAGAGTCCCAACCCCACAAAAGTCACTACCCAGTTCCACTGACCTTACCTTAAGCGAAGCACACAACTGCCATATTTGACGGAGAAAGAAAAGAGTTTACCTACTGAAGCAAGCACAGTAAGATTATGACACCTTTTTACAGTCCTTACTTTCAAAATATTTTGGGTTTCGTTCCACTTATTTGTCCATTCCTTGGTCAATTCTTGAACCTAAAAGAAAAAAAACATACATATGTCATTGCTCTATTAAAAAAATTACTATGATTTTCTTTTAGAAAGTTTTCAAACTTTTATAGATTATAAAAGAACGTAGTATACTTTTTTAAATTAGACACCAATGCCTCAAAGTACCATCACCAAATATAAATCAAACAAGCTGATCTCATCCTACAACCTACATTACCACAAAGGAAAGAATAGAAAAAAATTTGTCAAGCTGTGTAGAGCTTTACAGCAGTCTTTTTCAAGGTGTACTTAAATAAAAGCTGCTTCCTTGGATATTAACCAAAATTACAAGGTCAAAGATGCCACCATCCCATTAAATGGGGTAATTTTTCCTGATTATACTTTAGGTCCTAAGATATGGTGATTTACTTTACTTTCTAATTAGATGTGATGATTAAATCACCTTGGAAACCATTTTCTTTTAGGAGATAATCTGTTTTTGTAGCTAATTAATAGGGTTTATAAATCTCATTTTATCTTTTTTTTTAAGGTGGCTCTTTAATTGACTCTTAGTAAAGGTAAAAATATCTTTTTGATAATAATCAGCTTCTTTCCAGTCTGCAGTAACTTAAGGGAGAAAATATCCCCCACTGTCGAACACAGCACAGTTGGAAATAGCTTCTCAGTTAATGAAAATACTCTGCTAGTTCCACACAACTTTTTAAATGACCTAAGTGAGTGATTCATTAAGAAGTAAAGTGATACCTGATTGAGAGGTAGGAAAAAAGAATGGAAAATTCTGTCAAAAGCAACATACTTCGGATTAAGAGAGTGACCTCCGAGGGGCTGGGGGGCGCGCGGGGCGCACACCCTCCCGAAGCCCCTCTGCTTCTGGCCTTCGGTGTTCCTGCCGCCTCCCCACCAGCAGCAGGCGCCACCCCAGGCCACCTGACTGGTCTCCCTACCAGTAAGTTACCTGTTCAACCAGGTCAAAGTGGAAGCACAGAATACATTGGATTACGTGCTCAACGCTAAGAGGAAGATACTTTCCACAGGCCATTAAGTATCATAAACGGACGTGCGTCAGAAACCTTCAAGAAAGGCCGTGATCATTACTGACAAAAAAGGAGGGACTGGAGTGGTAGTTTATCCGAGGGCAAAACCAAAACACCTCTCACTCACCTTGTTCCTTCAATGGCTAGACATTTTACACCTCAATTTACCGCAAACACCCTGGAGAAGGAAATGGCAACCCACCCCAGCATTCTTGCCTGGAGGACCCCACGGACAGAGGAGCCTGGTGGGCTGCTGTCCTTGAGGTCGCTAAGTTGGACACGGCTGAGCGACTGAACACTTACCGCAAATAACTACAGGAGTTCTAAGGTAGCATTTTTTAAAAAATATCTTCCTTAAAATGAGACAAATAAACTTATTTACAAAACGGAAATAGACTTTTAGAGAAGGAGAATGAACTTAGGATTGCCGGCGGGGGCGAGAGAGGAGGGTGGATATTTAGGGAACTTGGGAAGGACATGTGCACACTGCTGTGTTTAAAATGGATAGCCAGAAGGACCTACTGCACAGCACTGGGACTCTGCTCGATGTTATGAGGCAGCCTGGCTGGGCGGGGGTTTGGGGGAGGATGGATACATGTACACGTATGGCCGAGTCCCTTTGCTGTCCACCTGAAACGACCACAACGTTGTTAATCAGCTATACCCCAATACAAAATAAAAGCCTTCAAAAACATATCTTTTTTAACTGGGCTTCCCTGGTAGCTCAGCTGGTAAAGAATATGCCTGCAATGCAGGAGACCCCAGTTCAATTCCTGGGTTGGGAAGATCCCCCTGGAGAAGAATAGGCCACCCACTCCAGTATTCTTGGGCTTCCCTGCTGGCTCAGACTGTAAAGAATCTGCCTGCAGTGTGGGAGACCTGGGTTCGATCCCTGGGTTGGAAGGATCCCCTGGAGGAGGGCATGGCAACCCACTCCAGTATTCTTGCCTGGAGAATCCCCACAAACAGAGGAGACTGGTGGGCTACAGTCCATGGGGTCACAAAGAGTCAGACACAACTGAGTGACTAAGCGCACACACACACCTTCTTTAACTAGTCATTAATGTCAAATCTATCATCCTCTTAGTAAGAGAATAAACAGGACTGAGCCTCTCTACTTTCTTTTTTGCTCACTAGTACTTGTCAGGCAAGGCTGTCCTGCCCGCCCCCCTGGGTCAGCCACACACACAGGCTTTCCTTTCATAACTCAAGTGACGCCAGCCCCATGGGTCACAGGGCTTTTTGTAATGGAAAAGCTTTCAGAGAGGGAATATTCCTACCCCTTCTCTCCCTACAGACGTAGAAGAGACTGGGGTGATGAATTTACTAATTTATAATAATCAGTTAACAGGTTCTCATTGGCAATTTATCTGAGAAACACCAAGTATTTAACAAAGTATGCTTTGGGATTTCACCAACAGGTAAGTTCTCCCTGAAGAAACGTAAGCCAGTTAATCCTTTTCCAATTCAATCACATAATTCCAGCTTTTGAAGAACTGTAAGTATGCCTTGGGTTTCTTTTACCACTGAATTTAAACCAAATAATCTTCATTTTTAAAATTCAGGAAAAAAATGCAAAGTCTGACAGCACCTCTCACAATATGACCAGGTGATAAAATTTAGAGCCAAGTGAATGGCAAACAATTTTAAGAGGTCAGCAAAAGAAGACATGAAAATTTAGAAAATGCTATTAACAAGAGTCATGTCTGTCCCCACATGTATCACAATTCAAATTAAAAGGTTTAAAAAAAAATTAAACTGTTTATTGGTTTCTATTAACTTGCTAGGTATTCCTGAAAACTATCAGTGAGAAATAATTTAAGACTATATCCAGACATATCAAGGGTTTCCCTGGTGGCTCAGATGGTGAAGACTCTGCCTGCAATGCAGGAGACCTGGGCTCAATCCCTGGGTCAGGAAAATGCCCTGAAGAAAGAACGGTCAGGAAGACGCCCTGAAGAAAGAATGGCCCTGAAGAAAGCATCCTTGCCTGGAGAATTTCATGGACAGAGCCAGCAGGCTAAGATAGTCCACAGGATAGCAAAGAGTTGGATACGACTGAGCGATGAACATGCACAATCCGGACACATCAAAGTCCTCAAAATTAAAATTTGAAGTACCAAAATATAAAACGTCAAGAGAAAAATAGGGATTAAGAAACTAACATTTTCACTAATGCTATTATCAGCAAATTAATCAGCATAATTATCCATAATTATCCAGAACAAGTTCCTAACTACACTGTGATTTTTATTTCTTCAATATTGTGTATTCTTGAAAGAGCTTTACCAACAGAATCCTACTTTCTTTCTCAATCTGCTTTAACCATTTGGCACAGTGAACAAAATCCACTCTGAAAACATTATTAATACCTGTTTCTCTTTTCACAGAAGGTCTTTTTCTCTTAAAAAGGGGGGAAAAAAAGACAGTACAGAAGCAGGTCATCCATGAAACTAGTTTTCAGAAAGCACCAGCACATAATCCTGGCTTCAGCCCAGGACACTCTCTCTTCCAACCTCAAATCCCACTTTGCTTAAGAGCAGCTAAGCACCTTCCCAGAGTATTCAGGGATTCCCTAAGTGCTGCAATTCCCACTAATAAGCAAAAGGATGACCAAAACACCCCAAGGTGAGGCTGTGGGGACCAGCATGTGAACACAGCCTCCCTCTCCGGAAGGTCCACCAGCCTCACCGCCTCGCGCAGTGGCCCAGTCTCAGCTGCATTCAACCCCTGACTACCAGACAAACCCATCTATTTAGTCACAGAGGACACGGGAGATACACCGGAAGTCAACGAGTGTGGGTCTTTAAAGCTCGGGCGGGAGTGTTAACTGTCATGAAGAGAGAAACTGAGTCTCAGACAGCAAGTCCCGGGCTGCCCAAGAAGTTTGTTTGGGTTTTCCTGTAACATCTTGTGGAAAAACCTGAACAAACTTACTGGCCAACCCAATACTAAAAAAGAATCCACTTAAAATAGTGAAACTCACGATTAAAAAAAAAAAAAAAAACAAGTGAAGGTGTCACTTACTCTGGCTTCGTTCTGCTGAAGCTTCTCCTCCATACTTAAGGCTGTGGGGGAGTCCAAGAGGGCAATCTGCAATCAAACCACAAAAAGCAGCGGCGATGAGTGTACACCGATAATCCAGAGGAAGGGTCTGCCCTGACACTGTAAATCATCAAAAACTGCCACATAAACTATTAAATAGAGGTGAAAAGCATTTATTTTCCCACACCTCCTCAAAAGTGTTAGTCACCACAAAATCTTTAATCCGCAGGGTACATGCCTCGTAATATTCAAAAAACCACAGCATCCTGGGAAAACTACATTTGCAACACGAATCAGCAAAGACAAGGAGAAAGACAAACACGTAGCCGGCTGACATGTTATCAAAACCACACGCAGTCTAAACCCCCGGATCCTGAAGGACTCACCCAGAGGACAGTCCAAAAGCGGGGTTATCCAACCAGAGGCTTCTGAGACTCATCCACAGTGACACGTGCAAATGACCCTCCTTTACCACCCACCACTGCTGGATCACACCCTGTCACAGTAAGGCTGGGCCACAGTCTGCATGTCCATTTCCTTTTCTGTGATGCAAAGATGGGTGTGAGAGTGATAAACCCCAAAATCGAGTTCACCCTGGGGGACGAGGCAAGGCAGGGACGGGAGAGGGAGACCCAGCCAGGCAGAGCGCACCGGGCTTTGACTGCATTCGTAACCCACAACCTGAGAGGCAGGAACGCAGGGTCCCGGACGACGTTACCGGAAAGGAAAACAGAAGGGGGTCTCCCTCCCTCTCCCCCTCTCCAGGCCATGTGCAACCTGTCTCACCCATTCTGCTACATAACTGTGCAGTTATTCTGGTCATATGCAAGTGCGCTTGTGTTGTTTTTCAAACATAAACAGCATGAACGCTATTCTGAATATTGCCTTTTTCATCTCACAATCTATCTTGGGAAAAATTCAGTACAAATAAATCTATTTTATTCTTTGTAACAACTCCAGTTTCACTGTACAGCACTCCATTGTGCGGTTATTCTATAATTTATGTCCACAGTTTCCTCTTAATGGACTGGTAGTTTTTCCTCATCTTCTGCTTTACCAGTGATGCTACAGTGCCTATCTTATACCAGCCGCCTACAGTATGCATAGCAGTATCAACAGAATAAATTCCCAGAAGGGAATGTGTTAATCATCTACACGCATGACTTTTTTCATTGTCTCTCCTCCATGGAGGCTATCACATTTCCTTGACTACCTGGTCTGCTTTTGGCCACCTTCACAAACACGCTATCACCTAGCTTTACTGTGACCCTCCCAGAGATGCTGTCTACCTTGAAAGTTTACACGTAATGACACTTTTATAATCCAGCTATTATTCAAAGTTTACCTGCGGCTTCAGCTACACAAATGAGAAATCCTTTCTCATTCCATCTTCTCTAACTCATTGCCTTCTTTGCTTCATGGACTGCTCCTACCTATTTCTATGTTGTTAATTTTCCTGCTATCTTCAGACACATTTAAGAGAGAAAAGTTAATGGACATTTTCTCTCTGCAAACTCAAAGCAGAAGTCTGAAAAGATGCTTTAAATATAACAAAAGAGAACATGTGAAAAGAGAAGATATCCAAACGCTTGACTTCATTAATCATTGGAGACACAGAAACCACAATCATTCTTTGATACCACGATGCCCCATCAGAATGGTCTATGATGAAAAAATAGGTAATACCAGCTATTGGCAAGGACCTGATGCAACGAGAACTGGCACGTCCATATATTAATGGTGGGATATAAGTTGGTATAAAAACCTTTAAAAATTATTTGGCAGTTATCTACTAAAACCAAACATTATGTACCCCTTCTGACACAAATTCCACTCTTAGGTATAAACTTAACAGAAATGAAGCTGGATGTTCACAAAAAGACACACAGAAGACAGTCCACAGCAGCAACAATAGCAGCAAAGAGAAAATCTCCAAAGCCCATCAAACAGAACGGGTGAGCGGGCGCACACTCACATGATGGAACACAGCACAGCGATGATCACTCGTGGATCTGAAACCACACGTCCCACCGTGCATGAATCTCACAAGGCCTCAGATGCACGCTGCCCACATCATCTGGTGCCCAGCACACTCCCGCCAGCCCCGTGAGGCCCCTCAGTCTGTCCTCTCACTTTCACTTTTCCCCTCGTCCGTCAGTCCTGCTGCCTGCACTCCGTCACCTCCCCAGCCCGTACCACAGGCCAGCACCCTTGCATGTCTGGAACTTTATGAAACGGGTTTTGTAGGTCTACGTTTTGAAATTCCATAAATTTGATCTTATATAAAAGCAAGAACAAGAGTATTTACTACATGGTTACATTTATATAAAGAACAAAATGAGGCAAAACTAAAAACTAACCCTGCCTGAAGAAGTCAGGATAGAGGTTATCCTTGAGGGAAGGGCAGGCGGGTCTAGGAGAGGAATGTGAAGAGTTTCCAGGGCACTGGGGAACGTTCTGTTTCTTGATAGAATGCAGGTCAGATGGGTGAATACAGCTTATGAAAATTCACAGATACATACACTCAGAATGGGTGTCATTCTTCAAAGGAGAGTTCACATGGATGTATATATGCATATATACCACTACATATTTATCTGTCTATAAATCTATGCAGGAGAAGCAGATACGTGTCAGAATCTTTTGCTGTATTTAACTACGCTTTTGAAACTCATATACATGGCATTTTACGTTGGCAAATAATTAAACATAAAATTATTAAAAGCAGGAGGTTTTATCTGGCTGTACTTCAACAACCCAGAAATGGAGCTCTGACTTGAGCAGCATTTTCAATGAACCACAGCAGCATCTGGAACAGGATACTGTGGGAAAACAAGAATGTCACCAAAAAATTTATACATAGATTTTTCTAATGAGCGCTTAAGAACCCCTGCTTATTTTATTGAGCATCACAAATTTAATTAATTTTGGATAAGCTTGTATTGTCTCACAACAATTTATAGCTTCACGGTACAATAAATTATTTTAAATTGGACTCATTTTTATTGTAATGTATTGTTTATCAGAGTTTATCGCCACTGTATCCTAAAATACACAACAATCTTTTCCATCCTCACCCCCAAAACTACAGTAACTAAAATAACCTTTTAATGACTGTAGTGGTCTTTGGCCGTGAAAGAGAAAGAGAACCAAAGATCACAAAGTATAAGGCAACTGGCATATACGACACCTCTGAGACATTCCTCAGACAGAATCTACAAACGTTTGAATTAAGTTTTTCTGCTGGTGTGATAAGGCTCCTTTCAAGGACTTCCTCAGTTTAATGTTTAACAGGCTGATCTCTTTTCCTTCATTCTCATTACTTAGTAAATGTTAACTACAAAAATTTTCCCAAGTCCTTCCCTTCACACACAGTAGTCTGGGTAACCCTATCAAACCACCTTTATATATTTACCTCGGACAAATATTTTCAAAACATTGAAAAAAGATCCCAATAACAGAGTACATAAGTGAAAATGACAGCTGTGGCTGGCGTCACCAGTGATTCGAGCCTGGTAACACCATGAGCTGCGGGACCCATCGTGCTGACGGCTTCCACGCACACACAGGGAAGTCCACGTCGGAAAGCAGCACTGGGACTCCCCTGGTGGTCCCGGGGTTAAGACTCTGAGCTGCCAATGCGGGGTGCATGGGTTCGATCCCTGGTCAAGGTGCTAATCCCAAACGTGGAGCAGGACAGCCAAAAGATTAAAAAAAAGAAAGAGTACAATTATGTGGAGCTATTTTTAGGTGCAGAGATCAGCTCCCAGCCCACTCCAGTCCCCTAGTTTAGAGAACAGCAACTCTCAGGGCTTTCAGGATGCAGGAAACTCTGTGAGGCTCTTTGCCTGTTGAGTCTCACGAGTCAAACCGCTCAAGGGATGTCAAGGGCTTCAAGGGCCCCATGCTCCTGGAGGGAAAGCTGCTCTAAAGACAGCTCTGTGCATTTAAAGAAAAGCTGGGTTCTTTGCTTTTTTTAATGATACACTTCAGACATCCATTCGTGGGTTAGAAAAATGGGAAGAAATGTTGGGGGTTGTTTTTCTTGGCCATATCATGAGGGATATAGGATCTGAATTCCCCAACCAGGGACCAAACCCATGCCCCCTGCTTTGGAAGCACAGTCTCAATTACTCAACCACCAGGGAAATCCCTCTTCATTTCTAACCCCACTTTAACTCGAGTGTTTTAAAAAGTGATCCTGACTTTCTCTCATGACAGTGTCTAAACCAACCAGCATGGATCACACTGTGATCACAGAAGCAGCTTGGCACACGCACCATGCAGAAGACTACAGTGAAAAGGACAAGGCTCCTTCACAAAAACCCCGAGGGATCCTGAAGGGAGGCTATTTCCGCCATCATGTAGGGGCCCAGGCACATCACCTCCGCCAGGCCACAGGGATGTTTCGGGACCCTGCATCACTCTAGCCACTGCTGTAAGGGGAAGTACCAAACAGAGACTCAGAAAGGGGCTCAAATGAGTCTCTCCTTCTGTTAAAATACATCTTCAAGACAAAAAATGCTTCGGTAGAATTTTAAACATTGCTCCAAGCACCTCGAATTCCTTCCACTAATGGAGATTTTGCTGCTAATCCTACTGCATGCTAAATTTCCATCCATAATTGATAACTATTAGGTAGTTAATCATCTCGGGTTTAGTGGATAAAATCTTAAGCACAGAGCATATAATGAATTCAAAGGCCAACAGGACGGTGATGTTAAGGAGAGACCGGGCTAACTCACTCAAAGCTTTACTTAGCACTTATTTACTCAAATCAATACGACTCCCGAGATGAGTGTCTCATTAAGATCTAGAAATAGATGCCATTACTCAAAGAAAATTACCCCTAAGTCTCAGAAAAGAGCCAACCTGATTCCCCTGGGCAAGCAGCGTCTTCAGCCTGGCTATTTCGGCTCGCAGTTCACGGATGAGCTTGACGTTGGCGTCCTCATTAATGGTAGGCTTGTTGATGATGTTTTTGGCTCTATTTGCATAGCGAAGAGTACTTAGGGTTTCTCCGTAATTGACATCAGCAGGTGAAATGGCTGTGAAGAATGAATTCAAAAAATAATTTATCCAGCACTCTGTTTCATTTAACACAAAGTTGGTTTGTAATTTAAAAGTCAGATTAACCCCAGGTCGCTAGATAGACTAAATATTCATTACTGCAGTCATGAATATTACAAATTATCTGGGACTCATAGGAAAGGTGCTCACTATGCCAAATTAAATGCCATTTCACTCTTCTTCAGTTTAGAATCAGCCATCTAACCAAATCTAAAGCAAGATTGGAAACACTCCATTGCAGCTTAGGGAGTTTCCTCTGTTGAACATATAAGTAGAGGATTTCAAGACTATTTACACTTCTCAAGATAAAGCAGAAATTTAAATCCTTTTAAAAGAGTTCTGGGAAAACCTACCACCTATGAAAACCCAGAGTGTGATAACTTTTGTAAAGAGTCTGTAGATCAGCTAATGCTCTTCCTCCCAAAGCTTTGGTTGATCACATCCCCATCTCAACTCCAACAAACCTTAGAGCTAAAATAACTACACAATTGCATCTGGGGTGCATACCCCTGGGAAGACCCCTGGCCTCCGCAGGGACTGCATGGCTTGGGCAGGAGGAGATGTGGAGACAAGAAAAGAGGGTGAGGGTGGAGCTGGAAGGGAAATTCTCAATAGTTATCCCCCCCGGCACATTTTCCCCTCTGTTCTGCTTCTTCTTGTTAATTAGCGAAAATATAGATGTAGATTATCATCATATTTACCACACTTTTCCCCCTCAATTCTTAAATTCCTTATTTTCTGCTTTTAATAGAAAAACAAAGTTGGGTTATTTCTAGTTTATGTCTAAAGTTGGCATGAGTTGGCAGAGTTGGACGTTTCTGTCCTATACTTTAAACACCACTGAGGGTCACCCTGTACGGACGTCAGTTTGCATAATCAAGAAAACGGCAAGCTAATGTAACCAGGAAGAGGGGGAAAGAGGCAATAATACCATACTGCAGACTGGATCACAGTACGTATTTTTCTTCAAAATATAAAGTTTCTTTTTCTTTTTTAAATAAAGAGGTGCTACTGCCTAATGAAATACTTTAAACTTAAAATAGTCACAATCAGTTCATATGAAACACTATACGTTGAGAACAAGAAAAAAACAAAACTTCTTACTGGCTATCATGATTGTTTTAGAGTTTCCACCAAGGCTGTCTTTCAACAGCCAAGTCAAAACAGAATCCCTGTAAGGCACGAAAACTTGCTTCTTCTTTACAAGAGGGTTTGCTGCGTCCTGAGATAAATCAGCTGCAGGGAGAAAGAAAAGGTGGGGGAAGGCAAAGACAATTATTAAAGGTTTTTCTTTTTTTCTTCTTGAACTTGGCTTCAAAAAACCTTGCAGCTGTTACTCTAGTTTGTAAGACAAACATTAAACCTAAGCTCTTCACGCCTCTGTGGAGCACCGGGAAGAGGCAGGAGACGAGGGTGAACCTACCTAAGGCAGAAATGACGTTGCCCAGCGTCACGAGGGACTTGTTGATGTTGCCCCCTTCCTTCAGCCGGGCCCCCGTGGCGCCAGTGGCGTCCGCCCGCTCGCTGCCCGCGAGGTCGACCAAGTGGATCTTACTCACGGTTTCAGACGGCATTTCAGAATCAAATTTTGCCTATGGTGAAATATAAATGCAAAATGGAAGAGGTACAAAGAATGCCAATGTTTATATAACATTGTGTGTTTGTTTTTCTCCTGTGTCATTCATGTTTATTAACCTTCTCTCCAACTAGATTATTATTTAACAGAAACAAAATCTTTTACATCCTTATTGATAACTAGCATTGGACTGGCAACATGTTTAGCAATCAAATTATTTTTGGTTGACTAAGTTTTTTTTAACTTTGTTATTTTATATCAGAATACAGTCAATGAACAATGTTGTGATAATTTCCGGTGCACATCAAAGCGACTCAGCCATACACACACATGGCTCCGTTCTCCCCCAAGCTCCCTTCCCATCCAGGCTGCCACACATATTTATGTGTTTATAACAAGTTCAAGAGCTTCCCTCATAGCTCAGTCGGTAAAGAAACTGCCTATAATGCAGGAGACCTGGGTTTGATCCCTGGGTCGGGAAGATCCGCTGGAGAAGAAAATGGCAACCCACTCCAGCATTCTTGCCTGGATGATCTCACAGACAGAGGAGGTTGGCAGGCTACTGTCCACGGGGTCACAAGAGTCAGACGCGACTTAGCGACTAAACCACCAATACAAGTTCTACTGATCTCCCACTCCTCACTGTGATCTCTCAGGGTAGATTTTTTTCTTAACTTTGTTTTTTCATTGGGCTTCTTCCTGATTACAATAATTATACTGGATACAATAGAAGCCGACCATATGTGAGCCTTAGACCTTCTGAAGAACCGCGAATTCCATTATCCAAATCACTCAGTCATTCAACAAGGGCTGAGTCTGACCCTGGAAGAGAAGGAAGCTAGACCCTGAGGGGCACTCACTCCATAAAGAAAAATATAAGTAAACAAATAATTAGTTTTGCTCTCACCTAAAATCTTGAACAAGACAAGCAGAATGGTTTTCCAAAATATGATAAACATAGACAATTATGTGAAAGATCATCCAACCGTTATCTGAAGTTAACATACAATTTGTTTCACAATTATAAAATAGTGAAAATCTTAAATACTGTATTCTTTGATTCTGAATTTTACCAAAATTTTACTTTCCCAAGACTTTTAACCTATATTTTACAGTCTGAACCAAAATGTCACGAAGAAATTACTGCATTTTGATACAAAAGCAAGCCTCTTAGAAACTAGGGATGGCCACATCCTAATCCACATTAACCAGAAAACAGGAGAAAAACCAGTAAACGTAATAAAAGATACACATTTCTGGAGAATTTATCAGGAGTTATTCCAATTGACCTTATGGAATTTTTTCATCTTCTTTGCTCTCTGATCCCCCTCATGAATTACGCTAAGTCTTTCTACCTGACCTGTTCAATGGTTAATACAGGCCAGACTCCCCCAAACTCCTAATAATGTGCTGAGCGCTGAGAGGACCCGACACTTTTAGGCTCATTGGTTTCACTGGCCTCGGTGTTAACATATTTCCCCCGAGTCATTTTCACGTGTGTTCTAAACACTCTCCACCTCCAGATCAGAACATTAATATGTAAAAACATCCATTGTCCTTTAATATCATTTTAATAATCACAATTAGCATTGTGGGGTGAGTTCCATGGAGCCATAAAGGACCACCCCCCCTTAGACCACTCAAGGTGATGAGTTCCTCACGCTGGCCTCCAGCTGCTCTCTCTGGCAACCCATTATCTACCCCAGAGCCTGCAACAACGAAAACTCTGGCTTAACTAAACACACAGCACCTTTTTTTATGTGGAGAACAGGGAAGAAGCCTGCTAAATGTGTCTTAGGGGTCTTCATCAGGCTACATCTCAAATGAGCGTGTTTGTAACTGCAGAGAAACCATCACACAGCACGTGTTCAAGTCTAAAGAACAAGAAAACAGCAGTGGGGAGCCTCTGAGGCCCCCGGCTCAGCATGGACCAGTCTGCAGCCGGCGCTGATGAGCACGTGAAGAGCTCGGGGGCGGGCCCCCGGCCCACGACTGCCCTCACCTGCGTGAACTTGATGGTGAAGATGGCGTGAGACCGGCTGCTGACGTCATTCATCCCCGTGGCGGCGGTGGTCCGGTTGATGTTTCCTGCGTCCATAAGCTCTTCAACATCACCATAATTCTGCACTAAATGTTTGGATAAATCTGAAAAAAAAAGAGGAGGGTGAAGAACTCTCCCCAGTAGATAGTAGAGGCAAGAAGAGAGGAGGTACCTCTGCAAAATAATACACGACTGTACAATCTGTGCGCGTCCCAAGTGCACAGCGGTAAAAATCCATTCGCCAATGCAAGAGAGGAGGGTTCGATTCCTGGGTGCGGAAGCTCCCCTGGAGAAGGAAATGGTAACCTACTCCATAGTTCTTGCCTGGGAAATGCCATAGACAGAGGAGCCTGGCAGGCTACAGTCCATGGGGTCACAAATAGTCGGACACGACTGAGCGCACATGCATTTGCACCTGAACCTGTGGTGGTTTCTAACGCAGACTCAGGAGCTAACTGCCTCGGGTCAAGTCCCAGCTCGGTGGCTGACCAGTAGACTCACAAGGTTGTGAAGAAGTCATTTAACTTCATTGAGCCTCGGTCACCTCTCCTGATACGGCATGCCTATCGCATAGGGTATTCAGGATAACTGTGAAATATCACAGTCAACACCATTGGCCCTAATCACAGTCAGAGAAAATGCAAACACTACCTCCATGCAAAACATGATCACATTCTTTAAAATCCTTTTTAAAGAAACTTTTCATTCATTTTTTTTGAGAACATTCATATGCTTTTATAGTCAAAAACTACAAAAAGTACACTGTTCAAGGGTCTTTCCCCTCCACCATCTGATAACCTACCCCACACTTTCCTGTCAAGCAACCCAACATTCTTATTTTCCCAAAACTTTCTAGAAATAAGCCATATGTATACAGGACATTACATAAATATTAAACCATCTTTTTCCTCCTTTTACACATGGTAGCGTACCATACACATTGTTTTGCATCTTCCTTTTTTCTGTGTAATAATACATTGAAGAATTTTGTGTATCAAAGTGATCCCTCATTCATTTTTACGGCTGCAGGGCACGAGACTGTACTAGCACTAGACTGTATGTATGTACCATAACCAATTTAAGTCTCCTATTGAGATGACAGACATTGTTTTGAGTGTTTGCTTTCAATACAAGCAATGCTGCTACAAATAATCTTGTACACAGGTTTTTATGAATATGTGAATAATTCTGCAAGACAAATTCTTTTTTTTTTTTCAGATAAAATATTATAGGTTTATTTAAAACTTAATTCTCACCTTGAGTACGCAAAATACAAATTCCACAAAATGTTCATTTTTTTACTTTGTAGTTTACAAATATACAAAATAGAAGTTTCCTTAAATTTATATTACATATTTATTAAGGCTAGGAGCTATATAGAAAAAAACATTTGTTCTGCTTAAGGCATACTTGGGAATAAACCATTGTACAAATTATTGCACATCTGAAACCACAATACATAACAGACTATATAAAAGATTAAAGTAAACCAGGTGTATTTACCTGACTTAGGTCATAAATTTAGATCAGAAGACAAAAACAGATTTTCCTTGTCAAAGTAAGCAGCAGTTTGAGAACTTGGGCCTCATTTGGTACCTTTAGAACCAAGACTTACCAAGAACCATTGTTTAGGCTATTAAACACCATTTTCTGTACCTGAATTTCCTCCTCTTCTTCTAAGAGCGTCATAATGACTTTTAGAAGGCAAACAAAATACAATGTGATCTTTATGCTTATATTGCATCAAAAACAATTCAAGGGGTTCTGGTCTTCCCTTCCCCCAACTTTCAGATCTAATTTATACCCTGATAGCCACAACTTCCAGTCACCCCCTTGATGTTTTATAAGTCCAGAAATATATATATCCAAGTTGGATTTAGAATTGGAACGCTAGAAGATTCAGTCACAGACCCCATCTGTTTTTTCATTTTGTGTTTTTGAGTTTATCTTTTGGTTTCCTGTGTCTCCTGATTATCCATTCACAAGTTTACTCCTTGGGAACTTCACCATGACTGTAGTGCTTTCTAGCTGGGTTCCTCCCCTCACCAGGAAGACAGTGTGAAAGGTAAAAAAGACTGAATTCTCTTCTGGCAGTGTGGGTCACATCCACTGTTTGGGGATTTAAAAGTGCCTCTTCGTGTCTAAGGGAGATGGTCCAACCTGGAGAATGCCCGGTCGCGCTTCCAGCACTGCCCAGGATGTCTGCCATAGTGCCTGGTCAGTTCATCTGAGCAGGCAAACTTCCACCCTTGGCCATCCCAGTCACCATGGGAAGGTTTCGAACCTGTGTGCACCTGTGTGGGGTACGCTGGTGTGCCTTGAGATGAGAACTCTCCCTGCAGATTTAGCCGCAGCCTGCATAATCACAAGTGTGAGAGGCCGTCCTTTCCCGGGGCCACGACATCCTCCTCCTCTTTGGCTTGGGATCCTCCGGCCTGCAGGAACCGGCTGGCACGAGCGCTTGGTCATGGCGCGGTGGGACGTGCCTCTGCATCTGGTCCGGCAGGCAGGGAGGGTGGTTGGGCCCAGGGTGGGGATGGAAGCCGGGGGGAGCTGCAGGGCAGGATGACAGTCTGGGCTGCTCAGCAGTTCCTCGGCACCAGGGTCGGGGTAGCCCTGCTGGGGAGCTGCCGCCCCAGGGGAAGGTCGTGCGCAGGCAGCCGGTGGTCACTGCTGAGCGGAGGTCCAGTGCCCAAGCGGGCCTCGAGGAGCCGACCGATGGTGCACGAGGAGACAGCCTCCCGCCTGATCTTCGGGCACACGCGCGGCGGCCCGCCGCTGTAGGGCCCACCACCACCGAGTGGCTGCCGTCCTGGCCGTCTGTGCGAACACCGATGACCGACGGGTTGCCGTACTGGCTGCCAGGGGCGCTCAGGCGCCTTCAACACAAACGTGCCCACCAGTCCACCACCTGGCGCTGCGGCGGAATGCACACCGGGTCCAATTCGGGCCACAGAAGCTCGGCCAGGAAGCCACTGGAGGGGCTCACGTCACTGATGTCTGCCAGGTTGACAGGAGCCGTCGGAGCGGGTGCAGACTCCCTACTGCTGGGGAAGCCGCCGCCGCCGCTGCCGCCCACGCCACCCGGCACTGCTGCGCCCGGGTCGCCCCCTGCCCGGATGGATCGCTGAGGCTGCAGGTGGAGGGCGCGCTGGCGGGGCCGCTACTCCATGGGGAAAGCGAGGATGAGGCTGATGCCTACAAGGATGCCGTGGCGGCCATGGGCTCCTGATGCGACAGCGAGCTGGAGAGGAGAAGGTCCAGGTCCAGGAGATCACGGAACTCCCCCGCCTCCCTCCCGGGCAGGAGGGCCGGGCTGCGTCTGCAAACTCCACCACTCTCCAGGTTGGTGGCCGTCGCTGCGGCCGCCACCCAGGTAGGGGTGGCCGGGAAGTACTGCGGAAGCCGCTTCATGTGGGGGGAGCTCCTTCTGCCAGCGCTCATTCGGGGCACCTCATCCTTCCCGCCAGGCCCGACGCGAACATGGGGAGGGACGCGAGCGGCGCCTCGCTGGCGGCCACATCAGACTCCCAGGTGGCTCATTAACGTGGGGGCCCAAAAGGTCCTCGGGAGTTCGAAGCGGTAGGAATATCCGAACCCCAAAGTCAACAAAGAGGAAAAAAATTAGAAACGAAGCCAAAACCAAACCACAAACTGCCCGAGATCCTTCTTTAGATTAAATACAAAAGGGAGATGCCTTTAAAATAAAAGTTGCTTTGTAAACAAAAGTTCTTAGAAAAGTTGTAAACTCGTAAAAATGGACAATCAGCAAAGCGCGTTAAGCAGGGCCGGTGGCCAGGCTGCGCTCTCTGCGACTTAGCAGCGTCCCCCACCGCTATTGGTCGCCGAGGCGGTGGCCGGGTGGCACGCGGCCAGCGCAGCCCAGTGAGGCTGGCCGCGGGGGCGCGGATCCGCGGACCCACCAGCGGCGCGAGGCTCGGGGTCCAGGGGGCTGCACGGGGCGCGCACGGGCGCAGGCGCACGGGGGGCGGGGTGCCGTAGGGGCGGGGAAGGGTGCCCCCACGCGCCCTCCACGCGCCCTTAGCCACGCTCGCTCTCTCAGGCCGGGGGCCCCAGAATACTGTCTAGTCAAGGCTATGGTTTTTCCAGTGTTCATGTATGGATGTGAGAGTTGGACTATAAAGAGGGCTGAGCACAGAAGAATTGATGCTTTTGAACTGTGGTGTTGGAGAACTCTTGGGAGTCCCTTGGACTGCAAGGAGAGCCAACCAGTCCATCCTAAGGGAAATTGGTCCTGGGTGTTCACTGGAAGGACTGACGTTAAAGCTGAAACACCAGTATTTTGGCCACCTGATGTGAAGAGCTAACTCATTTGAAAAGATCCTACATTTGTTTTACGAAAAAAAAAAAAAAAAAAAAGAAAAGATCCTGACGCAGGGAAAGATTGAAGGCAGGAGAAGAAGGGGACTACAGAGGATGAGATGGTTGGATGGCATCACTAACTCAATGGATATGAGTTTGAGTAAACTCCCAGAGTTGGTGATGGACAGGGAGGCCTGGCGTGCTGCAGTCCATGGGGTCTGCAAAGAGTCAGACACGACTTGAGTGAACTGAACTGAAATTCTTAAGAGGGTGGAAATTCTATATTGAAGCATATACAAACTGTTGATGGATACTGCAAAACTGTCCTCCATAGAAGGCAATTTACACACAACAGTAACAATGCATAAGACTGCCTGTCTCCCAACACACTCCCATCACGTTCCTTACAACTGCTGGGGACAGGTAACAGAAGCTACCTCAAAGAACTTTTATTCTGCTTTCCTCTGATTATTAGTGAGGTCAATCTTTCTTTCCTTCATTTAAAAATCATGCGTATTTCCAGGTGGCCAACAGACAAATGAAAAGATGCTCAGAATTATTAGATAAACGCAAATCAAAACTACAAGGTACTCCCTCACCCCTGGTCAGAATGGCCATCATTTTGAAAATCTACAAATAAATGCTGGAGAGGATATGGAGAAAAGGGAACCCTCCTCCCCTGCTGGTGGCAATGTAAGCTGGTGCAGCCACTGCGCAAACAGTATAAAGGTTCATCAGAAAACTGAAAGTAGAATTACGTATGATCCAGCAATTCATAGGCTGTGTATTCCTAGACATACAACCAGCCAAGGTACATGTACTCCTGTGTTTACAGCAGCACTATTTACAAGAGCTGAGACATGGAAACAACCTAAACATCCCTCAAAAGATGAAGGGATAAATCAAGATGTGAGATACATACATATATATACACGTGTGTGTATACACATCATTAAAAAAGAATCAATTAATACCATTTGTAGCAACATAGATCCAACTAGAGATTATCATGCTAAGTGAATTAGGTCAGAAAGAAAAAGACAAATTCCATATGATACCACTTCTATGTGGACTCTAAAATATGGCACAAATGAACCTATCTATTAAACAGTAACAGAATCACAGACATGGACCAAGGGTGAGGGGGTTGTGGGAGGAATGGAGTTGGAGGCGGAGGTCAGCAGAAGTAAGCTATTATATACAGAAGGGATAAACAACAAGGTCCTACTGTATAGCACAGAGGACTATATTCAATATCCTATGATTAACCATGATGGAGGAGAGTCTTTTTAAAATGTGTGTGTGTGTATATATACACATATACACACACACACATATATATGTGTAACTGAATCACTTTGCTGTATAGCAGAAATTAATACATTTAAATCAACTTTTTAAAATACTGATTAGAAATCATCAATATTTCTGTGGACAACCTAGTCACATCCTTTGTTCATTTTTCTCCTTGGTAGTAGAGCTGTCTGTAATTTACAGGAGCTCCTTATACATTAGGAAAACAAGTCCTTTGTCTGAAACTTGAAAAGATCCTCTCCACCTTGTAAGTTGTTTTTTCACTTTGCCTATGGTATTTCTACCAAGTATAAAGTTCATTTTTTGTTTTGTTTCAGCATTTCAAATTTAACACTTTTATTTCATGGCTTCTGGATTTTAAGTAAACAATTTTAAAAGCCCTCCCTTCTCCAAATTTCCAGAAAAAAGTAATCCAGGGTTTCTTGCAGTCATTATGTCACTTTTTACATTTAAATCTTTGATCCATTTGCCATTTACTCTAGTATAAAAACTGAGCTCTGGTACCATTTTTTTTCCTCCCAGACAATTTAATAACCCATATTCTCCAGTGTTTGAACAGCAGATTTATTAGAAACTAAATCCCCATTAAGTATTGACAGTAGATTCTGATTTTTACCCTGCTTGATTAACCTGTCTCTCCACAAATCCAGCTCTGTAGTATGTCTTAACATTTGATAAGGCAGTTAAAGGGAAAAGGCAGTTAGGCTAAAAACTATTAACGATAGTATTTATCACACACTCCACGGAACAAATACACAGTTACTCACCTTGCTGTGGGCATGAAACACAAAAGTTCGATCAAAAATTTACTACAATGCAGATGGGGTCCTGTTAGCACACCTGGCTTTCCAGGTGAAAAAGACAACAGAAGCAGAAACATCTCTGAATCCATGGCCAGTTCTGAGCCTTGCCTCCAGTGAAACAGGCAGGAAGGACACCACCAGGACAGGAGAGGCTGTCTGTGTGCGATTCCTAGTCCCCGGCCTCCCCTCAGCTGCCGCACACAGAGTGTGCAGAGTTGGCTGTTCTAGGGGCAGCCGTCCGGCCGGCCTGCTGTTAGAACAGTTCGCAGGAGCCAGTCCTTTACCCATCGCTCCTGGGGACAGTCCTCCCAGGCGACAGTGACCCGGCGAACGTGTCACAGTGCAAAGGCCGAGAACACAGCACGGGAACCTCAAACACTCTTCCCAAAGGTGAGGGCTCTCAGAATCACCCTACAGTCGTGTTACCGTTAAGATGAGTACAAACGCACCCCTGAAATGCAACGCCATTTAAAGAAGCTATAGAGTTGCCTGAGAACTTTGGAAAATAAGTTTCTGGAGTTCTTAAAGGTAGACACTATCTATTGGCAAGCCCCTCAAAATCAGCTAATGGCCAGTAAAGTAGAAGCACATTAAATGAACAGAGCACAGTGGCGTGCTAACTTGCTTCAGTCGTGTCAGACTGTATAAACCATACAGTCAAGACTCTATAGACCGTACAGTCAGACTCTATAGACCATACAGTCGGACTCTATAGACCGTACAGTCAGACTCTATAGACCGTACAATCTGACTCTACACCCTATAGAGTGTAGAGTGTATAAGACTCTATAGACTATAGCCTACCAGGCTGCTCTGTCCATGGGATTCTCCAAGCAAAAATACTGGAGTGGGTTGCCGTGCCCTCCTCCAAGGAATCTTCCCAACCCAGGGATCAAACCCTGCGTCTCTTACATCTCCTGCACTGGTAGGTGCTTTCTTTACCATTAGCACCACCTGGGAAGCCCCAGTGTTCAGTGGCAGCACGTGTAATTTTCACTATAATTAAACTCCAAAATTAGATTTTTTAAATGTCACCATTATCCTTCTTTTTTTTTTCTCTTAAACTATTATCCTTAAAAAAATTCCCAAGAAGAAGAGAGCTATGAAAACATCCGCTCTTACCTTCCACATAAGGCCCCTCTTTTGGATGCTCACGGACTCTTAGATTGAAGGTTTTGGATGACTTCCGTCTAAGTAGATCTCTCACACGTTCATTATAAATTTCTAAGTAGCTAAAAATGTCAAACAGAGTTGAATTCAGTAAAATTACTTAAGGCACTAATAACAACAACAGCAGCAGCATACATTTACGGGAAGTAACTATGTATCAGGTACAGCACTTTACGGGGATTATTTCCTTTAACCCCTACAATAGCTCAAAGGAAGGTACTATCATCCTCGTCTTACAGACTAGACAGTAGAGACTTGGGGTGATTTAAACAGCCTGTCCAAGACCTCACAGCCTCCAAGAGCTCAGGCAGCCAGGAGAATACCCTGATTGCCATATCTGCCCCCAAACCACTGACCAAACTGCCTCTCCACACAGATTTAAGTTCAAGGAGAGGGGGGAGAAAACACCTCAACCGCCCAGATTTATTTAAAGATCAGAATGACAGTGATCCAACCAACATAAAGAACAACACAAACCTTATTCAAATAAAAGAATAAGGCAAGTGGGCACACGCTGAAAGGTCAAAAGCTCGCTGCATCTGAGATGAGCATCACACATTAGTTTCAGACCAGGCTGGGTTACCTCCACTAACCTCTGAAGCCCTCATCCAAATGGTACCCAAGGAGGTCACTGAACACACTTGTGCTTCGAGCTTGACTTCCACCCAGCAGAGCACAGGAGAGGGAAAGGCAGACTATCTTCTCAGGGATCCAAAGGCCTTCTCCATTCCTCACGCTTTGAATCCAGCTCACACACACACACTCAAGCCACAAACCCTACCTGACTTCAGTTCGAAAAGACGCCTCATCCCATCTGGTGGTTTCGTTTATCTGACTGAAGAGCCCTTCACAGATCCGGGGTATTAAGCCAGAATCACCCTGCAGTGGGAAAGAGGGGTGCCTCAGCTGTAACTTGAAATAAAAGCACCTGATGATTGCATCTGCAATGGGCTGGGGTGGACTTTAGACTCCAGGAGCCTACAGGCCCACCCCAGGGACCTGGGCACACCACTCACCCCTTCCAGGGCTGCTTCCTATCCTCTGAAATAAGAGGATTGAGCTTTGTAATTCCTACAGGCTGGGACCATAGTAATAGACAGTAGTCAGCTGTCAATCAGCCAAATTGTGGCTTGCAAATATAAGATGTATTCTCTAGCTTTTAAACCAGAGAGTCTACTGCTATAAAACAAATGTTAAAAAATTTGATCTGGTCAAAGGACAAAAAAAGCTGAAATACACGCTGGGCAGAAACCTTAGGAAGTCTTCAAAGAAGCTCTGTCTTACAAAGGAGGTGATGACCACATTGAAACATACAGACTGTGATGCACTAATTCCTACCCTGGCCTCCCCTCAACAGAAAGGTTTTAATACATCACATTACTTATGTGATGTGGGTATAATTATAGTATTCATGTTTTGGTTGGCACTGACAAGCTGACGAGCTTCAGAACGTACCAAAGACAAGGAAAAATGCTCCTGTTAGGAGGCCAAACTCTTGAGATTTCAATGTTTTCTTCTGAAATATCTCTCTATTTGCACCTAATCTCCCATTCTCCTCACCCCCCCCCAAAAAAAGAGAGATATATAAATATATATATATATATATATATATATATACACACACATTTATATATATATCATCACAAGGTTTAGGAGAACTTTTTTTTCCTTTATACCATTAAATCAGTGCAAATTTTTGTCAAAGAAAAATTGGCCCTTTCACCACTTTTTGTTCTTTAAAAAAATCAAATAAAAAAGAAATACCCAAATGGTACTCAATTGTAAGGTCAGAAAAAAACAGCCGTAACTTGTGAGTGCTTTGTAAATGCTGAACTTACATAAACTAGCTAAGAGAAAACCAACAAGCAAAAAAAAAAAATTTTTTTCTTTCCTATTTTTTGGCCACACACCGCATGTGGTATCTCAGTTCCCTGACCAGGTATCACACCCATGCCCACTGCAATGGAAGCTCAGAGTCTTGACCACTGGGGAAGTCCCATAAATTTCATTTTTAGAGAAGGCTTTTTTCCCAGAGCACAGCAGGAAAGAAGGAAGGGTGGAGTAATGGTGAAAGGAAATATGAAACTGTTGAAATCGTCTGTTCTTATTTTTCCCTACTTCTCAGGACTGAGGACTCGCAGCACTGCATTCACTTCTCCTACTGCAAAGACGACGCCTGGGTTTAAGGAGCCAGGACACATGGGCTGAAAGGCTTTCATCCAGAAAGACCTATCCTCCTTTACTGCATTACTTCTCCCATGCATCACCAAACCTGCAGCATCTGGGCCACCTCTGAGCCTGCCGGCAGGAAGCCCAGCCAAGCTCTGCTAGGTGCTCGACTCTCAGAGTCAGTGAACAGTTTTCCAAACCGTGACATGAGAAAAGTAAAACACAGGTCTGGAGAAAACACAGAATGGGATAAGATTCTGCAGTCACTCCCAGCTTCTCCTCTGCCATCTATTTTGGGGCACGTATAATTTTAATGTCCTTAATTTATATGGCATGACTACTAAACTCTACACACTATGTTTATAACTGTGTAGATGCTATATAACCTGTGTAATTCTAACACTTTTCATGTATTCACTGGATTTATGCAGTGCCTTTCCACCAAGGAGATTCTTTTTTTTCTACATTTTTCTTGGGGAAAAATGTTTTGAATAATTTTAAAAAGAACAGAGTTCAGTAATTTTATTCAAACTGTTGGGTTGGCAGAAAAGAAGAATAAATTACTTGCGGGCCCAGCACTTTTTTTTTTGATAAGATTATAAAGCCTTTAAAAAAGGAAAATGAACTGAGACTCCCATCCATTATTCATGCTTATAAACTTAAAACTATTTCTAATTTTAAAATCTCTCAAAGGAAATTTCATCCCACTTATTACTGAGCTTTATCTTACTACTAAAGAATGATGAAAACACGAAAAGCACGTTTAGTACCAACCACGTAGACAAAAGGGACACTCTCATGAGTCCAAAGAGAATATGAGAAATTTGCTTCCCACACAGTGTAAGCAACGTACAGAGTCTCCCATCATAGTGTATGACTTTCCTGATCCGGTCTGCCCGTATGCAAAGACACAAGCATTATAACCTTCAAACGCAGACTTCACGACATCTGTGCCAAGGGTTTTGAAAACCTGGAAGCAAAAAAAAGAAAAAAACCAAAAGATATAACTACCATGGATTTTAATAGAAGCCCCTTCAGTGCTGACAGTATTCTTGAATACCACTTTCATAGGATTATACCATGTAAAGAAATCACTGAAGAGCTGTTAACAACAGAATACATGTAGTCCAGTTTTTAATCAAAAAGAAACTTAACAAAGCAAAAAGCAATCTCATCCTTTTTCCCACTTAACAAAAGATTCCTAAAGTATAAAAAGGCAAACAAGGCGAAGTGACAATCATGTACAGAAGCAGAGATGATTTTAAAGCATGATGACTTACCATCTCAGAATTAAATAAACTTATAAAGTGATTCATTCTATACCAGGGCTTCCAGAAACTAAATATTCAAAACCTGAAAATCACAGCAGCCAGAAGTTGTGGCCCAAACCATGCGAAATCAATGCCATTGTTTTAAAGATATGGCTGTTCATCAGAGTCAGTGTCCGGAGGCTCTCACGAGCCGAGTGACGGGTGGGTGTGGGTGAGGCTGGGGTGATGGGCTCCCTCGAGTCAGAGTCCAGACGATTCTCCCTCTTTGGCTATTTTCCCAGGAAGATGGGCTCTGTGGGGCCTGGGACAGTGCCCACAGTCCTGAGTCCATGTCCACTGCACCCCACAACTGCAGTGGGACGCTCTGGGGAATGGAAGGGAGTGAAGGGCAAATGCTTGACCTACATGATCAATGGGAGTGAAGCAAACCGAGATGCCTCATCGCCCTCCTTATCCCAGCGAGGGAGGGGACCAGTCAAAGCTTTCTAACCCCCACCTGGCCTCTCGGACCAGAACACCACGGGCACGAAGAACACCTCCCTCCTTGAAAAACAAGTCACATCAGCAGCTGGAGAGACAGCAGAGATGGGGGTGCGATCAGCTTCTCAGTCAGGGCAGGAAGACATGTGGGATGCACGCAGGCCGGGGCAGGATCCGCATCAGCCCCGCGGGAGCGCGGAGTCTCCGTAAGCGACCCGGCACCAGCCGACTCCAGAAACACCGCCTCCCCGTGGGGACCTGCGCCCTGCGGGCAGACCCCGCCCCGGACAGCCTGATGACTACTGGGCAGACCCCGCCCCCGGACGGCCTGATGACCACCCGCCGGGCAGACCCCGCCCCCGACGGCCTGATGACCACCGGGCAGACCCCGCCCCCGGACGGCCTGATGACCACCCGGCCGGGCAGACCCCGCCCCCGGACGGCCTGATGACCACCCGGCCGGGCAGACCCCGCCCCCGGACGGCCTGATGACCACCCGCCGGGCAGACCCCGCCCCGGACGGCCTGATGACCACTGGGCAGACCCCGCCCCGGACGACCTGATGACCACCCGCCGGGCAGACCCCGCCCCCGATGGCCTGATGACCACCGGGCAGACCCCGCCCCGGACAGCCTGATGACCACCAGCCGGACAGACCCTGCCCCCGACGGCCTGTTGACCACTGGGCAGACCCCGCCCCGCCCCGGACGACCTGATGACCACCCGCCGGGCAGACCCCGCCCCGGACGGCCTGATGACCACTGGGCAGACCCCGCCCCCAACGGCCTGATGACCACCGGCTGGGCAGACCCCGCCCCCGGACGACCTGATGACCACCAGCACCTCTCTCCCCTCCCCACTTAAGCATCCCACTACCAACACGGAGCTGTCAGCCAGGATGCCTCCACCCCCTCATCCCGCCCTCCAGTTCAGGCTTCCTCTCCTCAGTCAGAGGTGTAGAGCCTGTCCCTTCGACCAAGCCATCTCCACGGAGGACCTCTCATTACCCTCCTTCACTCTGACTTGAGTTTCATCCACTTCTGCTTCAGGAGCTGGCATTGTCTGATCTTTTTCTCACAGTCGGATGGTTAAGTCAACCTTCAACTGTGCTCGTGACCCACCCTTGGGGCAAGCAGTGTGGCCAGGTCCGCTGTTGGGGGACAGGCGAGGTGGCAGGCCACAGCGGCCGCAGGGCTGAGACCTACAGCCCCCTCCCCAGCCCTGGCCTGCACGCTGGCTGGCGCTCAGCATCGGCCTGGAGGCCCCAAGCCCACACGGAAGGCCTTCCCTCACCCCCTCCACACACACATCCACACACACCTCCTTGAAGCAGCAGAACCAGGAATCCCACAGGGACCTTGGGCTCCCGACAAACCATCTGAGAAGTTGGTTTTCGCAACCAAAACAGAATAGGAAGAAAACTGTAAATATTTATTTAATTCTTCTTGATTAGACAAAAAAAGAAATGACAGATTATCATTTTTAACACTTCACAGGGTGCCAGTAGAGAGGAAGAACAGCCTTCCAAAAGCTTCCCAAAGAATAAAGGAACAATCTCTCATACTTTTGTCTGGGGCTAAACAAAGTCACAGAAAATACCATATTTAAACCAAACCCCAGGGACTTCCCTGGTGGTCCAGTGGTTAAGATTCCATGCTTCCACTGAAGGGGGCCAGGGTTCGATTCCTGGGCAGGGAATTCAGGTCCCACATGCCACAGGGTGTGGCCAAAATAATAACAATAATGAAAAACAAACCCCAAAGTTTTCAGGATGGAACTCTTCCCTTGGGTTAAAATCCACCCCCGCCACTTTACTCCTCGTTTATTCTCTAGAAAGCTACTCAGCTGGTGTTCCACCTGACTCAGGGGGCCTGGGGTAGGGCAGGGCTGGTGGATAGGACCCTGCAACTGGCACAGAAGAACGCAGGCCCCTGGGGGCTGAGATGCAGGCCTGGCTCCATCTCAGCTCCAAGTCGGCTGGGGACCCGGAGAATCAGCGGGACGGTGCCCACACCTTGGGGCCCCCAGCAGGGAAACAGGCTCTGCATGGCAGCTCCCACCAAGGACTTGTCGGCCACAGTCCACCAACTGAGGTGGGGACGGAGGGGCCGCTGGATGGGCTGATGGGCTGCCCTCCCGGCCAGGGACCCGGAGACCCACCAGCTTGTCTGAGAGGCTGTAAAGCTGATTCCAGAGCAGAGGGAGACGCTGCAGGGCCTCGCTGGAGAGCAACTGCCCACTGGCGGGCACCGTGCGAACAAAAGACTCTCCATCCAGCTGTCAAGGGGGAGATTTTAGGTCTCAAGTTTCTCTGGGGTCGAATCAAGGAACGGGCAAGCGTAAGAGCAGAGCCTCCCTTTGGAGCTGGAAGGACCATTAAGAAAATGAGACCTTACTTAAATGGTCTTTAATCAAGATGAGTATGGACTTTAACTGCTCACTGATTTTTTTTTCCTAAATTTAAAATTAATTTGGAAGGAAGAAATATTAACCGTCATCTTACTTGGAATTTGTTTAACATTATGGGAAACCTGACTTGTACTACAGTAACAGGCATGATATACTGTCTCAAGGTGCCTTTACATTTTCATCATTTTTAAAGAGAAGAAAAAGACAAAGGGTGACCTCATGCTAAGCTGATGATCTTCCCCCTGTTTAGAGCAGGTGTGTGACCTGTCAGCTCAGCTCCTGGGCAGGATCGGCCAGCATGAAGATGTGACCCACACAACACCAGCTAATAAAATCAGAGGTGAGGGAGATTGCCTTTTGAACAGAGTAGAAAATGGGTGTTTTCCCCAAAATGCCAAACTTATAGAAAAAGAGATCAGATTTGTCATTACAGGTGGGAAGCAGGGAAGGGAGGAACTGGAAGAAGTTGGACAAGAGGTACAGCTCTGCAGTTATTAGAGAAATAAATACTAAGGATGCAATATAAAAGTGATGACTACAGTTAACACTGCCGCACAGTATACAGTAAAGTTGTTAAGAGAGTAGATCTTAAGAGTTGTCATCACAAGGAGAATTTTTTTCTTTTTCTTTTTCTTTTCCTTGTATCTATACGAGAAGATGGATGTCAGCTGAACCTACTGTGGTCATCATTTCACAAGATATATAAAGCAAACCACCATGCTGTATACCTTAAATTCACATGGTGATGTATGCCAATTACTTCTCAACAAAACTGGGGGAAAAAATGCAAAATATAGGTATTTTCCTGTATCTCTGCTGCTTCTAGTAACATGTGGTTCTACGAGAAAGCAGCGTTCACTCACATATCTCAAAGGTTTTATCAGTTTTCAAGTGAGTATAAATAACCTGAGACTGTTCAGAGTCAAGGAACCCAAACGGCTGAAGCTCAGTCCAGAAGCTGGGAAGTGTGCTCCTGGAGCACACTATGGAGAAGACTCTCCATAGTCTCACGATTTTTAACTCTGGGAAGGTATTTTTGCCTCCTGTTATTGCTTCCCTGACCTTAACTCTCACTGAATCCAGGAACTGTCACCTGTTCCCATAAACGGACCACCAACCGCAGATGAGGCTTCCCGGTCAGCAAACGCGTGCTGGGCACCTCCCAGGGCCAGGGCCCGCTGCCCACGCCACCACTCCCACGCCTGGGCCTTCCCTCAGCACAGTCCCTGTCCCCAGCGGCCGCAAACCCAGGCTCAAGGCGGGGAAAGCCAGCCACTAGCCGCTAAGTCAGGAGGGAAGCCTTCGTGGTACTTCCTTCATCCTCTGGTGAAGACTCTCTAAGGAGCGGGGGAGGAACCAGCTTTCCCCTTAAACTCTCTCACACCGGTCTCCTCACCCCCATCCCTACACGGAAGCCCAAGTCCAGATTCCACTAGCCATAACATTCCGTTCTTCGCCAGACTCCTCGCTACCAACGTTGGTAAGTCCACTCATCTCAGGGCCAAAGTTACCTTCATTCCCTCGCTGCCCATTTCCTCACTCAACTGGGCGGCCCTGCCCACCTGTCACTGAGGACACACCCACGCCTTCTCTCACACCACAGGGCCTTCCGGTGGCATCGCCACTGCCCTCAACAGCAGCCCTAGGATTTCAACTCCGCGGATTAGATCTGCAGACCTCCTCTAGTCCACTGAGTTACTTACCCTGAGTCTCTCTGACAAAGAAAAATGGAGGCACCGCTGACCTCGTTTGGTTCCTGAGGGGCTTAAACGAGGCAGCGGCCACGAGCACCCTGCAGCGTTTCCGAGTCCGGGGCAAATTCCAGCAACACCAGTCGCCCCTTCCTCTCCCTGCCCCTGCCTCGTGCCAGGCACCTCCCCTCCCCTCACAGCCCCGTTCCTTCTGCCGTCGTCCTGTCGGTGCTTCCCTGATGGTGAATCGACATCTTCCAGGCACAACCCCTCCAGGCTCTTCCTTGGAACAACTTCTCCAAGTTCACAGCCCATCTTCACTCTAACCCAACACTTACGTTGCCACAGAAAGCCGTCTCCACAAAACATTTCTAAACCAACTACGTTTCTCAGATGTTAAGGAGTATGCAAGTCATCTGGGGCTCTTCTAAAAATTCAGTTTGGTTCAGCAGGAATAGTCCCTGAAATTCTGCATTTCTAACACTTCCCCAAGCAATGCTGAGATTCCAGCATGTCCACCAGGGGACAAGAAACTCGACGATGATACCACTTCAAGATGCTACCATGTGGGTAGGACAGCCAGGTTGGGAATTCTATTAGGTTGGCTGGAATACATTCTTAAATAAATGTGGTTATGTTATATATCATTTTAATGCGCATTTCTCGCTTTATGTTTTTGCTTATGATTTATTACTTGCTGTGTATTTTATATTTATTTTAAACTATGGAAATGATGATAGACAAAAAGCAAATTCGAGTGATTTCCTTACTCAAGTTCAAAATGCGTCAAAAGGACCAGAGGACAACTCACAACATGAATAACACAGTTGGCCCAGGAACTGCTAACGGACGTACAATGCAGTGGCATTTCAAGAAGTTTTGCAAAGGAGTGCCTTGAAGATGAGAAGTGCAGTGTCCAGCCATTGGAAGTTGACAATGACAGTGACAATTGAGAGTCATCATCAAAGCTGATCCTCTTACAACTACACGAGAAGTTGCCAAAGAACTCAACGTCAACCATCCCAGTCATTGAGCATTTGAGGCAACTTAGGTGAAAAAGCTCAGTAAGTGGGTGCCTCATGAGCTGACCAAAAATCTAAAAAAAAAAGTTGTTCTGAAGTATCGTCTTCTCTTATTCTATGCAACAACGAGCTATTTCTCAATCAGATTGGGATGTGTAACGAAAAGTGGATTTTATACAACAACCAGCTCAGTGGTTGGACCATGAAGCTCCAAAGTACTTCCCAAAGCCAAACTCGCACCAAAAAAGGCCATGGTCACTGTTCAGTGGTCTGCTGCCAATCTGATCCACTACAGCTTTCTGAATCCCAGCAAAACCATGACATCTGAGAAGTATGCTCAGCAAATAGATGACATGCACTGAAAACTGCAACGCCTGCATTCGACATTGGTGAACAGAACAATCCCAATTATTTTCCATGACAACGCCTGAGCACATGTCACATAACCAAACTTCAAAAGTTAAACAATTATGCTACAAAGCTTTGCCTCATCCGCCACATTCACCTGACTTCTCACCAACTTTCTACCGCTTCTTTGAGCATCTCAACAACTTTTTTTGCAGGGAAAATGCTTCCACAACCAGCAGGAGGCAGAAAATGTTTTCCAAGAGTTTGTTGAATCCTGAGCCACAGATTTTTAAGCTACAGGAATAAATAAACTTATTTCTTGTTGGAAAAAAATGTGTTGATTGTAATGGTTCTTATTTTGATTAATAAAGATGTGTTTGAGCCTCGTTATAATGATTTAAAATTCACGGTCCAAAACAGCAATAACGTTTGCACCAACTTTAATACCCTCAGTTTAACACCTCAAGACCTGAAGCTACATCTCAAAAACAGCTGTTAACAAGCCAGGAAGAAGCCCAGAGATGCAACCGGTTTCTCCCACAACACTGTGCTTCCCTAGGACCCCACGTTGCTCTGAGACCCTGCTTGTCCCACCCAAGGAAATACACGAGTCCTTCACGTGACACATCATCACATGATGGTCCCTGGAGACCCTTCGGGTCTGTTCTTATCTGCCAATGTCAGGTCTACATTTCAGATCACAAAAGTCCACAGCACAGGTTTCCTGGACAAACCCCACCTTCATTCTATGTTCCACAAAGATTCTGGGCAAAATGATCTTTCTTTCTAGAATCCTTCTTTCTGGAACCTACAATGGCGCACTCAAGAAGGGGAAATGTGACTTGAGTTTGAAGTCTACATCCTACAGCTCTGCATCTGGGTAGGACTCAAGGTCAAATGAGCAATCTGCCAGGCTTAGCAGTACACACAAGCAGACCTCAAAGACACTGCAATCCAGTTCAGATCACCGCAACAAACCCACAACTGCAGTAAAGCTAGGCTCACAAATGTTTTGGTTCCCTGTGCAAATAGAAGTTATGTTTATATTATATTGTAGTCTATTAAGTGTGTGGTAGCATTATATCTAAAAAGAATAATACACATACTTTAATTAAAAAATGTTTTCTTACTAAAAAATACTAACCATCATCTGAGCCTTTAACAAGTCATTATCTTGTTGCAAGAGTAACATGACAATCACTGGTCAAATATGATAATAACGGAAGAAGTCTGAAATATCACGAGGATTACCAAAATGGAACACAGAGACACCAAGCGAACAAATGCTGCTGGAAAAACGACACGAACTCACTTACACAAGTTGGCCACAACCTTCGATTTACAAAACAGAGTATCTACAAAGTGTAATAAACCAAAGCACAGTAAAATAAAGATGTCTATAAACGTCCCCCTCAAAATGCTCTATTTGCAGAGCTCCTTTGAAACTGTAGTCACAGCCAAGTTTTGAAACAAAAACTATGATCATGCTCAGAAGTAGGAAAAACACTCCACCTTTGGGGGATGGAATTTATCTCAGGCCTAAGAGAAATGGTGCTACGTAACAACCAAAAAGCTAAGTTAGCAAAGACTAATTTTATATAAATCATATCCAGAAAAAAAACATTAGCAAGGCTTTTTAAAGAGTTTTAGGGTAGGCATGTTTTTCTCAACATGAAAATAAACCAAAAGAGAGATTTTTGAAAACATCATACCATTTCTTGAGAAACATAATCGGGACTTTCTGTATCAGCAGAATAAAAAGAAAAGTCGTAGGTGAAGGTCTTGGTCCGTTCTCTTCCCGAGTCCCCAGTCCCACCTTCTGGTATCTAGAGAGAGAAGATTGTGATAACAGCAATAACAATGCAACAGAAAAACCATAATAATGTAAAGAATACTGTTAGTTGACAAGTAATCCACCCAATTCAAGGGAAAAAAAAATTTGTAAAAAGTTCACAACAATCACCATTATGCATTATTTATACCCTGACTCAAATCCATTTAATTCATCCTGACCATTTTCTCAAGGAAGGAAGGAAGGAAGAAGAAAGCAAACATAAACTCCTCCCAGCCTCCTATTCAGGCTCTCTACAATATGACCCAAGGCTACCTTTTCTGGACTTTTTATGATGATTACCTTATATGAACCTGACACTCCGGCCAAAGCTAGAGTCTGTACAACTCCGGGGGTGCTGTTCACACAGATGACACTGTGAGAACAGATGTGTGATCTACTAGCCCCACTAAAAACTCCAAGTCAGACGATGCCTCTTCCATAAGGCTCCCCTTGGCACTCCAGAAGTAATTTCTCCCACCTCTGAGAGATGAGCCTCTCCCAAGACACATCACATTATGAGTCTATTGCATAAGTTTGCATACATCTCATCTACCTTGCTATATACCAAAACTGAACAAAAAAATCATGTCGTACATCTTCATATGCCACCAATGCCTCACACAGCTCCCTGGATATGTGCTAAATAAATTTAATCAGTATCATATTTGCCAACATAATTCAGATACTACACTATGTCTCCTTTTCATCATAGGGGACTGGAATGCAAAAGTAGGAGTCAAGAGACATCTGGAGCAACAGGCAAGTTGGGCCTTGGAGTGAAAAAAAAAAAAAAAGGAAGCAGGGGAAAGGCAAACAGAGCTTTACCAAGAGACTGCATGGATCACAGCAACACCCTCTTCCAGCACAAGAGAAGAATCTACAAGTGGATATCGCCAGATACTCAATACCGAAATCAGACTGATTATATTCTCTGCAGCCTAAGATGGAGAAGCTCCATACAGTCAGCAAAAACAAGACCGGGAGCTGACTGCTCCTCAGATCATGAACTCCTTATTGCAAAATTTAGACTTAAACTGAAGCAAGTAGGGAAAACCATTAAGCCATTCAGATATGACCTAAATAAAACCTTTTATGATTATACAGTAGAAGTGACAAATAGATTCAAGGGATTAGATCTGATAGACAGAGCGCCTGAAGAACCATATAGAGGTTCATAACACTGTACAGGAGGTGGTGATCAAAACCATCCCCAAGAAAAAGGAATGCAAAAGGGCAACATGTCTGTCTGAGGAGGCCTTACAAATAGCTGAGAAGAGAACCAAAAGGCAAAGGAGAAAAGGAAAGATACACCCATCTGAATGCAGTCCCAAAGGAGGTAAGAAGAGATAAGAAAGCCTTCCTAAGTGAACAATGCAAAGAAATACAGGAAAACAATAGAATGGGAAATGCTAGAGATCTCTTCAAAAAAATTAGAGATACCAAGGGAACACTTCATGCAAAAATGAGAACAATAAAGGACAGAAATGGTACGGACCTAACAGAAAGAAAATATTAAGAAGAGGTGGCAAGAATACACATGATTTTTCTATCATACAAAAAATGTCTTAATGACCTAAATAACCATGACAGTGTGGTCACTCACCTCAAGTCAGTCATCCTGGAATGTGAAGTCAAGTGGGCCTTAAGAAGCATTACTTCGAACAAAGCTAGTGGAGGTGATGAAATTCTGGCTGAGTTATTTTAAATCCTAAAAGATGATGCTGTTGAAGTGCTGCACTCAATATGCTAGCAAATTTGGAAAACTCAGCAGTGGCCACAGGACTGGAAAAGGTCAGTTTTCACTCCAATCCCAAAGAAAGACAAAGCCAAAGAATGATCAAACTACTGCACAATTGAAGTCATTTCACATGCTAGCAAGGCAATGTTCAAAATCCTTCAAGCTAGGGTTCAGCAGTACCTGAACCGAGAACTTCCAGATGTACAAGCTAGGTTTAGAAAGGCAAAGGAACCAGAGTTCAAACTGCCAGCATCTGTTGGATCACAGACAAAGCAAGGGAATTCCAGAAAAACACCTACTTTTGCTTCATTGACTACACTAAAGCCTTTGACTGTCTGGATTATTAACAAATTGGATAATTCTTGGACCACCTTACTTGTCTCCTGAGAAACCGGTATGCAGGTCAAAAAGAAACAATTAGAACCTTAAATGGAACAACGAACTGGTTCAAAATTGGGGAAGGAGTACGTCAAGGCTGTATGCTGTCATCCTACTTATTTAACTTATATGCAGAGTACATCATGTGAAATGCCAGGCAGGATGAAGCACAAGCTGGAATCAAGATTACAGGGAGAAATATCAATAACCTCAGATATGCAGATGACACCACCCAAATGGCAGAAACAGAAGAGAAACTAAAGAGCTTCTTAATGAAGGTGAAAGAGGAGTGAAAAAGCAGGTTTAAAACTCAACAGTCAAAAAAACGAAGATCATAGCATCCGGTCCCAACATTTCATGACAAATAGATGGGGAGGAAATGTAAACAGAGACAGAATTTGTTTTCTTGGACTGCAAAATCACTGCAGATAGTGACTGCAGCCATGAAATCAAAAGATGCTTGCTCCTTGAAAGAAAAGCTATGACAAACCTAGACAGTGTATTAAAAAGCAGAGACATCACTTTGCTGGAAAAGGTCTATCTAGTCAAAGCTATGGTTCTTCCAGTAGTCATGTACAGATGGGAAGGCTGGACCATAAAGAAGGTTGAACACCAAGGAATTGATTATTTCTGAACTGTGGTGCTAGAGAAGACTCTTGAGAGTCCCTTGCACAGCAAGGAGATTAAATCAGTCAATCCTAAAGGAAATCAGTTCTGAGTATCCATCCATTGGAAGGACTGATGCTGAAGCTTCAATACTCTGGCCACCTGATGCAAAGAGCCAACTCACTGGAAAAGACACTGATTGAGGGAAAGGTTGAGGGCAGGAGAAGGGGAAGACAAAGGATAGGATGGTTGGATGGTATCACTGACTCAACAGATATGAATGTGAACAAACTCCAGGAGATGGTGAAGGACAGGGAATCCTGGCATGCTGCAGTCCATGGGATCACAGAGTTGGACACGACTAAGCGACTAAACAACATTATATGTACTATAAGCTGTAAAAAAGAAAAAAATTTAAGGTTCTTATTATTAAAATGTTTAAAACTCCAGGCACCTATTGCGGTTGTATCAAACAAGGCAATGAAGAAAGGATATTCATCCAATGCTCGGGTCTCCCCACTGGTTCCAATAAATACAGTATTAGAATGATTGGACTTTGCAGCCCTGTGAACACATAAAGACACAGGAAGCAAAGCAAAGCGAAGGTAACTAACAGCAGAGAAAGAGTGAGCGAAGCGAGAAGACGTGGGTAATCAGAGGAGGGGAAGCCAGGTGCAGCTGGGCAGAGCCAGGAGGAACAAGACGTGCAGGTCAGCAAGCAAGAAAGACATTCCACTGCAGAGGCCGCAGGCGAGAGGCAGGCACTGGCGCCTCAGAGGAGGCCTCTGGAATCCCCCAGGGCACAGGACCTGCTTCCATCACTGGGGATCAGGTTACAGGACTTTGAAACTGGATTACAAAGGGTCCAGTCCCCTGAGCCATGAATTAACAGAAATCCAACCAGAGAGTGATCTGTACTTGGCCACAGGGCAGCAGGCCTCTGAAACCCAAACCTGTGAGCTAATGACAAACCTCGGAGGAGGAGGGGTTGGGTCCTTAGGGGCGAGATTCCTTTATTACTGATTTTACACACTTCTTTTCCCCAGAAGTGGAAAGCATCCAGGATATTTTAAATACAAAAGAACTTGCCATCTTAGAAAATTCTGGGATTTTTTTCACTTTTTTTTTCCAGAAAAAAATTTCAGTTTTTTACATTTTTTTCATCTCCTGAGTTTTGAATAGTAATACCAGCTCCTCCTGCAAGGTTTATGAAGTTACTTTCAGTAGAAATGAAAACAGGGACTTCCCTGGTGGTCCGGGGGCTAAGATTCCACACTCCCCATGCAGGGGGCCTGGGTCCCACCCCTGGTCAGTTAACTACATCCCACACTGTACAATGAAGATCAAAGACCCCGTGTGCCACACCTGGGACCTGGCAGAGATGAATAAATAAATAAAAATAAATACTTTTTTAAAAATGAAAACAAATCTGGGGTCGAAGCTTATAATAATCCACAATGAGCTAATTTCCAGGCTAAAAATCCACAACAGGATAGTGGATAAAAATGCCTGGTCTCACCTCCCCCAGCTGCGGCCTGGCTCTGCAGCTAAGGTCAACAAGACGAGAGGCAGGACAGGTGACAGGTAATCACCTGGCACCCATTTGCTTCGGGCCGAGCCCAAGCCAAGTTCAAGCCGATGTCATTAACTGAACTGAGAGAAGAAAGCTGTGGAAACAGATGCGGTGTACTCACCCACAAACCATTTAACACTGAAACAAACCACGTAACTCACAGAACTGGAGCCAGGCTAGGTCACTACTTGCCTTTAAGTTTGTGATGGTCGTTTTGCTTTTCTCCATTTGAATAATGAATTTGGCTTCCAAGTCCTTTTCCCTGCAACACAAGTAATTCAGTATTGGTTAGGCAGGAGAGAAAAGGGTGTTTCTACAATTTTTGTTGTGTTTACTTTTTATGTATGGCGATCTGTTTTTATTCAGCACATGAGGCACAATCTGTAACTCCTCCCAAATCCTTAGGAATATAAACATGAGGACACACAACACAGAGGCCATTATCAAAAACTTAAGGCTGAAAATGCTGTATTACTCAAACCCTGGGAGAATTTCTACATGGGAACCAAAAGGAGTATAAATGCAAAGACAGAGAGCATGGATGGCGATCTAGGCAAGAGGGGCCCCGCCCAGCCGGGACAGAGGAAAGGCACCTACCCTCCACCCGGGACCAGGACTGGGAAGAAACAGCAGTGAGTGCTCCCAGCCAGGATGCTTCCAGAGGCAGCCAGGTCACCGCACTCCCCCACCTTCCCTCCACATCCATCCAGAAACTGTCATTCCCAGAAAACACTCGAACAGGAAGTTAGGAGAACTCCTAAAATAAACAAGCCGACACCCACACAAGGGAGTGGGGCGTCCCTGGTAAAGAAAAGAGGAAGGTCTCTAGGTACTGCTGTGGACAGAGGCCAGGGGACGCTGAGTGGGAAATTCAAGGTGGAGAAAAGCATACATAGGATGCTACCCACTTGTATTTAAAGATAAAAAGGATAACCTATTTACCTGTCAAAAGGGCACCTAGGGAGAAAGAAGAGACAGAGAACAAAGCTAGATTTCTACAAAAACATCTTTATCTGTAGACTGTGTTTAGAATGATGAAGATAATTTACACAAAAATAAAACAATTTTTATTAAATAACCTAAAACCCAAAAGTTTTATGACCAACCTAGACAGCATATTAAAAGGCAGACATTACTTTGCCAACAAAGGTCCGTCTAGTCAAGGCCATGGTTTTTCCAGTGGTCATGTGTGGATGTGAGAGCTGGACTATAAAGAAAGCTGAGCGCCAAAGAATTGATGCTTTTGAACTGTGGTGTTGGAGAAGACTCTTGAGAGTCCCTTGGACCACAAGGAGATCCAACCAGTCCATCCTAAAGGAGATCAGTCCTGGGTGTTCATTGGAAGGACTGATCGTGAAGCTGAAACTCCAGTACTTTGGCCACCTGATGTGAAGAGCTGCCTCATTGGAAAAGACCCTGATGCTAGGAAGGGTTGGGGGCAGGAGGAGAAGGGGACGACAGAGGATGAGATGCTTGGATGGCATCATCAACTCGATGGACATGGGTTTGGGTAAACTCCAGGAGTTGGTGATGGACAGGGAGGCCTAGTGTGCTGCAATACATGGGGTCGCAAAGAGTCGGACACGATCGAGCAACTGAACTGAACTGAAAACCCAAAAGTAAGTTGAATCTGTGCGCTGCACAGTGAGAAAGGATCTCATACTAGATTCCTTGGGCAGGAGGAATCTAGGCTAAGGAAAAACAGAACTATTAACACAAAGCAATCATCAAGTTTCTTTTAGGCATCATATTTTGGTGATAAAATAAGTGTATTTATCCAAGCATTTCTGCCTGCGTATTGAAGGATAATACATGAGTAATTATGTTGCTGCCCCTGATAACCAAGGTTTTTGGTTTGAAAGGAGATACAAACATCAGATTTGTTAAAAAGAAACTGTAAGACCAAAATGGAATCACTCAAGCTAAGCCCCACCAAGACCTAATACCTAACTTAAGGCAGCTTCAGCCTCTCCCAAGAGTAAGTCTTGAACCAGTCCATCTGGAAATTCCTGGTCTAAGGTAACCTGCCTGGTAAGAACCCCCGCAGTCCCCCAGGGAAGCTGACTTGGCCAGAAATAATCTACTTTTTTTTAACTTCCTTGTCACAGCGTCCTTCTGCCCATAAAAGCCTTCCATTTTGTACAGCTCCTGGCAGGGCCTTTCTACTTGCCAGGTGGGGATGCTGCCAGATTCATGAATCATTGAATAAAACCAATAAGATCTTCAAATTGACTCGGCTGGATTTTTTTCAACAGATTGATGACGCAAGGTAAAAACTCCTTAGTCCTAAATCTAAACGGGAAATCTAAGATGAACTTTACCTGAAATTGAAAAGAAGTACTTCCCAGCTTTGTCCTCGGAAAAGGCCTAGTCTTATGGCCAAAGTAGTATCTAAATACCATTTTCCACTAAAGTTCACCAGGGCTCACTGGAGAAGACTCAATTCAAATATACAGGCAGACCTCAGAGATACTGTGGGCTCCTTCCAGACCACGGCAGTAAAGTGAGTATCACAACACAGTGAGTCACATTAACTCTGCCGTTCCCGAGAGTGGATCAAAATTATGTTTAAAATGTGCAATAGCATTTTGTCTAAAAAAAACAAGGTACATACCTTAATTTAAAATTATTACTAAAAACTGCTAACCATTATCTGAGCCTTCGACAAATGGTCATCTCTTTGTTGGTGGAGGGTCTTGCCTCAGTGCTGATGGCTGCTGACTGAGGCAGCCACAGCAGTTTCTTAATATATGACAACAATGAAGTGCTCCTCACTGACTGACTCTTCCCTTCATGAACAATTTCTCCGTAGCATACAATGCTGTTTGACAGTATTTAAACCAAAGACTGATCTTCAGTCCTGGGTGTTCATTGGAAGGACTGATGCTGAAGCTGAAACTCCAATACTTTGGCCACCTTATGCGAAGAGTTGACTCATTGGAAAAGACCCTGATGCTGGGAGGGATTGGGGGCAGGAGGAGAAGGGGAAGACAGAGGATGAGATGGCTGGATGGCATCACCAACTCGATGGGCATGAGTCTGAGTGAACTCCGGAAGTTGGTGATGGACAGGGAGGCCTGGCGTGCTGCAATTCATGGGGTCGAAAAGAGTTGGACACGACTGAGCGACTGAATAGAACTGAAACCACAGACTCAAAATTGGAGCCAATCCTCTCAAACACTGCTTTATCAACCAAATTTATGTAATATTCTAAATCCTTTGTGGTCACTTCAACAATCTTCACAGCATCTTCACCAGGAGTAGATTCCATCTCAAGGACCACTTTCCTTGCTCATCCATAAGCAGCAACTCCTCATCCATCAAGGTCTTCAATGAGGTGTAGCAATTCAGTCACATCTTCAGGCTCCGCTTCCAAAGCAGTTCTCTTGCTATTTCTACCACCTCTGCAATTACTTCCTCCACCTAAGTCTTGAACTCCTCAAACTCATCCATGGGGGCTGGAATCAACTTCTTCCAAGTACCTGCTAATGCTGATATTCTGACTTCTTCCCATGGATCATGCATGTTCTTAATGGCATCTAGAACGTCGAATCCTTTCCAGAAGGTTTTCAATTTACTTCACTCAGATCCATTAAAGGAATCACTATCTATAGCAACTACAGCCTTATGAAATATATTTAAAGAATAAGACTTGAAAGTGGAAGTTACTCCTTGATCTGCAGAATGGATACTGTGTTAGCAGGCATGAAAACATTAATCTCCATCACATGGGTCACCAGGTGCATTGTCAATGAATAGTAACATTTTGAAAGGAATCTTTTTTTTTTTTTTAAGAAGGTCTCAACAGTGGGCTTAAAATATTTAGTAAACTATGTTGTAAAGAGATGTGCTATCATCCAGGTTTTGCTGTTCCATTTACAGAGCACAGGCAGACAGACTGAGCATAAATTCTTAAGGGTCTTAAAATTTGCTGGAATGGTCAATGCGTACTGGCTTTAAAGTTACCAACTGCATTACCCAGTGGCAGTCCTAAACGACATCTTCTTCCAACAGAGAGCTGCTGTGTCTACACTGACTATCTCTGTTCAGTGCAGCCACCTTCATTAACGATCTGAACTAGATCTTCTCCATCAGTTTGTACTCGGACGTCATGGAGACAGCTTCTTTCCTTAAACTTCATGATCCAACTTCTGCTGCCTTCAAACTTCTCTCCCGAAGCTTCCTCACCTCTCTTGCCCTTCACAGCATGGAAGAGAGTTAAGGCCTTGCACTAGATTAAGGGAATGTTGTAGCTAGTTAGATCTTCTATCCAGACCACTCAAACTTTCTCTACATCAACAATAAAGCTGTTTCACTTTCTTATTCATACATTCACTGGAGCAGCAATTTTAATTTTCTTCAAGAACTTTTCCTTTGCATTCACAGGTAGGCTAAATATTTGGCACAAGAGGCCTAGCTTTCAGCCTATCTCGACTTTTAACATGCCTTCCCCACTAAGCGTAATCACTCCGAGCTTCTGATTTGAGATGAGACATGCACCTCTTCCTTTCACTTGAACACTTAGAGGCCACAATAGGATTATTAAGTGGCCACTTTCAAAATTACTGTGTCTCGGGGAAGAAAGAGGCCCAGACATCATATCATTTCCCAACCTGGCTTGTTCAATAACAACGACCATAACCTGCAGGGAATGTAAAGATGGAAGCAGAACCTATAGACTAAAAAAGATTTTAGAGACTCATCCACTGACTGGATCTCAATTCCTACAGAAAAACATTTTTAGAAATTATATGACATGAGGGAAATATTAACTCTGACTAGATATATGATTATACTATGAAATTATTAAGTGTAATAATGCTATCATGTTGAGTCTTACAAGGTCTTGACCTTTTAGAGAGAGACACTGAAATATTTCAAATGAAATGATGTCTGGGACTTGTTTTCAGATAATCTAGTAGCATGTGGAACTGGGAGGGGTAGCACCCAGACCACCTCAGGGTGAACAGAGACAGAACAAATACCAGCCAGAATAATTATGCCTGAAGAGTATGCGGCAGCAAACACCATTCAGGGCTACAATGGATCCCCAGGGCCTGATTCAGCTTTTCCGGGCCAGTCTGAGGAAGGCCAGGGTTGGGCAAACAGAACACTGGCTCAGAGACAAATAAATGGAATCGCTCTCGCAGTGTGGAGCTTCCACTCCACCCTCCAGGTCTTTGGGCAAAGCTTCCACTCCACCCTCCAGGTCTTTGGGCAACTCTGTGAACCCAAAAGTGAGAACTGCCTCGGAGAAACCCTGTATTCACGGAGCTGGAAAACAAACACTTATCTTCACAGCATTCAACTTTCAAAGCACGTTCTGTCCACTGAGAAAGCCACAGGATTCCTTTTGTTAATGACATCCCTCCCGTTTCCACCAGGGTCATTTCTTAGTCATTCACCAATCTACTGTGTCTAGCTCTTGCACTTTAAAAAAACTAATACCGTCAACAAATACCTGCCAAGAGCACAAAAACCACCCAGGAATCTGAGGACTAGTCCTTGACAGGTGCTCATACCACTGGCCAATTCTTACTCATAAAACAGGAAGAAAGAAACTTCTCTGATGGTCCACTGGTTAAGACTCCATGCTCCCAACGCAAGGAGCTCGAATTTGATCCCTGATCGGGAACTAAGATCCCACATGCCGCCAGTTCAGTCGCTCAGTTGTGTCCGACTCTTTGCGACCCCATGAATCGCAGCACGCCAGGCCTCCCTGTCCATCACCAACTCCCGGAGTTTACTCAAACTCATGCCCATTGAGTCGGTGATGCCATCCAGCCATCTCATCCTCTGTTGCCCCTATCTCCTCCTGCCCTCAATCCCTCCCACCATCAGGGTCTTTTCCAATGAGTCAACTCTTTGCATGAGGTGGCCAAAGTATTGGAGTTTCAGCTTCAGGATCAGTCCTTCCAATGAACACCCAGGACTGATCTCCTTTAGGATGGACTGGTTGGATCTCCTTGCAGTCCAAGGGACTCTCAAGAGTCTTCTCCAACACCACAGTTCAAAAGCATCAATTTTTGGGCGCTCAGCTTTTTTCACAGTCCAACTCTCACATCCATACATGGCCACTCGAAAAACCATAGCCTTGACCAGACGGACCTTTGTTGGCAAAGTAATGTCTCTGCTTTTTAATATGCCATCTAGGTTGGTCACAACTTTTCTCCCAAGGAGTAAGCATCTTTTAATTTCATGGCTGCAGTCACCATCTGCAGTGATTTTGGAGCCCCCAAAAATAAAGTCTGACGCTGTTTCCACTGTCTCCCCATCTATTTCCCATGAGGTGCCATGATCTTAGTCTTCTGAATGTTGAGTTTTAAGCCAACTTTTTCACTCTCCTCTTTCACTTTCATCAAGAGGCTTTTTAGTTCCTCTTCACTTTCTGCCATAATGGTGGTGTCATCTGCATATCTGAGGTTATTGATATTTCTCCCAGCAATCTTGATTCCAGCTTGTGCTTCTTCCAGCCCAGCGTTTCTCATGATGTACTCTGCATATAAGTTAAATAAGCAGGGTGACGATATACAGCCTTGACGTACTCCTTTTCCTATTTGGAACCAGTCTGTTGTTCCATGTCCAGTTCTAACTGTTGCTTCCTGACCTGCATACAGGTTTCTCAAGAGGCAGGTCAGGTGGTCTGGTATTCCCATCTCCTTCAGAATTTTCCGCAGTTTACTGTGATCCACACAGTCAAAGGCTTTCGCGTAGTCAATAAAACAGAAATAGATGTTTTTCTGGAACTCTCTTGCTTTTTCGATGATCCAGCGGATATTGCCAATTTGATCTCTGGTTCCTCTGCCTTTTCTAAATCCAGCTTGAACATCTGGAAGTTCTCGGTTCATGTATTGCTGAAGCCTGGCTTGGAGAATTTTGAGCATTACTTTACGTGCCGCTAGGCATGGCCAAAAAAGAAAAAAAGAACAGACTTCACACTACACACAAAAGTTAGAGATGGACCATAGATCTAAATGCGAAAGATTAAAACAATAAAGGAAAAAATATTTAAATACAGTAAAATGAAATTGCAGGTCACACAGTGTCCACAACTCTTACCAGTGGGAAGCCAGAGGGGAAGGAGCCCCAGGCTCGAAGCGGTGCGTCTTTGAAAGCCGCTAAGTTTAAAAGGCCTTCCCCAGAATCACTGACTCCAACCCATAGGAAGCCACAACAGTTACGTGCCCAGTTTTAAATTAACATCTACTCTATAAAGACACCAAGGAAGATAGTGACTGAATGAGCATCTTTTCTACCAGCCACTTCCGAATCAAAATTGAAGATGCTCCAATAAATCCAAAAAAAAAAAAAAATCTGAAGACACTCAGTGGGTTTCAACAGGTTTGTACAACATTGAAACAGCAGGTGGTGGGGCGGGGTGGGATGGGGCTGGGGAGGTGGCAGGCTCACCTTTCGGAGGGTCCAGAGTTTCCTCGGTTCCTCAAAGAGCTCTGTGCCCCAAAAGATGCGAAACCCAGCTCAGACCCTTCTTATTCAAGTACAACCCAGGAACCAGGAGCCGCCAGAGCTCATCAGCAATGAGGGATCTCGGGTCCACCGCAGACCCACTGAACTGAACCTTCTTGGGACAGGAGCCCCGAGGGACCCCGGTGACCACTGACACTAGGGCGCCAGGCTGGGGCACTATCTGAACATGACAAAGTCATAACCGGCCTCACAGTTATTCTCACAAAACAAACTCTACCACATGATCTGCTTCCTACACTGGGAAACACGCTAACTTGGTACTTCGACCTTTAAGTCTTACTTGCAAAATCGCATGACAGAACTGGAGATAACCTCGGTCAGCTGACACTGTCCTGACTCTTTGTCCTGAGTTGTACAGTGGCTTCGAACCAAGAGCAATACATGTCTAACATCATCAGATCTCAGAAGTCATCTCAGCGTCCTGACCTCCAGGCTCCCTCATCCTTAGTACCCGGCCAAGCTTCCAGCCCTTTCAATACCCAGATGGTTTCCCAAAATCATTGTAAGGTTGCTGCCAATAGCTTGAAGTCATTTTAAGTCACAGCACAGGTCATCAAGATAAATAAGGAAACCATCTGTTTCAAAGAAAATTTCACAAATAACAATTTCCTAGATTGCTTCCTTCTTAAGCATAAAAAGTAAAATTGTAAGAAAAAGATGTATCTATCTTTACTCTGAAAGTAATCTCTAAGAAAAACACTATAAATATAAAGAAGCTAGCTAGAGATTTAGCTACAGACAGTGAATCTCAATCTAGTTATGGAAAATACGGGACAGCTGATGTAATCTCTGGAAAGCGGTTATGATGGCTGGGATGATTAAATGCTGAAACGAACCCCTGATGCCCTCGTCCCCGGTGGATTCCAGGCGGTTCTCCAGCTTCCTCGAACTTCAGAGACAGAGGAAAGGCAGGCGGCGGCCCCTGGCTCCTCTCTCTCCACCCTGCTGACCCCCCCACCCAGGATCCTCGTCCCCCGGAGACTGGCTGCTGCTCCGGCCTCTTCTGCACCCCCAGGGTTTCTAAGTATCGTGCGTGGCTTGAGAACCCACATGACGCTCCCTCCGGCAGCCTTGCCTTCTCCCCTTCCCCCCAACCAACAGTCCCGTCTGATCTACCACCAGGCGGCCGACCGTGGTCACCTCTGCCACCACCCCAGGTCTGCCACCAGGTCCTCCTGGAGTCTCGTTCCCTCCAGCCTTGTTCCTCCCCGCTTTCTGGACACACGGAGCATCACGTGGTTCCCTGGCTTTACAGTAACTTCCACGGGCCACAGGGTGAAGCCCAGCTCCTGGCTATACCCACGGCCTCCCGACCCAACTCAGCCTACCCATTCACACTACCCACCGCCCCTCCCGGGCAGGGCTCAGCCTGCCCTCTGCACCTTCCCGAGCCTTCGCTGAGCTGGTCTCAGCCCCCCGAGTGTGAACCGCACAGAAGGAAGGACTGCCCAACAGGTGTGCCCGCCTGCAGCTGGCGTGGAGGGCGCTCGTGAGACAGTTGCTGAATGTGACGGACCAGCTGACGCATGGGAGAGACCGAAGCGTGGGATGCACACCCCCCTGCAGCCTACTCCCCCCAGGGCATCCCTCTCCTAGCGCCACTGTCCCCGCAGGGCTCTCATCACTCCTGCTTCCAGATTTCCCACTCAGGCCCTCAAGCGAGGCTTGTCCCAGGTCTAGCCTGAGCCCCCCACCCTGTGAACCTTCAAAAGCCCCTTCATCCCACCCACACGGGCTTCAACCCTGCTGGTGTCACCTCTGCAGCTGGTCTAGAGGGTCCCAGGGAAGCAAGAAGCCCACTTCCTCCGCACCCCGCAAGCTGAGCCCCCTGCACAAGGGCAACGCCCACAACCCCAGCTCACTGCTCCGTCTTCCAGTCCTTCGGCTAAAATCCACGCCACACCAGGCTCGGGTCAATTTCCTCTGACATTTACCAAACATGGGAGATAAATCTTGACATTTTTCTCATGTTGAGGAAAATAAATCATCCTGAAATATTATTTGAACATTGATTTGATAATAGAGCAAAATGAACTATGTCTCTCCCTGGCCACTTTGGTGAATTGGGTTTCTCAAGCAAAAAGTCAATTATGGTTCACTCATATAAATAAGTAATTTATTTGAAAGGTCTGAAAACTAGATCATAAGATGCTACAAATGAACCCACCAGAATAATCAGACCGAGTTATAGATCAATATTGGAGGGGTGGGGAGGAGAGAAAGGAAAAGATGCAAAATATCCAGTCAGAGAAAGAGATGAATTATATCAGCAGGTAGATATGAGAGTAGAGAAAACTTGTTTAAAAAAAAAAAAAACTAATGTTAATTCAAATATTTTTTAAATGTTTCAAAATTATTCAGCAATTCAGACTGATTCCCCTTGTACAGCTAATAGTGTTTGGTCATCCCATAACAGAACAGTGAGGCTGGGAGACGCTGAGATCCCCAAACTGCGTCACAAGCCTGGAAGAGTCCAGAGAGTGGTTCACTCAGCCTATCTCTGAAGTGAGCTAGCATTCCCAAATTCACCTGAAAAGTTACATACCATGAACCAATACTTTAACTGCCTTCTTTTGGGGGGCAGGCAGACACTCAAGAGCAAAAAATTTTAAACTGTTTTTAAAAAGAATGCATGAGAGTAACCTTTAAAATTGTGAATCACTATATTATGATATCTCTTATACGTGGAATCTAAAAAAACAAAAAACCAGTAAAAATGAACTTATTTACAAAACAGAAATACAATCACATATAGAAAACACGTAGATGCAGAAAACAACCTTACAGTTACTGGTAGGAAGGTGGGGTGGGGGGGATAAATTGGAAGGCTGGGAATGACATACACACTACTATTAACAGAAAATAAATAATAAGACCCTACTGTAGGGGATGCCCCCGCAGTCCAGTGGCTAAGACTCCACGCTCCCAATGCAGGGGCCTGAGTTCAGTCCCCAGTCTGAAAACTGGATCCCACAAGCTGCAACTGAGTCTGCATGCCAAAACATGCCACAATGAAGACTGAAGATCCCACATGCGGCAACAAAGACCCAGTGCAGCCAAATAAATAAATATTAAAACCAAAAAAGAACCTATTGTATAGCACAGGGAACTCTCTTCAAGACTCTGTAATGACCTCTATGGAAAAAGAACCTTTTAAAAAGGGTGGATATGTGTGTAAGTGATCTACTTTGCTGTACCGCTGAAACTAACACAACATCATTAGTCAACTACACTCCAAAAAAAAAAAATTTTCAGTCGTGAATCACTATATGGTACAGGTCTCCCATGTGGCTCACTGGTAAAGAATCCACCTGCCAGGCAGGAGACACGGGATCAATCCCTGGGCTGGAAAAATCCCCTGGCAAAGGAAATGGCAACCCACTCCAGGATTCTAGCCTGGAGAATTCCAAGGACAGAGGAGCCTGGTGGGCTACTGTCCATGGGGAGGCAAAGAGTCGGATACAACCTAGAGGCCACACCGCATGTGGTACACCTGCAACTCACACACTACTGTGTACCAACTATACTTCAGTTTAGAAGCAAATACAAGTATAAATTAATTGATGTAACTAAACACAAAATAAAAAGAATGCATGACCTCCATGGGTACTACTACAGGAAGAAGTCCAAGGAACAGTGTTAAGTGGGGGAAAGAACCAAGCACATAGATGACATCCAGTTTGCAATCAAATAAGTAGATAAATAAAGCAGAGAGAATATGCACATTGATGCTTCTAGATGCACAGAACACCTCTGGACCTTTGCAAAATGATAAGTGCGAAGCTGGTCGCCTCTGGAGAATAAGTGGGAGGAAGACCTCAGGGGATGAGAAAATGAACTGAAATATTTCACTGTTGGAATTATTTCAGCATGATTGGATATGACTTTGATTAAAGTAAATTTAGTTAATTAAAAGGCAGAAAGTCTCTGACCTTAGGCACCGGGTGGCTCCTCAGCACCCCGGGGTGCGTCCAGGTTCTCAAAGGGCTGGCTCACTGCCCCGGCTCTCCCGTCACAGGGGACACACTCCCACCACCACCACCTCGATTTGCCTCTGCCACACCCCCACTCTCCGCATGTCCACCAGGCTCCACGAGGTCAATATTCAAAACCAGGTGAGATCCCGCCTTTGCAGGAAGCAGCCCTGCTCTCCAAATGCTCAATGAGCCGTTCACTCCTCCGCCCCATCCAATGGCACTTTTACCCTTATCAGGGCAACAGGCAAAACACGGGAAGCCCAATTAAACTTCAATCTCAGATAAACAAATGTTTTAATATAACTGCATTCCAAGTATTGCCTGAGACCTATTCAGACTTCACAGCTCTTCCACTTAGATGCAGTTATACTCACCTCCCTCCCCCAACCCTGAGAGGGAGCAGCCTCAGTGCCCATCGCAGTAGCAGAGGCTCCATTAAGACGTGTCGCCTCGCCCGCCCATGTCAAAGCTTGGAATCAAACTCAGGGCAGGCCACTCTCCTGCAACCCTCTCTCCCAGGCTACTCCTCAGCCTTTCCAACTGGTTCTGAGCATGCAAAGATCTTGCTGACTTCTCCTAGTTGCTGTTCATAAAAATCATAAAGCACTGGCTCACCTTTTGCAAAAAACCCAAGGGCTTTTCTCCTGAAAGACACACAGGAGTGGGTTTTCAGGCCATCACCCTGACTACATTTTGGAACATGCCTCACCACACAGCGGTCAGAGGACCGTGACCCACATCCCAGTGGGGAGCTTGCTCTGCTGGGCTGTCCACGGCGAGCCAAGGGCAGCATCCAGCCTCCAATGCTGGGAGCGTCTCTGGCCAAGTGAGATCCTTGACTGGGCCGGGACCCTCACCATGGGACAGAGCTATCAGGCTGTGCTTCTTACAAGCTCCCCGGCCGCAAGAGCATGCGATAAACCTAAAAGATTAGGCAAAGAGCCAACTGTTCCGGGCTGGGACTCCCAAGGAGCAGGTGGTCTGAGGAAGCCTGGCAGGCAGGGTGTTCAAGAAGGTGTGCCCTTGGGGTCAGGCCCTGGGAGAGGACAGGGCAGCAGAATGGGCAGAGAGGGCAGTAAGCTGCGACCAGACCTGGGGCGGTCCTGGCTGACCCATGGGCTGTTCTGGAGGTGCCGGGGCCTTTCACCACCCCACACTGTACAGCTAGGGACCAAGACCACCGGTTGCCTGGTAAAGGGGCCTAACCTCAAGCCCCCCAGGGGCTGATACAGAAGGCCACACAGACAGCACCCAAGCAGCCAGGCAGCCTATGCTTCACAAAGGATGCTCTGCGCATCATGGCACAGGGTCCCCCACCCCAAGTCCTCTTAAATCGATGCTGTGGAGGGTGCTGCTGAGCGGCAGCTTCAACCACCCCAAACCCCCAGCAGAGAGCGAGCAGCCAGGGCTGCAGGCCTTAAGGCAGGCCTTAAACCTGCTTAAACCTGCTTTCAGGCTCAGCACCGCAGAATTGATGCCTTCAAGCTGTGATGCTGGAGAAGACACTTGAGAGTCCCCTGGAATGCAAGGAGATCAAATCAGTCAATCCTAAAGGAAATTAGTTCTAAATATTCACTGGAAGGACTGATGCTGAAGCTGAATCTCCAATACTCTGGCCACCTGATGCAAAGAACTGACTCACTGGAAAAGACCCCGATGCTGGGAAAGATTGAAGGCAGGAGGAGAAGGGGACGACAGAGGATGAGATGGTTGGATGGCATCACTGACTCAATGGACATGAGTCTGAATAAACTCCAGGAGATGGTAAAGGACAAGGAAGCATGGCGTGCTGCAGTCCATGACATTGCAAAGAGTCGGACATGACTGAGCGACTGAACAACCACCTGCTCTCAGCTTTCCATTAAAGGAAGGACGGCCTAACCATCAGAAGTGTCTCAATACCCAACAGGCTGCCCTGAGACATGCAGAATCATCAGAGAAGGTTTAGCCAGAGATCTAAACGACAGAACCTTATCCAGGATGCCGGATGGAGAGATCCAGGTATTCCTTCAGTCCACAAATATTCGTGAGACCTTCAAATGCCAAACAGCACTCTCAGCACAGGGATAAAGTGGTAAACAACACAGAGTACTGTCTGGAGTCTTCATTTTAGGGAGGGCATTAAAAAAATAAATAAATACCACTGTAGATACTGGTAAGTGCTGGAAAGAAATGAAAGGGTGTCCTGGGCTAGGGGCAGAGGCAGGGGGAGGCAAGTAGTCAGACAGGACCTCTCCAGGGGGTGGCGTGGGAGCAAGGGCTGAATTGCAGCGAGGTAGGGAGCTGGGAGGGCAGCCCATGTAAAAGCAACAGCAGGTGCAGGGACGCTGGGGCAGGACCCAGCCAGAGGTCCGGGGAAGAGAGGGAAGGCGGGTGGGACTACAGGAGGGGAGGCGGGGAGCAAGACAGGCCAAAAAGGGGGCAGGGGCCAGATGACACCAGGAACCGACGTGGGACTGGAAGCCTCAGACACAGGGAGACAAGGGATGGCAAGACGCTTCTACATTTTTAAATGACCCCTCAAGCTGCTGCTCAGACTCTGGAGCAGGAACAGAGCGTCCCAAGGAGACCAGTGAGGAGGCTAACACAAGCCACACAGAGACACTGGGCCAGGGCGAGAGCAAACGTGTTCAAAAGACGACACGGCCAAACCCGGGTTCATAAGCCCCGCCGAGCAACAGAATCATCTCAAGAGCCCAACCCCGGCTTCCCAGGTGAGACTCTCCAGGATGGAGACCCCGTGTGGGTATTTAACCTCCTGGGAGACACTGATGACCAAGCTGGTTTGGGAGCCGCTGCCTTCGTTGCCCAGTGATGCCCTCCTCAACCCAGAAAAACTGGAATCCTAAAGTGTGGGGAAGCCTCACAGCTTCCGGCTCCTTCTCAGGCACCCCCTGCTCAGTGATGCCCTCCCTTCCTCTGAATCCCCAATTCCAGGACAAAAACCCAGAGCAGGGTTGTGCCTTCTACGGTATTACTGCTGCTTCCGGCCGGGGCTTCTCTTCTGAAGTCTAGAACATCACAGAACTGAGGAACACCGTTATGTGGGGAGAAAGAGCAGGGAGCAAAAGAGTGTGCAAACTCTGATGCAGTTTGCAGCAAAAAAGCAAGGAGCGAAGAGAAAACAGCATGTGCATAAACCAAGTAACTGTATTCTCAATTTCCCTAAAGAAGGTCGTAACTGGTAGCATTCTAAAAGCACAGGAGCAAGGTTAGTTCACTGCATATAATGGATGCCTTACCCTGGGCATTACGCTTAATTGTGCCATGGAATCCTGATTCCAGCTGAGAAAAGCCGGCAGAAAGCTCAAGAATTTCATACGAGACAAACTCAAGCCTCCAATCGCGAAGGACCAAATTGTGCTCAAGACTGAAGACGACAATGACACTTTCTCAGGGAATTCTGGAGGCAATGCAGGGGGAGCACCTGATATCAAGATGCTGAAGACTGGAGAGCCGAGGGGAAGCTCATCACCGCGTGGAGGCGACGAGAGGGTGGGCTCAGGAGACAGGAGCCCAAGCCCACCCCTGGCCTCACCCAGAAAGAACCCGAGGCCCCAGAGGTGAAGTGACCGGGTTGAAGTTGCTCCTCCAGAGTCAGCCTTGGGAGAGGTTAGAGGGGTTCAGCCACAGAGGACCGTCGAGGGCATGCCAGGACCCCAACTTGATTTCAGTGGCATCCTCCTCAAGGTGGGAGCTCTGCAAGGTTGGTACCCATGGGGTCCCAGTGGGCAGGTGAGCACGTTTAAAGGGTCCACAGGAAGATTAGTCTAAACAGATGCGAGTCACCAGCTGCAACAGGTGCTGGATGGAGGGGCACAGGAAGCCCATCCAGCCTCGGCTCCCACCCACGCCTGTCGCCGAGCTCCCTGCCATTCTAAGCTAGCCCTTCTTCAAGACACATAAAGACCCTCACACCGGTCCCACTGCCAGGAAGGCGCCTTCCTCCTCCATCTCACTTACCCTTCAAGATGCTTAACGATCCTCCTCCTCCAGGTCTTCCGAGATCAGCCCTAGCCAACATCTTCTGTGTGAAGTCCTACCATCATTCACCACACCCGGGCGGCGACGGCCCACAACACACCACGGAAGCTGCCACTTTCCACCCACTTACGGCGGGGCCACTACACTTCATCTTCCCCACCAGTCTAGATGCTTCCCAAAGGCAGAGGTTATGCCCTATTTTTGATATCTACCTTGACACGACCTGCCGTGTCCTTATATACAGCGAGCACTTGGATGAATGGATGAACGAAAGAATGAGTAAGCAGATGAAAGAATAAACAAAACAGCTGAGATGAAAGCAAGATACTTTTCTTAAATTCAAGCACTAAAGTGAAGGAAATGCTTCCAAGTTTATGACATGTTTTCGATTTTTAAATGCAGGTAAGTACACCCCCATAAACACCAGTTCACTTGGCAAATGTCAACTCCAAAGCAGACACGAAGCTCACCCTTCCTGCAGACCCACAGCTGTGACTGTGACTCCAAGAGTGAGCCACAGGAAAGAGGAAAAGCAAGGATGTGCGTGTAGCCAAACTTCTTCAATGTGCTTCTCCAAACACACAATCGACCTATTCATTTTTTCCTTTAAAGTGAAAGTTTAAAAGGGGTAGCAATAATATAATACTGAGACCATAAGAAGACCTATTAATACTTCTTTTGTTTTCCTGCGTTCCGACATTAAGCTGACTGACGCACAAAGATATCAGCCTAGTGCTACAGCCCCTAGAAATACAAAGTTCTGTCTGCTCTGCACTCATACCACCACTACAACACTCCTTCCAGATTTACCTCCATTTTAGAAAAATGTTCTCAGTGGCAGCTTTTGAGGGAAAAAAAAAAAATACAATAGCTGGCCGGTAAAGAGAAGATTGATTCCTTTTACAACACTGCCAGCTATGTATACCTGGTGGAAGGGTGTGCTAGGAAATACTAAACTGCAGGGCTGTTTCTTCAGGACTTCACTTGGAGTCGGAGTGAAATAAGATGCAATCGTGGTCTCTCGCAGCGTTTCCACAAGGCCCAGCCTCTGGTGTTGCCCAGCCGACTGCGTTAATCGTCATCAGGAGAGCACCACGCTTCGGTGAGCTGGGTGCAAGTTCTGACTCAGTAGCTGCGAGATGCTGGCACTTCATTTAACTTTGCTGAGTCTTTGTTTCCTCGCCTATAAAAGTACTAAACTTCTCTCACGTATAATTTTTTCCTGAAAGATGTGACAGAGAAAAGCAGACCACACAAGGCCCCACGCCAGCGAAAACCAAAGTGCCCTATCATTTCCACCACAAACCCAAGACCCAACCATTTATTCAACATATATTCACGGTGCCTCTCCTGTCCTCTGGGACTGACATTCATTTTAACAAAACCTTTCCAATCTTTTCCCAAAATAAGTGGAAATGGAGGGAATCCAGAAAATACATTTTGCCAAATTTTCTAGCCAGATCTCAGAAAAATAAGCAACCACCACAGAGCTGATCTTCATAAATTTTGTTTATATAATGCTTATCATTTGATGAACAACACAATCCAGAGGCCATAGTTCGTAAAAAAGATAAGAATATGAGAAACAGGGACTTTCCTGTGGTCCAGTGGCTGTGAATCCAAGCTCCCAGTGCAGGGGGTCTGGGTTCAATCCCTGGTCAGGGAACTAGATCCCCATATGCTGCAACTAAGAGTTAGCATGCTGCCATGAAGATTCAATACACCACACGCTGCAACTATGACCCAGTGCAGCCAAATAAAAAATTTTTCTTAAACTTCTGTTTAAAAAAAAAAAAAAACAGAAACACCAATATTCACTTAAATACCTATGATTAGGTCTGGTTATTCCTGACTTAGCACACAGACCGCGCCATCTGAAGACACACCATCTTTCCGGCACCGTGCCCAGCAGCCCCGCCCCCGCTCCCCGGGGCAAGCGTGCACCGCTCACTCATACACACCACTAATGGGAGCCACAGCGGCCAGAGGCAGGAGGAGTCAGTGGACAAACACACTGGTCTCCCCTTCACAGGGCTCTCCGGGGATACAGAGACATATGATCGTAGCTCGTGCCCACAATCACCCCACGAGGATGAGAGCAAACAGGCTGTAGAAGACAAGCCAGCATACAGATTGGGTGAGTGTCCAGACCAAGGAGAGACCCAGCTGCAGTCAGCTCGTGAAACAAAGTCAGCCCAGAAAGGAAGCACAATTACTACCTAAAACGACACTTTTATCCTGGGAGAGGGGCGGTAGGGCACCAGAGGGTTTCACCTGGGAGAAGCGCATCAACAGGAGGAAAAACCCCTGGGGCTAAGGAGCAAACCCCGCCCCACCCCACGCAGGCAGGCAGCATGCTCAGAGCTATGGCTGAGGTTCGGATCCAAACAGCCGAGCTGAGGTTCCACACCTGTGACCAACCAACACTTTGGGGACCACTAGGCCCACCCACCTATCCCCAAACCTCCTCTGAGGGGGCGCCACTTTCAGAGGGCAGACCCCAGGGCCGAGGCGGAGGACCAAGCCTCGCAGGCACCCGGAGCCCACAGACACTCCCTCCAGACCACGTCTCCCAGGAGCTCCCAGGTGCCCTCTCTCCTGATCTTCATGGCAACCAGCAAAGCACCAGCATCTCTAAGCGCTCAGCGAGACTCAGGGATGCTTGTGGCTCAACAGTGGGACCGCAAACGCGGACAACGCTGACATGCAGGCGAGGGGGGAGGGAAAGGTGCAAAGTAAATGAGTTTTAAATATAATAAAGAAAGGAGGAAGAATTTTAAACCTCCATTCTACACCAAAGGTTTTACAGTGGCACCCGGGGTAAGGACTGATACATGCTGTGTTCTAAAACACCTACGTGGGGAGGTATAAATTAGGAGTTTGGGATTAACAGACACACTACTACACATAAAACAGATAAACAAGGACCCACTGTGCAGTGCAGGGAACTGTGTTCGGTATCTTGTAATAGCCTATAATGGAAAAGAACTTGAAAAAGAACATAACTGAATCTCTGTGCTATACACCTGAAATTAACACAACACTGTAAATCAACTATACTTCATTAAAATTATAAAAAAAGTATTTAAAAAATAGATAAAATACCTTTAATTCGGGTTTTTTTTTTTTAATCCATGGCGTTGATGTGGGAGGCAATCCTGGCAAAGACCAGTAGGAGGGAAGGGAAGTGAGATGGGGAAAGGACAGAGGTGTATTAGAGGTGTATTATCAAGCCAGTTACATTGTGGACGATGGAGCTTAGCTTCAGCTGGGGACTCTGGAAATGGTGTGACATACAGACTTCAAAGTTACCCCATCGGAGGGTGAGGGAGTGGGGGAATTTATACTCTTGTGGCTCATTGTTGAGGGCTGGTTCAGGGGTGTTAATTACCCAGTGTTTTCAGCCTGTTTCACTTTGGTGCCCAAGACAGTTGTCAGACAGGGAATGCAGGTGTCGGCAGCTGGCATGTCATCACATGTTAAAGATCAGAAGGTTTTACACACAAACATACAAATCTGGGTCTCAGACTTCTCTGGAAGCAGAGGACTCTCTTGCATCCGCATCCACAGGACAGCAGGACCAGCTCCTCACCTGGCTCCCGAGACCTGGGAATTGAGGGCCCCCACCCCGCCACTCCACAGCAGGAAACCCGCAGACTTCACGGACAGAACTGTACCTCTAACAGTAAAACCCTTGAGATGACCATCTGCCAGCAGACTTAAAGGACCTGACTGTGCCTTTTCAAACCTCCTGTACCTTCTGCTGGGTTTCATGACCTCCTCCCACCCATGGTGCCTGGACAGGAGGACAGAGTCCTGGAAAAGCTGGCAGAGGCCCCGAAACTCATCAAGCTGACTTTTAACGGTACATGATTTCACTCAGCCAGGAGCAAATAAGGCTTGATTTGTTCAGGAATTAAGGGTTTATTGAAGAAACCACCAGCTAGTGGCTTTCTCTCAAAATCTTTGGTCTTGTCAGAGTGGGCTGCACCCTCTGATTATTCTTTCAGACGCCTGGACAGTATCTTCACCCCCGAGCGTCCTCAAGACACCTCGAGAAGAAGAAACTGCCCTTCCCGGAGCTGTAACGCTGGTGCAGCATTCCCAGGCTCCTAATTGAAGAACTCACCCTAGATTCCTTGAAACCGAATACCTTGCCACAATTTACACACAGAAATCAGGGCACTCACCTCGTCGTCATCAAGCCTGAGGTCAGAAAGTCCTCTTAATCCCCCGTGCTTTCTGCAGTAAAACAGACAGCAAAGCAGGTCTGGCCTCATTTCTGGGGCTCCGCTGAGCGGAGAGTCCTCACACAATAAAGCAGGCCCCTCCCGCAGTGGCCACACTGGGGCAAGCAGGTCTCAGGTTGCGCCTGGCCAGGCCTACAGCTCCCGTCTGGACGTCACCTCCAAGGCGGAGATGAGGAGGCAGGGAGCCAGCCCTCGGGCAGGGACTCTCACTGACAATACGGGACAGCGAGTGAGCAGGGCCTCTTCTGTCCCACGCAAGTCCTCAGCTTCCAAGTGCTGCCCTCCCACTCTCTGATGATCAAGCTCTTCCACGTGGCCTCCACGCCGCTGCACACCATCCACGCTGCCTCTGAGCCCCTCACGGTTCGTGGCTCTGCTGTTGGCCTTAAGCTTGGCAAATCCCATTCAACATCTGAAATAGGAGGCTCTCCAACAGGAGTTGCTGAGACCTGGCCCCAGGCTTCCCTGGGTCACACAGAAGCAGCTGTGTCTGCCTCTGAGGTTAAACAGGTGGATAAAATCACATCACACTGAAGCCACACAGAGAAAGCAAACTGCCGGTCTCTTCCTAGCAAATGCGACATTAACACAGCCATGAGGCACTGCTCTCAGCTGCTCTCGTGAAGCCTCTGGGCCTCTAGATGCTGCTCCCTCCACCCGCTACACTCACCGGTGCCCGCTGCAGGCCTAGCTGAGCCGCCTCTCCCTCCAAGGACCTTCCCCAGCACCCCAAGTCTCAGCGAGGCCCTGACCCCCATTGCAGGCTTCCACAGCACCACGGGGCTCTGTCCCACAGCTGCAGGGCCTGCGCCGGGCTGGTGCCCCACCGGACTCCCAACGTGCAGCCCAGCGGCTTCTCACAGTCTGGGGCGGGGAACTGTGAGGGGTCAAAACCCTTTTCACAATGACACCAGACACCACGTGCCTTTTCACTGTCACTCATGACCGCTCAGTGAGGCTTTCCAGAGGCTACAAGACGTGCGATGACAATGTGCTCGCATGTTCTGCTAAAAACGTCTGCTCTGGGGTTTCCCTGGTAGTCCAGGGGTTAAGACACCACACTTCCAGTGCAGGGGACTCGGGTTCGATCCCTGGGCAGGGAACTAAGATCCCACAGGCCATTCACCACAGTCAAAAAATTTTAAAAACAATAAACACTTTTTTATAGAATATAGAAAATATGTCTTTTACCTCTAATGTGGTAAAGATACTGATGTAACCCACAAAAGCTCTCTGGGTTCATCAATAATTTTTAAAGGATCTCCAAAACTTTTTTGAGAACTGCTGGTCTAATATAAGACCTGGCATACACGTAGCAGAGTTTGATCAATCTATCAATCAATCAATGATGGGGAAATGAAACCTCCTCTAGAAATACACTGAGGTCTAGTTTGCAGTCTGGTACAGACAAAAGATGGAGAAAAGAGGTGGCCAAGGGTCAGGGATTTTTGCTTTTTTTAAGTTGACTCTTTCTTAAGAAGGGAAAGAACCAGATTCCCCAGCTAGTTGGCGAGGCAGGTGGGTGGGTGGGTGGGAAAGGAGATGAATGAGTGGGTAGATGGGAGTGAGTGGTAATGAGGAAGGATGGATGGGTGGATGGACGGACGGGTGGGTGGATGGATGGATGGCTGGGTGGATGGTAGATGGATGGGTGGGTTGGATGGGTAGATGGTGGGTGGAGGGACGGGTGGATGGGTGGGTGGATGGGTGGGCTGGGTGGTGGTAGCGGCAGAGCAGGTGGGTGGGAAAGTGGGTCCACTCCAATTCCAAGGCACTGGTTCCCACCCCTCTGCATTCAGTCACACCTGATGCCCCACCAGAGCTGCCTGTCAGTCTCACTCCTTGGCTTTCTAACACACGTTAGAAAAAGTGTTACATCCATTTGTAAAACAGTTCCCATTACCTATAGAATCAGCTTTAAGTTATACCATTTTAGGACAGTGAAAAGGAAGAAACGATAACGAAGTCCAGACGGCACGACCCCCAGAATCTGGATTTCCCGGCCCTGTCCCCGCGCTCACCAGCCATCTGAAGTTTCAGACGCATCACAACACTGCAGCTCCCCAGTCACACTCCCCAGCTTAGGGCCGATGGGCCCTTTCTGCTTTAAATGCCATCACCCACCTTGGCTGCATGGCCAACCCATGCGCGGAGTCCTGCCCCCCAGTGGTGGAGTCTTCCGGGCTGTCCCAGCCCCGAAAAGGTGCTCCACTCAACACCCCTGCAGCCCCCCACCACCATGCCCTGAGTACCCCCCGTCACCCACAGAACTGGGGACATTCTCTTTGTGGCTACGGCTCCCACGAGATCATGAGCTACTGGAGGGCAGGGATCGTGAGCCTGTTCATCTCTGATGAAAGAAAAAAGCCCAAAAAAAGCTCAATGGCTGGACAGATGCCAAGGTCACCAGAAAAACACCTGCTCTTCACCACACGAAGCCCATGCAGACCACAGAGCTCCATTTCTGTTATAACATCTACCTGTAGACTTGAGCTCACATTGATTCTCCTTTATCCAAACATACACTGCATTTTATTATCTACAGAGACCCTAACACTAGGTGACAAGTCATTACTGAGTTATGCAAGATTCTGCTCCATCATCACAATAAACATGTGAAACCCCAAAAGGCACAACACAAAACTGTAAGTTCCACTGACTTGCCTACTCTGTGCAAGCCCCTTACCGCCACGAATTCCTTATGCTGTGAAAATAACCTTACAAGTAGGTATCACTGTCCTCGTTGTACAGATGGAGAAAGAACAGACCAGCAGACTCAAGAATCCTTCAGAAAACCATGTAGGTAGTTACTGGCAATAGCAGGATGGAACTCTGGGACCATCTGACTTACCTACCTTTCAACACCCATGCCTCTCTTACACCTTCATTGAGCACTGTGTGAAAGTCTGGGATTATGAGGCAGTGAAATTTCTGTCCTGCTAATTTAATCCAGCCACAGTACTGAGATGTCCCTCCAAGGAAAAGATCCCACACAAAAAAGCAGTTTCTCTTATGCAAGAGCACTTAATGTCTGCTGAGTGAAGGCAGGAATGAGTAAAATATGGAAAATCAATAACTACAAACATGGGCCGAAGCCTGAAAAAGATGGCAGAGAAAATAAATCAGATTTATCCAAGACTGATTATCAATAGCTGTCTCTCAAAAGTCAGAGTAGAATATAATGAAGAGGGAGAAACACGGTAAAAGCAAAAACCACAAAATCTTCTGACTCTTTATAATCAAGAGAGGAATTCCAGCCAAGATCAAATTAGAGACAATCAAATCCATTCCAGAGCACTTAGGTTCCAGGAAAGAAAGAATAAATTCCTTCCACTGGTCCTTAATTCATTTATTAGTTATCAGAAAGAACAGAAAATCTGAAAGCTGTTAGTAGGAAGTACGAGTTAAGTTACCACTAGAAATAATGTTCTCTTGGGGAAAAGTCCCATCGAGGATTAAAGGTCCCCAACTGTCCTTTTCATTGACATGTGGAACATCTAATCCAACCAAGGGGTCAGCAGGTCAAATAATCAAGGATGCCAGCAGACGAAAGTCCTCAGTCCTTCAAGTAGACAGAGGTACTGGGGCCTGGGAGAAGGGTACCTACTCTCACCCTTAATACAGTGTATCAGTACAGTCAAAGGACAGACCCTAAGAACAGGAGAAGCTAAAAAAGGAAATATTTTACAAGACAACTAAATGTCCTGAGATCTTAGACCAGAGAAAAAGATTCTGTGGGGGAAACTTGGGAAATCTGGATGAATCACACTGCTGAATAATACTGTATCAAGTTCCTCGCCTGGTTTTTAATTATACTAAAATTGTACAAGGTGAAAGATACATGTGAACACTGCACTATTTTTGAAACTTTTGTACATATTTCAAAATGAAAAATTTTTTAATGTTTTTCAAAACAGAAGAAAAACATCTCAACTGGATCACCATACATGAGCACCAGCCCAGGGCTACAGATGTTTTTCTCAAAGTTGCCCTTCTATCTGACCAAGCAGAGATAACTCCTATAAAAACACTAACTTTACAAAAAGGAAGCGAACAGACCAAAAGCTAATATTTTAGAAGCTTTATCTCTGCAACATGCTTCACTTCCGAGCTAGTCTCCATCAACCTGAATGGTTTTTCTTGAAAGCTTCCTGGGAAAGTTCAAGTCCCACTCAGAGGGAACTCACAAAGTGACTTACCTATGCTCCAAGCTGAGTCAAGGTGATGATTTAGACTCTGTTTAACAAACCCTGAAAGTAAGAATCTGGAGGTGCACCCAGGCAAGAGACCCCAAGACCAGGAGGACACAGGGCTTGCGAAAGAAAGCTCCTGACAGTGGACATCCCACGGTCGGCTCAAAATCCTAGATTCTTTGGCTGAAAATTCACACTCTAGGCTTTATTTATCCTCTTGGGATCAAAAGCCCAACCCCGATCCCCAGTTTCCCCAAGGAAAGAGGACCCACTTTCTAATAATATCCTAATTTCAAAGTTCTCTCACATAGAAAAATCAGATTTTACCAAGTTCTGCTCTGAATAATGAATTAACTACACTAGGGTTTTCAAACTGCCGATGATAAAATCAGTTTAGTGGATAATAACTGTCTTTTTTTAAAAAATGAAACAGTAGAGAGTAGAAAACATCAGCATGCACTAGGCTGATAAATGATTTACTGCAGACGTTCTAAGTGCATAGTCCTGTACAATCATCATCAGCATTCCAAAGCACGAATGTCCTTCATTTTAAACATGAGTAATCCTTTTTCCTCCGGCCCCTTCTCCTGAGGGCCGGAGGAGAAGGGGACGACAGAGGATGAGATGGTTGGATGGCATCACCGACACAATGGACATGGGTTTGGGTGAACTCCGGGAGTTGGTGATGGACAGGGAGGCCTGGCATGCTGCGGTTCATAGGGTCACAAAGAGTTGGACATGACTAAACAACTGAACTGAACTGAATCCTTTTTCACTAACTCAGAGGCAGAAAAATGTTTCAAATGAAGCTTATATTCACAGGAACTTTTATCAGAAAATCTGAAATGTTCCCACAGGCAAAAAAATAAATAAATACTGTTGCAAGCTGAAGGCAAAAACTTTTCCTGCAAAGTATTTCCTTCAGATATGCATTAATTACAGAAAGGAAAAAATGTAACAATACAGTGGACACCACCTTGACCAAGGGACCAAAGTCAACATCACCAGTAACAGGAAACACTGGCATTACAAACCATGATGGGAGATGAAGGGCACTTACGTGGCATTCTATAAATTCTCCATACGCCAGAACTGAATAACTTCAATCATGACAAAATGTCAGAGAAACTCAAACTGAGGGACATTAAGAACAAAGATAGTGGAGGTGATAGAATTCCAGTTGAGCGATTTCAAATCCTGAAAGATGATGCTGTTTAAGTGCTGCACTCAATACGCCAGCAAATTTGGAAAACTCAGCAGTGGCCACAGGACTGGAAAAGGTCAGTTTACACTCCAATCCCAAAGATATTCAACGCCAAAGAATGATCAAACTACCTCACAACTGCACTCATTTCACATGCTAGCAAGGTAATGCTCAAAATCCTTCAAGCTGGGCTTCAACACGCCATGAACTGAGAACTTCCAGGTATACAAGTTGGATTTAGAAAAGACAGAGGAAACAGAGATGGAACATCTGCTGGATCATAGAAAAAAGCAAGGGAATTCCAGAAAACATCTGCTTCTGCTTGACTACACAGAAGCCTTTGATTGTGGATCACAACAAACTATAGCATATTCTTAAAGAAATGAGAATACCAGACTACCTTACCTGCCTCCTAAGAAACCCGTATGCAGGTCAAGAAGCATCAGTTAGAACCAGACATGGAACAACGCACTGGTTCAAAGCTGAGAAAGGAGTCCATCAAGGCTGTATATCGTCACCCTGCTTATTTAACTCACATGAGAGTACATCATGAGAAACACCAGACCAGATGAGGCACAAGCTGGAATCAAGACTGCCAGGGGAAAAATCAATAATCTCAGATATGCAGATGACACCATCCTAATGGCAGAAACTGAAAGGAACTAAAGAGCATCTTGATGAAGGTGAAAGAGAAGAGTGAAAAAGATGGCTTCAAACTCAACATTCAAAAAACGAAGATCATGGCATCCAGTCCCATCACTTCATAGCACAGAGATGGGGAAAAACTGGAAGCAGTGACAGACTTTATTTTCTTGGGCTCCCAAATCACTGCGGACAGTGACGGTAGCCATGAAATTAAAATATGCTTGCTTCTTGGAAGAAAAGCTATGACAAACCTAGACAGCATGTTAAAAAGCAAAGACACCACTTAGCTGACAAAGGTCTGTTCAGTCAATGCTATGGTTTTTCCAGTAGTCATGTACGGATATGAGGGCTGGACCATAAAGAAGGCTGATCTCCTTGAAGATCAAACCAGTCAATCCTAAAGGAAATCAACGCTGAATACTCACTGGAAGGAGTGATACTGAAACTCCAATACTTTGGCCACCTGATGTGAAGAACTGACTCATTGGAAAAAACCCTGATGCTGGGAAAGACTGAGGATGAGAGAAGGGGGCAACAGAGGATGAGACGGTTGGATGACATCACTGACTTGATGGACATGAGTTTGAGCAAATTCCAAGACAGTGAAGAACAAGGAAGCCTGGCATGCTACAGTCCATGGGGTCACAGAGAGTCGGACACAACTGAGTGACCGAACAGCAACGCTACTAAATAACTCACTGGCACTCGAGTCTCAGAAACTCACTGACCAGCAGAGTTTAAGGAGACAAAGCAACTAAATAGCACGTGGGATCGTGCACTGGATCCCGAAAGAGAAGGAGGACGTTAGTGGGAAAACCACGTCCAGTTACCAGGACTGCCCTTGTTAATACCTTGGTCCTAACAACTGCACCATGGTTACACACAATGCTGATTCCAAGGAAGCTGGGGGAAGCATATATAGCAACGTTACTGTATAACTATTTTAAGTTTTTAAAAAAAAATTTTTTTCCAAAGGAACAAGTTCTGTCCCATAAACCACAAAACACATATCAATCCTCTAACCTTAAGAGATAAACATAACACAAATTTGATATGTATTGTTTATAATTAACTTAATACATGGGCTTCCCTGGTGGGTCAGATGGTAAAGGATCTGTCTGCAATCTGGGAGACCAGAGTTCAATCCCTGGGTTGGGAAGATCCCCTGGAGAAGGGAAGGACTACCCACTCCAGGATTCTTGCCTGGAGAGTCACATGGACAGAGGAGCCTAGCAGGCAATAGTCCATGGGGTCACAAAGGGTCAAGCTCGACTGAGCGGCTAACACTCTCAGTTTCACTTTTTCAACCTCATACACAGGGAAAGCCCAAAGCCGTCCTTGTCTTCACCGAGGCCTTTCCTTGGCCCGCTCCCACCACCCCATCCCCTAACATCTAACAGAAGATCAAGATTCCCCTGCACTCACAGGGAGCAATGTGAGGCACCCCAAGGATGCTGACTCCTTATATGCATCCACGAACTGAGAGACTGGGGCGGAGGTGACAGTCATTAACGCAGCAAGTACGTTCTGGGTGCCCATCCCTGCCAGGCGCCGTTCTGGGCCCTCAGAAAACAGCCACGCACAGACCTGAGAAGGTCACCAGTTTTCAGGGAGTTTACGTGCAAGAAGCAGGGAGACGATGAACAAGAAATCAAACAAAAATCCTTTCACATGCACACACGCAAAACTCAATGGTAAAGGCCATGAAGCCAGATGACCAATTCAGTGTGATAAAGACTTCTCGGAAGAAGTGGTATTTGAGCCAGAACCTGATCTTTCTCTAATCCCCAGTTTCCTCATCTATAAAGTGGAGCTAAAAATATTCACTCCTGCAGACTGTTGTCAAGAATTAAATTAGATAATGATGGCAAATGATTTAGCAGAGTTCCTAGTGAGTGAGTGCCTAGAAACAGTAATTGATGACAAAAATCACTTACCAACACTATCACAGTGAAAGCACTTTCTCAACTGACTTTAAATTCTATGTTGAAATTTGCTTCACGTTTCTATGAAGAGACTGCTGATGACAGAGAACAGTTCCTTCCCCTCCGCTGGGCAGCAACAATGAATAATGAATATGCTTGGAAATGAACAGAGCAGGAAACACAAGCTCGGTGCAGAGTTGAAGGAAGAGAAGGGACCCACCCAGGCCCCTCTGGCGGTCCCTCCCCTGTGTCTGACGCAAGTCACTGGGCTGAATCCAAGGGGAAAAGGACTACCTTTCCATCAGGGGTTTCTCCAGGCAATCCAGGCCACCGAGACCAACTGGAGGCCCCGCCCTGGGGAGGGGATGGGGGTGCTGGGGCGTGGTCACATCAGCCCCAGGCCAGAAGTATAACATATTTCCTCCCACAAAACAGGCCTTAGCAAGACTGCGTCCCAATTCCAGGATCCACAAAAACAGAAAAAGCTATTGAAATAATTAGAAAATTAATCATGAAACAAGACTGTGTAGGCTAAATCAGCTTTAGACCGAAGCGCTCTCTCTACATTGCACCAGTGGACATTATAAAATAACCTCTGACACAAACACACACACACACAGATGCCATGAATAAAATAAAGCAAAGTTTAATATGAAATTACACTTACTAAATACTCAAGTCACTTAATATATTTCAAACTTCTGGTACTCACAAGTGCAAGTGCATCAAACATATTAAGATAGTTTTAAATTTTGTGTATGAAAAAAAACACTAGTCATTTGCTTCAGGTTACCTGTCAACTCCACCTGAAAGAGGAGGAAGTCAAGTCTTTCCTAAAAGAAAGGAAAAAGCCTCCATCTGCCCCAGACTCCAGGAGTCAGGGTCAGCGCCAGCACAGCGCTCCCCGGGGAGTCTCCCCGCAGGGTGGGCCCCACAGCTACCCACCCAGGGTGCCTACTGCCTGGATCCCCCTCCAGCATCCTAAGCCAACTCAATTCACCACCGAGGCCCTTTACTCCAACCTGCTCAGCCCACATGCTACCCTTGGGAAAGGTCATGCCTCCACTTAACAGGGCCCACTCAGCCACTCAGTCATCTGGCTCTTCCCCTCTCTACGCCCTACTGACAGGTCTTCAGAATGTTTCTTGCAAATGCAAAACACAAGATATAAAACAGTTATACATTATGCTGCTACACAATCAGGGAAAAAAAAAGACTGGATTCAAATGCACCAGAATTTTGGATCATCTCTGGATCAGGAAATTATGAGCAATTTTCGATTTGATTTCTTGGGTACACTTTTCGCACACACTTTTTATAAGCACACATTATTTTCACAATCAAAACAATACTGTGAAAGCCTTTTCAGGGTCCTGTTCATAAGTTGCGATCTCATGCCCCTTCCTATTACTCAGAACTCCAGCCTCATCCAGAGTCCCAGCCCTCCCAGTCACACTCCAGTTCTCTGAACGTCTGCACCCTCCACAGACATCGGGGCCTTGCAGCCCAGAACACGGCAGCAAAGTCAGTGGGACAGTAGGGCAAAAAAGGCACTCAGCACCACCCTCGGGAAACAGTCAACCAGTGCTCACTGTTGCTAGAGCTGGTCGGAGTAGTACTTCTCTACACTGCTATTGGACGAAACTTCTGAAAAGCCATCAGCAGCTCCCAGCGCCTAAAAAGAGCAACCAGTATTTACAGGGCCCTTACGCTGAGGCCTGATACTGTTAGCAAGGGTTACTTCATGCAAAAACCATCTCAGCCCCACGAGGGGCTCCCGAGACAATCTCCACCTCACAGGTGAAGAAACTGAAGCCCAGAGCACCTGGGTAAAGCACCAGACCCAGAGCGAGGACGCAGCAGAGCTGGGGGTCAAACCCAGCCCGGCCAGCCTTCCCGTCCACCGGAAGTGTCCACGAGGACGGACATGCCCTGCTCCACATGCAGACACTGAGCACTTGAAATGTGACTTGTACAGCTAAGAAACTACATTTTACATCTTATTTAATGTTAATATAAGTAGCTGCACACAGTCACAGGCTACGACACTAGCCAGCACAAGACGGGACTATAAAAGCCCCAACTCCCAAGCTGAACAAAGAAATGTCCGCAGAAAACCCTGCGTACCAACCTCTCAACCAATCCTTAGCAAAATCGCCAGTTCATCTAAGATCCCCGGTAACTGTAATTCAGTGCCATCTGCCAGGCATCCCCGCCTGTCCTCATCTGAGCCTTCTGTACTATGAGGGGGAACCCATTCTCCACCACGACCGAGCTGTGTGACCTCAGGCAGGCTGTCTGGGTCTCTGAGCCTTCGTCCTCATCTGCAGAACGGAGGGACTATGCTACCTTTCAAAGGGCATCAGTCAGTCAAGCACTTCACAGACCCTCCTTAAATGGTGGCCGCTGACACCCCTTCTTCAGGGCTCAATTCAGTCTCCACTCTCTCGTCGAAGGGACCCCGGGAAGCTACGAGACCTCTGCCTCCAGCCTCCAGAGCCCCCTGGAGGCCCCGACAACCACACGCGGATTCCGTCCCTGCCAGCGTGTGTGGCTGCGGCCCTGACTTCTCCGCCAGCAGCTCGGCCATCAGTGAGCCCAGGAGGACAAGTGCCCAGAGGGCCCCGGAGAGAGGCGGAGCCAGCTCAGCCCGCTTGATTATCTGCGGGCTGTCCCGTCTCCCCTCTGTCACGTGGGGGCCCCCCCGCAAAGCCTGTCAGTGAGTTGGCGGCAGGGGGAAAGGAAGCGGCCAAGGTGAAGAAGCGAGCGCGTGCCTGGCGCAAGCGAGGCAGCGGCTGCACAGACGCCTCCCACCCGAGGCTGGGGCCGAAGCAGATCGCAGAGGCCTCCGCGGAGCCACCTTCCCCGCCACGCCTGCTCTCCAAACGGGAAGACCCCAGCAGAGCCTAGAGACATCAAGCCCAGTCAGAAGGCCTGTTTTCCTTTCCTTTCAACTTGACAGACACGACAGCAAGTTCCACCTGAGAGGCTAATCCGGAAGAGAGGCTAAGAACAGGCATGGATAGAAGGTGTGGGGTGGACCGGCCTTGTCAGATGACAAAGCTAACATCCGTTCTGCTGCCAGCACTCAACAAAAAAAAATCGGGGGGGAGAACATTTTTAAAATACAAGCTATTGCATAAAGGTACGATCATGAAATTCTAAAACTAACAGCAATAACAGCAGCCGTGGCAGCCCACTCCAGTACACTTGCCTGGAAAATCCCATGGACGGAGGAGCCTGGTGGGCTGCAGTCCATGGGTCGCTAAGTCAGGACACGACTGAGCGACTTCACTTTCACTTTTCACTTTCATGCACTGGAGAAGGACAGGGCAGCCCACTCTAGTGTTCTTGCCTGGAGAGTCCCAGGGATGGGGGAGCCTGGTGGGCTGCAGTCTGTGGGGTCGCACAGAGTCGGATACGACTGAAGCGACTTAGCAGCAGCAGTCTTCACAGAGCCCATGCTATACGCCAGGCACCACGTGTAGAGCTTTGCCCCATGCATGTATCTCGAACCTCATGAGTGTTCTTCACACTGCCAACTGCAACTCATCAGTAGATCTTACAGTCAATTTAGTAGACCTAAAAATAGAAATTTGGGGGGTTTCCCTAGAGGTCCAGTAGTTGAGACCCCGGGCTTCCACTGCTGGGGCTGTGGGTGCGATCCTGGTCAGGGACCTAGGATCCCACATGCCCCAAAATGTGCCCAAAAAATTAATTTTTAAAAAAATTTTAATAGAAAATTTTTAAAATGAGACAGAATAGGATAAAATCAAAACTATGAGTGACTTGCATGTAACACTTCATAAATCTTTTACATATCTACAGGGCTTCCATTTTCAATGTGTTTCTTACTGTGAGTCATGGTAAAAAGTATTTGGAAAAGACCTTGTCTCACAAAAGATTTTATAAGATATATATAATTATCATCACCATTTTGCAGGTGTAAAAATTGGGGCTTAGGACAATTAAGCCTCTTTCTCAAAGGTACCCAGCTGGTAAATGACAGCTAAAACTGGAACCCAGGCCGTCTGCCCTCAGACCCCGACCATGTAACCCTGGTAGATAGGATGGATGACTCTGAGGAATCACCTAGTGTTTCCAGGAAAAAACAAGCAACTGAAACTGACAAGAAATGGACAAATTAGTTCCCAAATTATTATTTTGCTAACTCTTCAGAAGGAAAAAAAAAAATCTATCTTGTAAGACTGTAAAAAATGAAACCAGTCAAAAAAGAAAAGATGAGGCATCAGACCAGGGGAAGAAATCACCAAGAAAAAGGAAGAGACAGTACATAAATAGTAAGCTTTTGCCCACAAAAATTATGAATGAATGAAGTGTCTGCTGACATTTTATTCATGTTATAAAGCATAGCTGTGACTGTCCTAGGAAACTGACTTTTGTACAAGTTAACTATCTTCCTCAGTCTGGAAAATGGCATGATAATCACAGCCTCTACCTGTTGATATTGTGAGAAAGATTAAATGAGCTTCTGCACCACCGGTCCAGAGAAAACTCTCAATAAATGGAGAGGCTGTTACTTGATGGAACGTAATGGCTTTTTCAAACCTCAAACTACTACTTCTGCCACATAACCAAAAGCCACAAGGTAGTGCTGGGGTTCAGGGGGGCCACCCCAAAATGCATCTCCATGGCATATTGATTGTTTTGAATTAAAGTTACTTAAGAAATGGTCAATCTATGAGGGACACTCTGACCCTCCTCTCTGTCTCCCTAAACTCCCCAAAAGCAAGAAATCAATCATCCATGGGAAAGGCATACGCCCTGCCTGCGGAGGTGGAAGGACACCCCTCCTGCCAAAGACAGGGGATTCTGGACCTTGTTCTTTCTTTAATGTGCTACCCCAAGGGGCTTCCCTGGGGGCTCAGTCAATATAGGAGGTGCAGGTTCAATCGCTGAGTCAGGAAGATCCCCCGGAGAAGGAAATGGCAATCCACTTCAGTATTCTTGCCTGGGAAGTGCCATGGACAAACGGCCCTGGTGGGCTACAGTCCACAGGCTCACAAAGAGCCAGACACCACTTAGCAAAGAAACAACCACCCCCAAGCCCAAACCCTGTTTAGATTCCTCACTAATTGGGCACACAAAACCTAAGGTTCTTTGACCTATCAATTCCTTACAAGTTTGTTTCTTTTCCGCCTATTAACTTTGCATCAATTTCATTATTAGACCAGCCACAAGAACTCACCAACAGGGAGAGGAAGAAGTTTCCTCCTCCTGGACAATTATTAAAAAGGAATGCATCACATTTTGTCCTTAATCAAGCACTGGGGGCCTCTTCAGAGGACTGGTGACCACACAGGCTCCTGGCTCAGAGTCAGTATCTCACCCCCTTGCCCCATCCTTCAACAGGATGCAACCCAGTCAGTATCTCACCCCCTTGCCCCATCCTTCAACAGGATGCAACCCAACCGCCCTATCACCCCAGGCCTCTCCTTCCTACTGGCTGCTTCCTATTTGCCTTCGGGCTTGTACCCTCATTTGCAAAAGCCAAGACAGGGAAACAACTTAAGGGCCCATCAATAGATGAATGGGTAAAGAAGACATGACCACACACACACACATAAATATGAATATGTGAATATTACCCAGCCATGAAAAAGAAGGAAATCCTGCCATTTGCAACAACACAGATGAATCTTGAGGGCAGTCAGAGAAAGAGAACTACTGTATAGATGGCCCTGATGGGGGTCAAAAGTCACAAGCTTTCAGTTATAAGATAAGTCCTGAGGATATAATGTACAACATGATGACCATAGTTAATACCTCTGAAAGGTATCCTAACAGTTTTCATCACAAGGGAAAAAAGATTTTTTTCTCTTTTTTGGAACAACATGAGATGATGGATATTAACTAACCTTATTGTGGTAATTATTTCACAACATATACAAGTCAAGTTATTATGCCGTATATCTGATACTTATAAATATGTCAATCACATCTCAACCAAACTGGGGGAAAATTCTTTTAAAAACTTCCTTCAAACCTCCTGGACAATGAGCTAAAAATTCTTTCTGTGGCACCAATGACTTCTTGGATAACTCTTTAAAATTACATAAACAAGTTTTGAATTATTAATTATAAAACTACCAAGAGCAAAGTAAAATCTCAAATAGTGAAAGCAAAAAAAACGTCTTCTATCCTGGCCTAATAGACTCTTCATCAGCTCTCCTCCCCGGAGTTAGCTGTCAGGCTTCTTGCGAATCACTCTATACAGATACGGCCATGTGTGTGCATGTATGTGTACATTTTTAACAACTCTACAACAGTGTATGCATCTTTGAGTATCTTGCTTTTCTTACTTAATTCTCTATCTTGGAACTCTTTTTAAGACAAAGATCCTAAGAGTCTTTTATAAGTATTAAATTGTATTCTACCAAATGACTAGGCCACAATTTTAAAATTCCCCCATTACTGTACACTTAGGTCATTTATGATTTTTTTGTTGTTGTTATACAAAGAATGATGCAGAAATATCCTTACACATACCTCTTGGTAGACAGGAACACAATCTATAAAATAAAATCTTAGAAATGAAATTTCTCAACCAAAGAGTTTATAAATTTCACATCTTGACAGCTACTGTCAAATTTCCCAACATGAAAGTTTCAAAGGTGTTGACCCTTTTATGATCCCATCACCAACACTCGAAGTTCAGCTAATATTCACCAATCTCACTGGTGAAAAATGGTTTCTTACAAATGTTATAACCTGCACCTCTTTCCTTATGAGTTAAGCCAAGCATTTCTGGTTGGCCATTAATATATCTCTTTCCACTTCACTGCCAACTTCCGGAACATTTTCTCTCCTTGAAATTGCTCTTTGGAAGGTTATCAACACTCGTCTCCTAGACCAAAGACCTCATCCTACTGGCATCAGCAGAGTACCATCTTGGCAACACCAGACACCGACCACCACCACCTCTTTCGGGAGCCCCTTCTCCTTTCCTTTCACGACCATGCGCTGTGCTGGTTCTCCTACACCGCTACAGGCCAGTCATCTCCCTGGAAACCGAAAAGAAGCATATCCCCCCCCCAGAAAAAAGAAGCATATCCCAGCGCCCAACCTCTGATTCCCTCTTCTGATGGTAAACAGTCTTCTTTTTTAATCTGTGTATCTGTGCTTTATACATAAAAATAAGTTCCTAGAAACTTCCCTGGTGGTCCAGTGGCTAGGATTCTGCACTCCCAACGCAGAGGGCCTCGGTCCGATCTCTGGGTCAGGGTATCAAGATACTAGATCCCGCATACCAGATCCTACATGCCACAACTAAGACCCAGCACAGCCAAATAAATAAACAAAATGTTTTTTTTTAAAAAATTCTCCTCCTGAGAAATCACTACCTCACTGTAACATTCTTAAACTGTCATCCATGTGCTAAAAATTTCCAAATGCCAATCCTCAGATCACCTGACATTCGTGTTTTCTTCCAGTCTTCTCGACACCAGCAAAGAAATGGATGTCCTTCCGACACTTCAGACAGTGAACCTCATCAACACTTGGGGGAGCACTCATTCTAATGGGACGCTGTGCTTGTGTTTGACATTTACTGAATCTCCTGAAACTCAAAAGCCCAAGAGAACACACCTTCCCCAAACCTCTCCCACCTTCTTAAGCATCAAACCTCAGTTAGCGACTCTCTATTCTTCCCCTCTCCCCACCTTCCCACCCAATGAACTGCCAATTCCTGTCAATTCTGCCAGCAAACTGTCTCCGTGGATCTTCCCAGCCTCTTTTGACCCCATGAACTGTAGCCTGCCAGGCTCCTCTGTCCATGTGATTGCCCAGGCCAGAATACCAGAGTGGGTTGCCATTTCCTTCTCCAGGGGATCTTCCTGACCCAGGATCAAACACAGGTCTCCAGCATTGGCAGGAGCTTAATAAATGCTTTCTAGTTACTCAACACAATCTTGTAGCATGTGCTCCAAAGCTTCCTTAGTTCAAATAAGGAAAAGAAGGTTCATTTGTTGTACATGTAAATCCAAAATAGAGAACAATCTTTTAAAAACATCTAAATGGGGCCCATTTGTTTTGTAGGACTGAATATACATAGAAATGTATATGTCTGACTTACCAAAAAGTCAAATTTCTTCCCTAAAAAGCTTTAGAAATAATTTAAAAATCACAGAAGCACTGGTTTCCAATAGTTACAAATCAGAATAACGACTCCCTATCTGCCAACAGAAAAACAGATTCAGATGAATCAAAGAAGGCTGCATCAATCTCTTGATTTTATAATCCTCTGATGCCTCAATCAGCTGTCAGAACTAACAAACAATGACCTCCAAAGTCAACACAAGGAAAGGAGCAAAGGCCATATGGCAAGTTAAAATGTTCAACTTGCTTGAGAAGCCAATAAAAACAAATGGCCTTGTGTGAACTGCTCCTACCAAGTGGGAAGGACACATCCTATTTAGATCCACTTCATTCTTTAAAGCTAAACCAATTTTAAAAGTAACTATTCTAAAGCCAGTGATTATAGTCACTGAAAAGGAAGAACAGATTATTCTTCAGAGAATGCAGAGTCAAATCATTCTGAAAAGCATCATTTAGTAGAAACATTCAAGATTAAATTGTAACCACCTCCCTATTAACATCGGCATATTTCAAACACGTGTACTTAAGTGTCCTTGTCCCAGGAAGCAAAACTTTAATAAGTTTTCCCATCCGCTCTTTAACCTGAAGTTAAGGACTGCGAAACTACTGATCGGAAGTCAAGGTTCACGTTCGGTGAATCATAATCATATCTTATTAAGAAATTAAAAAGTTACAGCGATAATAGTGAGAGAACTTCTGAGTTGGCACAATTGAGGGGACTTCGCCTCACAGCTCCGGTGCCCCGTAACCCCGCTCGTGAATTTACACCTTCAGGAAAGTGATCCCTTGATGCTTTTCAAAGGGGGGGGGGACAAAACTTCCTCAAATTGTCAGGACCGGGAAGAGTTTACAGGAATCTTCTCCGTGGCGCCGTAAACTCTTTACCCCCCGAGTCCCCTCCGGAGCAGTGTAAAAGCGAGAGCAAAGCTTCAAGTTGCCCCAGAGGCCACCACCGGGCCCGGGGGGCCGGGGACCGGCTCTGGACCCCAAGTCCAGGACGGCTCTAGAGGGGAGCTCGACACCAGCTCCCTTCGGGCGGGGAAGCACGCGGGGGCCGCCTGCGCCCCAAGCCCTGTACTCACCTGCGATTCATGGGCCGGACCCTCACGGCCACCTTGACCGAGGCCATCGCTCATGCCGGCCCGGCCCGCGTGCGCTCGCGCGGCCCCGCGCCCGCCGCAACCCGCGGCTAGGGAGACGCTGCCCGCGGCTCCCGCCCCCTCCCCCTGCCCCCGCCCCTGCCCCTGCGCTCGGGCCGGACTCCGCGGCCGCGGCTGCCCTCCGGCCCCGCCTCTGAGCATGCCCAGAGCGACTCCGGCCCGCGTGATCCGCGCTCCGCGCTTCGGCGGCGCCCTAGCGGCGCGCGGGGGCGGAGCCACGGTGCCCGGGAGCCGCTTCCGAGGTCAAGAAATCAGGTAGTTCGAGCCTCAGGGCCGCTGGGGACTGAGCGATTTCAAGAAAGCCTAAAACCCAACCTCATCCTTTGAAAAAACTGGAAGGAGGCAAAAGAGGAGTTCGCAGCAATTTAGGGCCAGCTCAAGAACCACAATCCTGAGGTCAGATTACCAAAAACAGTATTTCAGCCCTAACCAAGGACCTGGCTTTACCCCACCGGGGGAGTTCACTCATCCAATTTAAAACCGGAACAGAGTTATCACAGATGGATAGTGGGCCACTCCTCAGGCCCTCTCTACTACTCTGAAGCTGTCTGAGCCTGTTCTGGACCTCTCAATTCAGGGATACGAAGAAATGAAAATAAAAAGGGTACGGCAAGAATGGCTATGTTGGCTGAAATCAGATCTTAATTGGAATTTTTTTGCACTTATGTTACAGTTTGGGCTTCCCAGGTGACTGAGTGGTAAAGAATTTCCCCGCAGTGCAGGAGACGGGGGTTCCATCCCTGGGTCGGGAAGATTCTCGAGAGAAAGAAATGGCAACTTGCTTCAGTATTCTTGCCTGGAGAATTCCAAGGACAGAGGAAACTGGTGGGCTACAGTCCATGAGGTTCCAAAGAGTCCGACAGGACTTAGCGACTGAGATCATACATGTTACAGTTCCATCTTCAAGGAATTAGGGGTGGGAACGACTCTCTCCTGGGGCTTAGGGTCTTGGAGGAATGAAGTCCAAGGTCCTGTCCCTGCTCCCGGAGAATGCACTTTCATTCATTCAGCCAGCCCCTCATGTATACACTCTTTGGGGCATTCGTTCACACACACCCAGGGGCCCACCTATGAGCCACAGGATTACCTGCGGGCCACATTAACCATAACTTCAATTCCACCTTTCTCCTGCTGCCCCATTCTGGGCCACTCAGCCCACCCATCCCAACCCCACGACCCCACTCTTCCTGCCTCCGGTCTTACAGCTGAAGGGGAGTGGGGGGCGGGCAGGAAAACCCACAGAAGGCAGTGCCCATACTCAAGAGCCAGTGCGCCCCCACGTTCCTAATGGGCCACAAAAGGATGCTCTGCCCTCATCTCCTCCTGGCCGTTATTTCACACCCCCAGGATACCCTGAAAGCCTGGAAGGGGGCGGGAGGGCACTGCTCCTCCACAAGCCCAGCTATGATGGGGGCCGCAAGAAACGGAGGCTGGTCTTCTGGGTTTGAGCTTCTGCTCCAGCATTAGCTTTGGGTGACCGCGTCTGCATTATTGGGCGCCTCTAAGGCTCTTGCTTTATCTACAAATCAGGAAAAACTGGTTGTTGGTTCACGCTTTGAGATGATGCCTGCAAACACGTGACCCACTTAAACGAGGAATCGCCGCGTCAACTTCCCTAGAGCCCTGAGGCTGGCCGGGAATCAGCACCCTGCGAGTTCCTAGAGCCCAAAGACCCATAACTTTTCCCCTTAGGGAGCGCGGAGCTGGGTGCAGATTAGACCCAAGCGGCGGGGAAACCAGGCGCGCCGGTGTCCGGAGCGGGCCGGGCATGCGCGGTAGCGGCGGGCGGGGTAAAGGCAAGGCGAAGCTCGCGAGGCGCCGGGGATGCCCGGGCAGGGGCGGAGCCCGCCTTATATGGGAGCTGCGCGGGGACAAACCGCGCGGGCCGCCTTCCCGGGGGACGCGGCCCATCGTCTGCGTGAGCCACCGCCGCCCCTGCTAGGGAGCACTCTATTCGGGTCGGGGGCTTCAGTGCACAGAACATGCGAGTGGCCCAGAGCCGACAAAGCCAGCCCGGTTCTTAAAGACAACAAATTACACAAGCTTGCAGGAGGAGTTCAAGATTAAAAACTGTTTTCTGTGTCTAGGGCTTCACTGGTTGGCTCTTCGGAAGGTTTTGTTCATTCACTCATTCATTCATTTCCAACACGCTGCTCTTGCCTCTAAGCCCTCTATTCCTTCGTGACTTTGCCATTTGACGAGACAGACCAAAGCAGCCCCGTAGACACTTCGGCCTCACCCAGCACTCGTGGACCTTTTGAATAAAAGTGAGGCAATAAGTCTTCAACTCACGCTGGGCAGGGTGGGACAGAGACTTGGCCGGAGAACATTTCTAACTCAGAGTGAAAGAAGTCTCAGAAAGGGAAGACGAACGCCAAGATAAGGGGGCGGCTCTACTTGTCAAAAGCACGTTTCTGGAGTACTTTGCAAACAATAACGCTTATACAGGTCACCTGGAGAAACTTGTGAACTGGCAGATTCTGATTGGACAGCTCTGGTGTGAAACCTGAGATGCTGCTTTTACAGCAAACTCTGTGGGTGCAGCTGATCTCAACTGGCCTAATTTATGGGGCTCGAGGCTGGAGGTTGGGCTCAACTGGGATTACTGGGAAGCCTGTGCGTCTTAGCCTCGAAAAGTTAGACGAGGTTTCTTAGTTGGGCGAGGCAGCCTTCCAGAATGGCACGCGCGGTGACTCAGTTGTAGCTCAGTTTGCCGATTTCCCGAATTGGTCAAAGGCAGCAAGTCCAGCATCGATGTGGAGGGCGTCACCCCCTAGGAGCAGGTACTATGAGAGCACCAAAGTTACAAATCTACCAGAAGGTCCCTGAACTTGGATTGGGGGGTGGGGGGGCGGGGCGGGGTGTAAATATCTGTTATAGCCTCTAAGTAAAATATATTCACTTTAGTAGTACCAGAGATTTTGACACCTCTAGAAATTATGGATTTTCCTGTTCAATTTTAATTGTTTCAGCTTTCTCAGATTGTTAAAAGTCACTGTTACATTGAAATTATGGTCCTCATTAGACTGACACTACATCTTATTTAATATAACCACATGTGTTAGTCTATCACAAATTTATCTTTTTTATATCTTGCTCACTGTGTTTCATTAAAATTGATTTTCCTTTCCATCCCGTGTATTTTACGCATTTAAAAAGGTTATTCTGAAAATGACATTTCACCAGACAACCAAAAGGGTCCAGGGCACAAAAGCGTTTAAGAACCTACAATTTGGAAATTGTAAAACAGTAAAACCCCAAATGCTATCAAATAAGAATGGAATATTGACCCCATCACCCTTAAAGCCGTGTGTGTATATATGTTTTGGTTTGCTTTTGTTTTCTTGTTTTGATGTAGCTTGTTTGGGTCTTCATTTATTGTTTAATTCTTTCTTTTTCCTCTAATATTTCACAATCTCAGTACTGCCAAATAGTTGTGATGCATGTAGACTCCCTGAGACTTAGCTTCTTCATTTCAAAGTGAGATCGCATTGAAATGTTTACTCCACTGCAAAATATTTGAATCATCTTGAAATACCATTATCAGAAAAAAAAAAAACCCACACTCCTATCAGCTATATGTACAGTTATATATTTTTCCTCTAGTCTCTAAGGAACAAAGTTGATTTACTCTCTCACCAGTATGACTTTTTCAAAACCTTGATGAACAGCAGACTGGCACACTTCAATTGGAACATAGAATAATACAACTGACATCTCAGAAACCCATCTGTTTTCCTGTTTGCAAGTACTAACTTCAAGCATTATATCACACAGCACACTTAATATCTTCATGTGGGTGTACATCATGGGACTTAAGTTGGATTTAGGAAGTACACAGTAAGTCAAAAAACTAAAGTAACTATTCTTCAGGTTCTCAAACAAATACATAATCGTATCAGAGACAGAAGTCATAGATATGGAACACATATATACATATACACACACGCATATATACACAGCACACACACACACACACACACACACACAGCTTTAGGGGTGATAGGATAAATATCCCACTCTTATTTGATAGCATTTGGGGTTTTATTTTTTCACAATTTTATTTATTTATTTTTGGCTGTGCTGGGTCTTTGTTGCTTTGCCCAGGCTTTCATAAACATGGAAGATTTTCATGTTCTAAGTCATAAAATTTTAAAGTAAATTTAGAATCTCCTAAAATACTGAACATTAAAAGAAAAATCACTTGAGAAAGTGTACTCGGAGCTGAGAGTGAAACCTGAGCTCCAAAGTAACAGTAAAGATAATCTTGAAAGTCATACATAGTAATTTTGTTGGCAAGCTATAGGCAGGTAGCTATGAAAGTCAGTTTTCTTTTAGAGCAGAAGGGAATAAAGAAATCACAGAGATTCAATTTAATAGAAGCTATCACCCTAAATCACAGTCATTTTATACACTAAGATAGAAAAAAAGATTGTTTTCAATTGCATATAACTAGACCTATGGTCACAAAGAGTTCAGAATCGATGGACTTTGTAGAGTCTGGAAGCATTTCAACTTCTTCAGAGTGAGAAACCACATTTAGTTGGAGAGATGAAGAAAAGTTTCATGGATGAATTGGTTGCAGAGACAAATCTTGCAGAACAGACAGTATTTGAGCCTCAAGATGGATGAGGAGATGACTTCTGAGGTGGAGGAAATACCTTGAACAAATATTCAGAGACAGGAAAGGAAGGGTCCTGCCCTGGTGGCTCAACTGATAAAGAATCTGCCTGCAATGCAGGAGACCTGAGTTCAGTCCCTGGGTTGGGAAAATCCCCTGGAGAAGGGAAAGGCTACCCACTCCACTATTCTGGCCTGGAGAATTCCATGGACTGCATAATCCATGGGGTCGCAAGGAGTTGGACATGACTGAGCTACTTTTTTTTTCTTTATTTCTGCCCCAGAAATAGTGAGAAAGGAAAGCCTCTTTACCTAGAGCATAGTGTTAGAGGTTTAAAGATAGTGATACAGGGCACTTCCCTGGTGGTCCAGTGGCTAAGAGTCCACACTCCCAATGCAGGGAACTATCTCTAGATGGGAACTGGATCCCACATGCCACAACTCAAGGTCCCCCAGGCCAAACCAAGGTCCCGCACATGGCAATGAACATTCCCTGTGCCACAATGAAGACCAGTCACAGCCAAATAATAAATATTAAAAAAAATAAAGCTGGTGAGACATTCTCACACTCCCCGCCCCCCACACCCCTGTCCTGGCAGTGTCACTTTGCAGCGCTCAATCAGGGAATGGAGTCTGTTTCTCCACCTGTTTGTGTGGCTGACCTGGTTACTTGCTTTGGCCCACTGAATGCAGCAGAATTAACTTTTCAGCCTAAGCTTGGAAAGACTTCCTGTGCCTTCACTTTTACTCCAGGGACCCTACCACTGTCACGTGAAGCAAGCAAGCTCAGGCTAGCCTGCTGAATGATGGCATGATGGGTCAAACCCAGCGCCACCATCAATAGCCAGCCAACCCCCAGACATGGGAGTGGGACCCCTTGCAGCAGCCAGCCCTGGCCCTTCATGAGCCGGTCAGAGGTTTACGAGAGCAGCCCGGAATGACAGAGCCTGTCCAGACCAGCAGAACCACCAAGCTGACCTGTAGATGGACGGGGATCAGGATGCCAAAATATGCAGCTGTGGCAGAGAATTGTCTTAAATCTGAAGGCAATTAACAATAAACCAGCACAGGAAGAGCTCTTTGCCCTCCCCCATCTTCCAAAGAGCAGGACAGAAATTTCCCTTGGTGAAGCTAGTCCTCCTCCCCTCCCCATACCAAAAGAACATGCCTTCTTACTAGAGGTAGAAAGGCAGCACACCTTACTAAACTAACTTTTACCTCCCATTTGTTTCCCCCACATACTTACTTTCCCATGATTTACAACCATCCAGTCCTTACAGCCACTAGGAGATGAGAACCCTTTGCCTTTTTGTAGTCACGTCTCCACAATGTATTGCCTTTTGTTAAAATAATAAACTCCAATGCTTAACTGCTTTGGATTTTTTTCAATTCTTTTCAGTGATGCCTTCCATGCAAATTAAAATCTAAACCCTTCTTCTTGGTCTAACCTAAGCTAACCTTAACCTTTAACCTAATGTTAATCTAACCTTACCCTTAACCTAACCTAACCTTAACTTTAATTGAGATTGGATGGTGAAAAGAACAGTTTGATCTGTTAGGTTGTTTTGCCAGTTTAATTTGCACACCTAAGTTATCAACTCGAGAAGGTAAAGGAAGCTTTTTTTCCCCACCCTGACAAGACTCATGAGCAATAAACCAGTGATGGTCATTTAAGCCATTTGGTTTAGGGTGTTGTTGTTATTCAGTCACTGAGTCATGTCTGACTCTGTGACTCCATGGATTGTAGCCCAACAGGCTTCCCTGTCCTTCACTGTTTCCCCGAGTTTGCTCAAACTCATGTCCATTGAGTCGGTGATGCCATCCAACCATCTCATCCTCTATTGCCTGCTTCTCCTGCTCTCAATATTTTCGAGAATTAGGGTCTTTTCCAGTGAGTCAACTCTTCTCATGAGATGGCCAAAGTATTGCAGTTTCAGCTTCAGTCGTTCCAATGACTATTCAGGGTTGATTTCCTTTAGGATTGACTGGTTTGATCTCCATGAAGTCCAAGGGACTTTCCCTCTAGCACCACAATTCAAAGGCATCAATTCTTCAGCACTCAGCCATCATTATGGTCCAACTCTCACATCCCTACAAGACTACTGGAAAAACCACAGCTTTGACTGTATGTGCATGTTATTGATTGCCTCCAAATATATCCTATCTTTTCGAAGAGAAAGGTTTTGGATAAATGGGATAATTCAGGAACCTTGTTCAGTTCAGTTCAGTTCCTCAGTCGTGTCCGACTCTTTCAGTTCAGTTCCTCAGTCATGTCCAACTCTTTGTGACCCCATGGACTGCAGCACGCCAGGCCTCCCTGTCCATCACCAACTCCCAGAGTTTACGCAAACTCATGTCTATTGAGCCGGTGATGCCATCCAATGATCTCATCCTCTGTCATCCCCTTCTCCTGCCTTCAATCTTTCCGAGCATCAGGGTCTTTTTCAATAAGTCAGTTGTTTGCATCAGGTTGCTGGAGTATTGAAGTTTCAGCTTCAGCATCAGTCCTTCCAATGAATATTCAGGACTGATTTCCTTTAGGATGGACTGGTTGGATCTCCTTGCAGTCCAAGAGACTCTCAAGAGTCTTCTCCAACACCACATTTCAAAAGTATCAATTCTTTGGTGCTCAGCTTTCTTTACAGTCCAACTCTCACATCCATACATGACTACTGGAAAAACCATAGCTTTGACTAGACGGAACTTTGTTGGAAAAGTAATGTCTCAGCTTTTTATTAGGCTGTCTAGGTTGGTCATAACTTTTCTTCCAGGGAGCAAGCATCTTTTACTTTCATGGCTGCAGCCATCATCTGTAGTGATTTTGGAGCCCCCAAAACTAAAGTCTGTCACTATTTCCACTGTTTCCCCGTTTGCCATGAAGTGATGGGACCAGATGACGTGATCTTAGTTTTCTGAATGTTGAGTTTTAAGCCAACTTTTTCACTCTCCTCTTTCACTTTCATCAAGGGGCTCTTTAGTTCTTCACTTTCTGCCATAGGGTGGTGTCATTTCCATATCTGAGGTTATTGATATTTCTCCCAGCAATCTTGATTCCAATTTGTGCTTCATATAGCCCAGTGTTTCTCATGATGCACTCTGCATATAAGTTAAATAAGCAGGGTGACAATATACAGTCTTGACGTACTCCTTTCCCTATTTGGAACCAGTCTGTTGTTCCATGTCCAGTTCTAACTGTTGCTTCTTGACCTGTATACAGATTTCTCAGGAGGCAGGTCAGGTGGTCTGGCATTCCCATCTCTTTAAGAATTTCCCACAGTTTGTTGTGGTCCACACAGTCAAAGGCTTTGACATAGTCAATAAAGCAGAAGTAGATATTTTTCTGGAATTCTCTTGTTCTTTTGATGATCCAACAGATGTTGGTAATTTGATCTTGTTCCTCTGCCTTTTCTAAATCCAGCTTGAACATCGGGAAGTTCACGGTTCACAACATACTGTTGAAGCCTGGCTTGGAGAATTTTGAGCATTACTTTACTAGCGTGTGAGACGAGTGCAATTGTGTGGTAGTTTGAGCATTCTTTGGGATTGCCTTTCTTAGGGATTGGAATGAAAACGAACCTTTTCTAGTCCTGTGGCCACTGCTGAGTTTTCCAAATTTGCTGGCATATTGAGTGCAGCACTTTCACAGCATCATCTTTCAGGATTTGAAATAGCTCAATGGGAATTCCATCACCTCCACTAGCTTTGTTCATAGTGATGTTTCCTAAGGCCTACTTGACTTCACATTCCAGGATGTCTGGCTCTGGTTGGTGATCATACCACTGTGTTTATCTGGGTCATGAAGATCTTTTTTGTATAGTTCTTCTGTGTATTCTTGCCACCTCTTTTAATATCTTCTGCTTCTGTTAGGTCCATACCATTTCTGTCCTTTATCAAGCTCATCTTTTCTTGAAATGTTCCCTTAGTATCTCTGATTTTCTTGAAGAGATCTCTACTTTCCCATTTTATTGTTTTCCTCTATTTCTTTGAATTGATTGCTGAGGAAGACTTTCTTATCTCTCCTTGGTATTCTTTGGAACTCTGCATTCAAATGGGTACATCTTTCCTTTTCTCCTTTGCCTTTTGCTTCTCTTATATTCACAGCTATTTGTAAGGCCTCCTCAGACAAGCTTTTTGCATATTTTTTTCTTGGGGCAGTCTTGATTCCTGCCTCCTGTACAAAGTCACGAATCTCCATCCATAGTTCTTCAGGCACTGTATCAGATCTAATCCCTTGAATGTATTTCTCACTTCCACTGTATAATTATAAGGGATTTGATTTAGGTCATAGCTGGATGGTCTAGTGGTTTTCCCTACTTTCTTCAATTGAAGTCTGAATTTGCTGGTAAGGAGTTCATGATCTGAGCCACAGTCAGCTCCCAGTCTTGTTTTTGCTGACTGTATAGAACTTTTCCATCTTTGGCTGCAAAGAATATAATTAATCTGATTTCGGTATTGACAATCTGGTGATGTCCATGTTAAAGTCCTTGTTAATGTCCTTGTTAATTATATAGAAATATGAGCAACATAAACAAACAAACCTCAGAGCTGGGATGCTAATCAGGGGTCTGTGGAGTTATTGTTTGAAGCTGAAAGCCTTTAGGGTCATTTTGTATAGGCGAGAAGACCAAGGCTCAGACAGGAAACATAACTGTAGATTCCCCCTTTTCCCATTGCCCACCTCCCTCAGTGAACTTAACACTGAAGCCCATTCATAGAAGAGCAGATGCTCTCTGAACACACTGTGTTTGTGCCGCATCCTGTGTGCCCAGCAGGAATGCCTTTTCCTCTCCTCTTCTGGGTCCAGCTCTCCCTTTGAGGTTGATGGTCCCTAGTCTTCCCCCACTGCACCAGTTCCTGGCAATTGCTCCCTCTTCCAAATGCCCTATAACATGTCAGCACTTGTTACTCACTGGAAAATTTTCAAATTTGGTTTTCTGTGTCTCTCTCCCAATCCGAGTATAACCCCTTGAAGGATAAGGAGTAGGTCTTAGTAGTTGTCTGCATTCCCGGTAATGCCAGATTGGCAAATGTTAACATTGACACTTATCAAAACCAATAAACTCATTATACTGTTCTGTTTCTGTAGATGGCCAGTATATAAATATGAATTTCTATGTCACGATTCTTTGGCCCATTTTTTGCCCTTTTCTGTCCCTCTAACCAGGTCATAACATAAAGGTTATGCCATTTGTTACTGTCAAGCTTAATTAAGCCCATTATAATTCATTAACCCCTGTGCTTGCTTCATAATTAACATTGATTAACACAAACGCGTACAAAATAGGCCATCACCGCTTTCCAGAAGCGCTGATGACAATTGTATTGGTAATTCAATACAGTATAGAAGATGATGGGGTAGTAATTTGCACTCTCTTTACATAAGGAGACAAATATGTTACCATGAAAAACTAGCCTAGAAACTAAGCAGTTTGTTCACTAGATTCACCTGATTAAACCTTTGCCCTGTGTATCCATCTACAACTGTTGAAACCTCAAATTACTGAAGGCACAGCTCCAAGTAACTTGCTTCACTGCATCACTGCTCTGAAAGAAGGAAGCATTTCAAAGCCAACAGAAGGAAGGAGGAGCAGCCAGTCACAGCAAAGCAGCCCCAAAGCTCAGACAGTGATGCGGCCAACATGGCATTCCGTAGCTCTGGGCTGAGTCCAGGGCTTGATGGCAGCAGGTTGAAGTTTCACAACGATCAGCGCCCAGAATCATTGGATCTGAAAAGCTCCGAGTGACTAATTACTTGAAAATAAACTATTTGCCTATCCAGAATATAAAATACAAACAAGCAGAAAAATCCCCATGCGTGCCTAGTTGTGGCTGATTCTTTGTGACCCCGTGGATTGTAGCCCACCAGACTCCTCTGTCCATGGGATTTTCCAGACAAGAATACTGGAGTGGGTTGCCATTTCCCCCTCCAGGGGATCTTCCCGAGCCAGGGATAGAACCTGCATCTCCTGCATTGGCAAGCAGATTCTTTACCACTGGGCCACCTGAGACGTTCCCCCACCACTACCCAAACCTCTGTATTCTAACATATCCAAGACTGTGTTTAAGTTCCCTTTCTCCCTGACCTCAGAGGCCATGGATGTATTCTTGGCATCTGGGTTAAGAGGACACCACCAGGCTCACCTGTGACTCTAGTCAACTGTCAGTGGGGATGGCGCAGTTGAACATTTGTGTTTGTAGGAATAGAGATGGGCTGTTTAGGAGCTGCAGCCGTTTCTGTTCTGCACAAAATATGTAAATGGGACTCTGCCCCACTGCCCTCCAGGGAAAGATTATCAGAATTGTTACCATCCAAATCAATTGGCCCTGTGCAGATGACTTCATAAGGAGGCCGTGGACTTCTGTTACTGCTGTGGAAATCTTTCAAACCCTAAAAGAAGTGTTAGTTCAAAATAGGGTGCTTCAAATTTGTTATTGAAAGAGTCATAATGGTCAGGAAGATCCCTGAATTACTAGGACTTCTATATACACATGTGGCTCATCGAGAAAAACCTGCCTGATGAAAAAACATGGAGAATTTTCTGAAGGCATATAGCTTATGGGTATGGAAACTGGACTCTGAATTCAAATGTCTGTGTCCTCAGAGCTGGGATTTCTTTTTTTTTTTTTTAGCCCTCCTCCTCGGCACAGGATGTGTTGGAGAAAATGCTAGAAATGGAAAAGCAGCTGTCAGAAGCAGAACTAAATAAAAAAAGAAAAAGCACAAACATGCATTGATACAAAGGGTGACATTATTGACATCTGTCCTGGTGTCCACAACCTTCCTACCTGTCATTATCAAACATCATATTTGGGGTCTTATATCAACCCCATCAGGGTGGTAGAGACTCATTTAATTCCCCTCCTCTCTCCCTCTCTCTTCCTCTCCTAACCATGTTAAAAAAGAAAGAGACAATAGGCCCAAAATGGAGTCATTTATGCTAAGCCTCATGTCACCAACTGATCACCATTAGTCACTTAGTTCTGTCCAACTCTTTGTGACCCCATGGACTGTAGCCCACCAGGCTTCTCTGTCCATGGGATTCTCTAGGCAAGAATACTGGAAGGGATTGCCATTTCCTTCTCCAGGGGATCTTTCTAACCCAGGGTTGAACCTGGGTCTCCTGCATTACAGGCAGATTCTTTACCATCTGAGCTACCAGGCGAAGGCCAAACCAAGATTTAATGCCTACCTTATTACAGCTTCCCCGGTGGCTCAGCAGTAAAGAATCCACTTGTGAATGCAGGAGACAGGTTCGATCCTTGGGTTGGGAAGATCCCCTGAAGAAGGAAATGGCAACCTACTCCACTATTTGTGTCTGGGAAATCCCATGGAAAGATGAGCCTGACAGGCTACAGTCCATAGGACTGCAAAGTCAACACAACTTAGCAACAAAACTAATTAATTTTAGTTCCAGCCCACACTTCACACTTGAATGGAATCTTAAACAAATTTCTAGAATTACTGTCAGCACTAGTGAGGTAATGTGCTTGATAAACCCCAAACATCCCCTAAAATTAGATGACCTCGCCACAAACAGTCAGTTCTTTTACAGTATAACTTCCTCATCACACTCCCCTCCTGTCTATAAAAGTCTTCCACTTTGTACAGCTCTCTGAAGCTCTCTTTTTTCCGCTAAGAAGGGCTGTTCCCCAACTCGTGAACTGTTGAATAAAGCCAATAAGATCTTTCTAATTTACTCCACTGGATTTTGTTTTTTTAGCAACTACAACACTTTTTTTCTTCTTCATTTTCTCTAAAATAAGATACAAAATCCATTCAGTGGGATGCATAAAGCATACAAATCTAAACTGTACACCTTAATGAATTGTTTCACGCATATACACTCATGTAACCCCCACACAGATGAGATTCAGAACACGTCTATCATCCCAGTAATGTCCATCAAGCTACAGGCTTTTTATTTGAAAGTCGGGTTTAATGAGGTACCATTTTAATACAGCAATATTTTCCCCTTTTTATAGTCAGTTCTATGAGTCTTGACAAATGCATATAGTTGTGTGGCTACCAATAAAATCAAGATATAGAACTGTCCCATCACTCAGACCCACCTCTGAAAAAAAAATTCCCCTCTGCATCATTGTAGTAAATCCGTCCCTCCTTCTCCAACCCCTGGCAACCACTAATCTATATTCTGTCCCTAGAGTTTATCTTTTCTAGAATGTTTTATAAACGGACCATACAGTATGAGTCAGACTTCTTTCACTGAGCATAATACATTTGAGAGCCATCCATGTAGTTGAGTGTATCAATAGTTCATTTTTTTATTCCTAAGTAGTACTTAATTATACTACATTCTGTGTATTTATCAGTTAAAGGATGCATGTTGTTTCCAGGTTTTTGACAATTATGAATAAAGCCACTATAAACATTCACTATAATATAGGGTTTTGTGTGAATCTAAGTTTTCATTTCTTTTGGGTAAAAACCCAGGAAGTGGATATCTTGGTCTAGCTAAGTACATTTTGAACATTATTAACTTTTTTAAGTGGAATGGTTTTTCAGAAAGCTTGTGCCATTTTGCATTCCTACCAGCAGCACAGGAGATTTTAATTGCTCCGTTTTCTTATCAGCACTTGGCATCACCAATTTTTTAAAGTCACGTCACTAGGTATGTGGCACGGATTTTTGAAGCTGGATAAACATGTTCACAGACTTTATTGCTGTCTTCAGAGAATACTTAAAATCAATCTTAAACATCTCTCTCTCTTCTCTCTCTCTCTATATATATACATATACATATGTATGTATATGTATATATATATATATATATATGAGAGCTACTTGGCTGCCTGTTAATTAGGGAGTTCATGTAATGATCCTGACTGGAATTACCTATGCTCAGTCAGTCCAGTTTTGATTAGTTTGTTTATAACTCAAGCAGCATCCTTGCCAATTTCTTTAGCACACTTGTTAAGGGTGAGAGTCCTGCATCTTACTTGCCACCACCCTGCAGGTGATGCCTCAATGTGACAGCTCCTCACTTCCTCCGGCATCTTTAAAACACTTTGTAACCTAGCTCTAACCGCTCTGTTTATGTGTGTTTTCTGTACCCAGAAGATGAAATATCTTCAGCTTCTACTTTCAAGAATTTATCTATCAAAAAATAGATAGCCAACGGGAAGCTGCTGCATAACACAGGGAACTCAGCCCAATGCTCTGTGATGATCTAGAACGGTGCAGGAGGGGGTGGGAGAGAGGCTCGAGAGAGGGGATGTGTATATGGCCGATTCTCGTTGCTGGACGGCAGAAACCAACACAAAGCAATTATCTTCTGATTTAAAAAAATCTGTAAGTTGCAGCAGGAAAAAAAAGAATATATCTATCAAAAACACTCTAAGATGGAGGAAGGAGAAACATGCTTCATTGCAGAAAACAAGCTGTCATGCTTAGGCGGTCCCTAGAGGATTCAATCACTTTCTGGCTCTGCCTTCAATATGCACAGATCATATTGTGCTGCTTTCTAGAAATAACTGAGGCTGATTCTTCTGTCTTGGGCAGAAAACACACGTAGTCAGAACCTGGTCCTCTCAGACTGGTTTTACAAATCCCTCCCTCCTGTGGCTTTTCTCTGCATTCCTTTGCTGATACCTCATTCATTTGCACCCATCCACCCTGTCTGCTGGTTCTAATGCTGGGCTGTCAGCCTTAAGCCTGTGACATATGAGTCTCCTCCTATGAGTTACATATGTCCCTCCTCTCCCCCTGCCCCAGCAATTGCACATGTCTGCCTCATCCCTAAACAGAAGATCATGCTAGACATCCTCAGCTGCATCTGCTCATTTTTTCTAAATTATATTATTTACTGTAAATAATAAGATATACACACACGAAGGATAAATCCAAAAGGTACGTGAGTGCCTGCTAAGTCGCTTCATTCATGTCAGACTCTGCGATCCTATGGATCACAGCCTGCAGGCTCCTCTGTCCATGGACTTCTCCAGCCGCGAATACTGAAGTGGGTTGCCACACCCTGCGAAGAACCAGGGACTGAACCTGTGTCTCTTATGTCTTCTGCATTGCAGGCAGGTTCTTCACCACTAGCACCACCTGGGAACCCCAAATCCTAAAGGTACCCAGGCACACAGATCTAGAAGGCTCTTGTTTCCTGGTTCCCCAGTTCCCTTGCTCAGAGTTAACTAGTTACCAGTGTCTTGTGCCCTTCCAAAAAGTGGTAATCTACAAATCGACAACACATAATCTAGAGATTTTTATTCTTTGCAGAAACTATAATAATTTAAAACATCTTTATGTGCTTTTTTTCCACATAAAATGTTTATCTTGTAAAACATTTCATCTCAGCATACCTACATGTACTATGTAAACCTCAATAGATTTGCCTTATTCTTTAAAAAAGTTATTTAATGCTCAATGTTATATATGTACACATGGTTTATTTCAGCAAAGTCTTTTTAAACATATCTAAAATAATGACTTAGTGGCATAAACAAGATAGAAGTGTATATCATGAGAAAGATGAGCAGAGTTAGGTGGCTTAGGGCCGGTGTTGGTAACTATAGTCTCAGAGACTGAATGTCCTTTCATCTTGTGCCTCTGCTCTTAGGACATGGATTTCTCATGTTCAAAGGTGGCTGCTTGAGCTCCAACCTTCATATATGCATTCCAACCTGAAGGCAAACACGCTCCCTGTCAAGAAGGACACATCCCAGCTCACAAAATCCTTTCAGTTATATCTCATGTTCCAAAACTAGTCACGAAGCTACACCTAGCTGGAAGGTAAGATGGGAAATGTCATCACAATCAAGGGAATAAGTGGAAAATTGGGGGTTCTATTAAGAAAGAAGGAGAGAAGAATGAATACTGAGATTCAACAACCAGTTTTTGTCCAAGAATTGTTGCTGGTTCATTAACTCTTACAAATACTGCTGAAGCATATATCTTTGTGAACCTTCTATTTCATACCACGTGGGAAGATCTGTAGAATTTCTAGGTCACATGGTGTGTGCATTTTTACTTGCATGGATATTACCAGTTGCCACCCACTGACAAGGGAATAACACATACCTGTACCGACATTTTGTGGTAGTGCTCCCACATCCTGAACAATTCCGAGAGTGCTCACAATTTTTATTTTTTGATCTTTATCTGTACCAATGTGATAGCTAAAATACAGTACCCCCAGTAGTCTTAACTTGACTTAATATGACTTTCTCTTATTTTTAGTGAAGCTGAGTACTTTTTCAAATGTCCAGTCATCATTTGTATTAATAGTATTTCCTTAACTCTGAATGGTTTCTGTCATTTGCCCATTTGTTCACTGGATCATTTCCTTGTTGCCCTGTAGAAATTCTTCATAAGTTGGGGAAATAAGAATTTTCAGTAGTACATATGATAAATATTTTTTCATAGCTTTGATTTTATTTATTGTTTTTATCTCCATGACTTTTAAAGGGATGGAAGCCTTTATTTCTTTGTTTCACAAGGAAAGTTTAGCAGAGTTGGTTGCTATTTGGTGGTTAGTCAGAGGGATTGAATTCCATATCCTCACTCCAGTCTGACATTCCATATCCTACAACCTTGGCTGGAGCTGGGGCAGCCGCCATGGGGGCAGCAGCCACAAACACAGGCGCAGCAGTCAAAAGGCCTTGACTTTTGCAGCCAATGGAAAGGCATAATCAGTTTCCACAGACCAAGCCATGACCACTTGGACCTGCTGATGACAGAATGAGTTAGCGATGCAAGAGGTGGGCAGTGGATCTGCAGACATAGGAGGACAACACTGCAGACACCCTCCAGGAAGCAAGAACACAGTTTGTGATGTCAGGGACCTTGGGTTTATAAATGCTGGATGAGGCGTCTGAGGGAGAAGGGGCGATTTTCGGCATGTTCCTCAGTGGGGTTTCATGGCTTCTCCCTTTGTTTCCGGTCTTAATTAGCTGCACGTCACTCAGGATTTGGATGGTAATTTTTTTTAATGTGGCTAAATTGATCCCTCTTTAAAAATGCTTTTGGGCTTTGGGACAGTCTTAGGAAGGTGCTTTCCATACAAAAGTCATTTAAAAAAAAACTCCTATGATTTTCTTTTTCATACTAATAATAATTACAATCAAGTTGGTAACTTGACTTATTTTTACATGACTGCTGGTTACCCTGGCACCCTGACCCATTCACCTTCCTCCACTGATTTGACAGCTTGGCTACATCTCAAAAGAAGACAATAGTTCTTATTCACTTAAAATGGATACATCTTTGGGGGAGCCAGCCTGACTGCTCAGGCTCCTTCTTGGCCCTGAGAGAGATCAAGAGGTCCCTCTCTGTCCCGCCACCCCTGATTTATTAAAGCACAGGTTGGCCTTTCTCACCTCCCTCAAGGAAATTGCTGTAGCGATCTTTCACCTGTTTTCCTGGTGCTGATAAACTCGTCGTGCTTGAAGCCTGTTTTCTATCTAGTTAATGTTCTATTGATCTTAATCATGTTGGGCGCTAGGGTGATGCTTTACTGATCTTAAGTGGAGGAATTTAAAACATCTGTGCCTGTAGCTCTGCACATATGCAAACCTTTAATCTATTAGTAACTCCTGTTAGCATATATATAGGTGTGGTATTCTTCAATAAAGTTGGCAGAGTCAGACGCAAGCTGACTCCGTCCCTCTCAACCCCATCTTTCTAAGTCTTTCTAAGTCTTTCTAAGTCTTATTTTTCTTAGGTACTCTGGTAATTGCGTTCTCGACCAGTTCGTTTGCCGGCAGGCTCCGGCACATCTTAATTGTACTTTCTCTTTGTTAGGTCCTGTACTGTCGGTGATATTCTTCACTACCTTTTAGAGTCACACATTGCATGTTTCCAGTTTGCAGTGAGAAGAGTTAGGCATCAGACCCATCTGCTCGCAGCCTAGATTCCGAACCATGTACTGCTAAACAGTAGAGTGCTGATGGGGAAGGAATTCAGGCTATAGAGGTTTTTCTAGACTGACAAGTGTCCACCCCAAATTCATATGTTGAAGCCCTAGTACCTCAAAATGTAACTGTATTTGGAGAGGGGCCCTTGAGAGAGGAAATTAAGTTATAATGAGGTCATACAGGTAGGCCCTGGTCCTACATAACTGGCATCTTTATAAGAAAATGAAACCAGGACGCAGATGAACATAGAGGGAAGTGCACACGAAGACACAGGGAAAGTCTGCAAGCCAAAGAGCGAGGCTGAGAAGAGACCGACCCTGCTGACACCTCGGACTTCCAGCCTCCAGAGACGTGAGATGCTTACTGTCTGCTCTCAGAGTCACCCGGTCTGTGGGACTTTGAGATGACAGCTCTAGGAGACTCACACAGAGGGACACAGACCTGGCTGAATCAACTAGGGGTCTCTGGCAGCAGGCTGTAGAAGTTTAGTCAGAGCTGCGGTCTTCGGTCGCGTTCTCTGGACTCTGAGGTACAGATCTGCAGACAGCAGGTATACTGCGAGTGGCCACAGGAGCCACGCCTGCAAGGGAGGGAAGGCGGCTGGGAGAAGAAGCTGAACTGTAACTGCAGCGGAAGACTCAGCTGATCCGAGGCGGGGCTCTGGACCCGATGTGGCAGTGATGGTAATCCAGACTGAGCCAAGAGGGCCAGGTCTTTTCACCCCTGAGGGCTGTGCCCTGGACGAGATCCTAAACCAGGTGAGGGAGTTCTGTGTGCCCGAGGGAAGCACTGGCAGGGCCTTGGCTGTGAGCCATCAGGGCCAGCGCCCCTGAGGCCCAGGAGAGGGGACCCGATGGCACTCCCCCGCATCCACCTGCCCGTGCAGGAGGGACGCGCGCAGCTCAGAGGGGCAGCCTGAAGGAGCAGCGCTCAGCAAGGGCCGCCCCAGAGTGGCCTGGGGAGTGTGGAATGCAGGAACAAGGGAGACCGTTTCTCCTGCAGCGATCACAGGGATGAACTGGCCCCACCATCACTGTGCTGTTCCTCTCAGGATTCTGACTCACAGGATAGAGTGACCTTGATCGCCTGCTTGCTTTTGAGCAGAGGAGGGCATGACCCCTTGACTGACAGTCCCCAGAAGACTACACAACATGGGGGCAGACTGTTTCTGGAAAAAGGAACCCCTGGAAGAAAGGAGACTGATACTGAGCAGGTGAAAATATTGAATGCAGGCCATCTGAGTTGGATTCTCAGTCTTGGGTGTCCTTGTGCAAGTAGTTTGAACTATTTCATCTGTAAAGTAGAAATGAATATTACCTACATCATAGGATGCTTCAATCTTAAGTGATCTTTCTCTCTCTCTGTGTATGTGTATATGTGCAGGTGTCTGCATAAATGAATTATACATACATACATACACACATACATACATACACAGATACATATATACATGGTAGACGCTGAAGAGATCAAGATGAAATGGAAACAAGAAGAACTGTACAAAAAAGACCCAAATGAACCGGATTACTACGATGGTGTGATCAGCCACCCAGAGCCAGACATCCTGGAGAGCAAATTCAAGTGGGCCTTAGGAAGCACTGCTCTTAATAAAGCTAGTGGATGCAAGAGAGTTCCAGTAGAACTACTCAAAACCCTAAAGGATGATGCCATCAAGGTGTTGCATTCAGTACGTCAGCAAATCTGGAAGACCCAGCAGTGGCCACAGGACTGGAAAAGGTCAATCTTCATCCCAATCCCCAAGAAGGGGTATCCTAAAGAATGTGCCAACCAGCGGACAGTCGCACTCATCTCCCGTGTTACTAAGGTCATGCTTAAAATCTTGCATGCTAGGCTTCAGCATCATGTGAACCAAGAACGTCCAGATGTCCAAGCTAGACTTAGAAAAGGAAGAGGAATCAGATACCAAATTGCCAACATTCACTGGATCATAGAGATAGCTAGGGAATTCCAGAAAAACAGGTTCCTCTGTTTCATTGACTACGTCAAAGCCTTTGACTGTGTCGTTGTTGTTTACTTGCTCAGTCATGTCTGACTCTTTGAGATCCCATGAACTATAGCACTCCAGGCTCCCCTGTCCATCACCAACTCCTGGAGCTTGCTCAAAATCATGTTCATCGAGTTGGTGATGCCATCCAACCATCTCATCCTCTGTCGTCCCCTTCTCTTCCTGCCTTCAATTCTTCCCAGCATCAGGGTCTTTTACAATGAGTCAGTTCTTGGCATCAGGTGGCCAAAGTACTGAAGCTTCAGCTTCAGCATTAGTCCTTCCAATGAATATTCAGGACTTATTTCCTTTAGCATGGACTGGTTGGATCTCCCTGAAGTCCAAGGGGCTCTCAGAAGTCTTCTCCAATACCACAGTTTAAAAGCATCAATTCTTCAGTGCTCAGCTTTCTTTATAGTCCAATTCTCACATCCATACATGACTACTGGAAAAACCATAGCTTTGACTAGACAGATCTTTGTTGGCAAAGGAATGTCTCTGCTTTTTAATATGCTGTCTAGGTTGGTCATAGCTTTTCTTCCAAGGAGCAAGCATCTTTTAATTTCATGGTTGCAGTCACCATCTGCAGTGATTTTGGAGCTCAAGAAAATAAAGTCTGTCACTATTTCCATTGTTTCCCCATCTATTTGCCATGAAGTGATGGAACCGGATGCCATGATCTTTGTTTTGTCAATGTTGAGTTTTAAGCCAGATTTTTCACTCTCCTCTCACTTTCATTAAGAGGCTCTTTAGTTCTTCTTCACTTTCTGGCATTCAGTTCAGTTCAGTCGCTCAGTCATGTCCGACTCTTTGTGACCCCATGAATCACAGCATGCCAGGCCTCCCTGTCCATCACCAACTCCCAGAGTTTACTCAAACTCATGTCCATCGAGTCAGTGATGCAATCCAGCCATCTCATCCTCTGTCGTCCCCTTCTCCTCCTGCCCCCAATCCCTCCCAGCATCAGGGTCTTTTCCAATGAATCAAAGGTGGCCAAAGTATTGGAGTATCAGCTTCAGCATCAGTCCTTCCAATGAACACCCTGATCTCCTTTAGGATGGACTAGTTGGATCTCCTTGAAGTTTCTGCCATTAGGGTAGTGTTATGTGCATACTGAGGTTATTGATATTTCTCCCAGTAATCTTGATTCCAGCTTATGCTTCATCCAGCCCAGCATTTTGCATAATGTACTCTGCATATAAGTTAACTTATATAAGCAGGGTGACAATATACAGCCTTGACATACTCCTTTCCCAATTTGGAACCAGTTCTGTTGTTCTATGTCCAGTTCTAAGTGTTGCTTCCTGACCTGCATACAGGTTTTGCAGGAGGCAGGTAAGGTGGTCTGGTATTCCCATCTCTTTAAGAATTTTCCACAGTTTGTTGTGATCCACACAGTCAAAGATTTTGGCATAGTCCACAAAACAGAAGTAGATGTTTTTCTGGAATTCCCTTACTTTCTCTATGATCCAATGGATGTTGGCAATCTGATCTCTGGTTCCTCTGCCTTTTCTAAATCCAGTTAAACATATGGAAGTTCTTGGCTCACATACTCTTGAAGCCTCGCTTGGAGAATTTGGAGCATTACTTTGCTAGCATGTGAGATGAGTGCAATTGTGTGGTAGTTTAAACATTCTTTGGCATTGCCTTTCTTTGGAATTAGAATGAAAACAGACCTTTTCCAGTCCTATGGCCACTGCTGAGTTTTCCAAATTTGCTGGCATATTGACTGCAGCACTTTCACAGCATCATCTTTTAGGATTTGAAATACCTCAACTGGAATTCCATGACCTTCACTAGCTTTGTTTGTAGTGATGCTTCCTAAGGCCCACTTTACTTCACACTCCAGGATGTCTGACTCTAAGTGAGTGATCACACGTTTTGAGGTTATCTGGGTCATTAAGATCTGTTGTATAGTTCTTCTATGTATTCTTGCCACCTCTTCTTAATATCTTCTGATTCTTTTAGGTCCATACCATTTCTGTCCTTTATTGTGGCCATCTTTGCCTGAAATGTTCCCTAGATATCTCTAAAGTTTTGACTGTGTGGAGCATAATAAACCATGGAAAGCTCTTAAAGAGATGGGAATACCAGAACATCTTACCTGTCTCCTGAGAAACCTGTATGTGGGTCAAGAACAACAGTTAGAAACCTGTATGGAACAACTGATTGGTTCAATATTGAGAAAAGAGTACGTCAGGACTTTCTGCTGTCACTCTGTTTAATCTATATGCTGAGCACATTATGAGAAATGCCGGGCTGGATGAGTCACAAGCTGGAATCAAGATAGGTGGGAGAAACAATAACCTCAGATATGTGGATGATACCACTCTAATGGCAGAAAACAAAGATGAACAAAAGAGCCTCTTGATGAGGGTGAAGGAGAAGAGTGAAAGAGCTGGCTTAAAACTAAATATTAAAAAAACTACGATCACAGCATCTGGCCCACTCATGACAAATAGAGGGGGGAAAAGGTGGTAGTAGTGCAGATTTCCTCTTCTTGGGCTCTGATATCACTGCGGATGGTGACTGCAGCCATGAAATCAGATGTTTGTTTCTTGGCAGGAAAGCCAAGACAAACCTAGACAGTGGGTTGAAAAGCAGAGACATTATTCTGCCAACAAAGCTCTGTATAGTCAAGGCTATGGTCTTCCCAGTGGTCACATATGGCTGTGAAAGCTGGACTGTAAGAAGGCAGAGTGCCGAAGAACTGATACCTTTGAACTATGGTGCTGGAGAAGACTCATGAGAGTCCCTTGGAAAGTAAGAAGATCAAGCCAGGTAATCTTAAGGGAAATCAACCCTGAATACTCATTGGAAGGACTGATGCTGAAGCTAAAACTTCAGTATTTTGGTCATTTGATGCGAACAGCTGACTCATTGGAAAAGTCCCTGGTGCTGGGAAAGATTGAGGGCTGAAGAAGAAGAGGGTGTCAGAGATGGCTGGATGGCATCACTGATGCAATGGACATGAACTTTGCAAACTTTGTGAGATAGTGAGAGACAGAGAGGCCTGGCATCTGTAGTCCATGGGGTTGCAAAGTCAGACACAACTGGGTGACTGAACAACAACACATATATACACACTCATATATTCATGGTGCCTATATAAAAAGAGCCTCCATTCATTTGAGTGTCTGTTGTCCCTAGGACCTCATCAAGTACAGCTGACCCTTGAATAACATGGGGATTAGGGGCACCCACCCTCCACCCAGTGGAAAATTTATAGTCTGCTCTCCATATATGCAGTCCTTGTATCCACAGTTCTACATCCCCGGTTTTAACAACTTTCAGATCATAGTGTACTGTAGTATTTGCTATTAAAAAAAAAAAAAATATGTAAGTGGACCCACACAAACCCACGTTTTTCAAGGGTCATCTGTATTTCCTAGCATTTCATCTATTTGCAATTTGCTTCCTCACCTCTTCTTTGAGAACAAGAGGGACACTTCATCTTCTTGAAAGCGCTAATCCTCAAACTCTAGATTTGAAACACCCCTTAGACATGCTGCCTCTTTTTGCAGAGAGGACTGTGGAATTGCAAAGTTTCACAATGTTAGAGTCTTCATATTCAGTGTGGGGTGTGCCTGATTTTGCATTGTAAAAAATGAATAGAAATAGGAGTGTAAAGAGAAACCGAAAGAAGAGTTTGCCTAATAGATCATCTGCTCACTGGGGGATGTAGAAGCAGAGCTTTCCCAAGAGGTTCTCAACACCAGGTGGCCCAAGGCAGGGGCAGGATGAGAGCAGGGTGGCCTGATGTCAAGACACAGGGGGCTACCTAAAGATCAGATACCAGTGAAGTTTCAGAGATGAATATCCAGTCCTGTTTCTGTCTTTGCTAATTCTACAGGGCAATATCTATCGTGGGACCAGGCAGAACTTGAATGGAGATAGGGATGGTGAGGGGAGGACAGGCCAAGGTGGAAAGAAATTGGCATTTTCTCCCAAACATCTATTTTCAAAAAGAAATCTAATTCCAGCAATGAGATGTCACCTTTACTCCCAAACATAGCTACCAAGAGGGATGGCTTCTGTGGACACTGCTCAGCTTGCAAATATTTCCCCTCCGAGGTCACACAAGGAACTGATACATCCATTTCCCTGAAATAAACGCCATCCTGGAGGTCTTCCTGTCACTGTCAGGGGTGATGAGCAGTGTTAAAGGAGGGGAATAATGACATGGCAGAGTGATTGAAAGGGTTTGAGATGTGGTTTCCTGTTTGGTTCAGACAAAATAAAACCATTATCTGTGCTTCATCTTTTTGATCTGTTTCCTGAGCTCTCTTGTGCCTGAAGCCCGTTGCAGCCTTCAGGAACAATACCAGCTTGTCACAATTATAGATCAGTTCATCACCACAGGCAGTCTCCAATCTCCTTGAGCTCTTTCCAAGGGAAATGATTTCTCTGGGTCTACCTTATCCCTGGGTATTTTGCCTTTTGAAAAAGTTGGTGCTGTACTCATCCATTATCTGCAGAGAGCTGTCAGATAGCACACGCCCAGGAACCCTGAAGAATTTGCAGGTGGCCATCTACGAGAGACCAAGACCCCCATTAGCTGGTGGGTCAGCAGAAATGAGACACTCATACATGTGGACTTGGTGGGGACAAGTGTTTGCTGAAAAGGGTTAAGGATATGCTTGATGTTGAAGAACTTAGGGTTCCCCGGTGCATTTCTTATCCATTGCTAAAACATGCCCAGGTCAGTAGGATCAAGGGGGCCAGGACATAGTGAAGATGTCAGGAGAGCTCTAAATATCCTCACTTTTACACTTACTATCCTAGGTTACCCCTGCTTACTAGGAAGCCACATCCTTAATATCCTGGCCCTTGACCTTTCTTTATCAACAGCAGCCCATCACCAGACCCATGCAATTTTCAGCTATCAGGTTGCTGCTGACTCTTTGCTGCAAAAGTTCTTTCCATCCCAGGGTATTTGTTTTTTTTCCAAAGTACAGGCTTCAATCCAGCCCTACACACATAAAATATGTACCTTGAAACCTACAAAACACTGTTGAAAAGAAATTAAAAACATGTAAATAAAAGGAAAGCTATTGTATTCATGTATAAAAGACACGTTATAGTAAATATGGTAATACTCCCCAAATTGATTCCCACCTGACTTTCTCACAGAAGTGACCAAGCTGATGCTAGAATTCAGGTGAAAATGCAGCGGACCCAGAATAGCCAAAACAACCTTGAAAAGAAAAATAGAAAAAGAGAGAAGGCTCACTCTTCCCATTTTAAAAACTTACTTCAAAGTTACAGTAATTAAGTCAGGGTGGTACCAGATAAAGATAGACATATAGGTCAGTGAAATAGAATTGAGAATTCAGAAATAAGCCTTTATATTTATGGTTAATTGATTTTTGACAAGGGTACCAAGACAATTTATTTGGGGAAAGAGTAATCTCTTTAGAAATGGTCCTGAGACTATAGGATTTCCACATGTAAAAGAATGAAGTTGAATTCCTTTCTTACACGATTAATGCAAAATAAATCTTAGACCTAAATGTATAGCTAACAACTATAAAACTCAGAAGAAAACAAAGGAATAAATCTTATCACTTTGAGTTAGTCAATATTTTTTAGATCTGATACCAAAAACACAAGTGTCAAAGAGAAAAAATGATATATTGAATTTTATAATAAAATTAAAAATATTTTTTCTTCCAGGTAAATCATGAAAAAAGTGAAAAGACAACCCATGGAAGTATAGAAAATATTTTGAAATGTTTACAAATCATATGTGTGTTAAGGGCATCAGACAATCTAGCAGTAAAAAGACCCCAAACTAAAAAATGGATGAAGGCTCTGCATAGTCACTTCTTTAAAGACGATATACAATAGTCCAAGTACATTAAAGATACTCAGCATTTATTCAGTTCAGTTCAGTTCAGTTCAGTCGCTCAGTCGTGTCCGACTCTGCAACCCCATGAATCGCAGCGGGCCAGGCCTCCCTGTACTATTCATTAGGGGAATGCAAATCAAAACCGCAATGAGATCCCACTTCACACCCACGAGGACAGCTGCAGTCAAAAAGACTCACAGTAACAAATGTTGGCAAAGACATGGAAAGATTGAAACCCTTTGCTGGTGAGAATGTCTAGTCACTTTGGAAAACTGGCAGTTCCTCAAAATGTCACACGCAGAGTTACCATTGTTGTTTAGTTGATAAGTTGTGTCTGATCCTTTGCGACCCCATGGACTATAACTAGCCAGGCTCCACTGTCCATGGGATTTCCCAGGTAAGAATACTATAGTGGGTTGCCATTTCCTTCTTCAGGAGATCTTCCCTACCCAGGAATAGAACTTAAGTCTCCTGCATTGGCAGAAGGGTTCTTTACCACTGAACCAGCAAGGAAGCCATATGATTCAGCATACAATTCAGCAATTCATAGATATATATTCAAGAAATCTGAAAATACATGTCTATAAAAACACATACACAAATATTCATAGCAATATTATTCAAGTTAGCCTATAAGTGGAAGCAACCCAAATATCTGTAACTGATGAAAGGATGAACAAAACATGCTATATCCATACAACAGAATACTACCCAGCCATAAAAAGAAATAAAGTATGAATACATGCTACAGCATGGATGAAACTATTATGCTAAGGAAAAGAAGACAGTCAAAAAAGATCATACCGGAATTCATCTATAAGAAATATGTTAAATAGCCAAACGTAGAGAGACAGGAAGTAGAGAGCTCCGGGAAAAGGAGAATGGAGGGGGGTGACTTCTCATGGGTGTATCTCTTTTAATAATATTCTAAAATTATTAGTGAAATTTGCATAATTCTGTGAATATATTAAAATCATTGCATTGTACATGTTAAGTGGCTATACTGCATTGGCATATGAATTTTATGTCAATAAAATTGCTTTTTTATGTTTTATTTTTTCTTCATTTATTTTTATTAGTTGGAGGCTAATTACTTTACAATATTGTAGTGGTTTTAAAAAGTGTAAGCTTTACTTGTTTGGACTTTGTTTTTAACATCACTGTATGTGTTGCTATACAGAAAGTCAGCATTGGAGAGAAAAGAGAACAAATTTAGAGCTTTTAGGGAAGAATGCCCAATAACTTGCTTTAAATGATCAATCACTTGGGGGCGAAGTGACACACAAAATAAATATGGAAATAAGCATTTTTTCCTTCTGTTCCATAACATGAACACACTGACTGCTATGGAAACGGAAAAGAAAACTCCAATGATGTTTGGCTGAAATATATACAGTTACATTTAATAGCACCAGGAAAAATCTCAGAGCACTGCAACTGGACATATATTGAAAGGCTCTTTGAATTACCTTTCTAGATTTGATAGTAATACTATTCACCTTGAAGAAATTGAGGAGATGGTGGGAAAGGGAAATAAATAAAGTGGTTGTTCTGTATGTGACTTTGGGATGGAATTGTCCCTTGGTTGGGACTATACACCAGCAGAGACCCATCATCATACTATTGCACATTCATAGCTGCAAGCACACCTAGAAAGACTGGATACATTATCCATAGCAGACCTTGGTCCTCTTCACCAAGATAATAGGAGCCTTACTTTCACTTCTTTGTTGTGCCTCATATTTTACATGAAATGGCTCAAGTCCAAATCTTTATCAGTGTCATTCACTTGTGTGTATGCATGCTCAGTGGTGTCTGACTCTGCAACCCCACGGACTGCAGCCCACCAGGTTCCTCTGTCTGTGGAATTTCCCAGGCAAGAATACTGGAATGGGTTGCCATTTCCTCCTCCAGGGGATCTTCCTGACCCAGGGATCAAATCTGTGTTTCTTGCATTGGCAGGGAGATTCTTTACCTTGCATGAGCCATTTCCACTGGTAAATGCCCTACAGTTATTAATTCAGGGGAGTACCATATTTATCAGGCTAATGTTGAAAGTAACTATACAACACATTCTATAATCAACAAACTGGCTTTTATAAAAGAATTTCCTTTCAGGTGGTGACATGTTGGTTCAACTTGATCTAAATTAAATAAATTAACATTTCAAGAGACAGAACTCTGTGGGTGTTTTTTTCATGTTCTCCTAACCCAATGGAACCTAGAAAGAGGTCCATTGATCTATATGTACCTAATAAGTTGGTAAGAAATGGTATAGAATGGAGTGGAACCACAGACTACCAAAACCAAAGAAATGAAATGATGGATGGTCTCTGAGAGACACACCAACTTTGCTTCTTGGGATGCTCACCCCTGGCAGCCCTAGGGACCTTTGCTCACATGACACGTATTTAGTTTTAATTAAAAAAATTTTTTTGATCATACCATATGGCATGTGAGACCTTAATTCTCCAACCAGGGATTGAACCCATGCCCCCTGCATTGGGAGCACAGATTCTTAGCTATCGGATCACTGGGGAAGTCCTGACAAGTATTTGTTTATAGAAATTCAACAGAGCAGGTAGGCAACATTTTTTGTGGAATAAAAATGTACCAAATGATATGACCCAGTATTGCTTACAAAATCAACTGTCAAGCTTATTTTTCTCAGCCTGAGGAACTTCTAATTTTAAAGTTTGGCATCTTGTTATCTGTCTGAGAAGCCTCTGGGCTAATCACACATTTGGATAGAGCTGAATTATTCAGCTTGTCTACCTTTGTGCTTTTGTGACCCTAACAGGCTGCCTGGAATAAAGATTTGAAAGTATCCCAGAATATCCCAGTTGACACAAGTAAAATAAACTAAGTGAAAAATGCCTATATTTTGAAAATAATTTAAAAACTCTCAGCTAATCAGGAAAAAAGCCCCACTTCCTTTTACAATCTGAGATTGGCCCACTGTGTATATAATCATATGAAAATATATAGATAACTATTTGATTAGCTTGATCATTATATAGACAACCTAGGAATTCTCCAGGCCAGAATACTGGAGTAGGTAGCCTTTCCCTTTTCCAGGGGATCTTCCCAACCTAGGGATTAAACACAGGTCTCCCGCACTATGGTGGATTTTTTTTATCAGCTGAGCCACAAGAGAAGCCCAAGATTAGACTGGGTAGCCTATCCCTTCTCAGATAGGATCTTCCCAACTCAGGAACTGAACTGGGGTCTCCTGCATTGCAGGTGGATTCTTTACCAACTGAGCTATCAGGGAAGCCCTTAACAAGCTTGATCATTATATAGACAACCAAGTCAGATAATTTAATATCTTCTTTTTGCCCATGCCACTCTGCACGTGGGGTCTTGGTTCTCTGACCAGAGATTGAAACTTAGTCCCTTCATTGGAAATGCAGTCTTAACTGCTGAACCACCAGGGAAGTTCCCAAGTCAGAAAATTTAAGTCAAAAGCAAAACACCAGGAGGAGAACAAGATGGTGGAGGAGTAGGTGGACGTAGAGTACATCTCTTTCTATGGATGCATCAGGAACACACCTTCAGACACAGAAGTGCATGCAGAACAGCAGCTGGGAGCAGACAGGAGCACCTGACCAGCGGAAAAGAGTATACAGAACCACGCAAAACTCGGTAGGATGAAGGAACTAAGGGGAAAAACAGGAGTGTCAATAGGACTGGACCTGCCCTCAGTGGGTGGGGGAACTGAAACAGGGGTCTGATCCCCATGTTGAGGCAACTGTCTGAGTCAGAGGAGAAACATTTAAGGCTGAGCGTTAAACAGCTGATCTGTGGCCGCCTAAATGGAATGAGAATCAGACAGTCCTTGCCGCAGCCATACAAATCCTGGACAGGGACACAGGCCCTGTGGAAGGCACAGTGGCTGGGAGCTGGAGTTTGGGGAGTGTGGAGCAATCCCAGGGCGAGGGCTGCTGTTGACTGCACAGAGACGGATCAAGGGGAGGTGAGGGAGGAGACTGTGGTGGGAATTGCCTGTGGAGGAAACCCAGGCAGCTATGGAAGCAAGGCGATACTGCTGAGTCATGCGTAGGGGGTGGAGCCATCACCATAGCCTCTTTCTCCCCACACGCCAGCACCAGCAGCTGAACAGTAGAGAGGCTGGCCCATCAAATGCCTGACGCACTTAACTACAGAGCAGGACCCCAGCCAGGGTGCCCCTTTAAGTGCCTGATGCGCTGATCTACAGAGCAGGACCCCGGCCAGGGTGCCCCTTTAAGTGCCTGACGCGCCGATCTACAGATCAGGACCCCGGCCAGGGTGCCCCTTTAAGTGCCTGACGCGCCGATCTACAGAGCAGGACCCCGGCCAGGGTGCGCCTTTAAGTGCCTGACGCGCCGATCTACAGATCAGGACCCCGGCCAGGGTGCCCCTTTAAGTGCCTGACGCGCCGATCTACAGAGCAGGACCCCGGCCAGGGTGCCCCTTTAAGTGCCTGACGCGCCGATCTACAGAGCAGGACCCCGGCCAGGGTGCCCCTTTAAGTGCCTGATGCCCCCACCACACAGTAGGACCCCAGCTAGGGGGGCCCCTCTATGTGCCTGACACGCGGAACAACAGAGAAGGACCCCAGGCAAGGGAGCCTCTAAGTGCCTCAATGGACAGAGCTGTGGACAAAGACTGGCCAAAGAGGCCTTCTGATCGCCAGCTACAAGAAGCTCGAAAAAAAGACTGAGATAGGGCTGTAACTCCTGCAGGGGAGGCAGTCCGTGTCCCTGCACACTTGGCGCTGCCAGGGTCCCCACAAGCCCAGCAGCTGCACCACCTTCGTGCTCAACCCTCACTGGGGCAAAGTTGCCCCAGGCAAAAAAAGTCTTACATCTAGGTGTGCAGGGTCGCCTGAGTCGTGTCCAACTCTTTGCAACCCTGTAGACTGTGGCCTGCCAGGCTTCTCTGTCAGGGAGGGGGATTCCCCAGGCAAGAAGACTGGAGCATACTGGCCAATACTGGTTGCCATACCCTTCTAGAGCACTATATTTCCTGCTGCCCTAGCTTCCAACTCCCCTGAGTACCTGGTGCTGCCAGAACCCCTGCAATCCAAGCAGCTGCACCACCTCCACACCTGGCCCCGGAGGGGCAAACCCAAGTCCTCCAAGGCAGCCTCAGGAGCAAACCCCAGTGGACAACCCACATGAAGAGGGGGAAATAAACCACAGTTGAAACCCAGGGGCAATGTGGCAAAGGAAGAAGACCCAAAACCTTCCCACCAGCTATACAAGCTGCAGATTAAATCCACACAATCAACTAGGCAGACTCTGTGTCTATGTAATATATAAAAGGTCATTGAGAGCTCTCACGAAAGAAAACGCACTAGTTCTGATAGCTGTGGACATTGGAGGCGAGAACACACACCAGGAGTAGGACCAGATTAGAATCTGAGCTGCCCCCACAGCAGGTCCAGAGATCAGCACAGTGTTGTCAGGCATCCTAGGGAGGTGAGGTGGACTGTGACTCCCAGCAAGGGAAAGGACTCTGACAGCAGCGACTCCAGAAAAACATTTGTTATTCTTATGTTTTGACTTGCTTTGTAGATTCTTTTGGATTTTTCTTTTTTTTTTTCCTTTTTTACCCGCTCTGCTACAGCTGTCAGTTTTATTTGCACTATGAAATCTAATTAAGCTTTTGAGCTTTTTAAAATCTCAGTCACTTTTTTTATTGCCATTATAAACCTCTGCCTCTACATTGGGCTTTTGCAGTTCTATGGAATTTTACGTTTTTTTTTTCTCTTTTTTTAATTTTAATTTTTAGTTTTTTAAGCCTATTATTATTTTTCTACATTTATTCCTTCGTTTACTCTTCCTACTGTTCTTTTCCCTTGCAGTTAGTTTTTAATGTATAGAAATCTTTCACTTACTCACTTTAGTCGCTCAGTCATGTCCGACTCTTTGCGACCCCGTGGACTGCAGCACACCAGGCCTCCCTGTCCATCACCTACTCCCAGAGTTTACTTAAACTCATGTCCATTGAGTCGGTGATGCCATCCAGCCATCTCATCCTCTGTCATCCCCTTCTCCTCCTGCCTTCAATCTTTCTCAGCACCAGAGTCTTTTCAAATGAGTAAGTTCTTTGCATCAGGTGGCCAAAGTGTTGGAGTTTCAGCTTCAACATCAGTCCTTCCAATGAGAAAATCTTCTTTATCTACCTCTAACTTTGCATATCTATTCTTTCTTTTCTTTGCTTGCTTTCATCTCAACATATTTCTTAGTTTTATTTTCATTGCTTTATTCCCCAGTTGGCACCTTGCTCTAGTTTTGTTTTCCAGTTTGTGCTTTAGTTAGTTTTGTTCTGGTAGATATAATTTTTTGTTTTCTTTGCTCGCCATGTTGATCTGTTTATGTTATTTATGTTGCACTGTTTTGATTTTGCTTATGGGTGTGTATGTATATGTGTATATTCACTCACACTTTTTATTGTTGCTATAAACCTCTGCATCTAAGTTGGACTTTTGCAGCTCTGTGGAGTTTTCCTTTTTTTTTTTTTCCTTCTGTTTTTCTTTCTTCTTCCATTTTTTTCTTTTCTCTTTTATAATTTTAATTTTTTTAAAAACCTATTATATTTTTTCTACAGTTATTCCTTTGTTTGCCTTTCCTACTGTTCTTTTCTCCATTAAAACAGTTAATCTTCAATGTATATAAATCTTCTTTATCTACCTCTATTTAACTTTGCATATCTATTCTTTCTTTCTTTTCTTTCTTTGCTCTCCTCTCAACATATTTGTTAGTTTTATTTTCATTGCTTTGTTCCCCACTTGGCACCTTGCTTTAGTTTTGTCTTCCCATTTGTGCTTTAGTTAGTTTTGTTCTTAACTGGTAAATAAAATTTTTGATTTACTTTGTTCACCAGGTCAATCTACTGTACTTTATTTTTGTTGGACTGTTTTGACTTTGCTCATGGTTATATATACATATGTGTATATTCCACTATTTTAATTATTATTTGCCGGATTTTGTAACTGCCATTTGTCTGGGGTTCATCTTTGGTTTCTTGTCTTTTTATATTTGTTTTAATCTCATTTAATGCCATAACGAACCACTTGTGGAATCTTCTATCCTGACCAGAGATCAAGCCCTGAGCCTTTGGAGTGGGCGCACTGACTCCAAGACCCTAAACTACCAGAGAACTAGCCCTGGGGAGTATCAAGTAGTGAGAACTCACACAGAGGAAACCACTTGAATACAAGACCCAGCATCACCCAACCACCAGTAGCACCCTGTGCAGGATGCCTCATCTAAACAACAAAACAAAAATACAAACCCAATCATCAGCAGACAGGATTACTACCTCACTCAGCCTTGCCCATCAGAGGAAAAACAAACAAAAACTCAGCACAAATCTCACCCTATATGAAGCTTACACAAACCACTGCACCAACCTTAGGCCACAAACCAAAAGGAAGAAAGAATTCAACCTCGAAGCCTCAAACACAATAAGTTAGAAAAATAAATAATGAAAAGGCAGAGAAATACTACCAAATGAAGGAACAACCTAGAAACACGGAAGTCCAAATAAATGAAGAGGAAATAGGCAAACTACCTGAAAAAGAATTCAGAATAATGATAGTAAAGATGATAAAAAAAAAAACCTTGAAAACAAAATGGAGAAAATGCAAGAATCAATCAACAAAGACCTAGAAGAATTAAAAAATAAACATACAGAGACAAACAACACAATTACTGACATTAAAAATACTCTAGATGGAATCAATAGCAGAATATCTGAAGCAGAAGAATGAATCAGTGAGCTGGAAGATAAAACGGTAGAAATAACTTCTGAAGAGCAGAATAAAGTAAAAAGAATCAAAAGAGCTGAGGACAGTCTCAGAGACCTCTGGGACAATATCAAAGACACTAACATTCAAATTATAGGGGTCCCAAAAGAAGAAAAGAAAAAGAAAGGGCATGAGAATATTCTTGAAGGTATTATAGTTGAAAATTTCCCCAACATGGAAAAGGAAATAGTTGATCAAGTCCAAGAAGCACAAAGACTCCCATACAGGATAAACCCAGGGAGAAACACGCCAGGACACATACTAATCAAACAAACAAAGACTAAACACAAAGAAAAAATATTAAAAGCAGCAAGGGAGAAGCAACAAGCAACATACAAGGGAAACCCCATAGGTTCAACAGCTGACCTTTCAGCAGAAACTCTGCAGGCCAGAAGTGAATGGCAGGATATATTTAAAGTTATGAAAGGGAAAAATTTACAATCAAGATTACAGTACCTGGCAAGGATCTCATGCAAAACTAATGGACAAATAAAAAGCTTTTCAGACAAGCAAAAGTTAAGAGAATTCAGTACCACCAAACCAGCTTTACAACAAATGTTAAACATACTTATATAGTCAAGAAATACAAGAGAAGAAAAAAGATCTACAAAATCAACCCCAAACAATTGAGACAATGGCAATAGGAACATATATATCAATAATACTTTAAATGTAAATAGATTAAATGCTCCAACCAAAAGACATAGACTGGCTGAATGGATACAAAAACAAGACCCATATATTTGCTGTCTACAAGAAACCCATTTCAAACCTAAAGACACATATAGACTGAAAGTGAGAGGATGGAAAGATATATTCCATGCAAATGGGAAGCAAAAGAAAGCTGGAGTAGCAATCCTCATATCAGACAAAATAGACCCTGAAATAAAGAAAATTACAAGAGATAAGGAAGGACATTACATAACGATCAAGGGATCAATCCAAGAGGAAGACATAACAATTGTAAATATCTATGCACTCAACATAGGAGCACCTCAATACATAAGACAGACACTAACAAACATAAAAGAAGAAATTGACAGTAAAACAATAATAGTAGGAGACTTCAACACCCCACTCACACCAATGGACAGATCAAAACAGAAATTAATAAGGAAACACAAATCTTAAATGATACAAATTAGATGAGATGGATCTCATTGATATCTTCAGGACATTTCATCCAAATGCAGAAGAATACACCTTCTTCTCAAGTGCACATGGGACATTCTGCAGGATAGACCACATCTTGGGTTACAAATCAAACCTCAGTAAATTTAAGAAAATTGAAATTGTATTAACCATCTTCTCTGATCACAGTGCTAAGAGACTAGATAATCAATTATAAGAAAAAAACTGTAAGAGACACAAACACATGGAGATTATACAACATGTTTCTAAACAACCAACAGGTTACTGAAGAAATCAAAATGGAAATAAAAAAATTCTAGAAACAAATGACAATGAAAACATGACAACTCAAAACCTAAGGGATGCAGCAAAAGCAGTTCTAAGAAGGAAGCTTATAGCAATACAATCCTATCTCAAGAAACAAGAAAAACATTGGATAGACAACCTAATTTTACACCTAAAACAACTGTAAAAAGAAGAACAAAAAGCCCTCAAAATTAGTAGAAGGAACAAAATCATAAAGATCCAAGCATAAATAAATGAAAAAGAAATGAAAGAAACAACAATAAAGATGAATAAAGCTAAAAGCTTGTTCTTTGAGAAGATAAACAAAATTGACAAACACATAGCTAGACTCATCAAGAAGAAAAGAGAGAAGAATCAAGTCAACAAAATTAGAAATAGAAAAGGAGAGGTTACAACAGACAATGCAAAAATACAAAGGATTATAAGAGACTATTACGAACTATATGGCAATAAAATGGATAACCAGGAAAAAATGGACAGATTCTTAGAAAAGTTCCATCTTTCAAGGCTGAACCAGAAAGAAATAGAAATTATGAACCCAATTACAAGCACTGAAATTGAAGCTGTAATAAAAAATCTCCCAAAAAACAAAAGCCCAGGACAGATGGCTTCACAGAATTCTATCAAACATTTAGAGAAGAGCTAATGTCTATCCTTCTAAAACTCTTTCAAAAAATTGCAGAGGAAGGAACACTTCCAAACTCATCCTACAAGGCCACTATCACCCTGATATCAAAACCAGACAATGACAACACACAAAAAGAAAACTACAGGTCAATATCACTGATGAACATAGGTGCAAAAATTCTCAACAAAATTTTATCAAACAGATTCAGCAACACATCAAAAAGCTCATACACCATGAGCAAGTTGGGTTTATTCCAGGAATGCAGAGATTCTTCAATATATGCAAATCAATCAATGTGATACACCATATTTACAAATTGAAAGATATAAACTATATGATCATCTCAATAGATGCAGAAAAAAGCCTTTGACAAAATTCAGCATCCATTTATGATTAAAACTCTTCAAAAAATGGGCATAGAAGGAACCTACCTCAACATAGTAAAAGCCATATATGACAAACCCAGAGCAAGCATTATTCTCAATGGTAAAAAACTGAAAGCATTCCCCCTAAGATCAGGAACAAGACAAGGGTGTCCAGTTTCACCACTATTATTCAACATAGCTCTGAAGTCCTAGGTACAGCAATCAGAGCAGAAAAAGAAATAAAAGGAATCCAGATCAGAAAAGATGCAAACATCTCACTGTTTGCAGATGACATGATATACTGTACATAGAAAACCCTAAAGATAGTATCAGAAAATTACTAGAGCTATTCAATGAATTTAACAAAGTTGCAGGATACAAAACCAATACACAGAAATCACTTATATACTTACTAACAATGAAAAATCAGAAAGAGAAACTAAAGAATCAATCTCATTCACCATTGCAACAAAAAGAATTAAATATCTAGGAATAAACTTATCTAGGGAGACAAAAGAACTGTACATAGAAAATTATAAGACACTAATGAAAGAAATCAAAGATGACATAAACAGATGGAGAGATATTCCATGTTCCTGGGTAGGAAGAATCAATATTGTGAATATGACTATACTACCAAATGCAATCCACAGATTCAATGTGATCCCTATCAAATTAAATGGCATTTTTCACAGAACTAGAACAAAAAATTTCACAATTCATATGGAAACACAAAAGACCACGAATAGCCAAAGCAGTCTTGAGAAAGAAGAATGGAGCTGTAGGAATCAACCTTCCTGACTTCAGATTATACTACAAAGCTACAGACATCAAGGCAGTATGATACTGGCACAAAACCAGAAATATAGACCAATAGAACAAGATAGAAAGCCCAGAAATAAGTCCATGCACCTATGGGCACCTTATTTTTGACAAAGGAGGCAAGAATATACAATGGAGCAAAGACAGCTTCTTCAGTAAATGATGCTGGGAAAACTGGACAGCTACATGTAAAGGAATGTAATTACAACACTTCCTAACACCATGCACAAAGATAAACTCAAAATGGATTAAAGACCTAAATGTAAGACCAGAAACTACAAAACTCTTAGAGGAAAACATAGGCAGAACACTCAATGACACAAATCAAAGCAAGATACTCTATGACCCACCTCCTAGAATAATGGAAATAAAAACAAGTAAACAAGTGGGACCTGATTAAACTTAAAAACTTTTTCACAGCAAAGGAAACTATAAGCAAGGTGAAAAGACAGACCTCAAAATGGGAAAAAATAATAACAAATGAAACAACTGACAAAGGATTAACATCCAAAATATACAAGCGACTCATACAACTCAATGCCAGAAAAACAGACAACCAATTAAAAAGTGGGAAAAATACCTAAACAGACATTTCTCCAAAGACATACAGATGGCTAACAAACACATGAAAAGATGCTCAACATCACGAATTATTAGAGAAATGCAAATCAAAACTACAATGAGATATCACCTCACACAGGTCAGAATGACCATCATCAAAAAGTCTACAAACAATAAATGCAGGAGAGGGTGTGGAGAAAAGGTAACGCTTTTGCACTGTTGGTGGGAATGTAAATTGATATAGCCACTATGGAAGAAGGTATGAAGATTCCTTAAGAAACTAGGAATAAAACCACCATATGACCCAGCAATCCCACTCCTAGGCATATACCCTGAGGAAACCAAAATTGAAAAAGACACAGGTATCCCATTGTTCACTGCAGCACTATTTACAATAGCTAGAACATGGAAGCAACCTAGATGTCCATTGACAGATGAATGGTAAAGAAGTTGTGGTACATATACACAATGGAATATTACTCAGCCATAAAAAGGGACGCATTTGAGTCAGTTCTGATGAAGCAGATGAACCTAGAACCTATTATACAGAGTGAAGTGAGTCAGAAAGAGAAAAGATAAATATCATATTCTAACGCATATATATGGAATCTACAAAAATGGTACTGAAGAATTTATTCACAGGGCAGCAACGGAGAAACAGCCACAGAGAATAGACTTATGGACATGGGGAGAGGGGAGGAGAGGGTGAGACGTATGGAAAGAGTAACATGGAAACTTACATCACCATACGTAAAATAGACAGCCAACGGGAATTTGCTGTATGGCTCGGGAAACTCAAACAGGGGCTGTGCATGAATCTACAAGGGGTGGGATGGGGCGGGAGATGGGAGGGAGGTTCAAAAGGGAGGGGATACATGTATACCTATGGCTGATTCACGTTGAGGTTTGACAGAAAACAAAATTCTGTAAAGCAATAATCCTTCAATAAAAAAATTAACAAAAAATAAACTAAAACAGCAAATTTTAAATTGTCTTTTCTGGGAAGCAACCAAGCTTGGATAGACCCCGGATGTCCAGCACAGTCAATTCTCTATATATTTGCCTAGAGATTTTGCTTACCCAGAAAGGTCCACATGTTTCAGCACTGCAATGACAGGAATGTTTCTTCCCTGTACGCTGATCCATAAGCAGAGTGGAGAGACACAGGAAGAAAAACCAGATCATGCCTTTCCTGGTCCCAAAGCAATGGCAAGATGGTGGCAAGACACAATGAGACACGAGGGATTGTTGGCCTAAGGTTTAATTCAGCCAGGTTAGCTGGCTGGTGAAGATGGGCAATTCATTACTCCAAATTTTATTCAAAACAAATCAAGAGTTGCCATTCAATACTGATTTAATTCATTCTTCACTGAATCCACAAGCATTAAGAGAATTACTTGAGTCATGATCCCTGCTCTCATCTTGTCTGCCAGAGGGAGACAAATAATTTCCACACCTCAGGATAAGTGCTAAGGTAACAGGATATTATAGAAACCAGGTGCCTCCAACCCATCTGTGAGCTTCATGCCTGCCTTCCGCAGGGAAACTTGATTTGACTAGAGGAAAGAGCATTTAATTCCTGTCACACTAACGAGAGGCAGATGGTCCCCCTCGCTAAGAATGCCTTAGGTGCACTGGAAGTGAAAAACAAGTGCTAAGCTTCCATTTGTCAAACGTTTGCCAGAGTTGGGGTTTTTTGTTTTATTTTTTGTTGCAGGAATATACAGAGAGGGAGCAGGTGGGGAAGGTACAATACCTCATACACCAGCCTCCAGAGATTCAATTTTCCATTACTGTAAATACTATTCACACAGGTGCAAAAAACTCAGGTTTATTTCCTAAGTCTTAGAGTTAATGAGTGCTGAGAGTGAGGATCTCAGACTCAGTAATTGCAGGAAAGTGGCAAAACCACCACTGAGGCCTGGCTCTCAAGCTCCAGGGAACACAGAGGTGGGAGCAGCTAAGCGTGCTTCTGGGGTCCAGGTCCGTGTGCACCTGTCAGTCACCCTCCTTGCTCACCTGAGTTAAGTGGAGGGGGAACATGCAGATCACGGAAGGGTTTCAGAGGATGAGAGGCTCAGCCTTGCAGTGAAAGAGAGATGATCTGCTTTGTCAGGTGCCACTTACTCTATTCTTTGGGTTCTTATTTTTTTAAGATATAATCGGCTTATAACATTGTATTCATTTTAGAGGCACATCATAATGATTTGATATATGAATGTATTGTGAAATGATCACCACAAGAGGTTTAGTTTATACCCATCGCCATACATATAAGTCACAACATTTTATTTTGTGTAAGAGAACTTTTAAGGTCTACTCTCTTAAGAATTTTTGATTATAAAATACAGGATGCAGTATTGTTGACTATTGCCACCATACTGTACATTACATCCCTGAGACTTATTTTTCTTATAATTAGAAACTTATCCTTTTTGACCATGCTCATCCATTTCATCTACTCTCCCCCCCCCACTTCACCTCTAGCAACCACAAATCTGTATCTGTTAGTTTATTTTGTTGTTGTTTTGTTTCATTTAGATTCCACACATAAGTGAGATTATACAGCATTTGCCTTTATTAGCCTGATTTATTTCACTTAGTGTAATACTATCAGGATCCATTCCATATTGTCACAAACGGCAAGATCTCCTTTTCTTTTTCATGGCTGAAACACATATATCACATCTTTATCCATTTATCTATAGATGGACAATTAGATTGTTTCCATATCTTGGCTTCAGTGAACATGGTTGGGGAGAGGGGTGTGGTGCAAATAGCTTTTGGAGATGATGATGTTTTCTTCAGGTTCTTTTTTAGAACATGACTTCTTTCAAACTCTTAGAATTATACTATAGTTATGTAATATTTCAACATTAGGGGAAAGAGGAGTGAAGGGTACATGGGAAGTTATATTTCTTTGCAACTTCCTCTGAATCTATAATTATTTCAAAACAAAAAGTTTTTTAAAAGTCTGCTGTTGCATTAGGCATAAAGTAAAATAATAATAGAATAGACTCTTCATTAAACAAGGTAAATCCTGTATGCATATTTGTTAGGGATGTGTTTTACCTTAGATAATATTTTTTACATAACTGCCATATAATTATCACTTCCTCATCATAGAGTTGTCCATTTATTTACTAAATTCCTTCATCCACTGAGTATTAGTTGAGTGCCTGTTGTATGCCAGGGCATTGCTGTAGGTGCTGGGCATAGAATGCAGAGTGAAAATAAGATTTGTCCTCATGATTCTTATGGTTTAATAGGGAAGACGCCCATTTAACAAATCTCAAAAGAAATGCATAGTTGTCATTGTGACAAATACTCTGAAGGGGAAGCACACAGCAGGATAACAGAAGCTTCTTCTGGAATTCTCATAAGAACTAAATGATACCATATGTGAAATATTGTTCATCCCATTAACTTGTTGACAAATGTTGCTGGTCATTAATACCTGGTGCAGATATGGAACTCAGTTTTCTTTTAAATTTAGTCCTTCTGTAAGTACCCCAATCACTATCTGTTTTAGTGCTCTCAATCCTCTCTGGCTAGACACCCTTTCCCCGCTCCCCCAGGAACTTTAGATGCTGCCTGCCCACCCACTGGGCACACACACACAGCTGCCCCAAAACACTGCACAGAAGCATAACTTAGCACAGGCCTCTGAAAACTGGCCTTGGACTCTCCGAGCAGCTGGCTTCCCTGACAGATTACTTCAGGGCAGTCAGAAGCCAGCCTCTTTGGAGGACCTGCTAGCACGACACTGGGAGGATCCAAGTGCTTTTGAGAAATTGCCAGGTTCAGTTTTCAAAGAGCGGTGCATCTGCTGACTCTGTTATCCACTCCCACAGGAGACATTCGGCCTACTTTCCCCACCATGGAAATCCCTTGGGACCTTCAGTGTGGCCAGAGCCATTCACATCTCAAGCACAGGAATGATTTTCAACACCTGTGCTGAGAGGCATGGGTGAATTGATGGGTGCTCATGCAGGAACCCATATTTCGAGGAACGAGGGGACAAGAAAAGTCAGTGGGGAAAGACACATCTCCAAGAAGACTCTGGCAGCCTCACCATCACCGGACAAGAGCCATGGGGTTGAAGCATTTGGAGTTAAACAAAATATCTCGAGATACAATCACTCACCTTGTGAGTCACTTCGTACTGGGGCTGGGGACGCTGAAGATGAATCTGGAACCCATGCTATAAGTGGTGATGAGAGAACAGGAAGGAAACAGGAGATGGGGTGGGGGGTGACGAGCGTGGTCCTGCTGAACTTGAAGGGCTGGACACCACCAGGCAGAGGTCTTCAGAAGACACCTGGCGTTTCACGCCTTTACCGTCAGCAATGGACTGAGATGAGAGGCTGTCCAAGCACCAGAGGCTGCTGAAATGGTGGATGCAATCCAGCTCACTCAAGGAGCGCCAGGGGCCAGGTGGTGCCAATAAGAGCCAACTGCTGCTGCTCTCGCGAGACCACCTTGTGTGTTACTTTGAACCATCCCCACGTGCGTGCTCCCTGCCTCTCTGTGCAGATCCTGCACTCCTGTGCCTTCTACAGGGTCCATGCTTCTCCTGTGACTGTTGAAGGGACACAAAAGCAGGTGGGCAGACACACAAGCCCCACGACTGACTTAGGACAAGGTACTGAACTCACTTGGCCTCGATCCCTCATCTGGAGCTGGGGCTAATGGGAGTTCCTGCCTCAGGGTGTTGTTGAAATATTCAAGCTTTTTACACAGTATCTGTTAGTGCCCAACAAATGTCAGATATTATTAATAGTTGGAAAAAAGCAAGAGACACACACAACAGCAAAAGACTATGCACAATATTACATCAAAGTAGCAGTTTGAATCCGATTGTTGCCAATAAAATTCACGATACCCTTAAACTTAAAGCACATGTTGGATGCTTGTGGATATCCATGTGTATATACGTAAGCATATAAGTGTTTGAGCACCCACACACATGCACACGCCAACACACCGGCATACACATCTGCCTTCTTCAGGAAACATCATTGTACCCATTTTTCTTCAGAGCACTTGTTGCAATTACTAGTACTACATTTCTTTCTCGTGACTTTCCCTCAGTTTGTAAGCATCATGAGAGCATGGACTTAGGGCATGGACATGGACATGAACTATCCCATCACCTGGCCTTGACAATGGCACATGGAGGAGCTCAGTGACGATTTAGTGGCTGAATGGATGGATGGACAGAGAAGTTGAGCAGAGAGTGGCACCCCCATTAGCTCCAATAGAAGCCTTCCCTAGACAAGTACTATTCCAGTATCAAATAATGTGAGAAAATAGACCGGTTTACTTACCCAATTCCCTAACAGACTTCCAAATTGAGGTGTTTTTTTTTTTAAAGCCTGGAAAACAAGATGAGTCATGAATGAGTCAAAGTGCATTTCTGGATCGTGAATATGTGCTATAACATCTCAGAAATCAAATTTCTCCCCAGCCTTGCTCCTTTCTAACTGCACGTGTGTGCCAACTCCTTGTAGAAGGTATTAAACTCAACCAACAAGCAAGAATTGACTAAGCGTATGACATTACACTAGCACTGCATGAAAACAGTGAGATTTATGCCCCAAAGGAACTAGAATGCTCTAAAGCTACATATTTTGAAAATTAGCTTTTTCAATTTCTAACACTTACTGAATTCTTCCTACCTTTCAAACACTGTTCAAGGCTGATCTCTTAACTTTGTGATGACTCTGAATCAAGCACAAATTATTACCATGCTATATTGAAGAAGTTGAGGCACAGAGAGACAAAGTTACCTGCCCAAGACCACACAGCTATATAGGGAGCCAGCCCTTGGGAGCTAAACTATTTACCACCACACTTTATTTTCTCTCAGCAGAGCAGTTGAAGGTGACAGTGGGATATGTGTTCAGAAATTGAGCGTACAGAGCTTTGTTTATCTTTCCTTAGTTTTCTTTTGGACAACGTACCCAAGAAATAATCCCCTGTTATAAGAAAAACAACTCATTGTATTGTTTCAGAAAACTTGAATGCAACATCAGTCTAGGAACACTGTTTTTTCATTGTTTCTGATTATATCAATAGTTATTAGATGCGAGCTGATCCCTTACAATGTATATGGGTTTTATTCTCTGGCATATTGCATGATCAACAGAAGGGTTCCGCTACTAAGAAGGTAAAAATAAAATTGAATTAAGACAATAGCAAGTTCTGAATCCTCCCTCACTGTGGTGGTTTTAAAACGTGTACAAATTCTCGTATGTTCCTCACATTGAGGTGGCATCCATGTCTTGCCCCTTGAATCAGGGTTGGCCTGAGTGACTGTCTTATAACCAAGAGGATGCAGAGGAAGTGACACTGTAAGACTTCTGAGGCTAGGTCATAAAAGGACTCACCATGTGCTCCTGATTCTTGTGGATGCCTCATTTTCCCGACACTCGTTCTGGGACATTCCCTCCTGGGACCCAGATTCCGTACTGTGAAAAGCTCAAGCCACACTGAAAGGCTACCTGCAGGTTGTCAGTTCCTCCAAAGCCTCCCCCTTGCTCATTCTAGTTCAGGCACCAAACATTTGAGTGAAGTACTCTTCGACGACTCTAGTCCGGGGCCATGAGGTCAGGGACAGACTTAGTGTCCTTCAAGATGTTAGTAGCAGAGATAATCCATTCTGCTATGCCCTGCCTGAATTTAATACAATGGCTATTTTAAGACCCTGGGGTTTTGGGGGGGGTTGTTACGAAGCACTATAGTACCTAGAATACCTCCCCTCACCCAAAAGGAGATCTTTGCTCCTAAATGTTTCTATTACTGTCTACACTTTCTATAACCTCTGTTACCTGGGACACACACATCTTCACTAAATGTTTATTGAATGAATGAGCTATAGATAGTGCTTACATTTTGTTCTAGTTATTTTTTTACTTTTATTTATTATCATTATTATCATTTGGCTGCACCAAACATCATGCAGGATCTTCCCTGACCAGGGATGGAACCTGTGCTCCCTGCATTGGGAGCACGAGTCTTAACCCACCAGACTGCCAAGGAAGTCCCACATTTTGTTCTAATTATTTTTTAATGTTCCATTTTCTCTGATAGACTATGAAAATTCAGATAGGGGTCATCTCTAAGGGCACATAGCAGGTTCTTAATAAAATTCTGTGAGATTGAATTTGCAATGGTTGACTTGGAGAATATACAGGGATGGATTTGGCTGACTCCTATAACATTGTCTGCAAAGACCTATGTTTTTAGAGAAAAGCAATGTAGGGAAACATCAAATGAGGGCAAAGGGATGTCAATTATAATCCAATAATGTACAGAGCCTGAACTTGTAGCCCAGGCATCTTCTGGGCCTAACCAACAGTGTCTATCTGGCCTCGCAGGTGTCTGGACGTGTCTGGCTCTGAAGAAGAATAAAGTAGGTGCTTGGTGGCCTGGGCTCACTTTCTAACACTCCTTCCACCTTCATGTCAATGAGTGCTCCCAATTAACACATCTTAAATGCTGGGTGCACCCCTGAAACCGCCTAGGCCTGATTCTGCCCCTAAGGAGATAGAAGTTCTGGGACAGACTTTTCAGGTCTTGGCTCCCACCATATTCTAAGGTAGCTGGAGCCAGAGGCCAGCCTGCCAACTTTTAAGATAATCAGACTCTTGCAGACAAGGAAACTCAGAAATACAGAGCAAGCAGAACACTAGATTGGATGCCTGTGGAGAGAAAGCCCATATGTATTTTAGAGACAAGAGTCCCTGGTCACCCTTCAGAGCCCCATCCCACCACTCCCCACAAGTCCCCCAGCCCTGTAGAATTTACAAGAGGACCCTTTCAAATGGCAGGCCAGGTCTCTAAACATTTCTACTGTCAACTTAAGAACAAATCTTCATCCTAGGTAGAGAGGGAACAGAGCCAATGCTCCTTTATATCTAGAGCTGCCCTTGAAAATACGAGCTTATTAACCTCCGAATAGATGAAGGAAAGAATAAAGGGTTCCTAGGGCAAAACTCAGCCAAGAACAGCTCCAAGGGTAGGTTTTATTAGTGATATAACCTCTTCCTTCAGGAATTTTATGGGGACCTGTCAGGTAGCAGAGACCTTGGCGGCAGAAACCACCCAGCTGCTTGGAATCTGAAGGCCTCGGTTTGAAAGCATATTCTCTGCAGGGTCTTGATGTATTTTTAAGAAGACAGGCAGGAATTACTTATTCCTCCCAGTGTATGATTTCTCATTTTTCTTCCAGCAGAAATGGGGAATGAATTGCTCTGGGATTTGCAAGCTTCCTGAGCGTTCAAGAGGGTGGCAGTTAGAATGACAGTAATGACTCAGGCCTCCCCGGAGGGTGGCCCCTTCATTACTGGAACAGGCTAGGCTCCGGCTTCATCATTCACGCCCTGCCATGCTGTCCACCACTCCACTTCCCACTCTGTCCATCCTAGTTTCCCGTGAAAGCTGGCCTGTCTCTCTCCAGGACAGCCTGTCAGCCTCACAGGCCACCCCTCCAAAGGGGACACGGGCTGGAACAAACCCTGCAGAATCCCTCCCTGCTCCATCCCTACCGACATACATGCACACAAACAAATGCACACATACATGTGCACATGTGAACATTTGAGAGAATTTACACTTAGGTGAACACTGTAAGCAATGTGAGAAATGGATGATGAATCTTAAGGAGAAAGGTGAGGAGTGGGGAGAGCTGGGCCTACCCATTTAAATTTGGGGATGGGTAAGGAGCCAAGGTTCCTGGTGAATTAGATATACCAGAACTGCAGAGCAAAGGAAGGGACTGAATTTCACAATCTAGTCATTCACTTCTTTGCACATCTTCCTAAGAGACCATCAGAGAGTGACCAGCCAGTACTATATGCAGTGATACAGAAGAATCTCATAAATGGAACCTCAAGCTAAAGACAGAAAACACAAATGAGAACTGAATACTCCTTTTAAGTGTAAAAAAATCCAAAAAGGGTGGGGGTGGGGAAGTCATGACAGTGACGGACCAGTGACTGGAGACATGGAGGGACTTCTGAAGGCTGGTCATGGCCTGTTTCTTGTTCTGGTGCTGCTTATGTGATGCTTCTATATTTGTGAAAATTCATCACTTATCTGAATGAAACAACCACAAAAAGCTGATTTTGTCCCTGCCCTGCTTCAAGGGATTTCTTGGCTGGCCACTGGAATAGGACAGATTCCAAATATCCAGTTCGCTCCGTTGACACTTCTCCATGAAGCCTTCCTTGATTTTCGCTTTCAGAAATAACTCGGTTATAACAGGGACTTCATCACATGGCTACATGTCTGACCTTTGGGTGTGTTTCCCCAAATAGATCAAAAGTGTCTCTAGGGCAGCAACTGGTCTTACTCATCTTTTGGGCTTGGGTGCCCAGAACAGTACTTGGCATGCAACAGACCATCTATAGCTAACTCTTGACAAACCCATGATGAACACATGAATGAAAACCTTCATCATCGCTGAGAACCCTGGCCATCTTGGTGCCAGCAGCTTGGGGCCACTGGCCCAACGTGAAAGGTGGAGGGGTTAGGATTTAGCTTCCTATGATCATGGATACCTCTCTTTGACTTGTCACTCAACCCAATCTGGCGTCTGGCCCCACCACCCCACTGAAGGATCTCTAGCTTCAGTCAACAGTGACCTCATAAATTTCAAATCCAATCGGGACTCTTTTCAGGCATCACTGCAGGGAATCTCTCTGAGGCATCTGAGGTTGACCATGTCCTCTTCTGAAAACACCTTTCTCTCCTCCTCCTCCCTGATAGTCTCTCCTGGCCTCTCAATCTTCACTCCCAAGCATTCAAGCCTAAGGCCACTCCCATCCCCACATTCACACACCCATCTCCACTCACCACTGTCTCTCAGCTCCGGGATGCTGAGGTCCCACCTTCTATGGGAGAGCACTTCCTGGGTGCCCCACAGACATCCAAGATCCAATATCTGACCCTGAATTTAGTGCTTTTCTCTTCTAAACCTGTTCTTCCTCTTTTGTGAAGACCCTGTTTGGAGAGAATGGCATCACCCTCCGCCTCTACCGAAGCCATAAACCTGGGGGTGATGCTCCCTGTCCCTCACCTTTCCTAGCAAATCAGCTCTACGTCCTAGATGGTTCCTGCTTTGCATCTCACCACCTGTTGCCTCTTCTTCACCCTCATGATTATGACTTTAGTTCTGGTCCCTGCCCAGAATTTTGCAATAAACATGTTAACTATCTACACTTCTGGCCTTCATTCTGGGACAGCAGGATCATCCTGAAATGCAAATCAGATCACAGCACTTCTCTGCTTCAAATCCTTGCAGCCCCACCCCCACCCCCCGCCCTTACCTACAGATTCATTCCAAAGTCCTTAGCATGGACTGCAAAGGCCGCCTACCATCTGGCCTGGCCTGTGATTTCCCCTCTAGCTTTTTCTGGCACCACACAGCACTTCGTCCTCAGTCTCTGAGATCTCACTCCTCCTAAGGACCCAGAATGCCTGGGGCTGCCTCTGCCCCTTTGTTCTTGCCCTGAGTATCGCACATCTGGCTAGGACACCAGGCTGCTGAGTCTCGACCTGAGTGTCTCCCAGCTGAAGCCCTACCTCCCCACCCTGCCAGGTTCCAAGTCTTCTCAAGCCTCCACTGCCGAGGCAGACCTGCCCCATGCTCCCCCGCACTGAGGCGCACATCCACCTTCCCTTTCTAAACCTTGGGGCCACGGGGATGTCTTATTTGTGTTGCAGTGACCAGCACAGGGTCTGACCCAGGCACTTAGTAAAATACCCAGGGAATGTTCTTACTGAATGAATTACTTACAACTTTGTCTCTGGAGTTCACACGAGGCCAAGAGAAAGAGTCCAAAAAAGCACATCATAAAGTCTAAATAAATGGGAAAACCTTAAGTACAACGTGGAGACCTCTATAGTGGAGAACCACGGTGTTTGCCTGCCTCCTGGCAAGAGCCCCTCAGCTGTCCTTGGGGAACCCACTTCCCTCCACTGCGTACAGTACTGAAGGGCTCTCAGAGGTGGGTCAGCCAGACTCCTGGAAATGTGAAACATGAATGAATCTTCCAAAGACAACAGGAAAATAGCCCCTTCTGTCTAGAATCTCAGCATCATGCTGGTGGTAGCTTACTGTGAACGATGCCTGATTTGTGATCTCCAAAACAAGATTTAGCTTCGGGACAAGGGCCCAGGCTTGAATACTCAGAGCTTTTGTGAGGCAGAAGTGTTTTTACAGTGAGGAAGGACAGAGACATAGACATCAGGAGGGGGACAGAGAGTGCACCACTTGCTGGTCGTATCAAAGCCTTGTATACTTTTACCAGACCCACTCCCACAATACACATCTTAAATTAACAGGATTAGAACTAACAGTAGAAAGGTCCTACCAGACCCACTCCCACAACATACAATCTTAAGATAACAAGATTAGTCAGAAGATTCTTGTTGAAAAGGAGAAACATGTCCTCAAGCAAGATATATTTGTTGTTATATAATCCTTAGTACAGCTTTTAAGGTGAGTTGTTTTGATGTGTAATCATTAACTCTGAGCTTAAAGAAAATAACATTTTATGTGACTAACACTAAAGAATGTAGGGGGGAAAAAAGAATGTTTGTCTTTTTCTCTGCCTTGAGAGCCTCAGACCCTGTTCTCCTTCTTGAGGGCCCTGGACCCCTTCTTCCTTGAGGGCCCAAGACTCCTTGTCAACCTACCTAAGAATTAACCCTCTCATTGGTTCCTGTCCTCTTGGAGACAAGGCTGGTCAGATTTCCCTCCTGTTTTGTGGGCACCCCCATCCCTCTGACAAAGTGCATCGCTCCCTTTATGGCACCAAAGACGGGTTTCTACAGCTTGTGCTTAAAGAGCCTTTTTAGATTTAACAATGCACAAGCTTGTTTTCTATTCCTGGCCCCGCTTCAACGGCTGCTTTCTTAGAAGTCCTCCTCACTCAGGTGATTTCCCTGTTGGCTGCCTTCTGCTGGAACACCTGCTTCTCAACTCTTCTTGCCTGCTCCTGCTTCTAAGACTGACCTGGCTGTGATGTGAAAAGAAGAATTGTTTGAAAAGCAGAGGCTCTGATCCTTAAAGATGAGGACAGTCTTTACTGTTTCCTCCAGGCAGAGGTGCTGCCTGGTTGGGCCAGAGTGAGTGGGAAGGAAAGACTGGTGTAGGGGCTGGAAGTAGGGAACGGATGGAGAGAGATGAGGGTGGGAGAGTCACAAAAGTGGACAGAGGGGCCAGAGCAGGAAAACGTTTAAACTACCATCCAGGGTCAAGACTGAGTGTTATGGATTTTGCTTGAGGACACCCTGATCAGCTGCTTTTATTTTACCCAAGTGGGAAGATTGACCAATGGTTATTGATCCAAAAGGAAAAAGCACATCCTAGCTTTTAATACTGGTTTTCCAAAATCTCACCTGCAGAGCAGTTGTGTGGAACTCACAGTGCATTTTCTCATTCAGTTCAGTCGCTCAGTTGTGTCTGATTCTTTGCGACCCCATGGACTGCAGCACGCCAGGTCTCCCTGTCCATCACCAACTCCCAGAGTTTACCCAAACTCATGTCCATTGAGTCAGTGATGCCATCCAACCTTCTTATCCTCCACCATCCTCTTCTCCTCCTGCCCTCAATCTTTCCCAGCATCAGGGTCTTTTCAAATGAGTCAGTTCTTTGCATCAGGTGGCCAAAGTATTGGAGTTTCAGCTTCAATATCAGTCCTTCCAATGAAAATTCAGGACTGATTTCCTTTAGGATGGACTGGTTGGATCTCTTATTGAAATAATGTAATAAAAGTTGGCCATAAGATCCAAGTTAGGCTGGGATGCTCTATGTGTGGAGTCATTGGCTCTTTTGATCATCCCTGACTCTTGCTGAGCTCAGTAATCAGATGTAGGCAACGGAAATATAGGAGAGACACAGAGTGTGACCTGGTGCCTGCTCACAGCCAACTCCCCTGGTAAGCAGGGGAGTTGTGAGCAGAGTCAGAAAGCCCAGGGTGCAGGGCTGGATGCTCTGAGGATCAGAGGGTGTTTCTGCCTACTTCTGGTACCAACACTTCTATTTCCTTGAGGCATCACCTTCCCCCAACCTCAGTCCATGTGTAGTAGGTGGAACAGGCTCCACCCCCATTCAGCATCCTGGCTGAGCATGTGACCCTGGCCTGACCAATAAGAGAAGACCCTGACATGGCTTGTGAACCAATCAGAGCCCAGGAAGGGCTCAATTCCAAGACTTTCCTTAGAATTATTAAGAAAGGAAACTCTTTCAGCTGGAGTTGCCTGGAGACTCCATCTGGTCTGAAGAGGAAGCTTCCAGGAAGATGGAGCCTGCCCCGGGACAAATTGGGCTCAGAGTGAAAAGAACAAGACTGAGTCCTGATGATGTCATTTGAGCCCCTGCAGTTGTCAGCTCCTCTGGAATGTATGGTTATGCCATTTTAGCTGGAACAGCCTTTCTTCTCCAAACCTTCCCAACACAACTGCCACAATCACAGAGGCACCCCTTTCTCCTTCCCCTGAATGCCAGTGGCACTTCCTACCTAGAGCTCCCAGCTTAAAATGGTCACTTAGGCACCTTAAGCTCAATCAGATGCTACCAGAAGGCAAAAATGAGCAAAATGAAGTTACTGTCCTTAGTTCACAGTCTGGTAAAAGGGAGAGGACAAATAGAGCTGGCTGTTGAAGAAACTGAAGCACAGAGAGGTAGAGAAACCTGCCCAAGGACACACAGCTAGTAAATGCTGGAGTTTGTACTCAAACCCAGGTGTCGTGATTTCAGAGACTGGCATCTGTGACTGCTTCTTCTCTCTGAACTATGAGCTATTATTATAGGCATTGTCCTCATTGGCTTTCCTCTTGGAGAAAGCTGTGAGTTGGGAAACCTTTGCCCAGAGGCACACACAAAAACCGGGAGTGAGGATGGGGCTGGAAGGGTCTCTCCCTGGCCTGAGGCTCTGCTGTGGTACCTGAAGGCCGCTGTTCTGCTGGTATGAACGTTGTTCTGCTGGTATGAACGTTGTTCTGCTGGTATGGTCTTGCTTTGTCTTTGCCAAGTTCAGCCTTGTGAAGCATCACTACAAACAAAGCTAGTGGAGGTGATGGAATTCTAGCTGGGCTATTTCAAATCCTAAAAGATGATGCTATTAAAGTACTGCATCTAATATGCCTACAAATTTGGAAAACTCAGCAGTGGCCCCAGGACTGGAAAAGGTCAGTTTTCATTCCAATCCCAAAGAAAGGCAATGCCAAAGAATGTTCAAACTACTGCACAATTGCACTCATCTTACACACTAGCAAAGTAATGCTCAAAATTCTCCAAGCCTGGATGACCCAGAGGGATGGGATGGGGAGGGAGGTGGGAGGAGGGTTCAGGATGGGGAACACATGTAAATCCATGGCTGATTCATGTCAGTGTATGGCAAAAACCACTACAATATTGTAAAGTAATTAGCCTCCAACTAATAAAAAGAAATAAATAATAATAATAAAATAAAAAAATCAAGACTCCCCCCAAAATTCACAAATGAAAAAATAAATAAAACTTTGGCCAACTAGAAAAAAATAAAAAGAAAAAAGAAAAGAAAAAAAAATTCTCCAAGCCAGGATTCAATAGTACATGAATCATGAACTTCCAGATGTTCAAGCTGTATTTAGGAAAGGCAGAGGAACCAGAGATCAAATTGCCAACATCTGTTGGATCCTAGAAAAAGCAAGAGAGTTCCAGAAAAATACCTACTTCTGCTTTCTTGACTATGCCAAAGCCTTTGACTGTGTGGATCACAACAAACTGTGGAAAATTCCTAAAGAGATGGGAATACCAGACCACCTGACCTGCCTCCTGAGAAATCTGTATGCAGGTCAAGAAGCAACAGTTAGAACCAGACACGGAACAACAAACTTGGGAAAGGAGTGTGTCAAGGCTGTATATTGTCAACCTACATATTTAACTTATATGCAGAGTACATTATGTGAAATGCCAGGCTGGATGAAGCACAAGCTAGAATCAAGATTGCTAGGAGAAATATCAATAACCTCAGATATGCAGATGACACCACCCTTATGGCAGAAAGCCAAGAGGAACGGAAGAGCCTCTTGATGACAGTGAAAGAGGAGAGTGAAAAAGTTGGCTTAAAACTTGACTTTTAAAAAACAAAGATCATGGCATCTGATCCCATCACCTCATGGCAAACAGATGAAGAAACAATGGAAACAGTGAGAGACTTTATTTTCTTGGGCTCCAAAATCACTGCAGATGGTGGCTGCAGCCATAAAATTAAAAGATGCTTGCTCCTTGGAAGAAAAGCTTTGACCAACCTAGACAGCATATTAAAAAGCAGAGACGTTACTTGGCCAACAAAGGGCAATCTAGTCAAAGCTATGGTTTTTCCAGTAATCATGTATGGATGTGAGAGTTGGACTGTAAAGAAAGCTGAGGGCCGAAGAATTGATGCTTTTGAACTGTGTTGTTGGAGAAGACTCTTGAGTCCCTTGGACTGCAAGGAGATCTAACCAGTCCATCCTAAAGGAGATCAGTCCTGAATATTCTTTGGAAGGACTGACGCTGAAGCTGAAATTTCTATGCTTTGGCTACCTGATGGGAAGAAATGACTCATTGAAAAAGACCCTGATGCTGGGAAAGATTGAAGGCAGGAGGAGAAGGGGACAACAGAGGATGAAACGGTTGGATGGTATCACTGACTTGATGGACATGAGTTTGAGCAGGCTCCGGGAGTTGGTGATGGACAGGTAGGCCTGGCGTGCTGTAGTCCATGGGGTTGCAAAGAGTTGGATACGACTGAGTGACTGAACTGACTGAAGTTCAGCTGACGGTTAAGTAGGAGGAGTGGTCTTTGTCACCTGCACTCCAGCCCCTCCCCCACCCCAGCAGGGTTCTCTGAGGAACTGGGAGAAATCTTAGCTACTGATTCCAGTTCATCTGTCACCACAGCAGTTACAGTCATCCCTTCAAATCTGTGAGTTTCACATCCATGCATTCAACCAACCATAGGTTGAAAATATTTGGAAACAAAATTCCAGAAAGTTCCAAACAGCAAAACCTGAATTTGCCATGTGCTAGCAACCATTTACACAGTACTTACATTGTATTAGGTATTATTATAAGTAATCTAAGGATAATTTGAAGTATTGAAGAGGGGCACTTCCCTGGTCATCCAGTGGCTGAAACTCCATGATCCCAGTGCAGGGGGCCCAGGTTTGATCCCTGGTCAGGGAACCAGATCCCACATGCTGCAGCTAAAAATAATAATAATACATTTTTTAAATCCTGCATGTCACAATGAACATACACTAAGACCTGGTACAGCCAAATAGATAAATACTTTTTAAAATAAAAATGAAGTATAGGGGAGGATGTGTATAGAGGTTATATACAAATACTATACCATTCCCTATAAGGGACATGAGCATTCGTGGATTTTGGTATCTGCAGGGTCCTGGAACCAATACCCTATGGACACCAAGAGACAACTGTACTTAAAACTCCATTTCTTCTCTGCCATTTTCAGTAAACTCACTCCAGCAATGTCTTTGTCCTGCCTTCCCTCCAATGTGTCACCTTCAGACTTAATACAGCAGACTAGATGTCAGCGGGGTGGTGACGAGGGGAAAACCTCTCAGGAAATCCCACGTGGGCAGAAACCTTGGGACAAGCACCCTCTGAAGATTTCATTACGAAGGCTGAGGAAAAAACAGCCAATCCTGAATTACGCCTGTTTCAAAGCTGGCCCATTTCTCTAGTGCCTTGACCTCAATAAAAAAAGAAAAATTGAAACAACGTCCTTTGGAGAATGCCAGTAAATCATTTCAGCCTTGTACAGGCTAAGAAGCCAATTCCCTGATCTCTGTATAGAAGCTGTTTCCCTACTATCTCAACAATTTCTTTGGTCTAGACCCTTGCTACTCAAAGTGTGGTCTGTGACCATCCACAGCAGCGTCCCCCAAAAGTGGGGGACACACTCTCCTCCCTAGTCCCAGATCTACTGAATCGAAATCTACACTTTGCAGGAAACTCAGGGATGCACATTTAAGTCTGAGAAGTGTCAGTCAAGCCAAGTGATGCTCAACCTTTAGTAGGTGTTAGAAGTCCCGAGAGGACTTGTTGAAACCCAGCTTTCTGAGCACACGGCAGGGACCCCTTGCCTAGTAGGGGAGCGACTCATCCCAGGCTGGGATTGCAGAGATGACTTCTCTTGGAAACCAGCTAAAACCCTCACACCTAACATCCTTGTCATCTGTGTCAAACACAGCTGTCCACCTTTATTCCTCTCTGCCCACGCTGTTCTGGCATATACTCCAACCACGTGCCCATTGCCCCGTCCCAGCTGACCCTTCCATGAAACCTCAGGAGCACCATGCTGGTACACGGAGCATCACCCCTGAATGTTCCTTCCACCTCTAGCCTTACCGAGCCCTCCTGGCTCAGCCCCAGGTCAGCCACTCCCTGAATGCTTTCATTTTTTATCACTGCTATCTCCCTTTTGTCTGACTCTTCAAGGCTGCTTGCGTATGGTTTCCTACTGCCCCTCAGAACCCTCTACTTTCCTGCAATCCTTTTCCATCCTCTGAGGCTTTGGCCACGGCCTCCTTTCTTCTGGGTGACAGCATCAGCGTTTACCCAGCCCTACCCTACCCATCCATTCTCCACTGGTGTAGCACTATATGATGAAATGAGAATGGACTGCTCCATTGTCTTAAGGATAAACATCTAGCTCCTTACTGTGGCCAGAGTATTAAGATTTGCTGCCCAGGCCTCATTTCCTGCTTCCCTGGTGGCTTAGAGGGTAAAGTGTCTGCCTGCAATGTGGGAGACCTGGCTTCAATCCCCAGGTTGGGAAGATCCCCTGGAGAAGGAAATGGCAACCCGCTCCAGTATTCTTGCCTGGAAAATTCCACGGATGAAGGAGCCGGGGAGGATTACAGTCCATGGGATCGCAAAGAGTCACACGTGACCGAGCAACTTCACTTCCTCATCTCCTGCATTTCTGCTCTCTGTCTACGCTCCAGCCATTCTACACAGCCTCTGCCCAGAACTATCCACACTCTCCCCCTCCCTTTCTCTCCCTAAATCCCCACTTACCTCTCATGACTTATCCCAAGTGTTGCATCTTCTGGGAAATCCTTTTTGATCCCTTGGTTCTTGTGGGTTGTCCTTGACACACATACCCAGAGAACCAGGTATGTTTCTCCTCTGCCCTACTGATAGCACTGTTTGCCTAGCTGCCTTTTAGTTGTCTGCTTTCTGCCCATACACAGGGCAGGGCTTATGGCTCATTCTGTTTGCACCGCTTAGGATTCTGTTAAGTTGCAAGTTTCAGAAACCGCCCTAACAGTGCTTTCAACAGACTAGGAGGTTTGTTTTTCCCACATAACAAGAAGTCTAGAGAGCCTTTTCAGTGATTTGATGGTGCTGCCAATGACTGATTCTTTCAAGGGTTTTATTCCAATGTCTTCAGTATAGTCTTTGTCCCGCATGTTCATGTCAGGGTCCTAAGGTGGTTCTTCCTCTCCAGCACCCCATCTACTTTCCAGAGATGGGAGAGGATGAAGAGCAAAGGAGCCCACAGTTTGAGCCAGCCCCCACCCAGCCGCAAGGAGGGCTGCGACATGCGGTTTGTAACCAGACAGGCTGCTGCTCTGAACAAAATCAGCGTTTCCTTAAGAGAATGGATATCGAGAGGCCACTGTTGGCGTCTTCCATATCCTAGAATCCTCAGAACTTAACAGAACCAGCGAAGGGTAGGGCTTAATAAATTGTGGTTGAATGAATGAAAGAGCTGTAATAAATACACACAGCCAGAGCCTTTGGGACCTAGAAGAAAGACATCAGAATCAAACAGGTGGTGCTGGTGAGGACAGCTGTTGACTCATCCTGCTTCGACCCGGAGGGAGACCTCACACACACTGTCTCCGGGGACTTCCCTCCAGGTTGACGCCCTCCCATCTCTCAAGTTCTTCCTTAGGTCCTGGGTACTCACATGGTGCCCTTCATGGAGCAGCCCTGAGGCTCGATGGAATCTTAGGCCAGGGTGATTTTCTCAAAACGCTCTAGGCTCTGAGGTACTCCTCCTCCAGGCTGAAACAGTTTTTACTGTGGGAAAATTTGAAAATGCAAATGTACCAAAAAGACAAAAACAAAGACTTCTGCAAAGCAAACAACATTTTGAGGGTAGAGTCTTCTAAATTTTTTTATATTTAAATATCATAAAACAAATTTGGAATATGCACTATATACTATTTACACTATATACGCTAGCGAACTAGGCCTGGTGGCTCAGATGGTAAAGAATCCGCCTACAATGCAGGAGGCCTGGGTTTGATCCCTGGGTTGGGAAGATCTCCTGGAGAAGGGAATGGCAACCCACTCCACAGAGGAGCCTGGAAGGGTGTAGTCCACGGGGTCACAAAGAGTCAGACAGGACTGAGTGACTAAGCACACACACATACTACATACACTATACACTCATGTAATTTCCCTATTTATTTTATCATAAACATCTTTCCATGCCAATTAACAAGTGTTTCCTGTAATTTTAAGGGTTGCTACCTTGGATTCCATTGTAATGTCTTGTTTATGCTTGATCTTCACTTTGCATCCACAACTCCATGGATCAGCTCTCAAGGTTTAAGCTGGATATGTTGGCTTGGGTCCTGTGAGAAACAGATGCCAGGAGAGAATGAAAAGCTGGGAAGTTTCCTGGGGGAAATGCCTGCAAAGAACAAAAGGAAGAGGAGACAGGAGTAGGTGGCGAAAGCCTTCAGAGCATATGCCTGAGTCCTGGGAAGGGAGGGAGAGAAACAGAGGGGAGCTGGGTACGGAGAGCCTCAGACTGCACTCCAGCTCTGATAAAGTCACAGCCAGACCATGGGGGAGCCTCAGAGAGAGAGCTGCTCACGGTGTGACCCCTGGCAAAAATGACCTGACTCAAGCCCTCCCCCACCACGTTTCATCATGGCCTCAGCATGAATGCTGAGTGATCTGAAGCTGCAGCAGCTGGAGGCTCTCAGCCAATGACATTCCTCTCAGCAGGTTCTCTTAGAAAATTCCTGGATGCCTTCGGCGTGCTCTCAGAGATTCAGTTATTTCCAGCAGAGTACGAAGTTGGAACATGACCTCATTAGTGTAGAATAATGAGCTAGCCATCCAATGCCCAGAAAAGAAGCTCTTCTGCTAGGACACATGTCAAGGAAGGCTTCTCCCCTACCCACACCACGCCGGCAGCAGTCAGGGATCTTATTGGTTTCATAGAGTTCACTCTGGATGGGCTGTTTGTCTAGCTGATGACAGAGAGAGCAGGCAATAATTAGGAGATAAGTAAGCCCATGGTGTGGGCTTCCCAGGTGGCTCAGTGGTAAAGAATCTGCCGGCAATGAACGAGACTTGAGTTCGATCCCTGGGTCAGGAAGATACCCCTGAAGGAGGAAATGGCAACCTACTCCAGTATTCTTGCCTGAGAAGTCCCATGGACAGAGGAGTCTGGTGGGCTACAGTCCATGGGGTTGCAAAAAGTCAGACACAACTTAGTGACTGAACACAGCACAAACCCATGGTGTACAGTACAAAGAATCAACAGCTTGATCAGAACAGTAACTCTCTGGGGTCACTTTGGGAATGCATTCTGGGTCCTGCATGATACCATCAACCTGGCAGCCTATAATGATCTCTGAAGATTGACTGTGACTACTTGAGGCATGCCGGTCTAGCTGGCCAGCTACTACGGCCCTGCCTGGTAGAGAGGTTATATTTTAACAGTTTCCGCACACTTCAGTTCTCTCTCTAATCCAAGGACTGAAAACTCAAATTTCTACAGGGGGCTTCTTCTCCAGAAGCTGTACCTGGTGGAATAAATTGGGTGCCTTTACTTTGCGGCCTGCGTACTCTAAGGGGAGGGGAGGAGGGGAAAGGACAGAGCAAGGGAAGAAGCTGAGCCAGAACACAGCCTCAGCTGGGGTGGGCACTCGGCCTGGTGCCAGGGGGAGCGCTGGGGCAGGAGATATATCGCAGAGTTGGTCCCACCCCGAGACAAGGAAGCAGAGGAGGGTGGAGTAGTGTGAGCTTCTTGCACACGCCTGTGTCAGTCCATCACTAGCTAGGAGAGCGCCTAGCGGGAAAGCACACACAGCTTCTCAGGAGGCAGCCCCCGTTTGGTGAGAAGAGAGACCCGGAGGAGGGAAGAGCTGTGAACAGTAGTTAGTACTCACGGCAGGTGGACGATGGGATATTGGACTGGGGCAGAGCCAGCATCTACTACACGTGTTGGAGTGAGGAATACCTACGGCTAAGAGAAGTGAGAGGCAGGGGACTTTCCTGGAGGTCCAGTGGTTAATAACACTCCTTCCAGTGCAGGGGACGTGGGTTCGGTCAGTGGCTGGGGAACTACAGCCCGAATGCCACAACTAGGAGGAAGTCCACATACCACAGCGAAAGATCCCGTGGGACACAACTAAAAATAAATATTTTTAAAAATGAAAGAAAAGAGAGAGGCAGATTCTGTGGCAAACAGAGAATTCAGGTTCTGTCTGAAAGAGTCACCTGGACCCCTTCCTCAGCCAAGTACAGCTGGCTTAGCATTGTCAGTTATCTGATGAGAGCACTTGAAAGTCTGGACTTTTAAACGTTTAGCAAACACTAGGAAGTCAAACCAAACTCTGTGTGGGTCTACAGCGGTCCATTTCCATGGACTCCTGCATGCTCAGCAGAGCAGAGTCCCTATCCTGGGCATGCGTGCTTCATATCAGGGCTGAGATCAAACACAGGTTAGTGACACAGTTAGAACTCAGTTCTTCTGCAAGTGGTGGAAAACCAAAAATAACAATGGTCTAAAGTTTAAAATAGAAAGTTTAAAGAAAAATGAAAGTGAAAGAGGAGAGTGAAAAAGTTGGCTTAAAACTCAACATCCAGAAAACTAAGATCATGGCATCTGGTCCCATCACTTCATGGCAAATAGATGGGGTAACCATGGAAACAGTGAGAGACTATTTTCTTCGGCTCCAAAATCACTGCAGATGGTGACTGCAGCCATGAAATTAAAAGATGCTTGCTCCTTGGAAGAAAAGCTATGACCAACCTAGACAGCATATTAAAAAGCAGAGACATTACTTTACTATCAAAGGTCTGTCTAGTCAAAGCTATGGTTTTTCCAGTAATCATGTATGGATGTGAGAGTTGAACTAGAAAGAAAACTGAGCACTGAAGAATTAATGCTTTTGAACTGTGGTGCTGGAGAAGACTCTTGAGAGTCCCTTGGACTGCAAGGAGATCCAACCAGTCCATCCTAAAGAAAATCAGTCCTGGGTGTTCATTGGTGTTCATTGACGCTGAAACTCCAATACTTTGGCCACCTGATGGGAAGAACTGACTCATTGGAGAAGACCCTGATGCTGGGAAAGATTGAAGGCATGAGGAGAAGGGGACAACAGATGATGAGATGGTTGGATGTCATCACCGACTCAATGGACAAGAGTTTGAGTAAGCTCCAGGGGTCAGTGATGGACAGGGAAGCCTGGCATGCTGAGGTCCATGGGGCATGACTGAGTAACTGAACAGAACTGAACTGAAAAGAGAACAGAAGTTTTTTCTTTCCTCTCTCTCTAATGTAAATGGAGTCTAGAGATGAGCTACTCAGTGCTGGCAGGGCAGCTCCATAATGTTCAGGAACCCAGGCTGTTTCCACTATGTGCTCTGCCATTTTCAAAGTACAGCTTGTTTCTTGTGACCTGAAACTGTGCTGCCCAGCATACTAGCCACATCCCAGTCCTAACTGACATTTTTAAAAACTTAGTACGATGAAAAAATGTAGTGTTAAAATTTAATTTGCCTGTTTCTTTCTACATTTATTTATTTATTCAGCTGTACTGGGTCTTAATTGTAGCACTCCTGATCCTTAGCTGCAGCACGTGGGATCTAGTTCCCTGACCCGGGATTGAACCCAGGCCCCCTGCATGGGGAGCATGGAGTCTTAGCTACTGGATCACCAGGGAAGCTCTCTTTCTACTTTTAAAGATGTGGCTCCTAGGAAGTTTAAACTGTGTGTGTGGCGTTCACATGCAGCCTGCCCTGTATTTCTGCTGGACGGCACTGCCCTTAGATGACAGCTGGAGTTCCCCCTTGTTCTCGCCAGCAGGAAGGAGAAAGGGCAAACAATGGCAGGCCCTGCCTCCTGACGAGGTTTCCCGGACATCGCACGCAGTATTTTCACTTATATCCTACTGGTTAGAACTTAGTCACAAAACTACAACTGAGTGACTGAACAACAACATCAAAGTACAAAGAAGGCCGAGAAATGTGCTAGACAATCTGGGCACAAGCTGCTGTTCCCACTTTGCTTCCCACCAAGCACCAGCATGAATTGGCTTTTTCACTAACACACCCACCCAACTACACTTACTCATCAAATATTTGTCAGTCCCTGCTTTGTGCTGGACGGTGTACCACCATCAGGAGTGCTGGGGCAGGTAAGGGTCTGCACGCCTGAGGAGTTTTCATTTAATGGGCACGGGCAGCCTTGTGACATGAATCAGAGCTATGAGCTATCAATTTTACAGGTGAAGGATGGACATGCATAGCAGAGACAAAGGCTTCTTGAGAGAACCAGGAACTACTCTTCCAGGAGGCAGCGCTTGAACTGAGTGTGGGCGGTCACGGGGAGTGAGCTATGTCCTGGGCTGCTGAGCTGGTGTGCGGCTCTCCCTGGTTTAGGGGCGAATGAGGCTTGAGAGGCAGGTTCCCCTGCTTCCTCCCTCCCAAGATAAAAAGAGCTGAGCCTTGAACCACTTCTGCCGGCCTGGCCGTGGGGAAGGAGGCACCTGGAGGTGTCCCTTCTTTCTTTACTTTTCTCCATGTGACCAACATGCTTTTTTTTTCTTTTCCGCATAAGCATCTGGTGTTAAATATAGCTTAGGTGAGCATGTCCATGTGGGTGGGTTAAGGAGAACTGAGGCAGGAACACATTGATCTGCTCTGCCCAGAGCCCGCAAGATTCCAACCATCAGCTTTGATCTCCATTTTCCTCTCTCCCATCTCCTTTCCTTCCTCCCTCCCCCTCAACCCCATCAATTAGAAAACCGAGGCATAGACTCAGGCTGGGGTCCTTACCATCATTTCACTGACCTGGGAGGGGCCAGCCTGAAAGGTCTTTCTCCCCACCTGACCCTCCGGGGACCACCCAGGCTGCCATAGCCCTCACTACATCCTCAGCTTTCATCCTTCACCACAAATGGGAGGTGGTAACTCCACTCCTCACTGCGCAGGACATTTAAGCTGGGGTTAGCCTCCCTTTCCATCTTTGACTAAAGCACAAAAAATCCCTTTTAATTCCTGGGTCAATTGACAACATTAGGATTTTTCAAATGTCCCATTTATAGGAAAGTCAAGGGAAGCAACAATGGCCAAGAGCAAAACAAGGACATCGAAGCACGAATGAAGATGGAGAAAGCAAGTCTGAGCCCGGCTTGGGTTAGACCCACAGGGCACTGAGGGTGGAGTGAGACAGAGCCTCGATCTGAGCTACCAGGAGAACTGGGCGGAGATCCAGCATCAGACTGCCTGGGCTCCTGGGGCTTCATTCATCTGACCACAGGCAAGTCGTTAAACCCCTTTTGTTTGTTTTCTTATCTATAAATCTAGCACCCACTTCAGTTCAGCTCCGTTCAGTCGCTCAGTCGTGTCAGACTCTTTGTGACCCCGCGGACTCCAGCATGCCAGGCTTCCCTGTCTATCACCAACTCTCAGAGTTTACTCAAACTCATGTTCATCGAGTCGGTGATGACATCCAACCATCTCATCATCTGTCATCCCCTTCTTCTCCTGCCTTTAATCTCTCCCAGCATCAGGGTCGCATCAGTCCTTCCAATGAACACCCAGGACTGATTTTCTTTAGGATGGATTTGTTGGATCTCCTTGCAGTCCAAGGGACTCAAGAGTCTTCTCCAACAACACAGTTCAAAAGCATCAATTCTCTGGCGCTCAGCTTTCTTTATAGTCCAACTCTCACATCCATACATGACCACTGGAAAAACCATAGCTTTAACTAGATGGACCTTTGTTGGCAAAGTAATATCTCTGCTTTTTAATATGCTAAACTGGTATAGCTTTTCTTCCAAGGAGAAGCATCTTTTAATTTTATGGCTGCAGTCACCATCTGCAGTGATCTTGAAGCCCCCTGAAAAATAAGGCATGTCACTGTTTCCATGGTTACCCCATCTATTTGCCATGAAGTGATGGGACCAGATGCCATGATCTTAGTTTTCTGAATGCTGAGTTTTAAGCCAACTTTTTCACTCTCCTCTTTCACTGTCATCAAGAGGCTCTTCAGTTCCTCTTCGCTTTCTGCCATAAGGGTGGTGTCATCTGCATATCTGAGGTTATTGATATTTCTCCCAGTAAACTTGATTCCAGCTTGTGCTTCATCCAGCCCATCATTTTGCATGTTGTACTCTGCATATAAGTTAAATATACAGCCTTGACATACTCCTTTCCCGTTTGAACCAGTTCATTGTTCCATGTCTGGTTCTAACTGTTGCTTCTTGACCTGCATACAGATTTCTCAGGAGGCAGGTCTGGTATTCCCATCTCTTTAAGAATTTTCCACAGTTTGTTGTGATCCACACAATCAAAGGCTTTGGCACAGTCAATAAAGCAGAAGTAGATGTTATTCTGGAATTCTCTTGTTTTTTCTAGGATCCAACAGATGTTGGCAATTTGATCTTGTTCCTCTGCCTTTCCTAAATACAGCTTGAACATCTGGAAGTTCACGGTTTACATACTGTTGAAGCCTGGCTTGGAGAATTTTGAGCATCACTTTGCTAGTGTATATATGAGGGCAATTGTGCGGTATTTTGAATATTCTTTGGCATTGCCTTTGGAGTTGGAATGAAAACTAACCTTTTCCAGTCCTGCGGCCACTGCTGAGTTTTCCAAATTTGCTGGTGTGTTGAGTGCAGCACTTTCACAGCATCATCTTTAGGGTTTGAAATAACTCAACTGGAATTCCATGACCTTCACTAGCTTTGTTTGTAGTGATGCTTCCTAAGGCCCACTTGACTTTGCATTCTAGGATGTCTGGCTCTAGTTGAGTGATCACACCATTGTGGTTATCTGGGTCATGAAGATCTTTTTTGTACAGTTCTGTGTATTCTTGCCACCTCTTCTTAATATCTTCTGCTTCTGTTAGGTACATACCATTTCTGTCCTTTATTGTGCTCATCTTTGCATTAAATATTCCCTTGGTATCTCTAATTTTCTTGAAGAGATCTCTAGTCTTTCCCATTCTGTTGTTTTCATCTATTTCTTTGCATTGATCACTGAGGAAGGCTTTCTTATCTCTCCTGGCTATTCTTTGGAACTCTGCATTCAAATGGGAATATCTTTCCTTTTCTCCTTTGCCTTTCACTTCTCTTCTTTTCTCAGTTATTTGTAAGGCTTCCTCAGACAACCATTTTGCCTTCTTGCATTTGTTTTTCTTGGGAATGGTCTTGATCCCTGCCTCCTGTATGATGTCACAAACCTCCATCCATAGTTCTCCAGACACTCTATCAGATCTAATCCCTTGAATCTATTTCTCACTTTCACTGTATAATCGCAAGGTATTTGATTTAAGTCATATCTGGATGGTCTAGGGGTTTTCCCTACTTTCTTCGGTTTAAGTCTGAATTTGGCAATAAGGAGTTCATGATCTGAGCCACAGTCAGTTCCCGGTCTTGTTTCTGCTGACTGTATAGAGCTTCTTCATCTTTGGCTGCAAAGAATATAATCAATCTGATTTTGGTGTTGACCATCTGGTGATGCCCATGTGTATATCTTCTCTTGTACTGTTGGAAGAGGGTGTTTGCTATGACCAGTGCATTCTCTTGGCAAAACTGTTAGACTTTGTCCTGCTTCATTCTGTACTCCAAGGCCAAGTTTGCCTATTGCTCTAAGCACCCACATAGAGGGCAGTTAAATGAGTTAAGGTTTTACTCTGTTAAGGATTACATTAGCTTTCAGAGCTTTCCCCAGAGAGTTCTTTCCCCAGAGCCTGGCCACAGTTAAGTGCTAAATAAATTTAGCTATGACATTGTTATTATTAAAAAACAGCAGACACGTGGCCTTGGGTCTGCCTTGACTTATACCATTAAAACTTTCTCCAGAGGCTGAGGAACTAGTTGATTTCTTACACTCCAAGCATCATTGTTAACCTTGAGCCAGAGTCAGCATTTTAAAAACCTGGAAAGGACAGACCTTCCTGATAGACCAGAGGCTAAAACTCTGCACTCCCAGTGACGGGGCCCAGGATTCAATCCCTGGTCAGGGAACTAGATCCCACGTGTCTTAATTAAAGATCCAAAGTTCTGCAATTAAGACCCAGTGTAGTCAAAGAAAATAAAAATTTTTTAAATGGAAAGGAAACTATCAACTTTGTGTGGACTTTTAAGGCAACCATGTCTTCTTCCTGTCCACGAATTCCTGTTAGAGGGAATGTGGTCCCCTTCTCACAAAGGACTTCAGTGGCTCAAGCTTAGGGCTGGATTTTGTGCTGAAAAAGATGATGCCCTCACGTGGTACTCCTCAGTCCCTCATCATCTCCTGCAGCTGGATCTGAGGGTTACGTGCTGGCTTTGAGTAGCAAGCGCCTTCCTTCCCTCCCTCCCTGTCTCCTTCCTTCCTCCTTGTCTGTCTGTCTTCTAATTTTGCTTTGTTTTTGCTTTCTGTGTAGACCTGTACCAAGATCACAGATGTGGAGCCTCATACCAAGGTCACAGGACAAACATCTCCCATAGCAACTGTTGTCATGAGCCTCCTAATCAAAACTGTCCAGTTCCCTGACCCCATATTAGGCAAAACACCCACTCTATTTCCCACCCCATAGCATCCTAACCAACCACCTAATGCCACCCTTCCAGCAGGAATTTTCTTTATCTCAAAGCTATAAAAATTGGTTACTAGCCCTCAAAAGGCTTCAGCTCTCCGTGAGCCAACCTGCACTTCTAACAGCATCTCCTGCTCTAATAAACTCTATTCTCTCATTCCGCCTCTGTCTGAAAGTGCTTCTCCAACCCGCTCACAGACCACAACACTTTCCATGATTATTCCGTAGAGGAGGAAGAATAACTTTCTTTCTGTGCTAAATTCTTGGCTGAGATGCCCCTGTAATAAAAGATAGGTTAACAGGACAAAAAGAAAAACAATTTTTATTATTGTATGTATGAGAGCACCAGAAAGATATGAGACTAGAAAGAAATCCAGACAGTTGAGGCTTATACACCTTTCTGAGCTAATGGATGGGGTCAGGGCTTCAAGGGGGGAAGGTGAGAAGAGTAAATGTTTCATAAACAAAGGTGCCCTGCCATGCAAGGAAGTCTGTCAAGCAAAAAGTTCTCTCTGGCGATAGCTCTCTTTGCAGTATAGGCCCTCTTTCTAATGTATATTTCCCTTCTGAAAGGGTAACTTTTATTCTGTTTTTAGAGCTTCTCCTTGGGCTTCCATGGTGGCTCAGCTGGTAAAAAATATGCTTGCAATGTGGGAGACCTGGGTTTGATCCCTGGGTTGGGAAGATCCCCTGAAGAAGGAAACAGCTACCGACTCCAATATTGTGGCCTGGAGAACTCTATGGACTGTACAGTCCGTGGGGTCACAAAGAGTTGGAAACTGTGCCTTCAGTTTCTCAAACAGTTCAAAATAACCTTCTGCTTCCAGAGAGGCATACTTGAGGTAGCATGATCTTCTCCCTTCAATTCTCATCTTTTAAACAAGCTAACAGAAAAGAGCCAGTAGCCCATTCTTCACCCGCAGCCCTCTGCCCTGACCCTAGGGGTGGGCACCAGGCACCTCTCAGACTGCTCAGAGTATCACAGAGGCCAACAGCAGCTCATTTGTGTGTGAACAGTTCTTTCTGTGGAGGTGACAGAATTCCAGGTGAGTTATTTAAGATCCTAAAAGACGATGCTGTTAAAATGCTGTACTCCATGTATCAGCAAATTTGAAAACCTCAGTGCTGGCCACGAGGACTGGAAAAGGTCAGTTTTCATTCCAACCCCCAAAAAAGGCAATGCCAAACTACTGTATATTTGTGCTCATTTCACATGCTAGTAAGGTTATGCTCAAAATCCTCAAGCTAGGCTTCAGTAGTACATGAATCGAGAACTTCCAGATGTACAAGCCAGGTTTAGAAAAGGAAGAGGAACCAGAGATCAAATTGCCAACATCCTTTGGATAATAGAAAAAGCAAGAGAATTCCGTAAAAACATCTACTTTTGCTTCATTGACTATGCTAAAGCCTTTGACTGTGTAGATCACAACAAACTGTGGAAAATTCTTGAAGAAAGGGGAATACTACTAGACCACTTTACCTGTCTCCTGAAAAACCTGCATGTGGTCAAGAAGCAATAGTTAGAACTTTCCATGGAACAACCAACTGGCTCAAAATTAGGAAAGGAGTAAAAGGTTGTATATTGGCACCCTGCTTATTTAACCTATATGCAGAATACATCATGCAAAATGCTGGGCTGGATGAATCAAAAGGTGGAATCAAGGTTGCTGGAAGAAATATCAACAACCTCAGATGTGCAGATATACTTCTCTAATGGCAGAAAGTGAAGAGGAACTAAAAAGTCTCTTGATGAAAGCGAAAGAGGAGAGTGAAAAAGCTGCCTTGAAACTCAACATTCAAAAAACTAAGATCATGGCATATGGGCCCATCACTTTATGGCAAATAGAAGAGGAAATAGTGAAACAGTGACAGATTTTACTTTCCTTGGGCTCCAAAATCACTGGGAATAGTGACTGCAGCCATGAAATTGGAAGATGCTTGCTTCTTGAAAGGAAAGCTATGACAAATGTAGACAGCATATTAAAAAGTAGAGACATCAATTTGCCAACAAAGGTCCGTCGAGTCAAAGCTATGGTTTTCCCAGTAGTCATGTACGGATGTGAGAGTTGGACCACAACGAAGGCGGGGTGCCAAAGAACAGGTGCTTTCAAACTGTGGTGCTGGAGAACTCTTGAGAGTCCCTTGGATAGCAACGAGATGCAACCAGTCCATCCTAGAGGAAATCAGTCCTAAATATTCATTGGAAGGACTGATGCTGAGGCCAAAGCTCCAAAACTTGGGCCACCTGATGCAAAGAGCCAACTCATTGGAAAAGACACTGATGCTGGGGAAGATTTAAGGCAAAAGGAGAAGGGGACAGCGGAGGATAAAATGGTGAGATAACATCACTGATTCAGTGGACATGAATTTGAACAAACTGGGGGAGATGGTGGAGGCCAGAGGTGCCTGGCATGCTGCAGTCCATGGGGTTGCAAAGAGTCGGACACAACTTTGCAACTGAACAACAATATTATAATGAGCATATAATTAAATAATCGTCTCTTGTGTCTCCTGCATTGGCAGGTGGATCCTTTGTCACTGCACCTACAATAGGCTCATACATGGTTTCTTAGAAGAATGCCCATGATGTATGATAGAAATAAAAATTTTGCAAAAGTGTGTATATATTATTTTCATTAGGAAAACAGCAAGTAGGTGAATATAAAAATTGTCAGCAAAGTAATGTCTCTGCTTTTTAATATGCTGTCTATGTTGGTCATAGCTTTTCTTACAAGGAGCAACCATCTTTTAATTTCATGGCTGCTGTCACCATCTGCAGTGATTTTGGACACCAAAAAAATAGTCTGTCTCCATTTCCATTGTTTCCCCATCTATTTGCCATGAAGTGATGGGACTGCAAGGAGATCAAATCAGTCAATCCTAAAGGAAATCAACTCTGAATATTCACTGGAAAGACTGAAGCTGAAGCTGAAACTCCAATACTTTGGCCACCTGATGCAAAGAACTGACTCATTGGAAAAGACCCTGATTCTGGGAAAGATTGAAGGCAGGAAGAGAAGGGGATGACAGAGGATGAGATGGTTGGATGATATCACCAACTCAATGGACATGAGTTTGAGCAAGCCCCGGGAGTTGGTGATGGACAGGGAAGCTTGGCGTGCTGCAGTACATGGGGTTACAAAGAGTCAGACACGACTGAGCAACTGAACTGAAAGTAAAAATGTGAGTGTAAATATGCCTCGTAGGCATAGAAAGGGACTGGAGGTATGTCTAACACAGTGGAATTATGCCCCCCATGGAGTGGGGAGAGTATTGGAAGAGTTGGAAAGAGGAGTTAATTTTATTTATCTTATAAATCAATTAAAATAATTATAAGGGGATTATGGATGAATTTACTGTTTGTGAGTTTTCTGTATTTCAAAAATAGAAACCTTAAGAATTCTTGATGAACACATCTAGTAGAGAGGCTTCATTACTCTATCCTGACACTTCTGCTAATATCAGGGGTTCTGATGGGTTGAAAACAATGTACACCAGTACTGGAGCTTTGGGCCTTATTATTATCATGAGAAATGTTTTCCTGTCACTTAAATTTGACCATTAGTTTCATTTCTTGAAAGAAAAAAATTTACCTTTCACAGCTTTCCAATTTCAGGCAAGAATGTTGGCTGGAGATAAATACGTAAGGGAATACATGAAGAATAGGTGTTCCTGACTGACATCTAATTGCTGCAGGGAGTAGGAAAATGAAAATGTCTCTAAGGGATCTCTTCTTTATTTCCCCAACCGACCTGTCTCACATCAGCCGAAATGGAACAATTTGTTGGTTTTCTTTCTTAACTGAACTGGAGAGATGTTTTAATGACTCTTTGTTGGTGAGCTCATGATACTCCCAATATATTTCCCCTATCAGCCAATTTTGTCTTCGTTGTTCACAGAACTGTTGCTCTGTCTTTTGAGAAATGGAAAAACTGCTATGGTTAAATAATAAAGAGATAATGCTGGGTGACAAATGCTTATAGAAGCAAGAACCAAAAAGATTTAGTATTATCCAGTGAATTGTGAGGCCTGACAGTGCAAGAGACATAGGAGATGTGGGTTCGATCCCTTGGTCAGGAAGATCCCCTGGAGAAGGAAATGGCAACCCATTCCAGTATTTTTGCCTGAATGATCCCATGGACACAGGAACCTGGTGGGCTCTTGTCTATGGGTTTGCAGAGTCGGACACGATTTAGCGACTGAGCACACACACACACACACACACACACACACGGTTGAGTTATGACCATAAATCACATTTTCTATTTGAAACAAAGAAAACTGGTAGCAGGAGCCCTGCAGCAAATCTCCCTATATCTCTTTTTTGTAGCAATTGTCTGGTTCCTAACTCTTACATCATGACAGGAAGAGGCCAGGGATGGCCCTGAGCCTGAAGATGCAGGGTAGGTGAGGTGATGTCTTCAGTTGAGTTGCTCCCAGCCCATCCAAGTGGAACCTGTGATAAGGATTTGAACACAGCAGCCAGGGATCAGGCAGGTAAGATGGAAAGGGAGGAAGACAATCTGAGGGGCGTTATTTGATGGGGTTGCGTCTCCACCTGGTAGCGGGAGCTTAGTTCTGCTGGGAACATCTGGGAGACTGTGGAAAACATGCCTCAGAATTGATGTTCCTGAAAGGCAAGTATACTGGGACATTTATCCTCCAAATCTCATTGCCTTTTGGCTGAGAGGGAGCCTGTAGTGTGTCCTAGATGTTTTAAGAACATGCATGCAAAGGTGAGGGCCAAGGAGACACAAGCAAGGCATGGACAAAATCTTCCACAGATTGAATGCATGAGGACAGGTCTGTGATGCCGTCGTGTGATTCCCAAAGCTGGGTCAGCCTGTCTTTCTAGTAACATTAAAACAGATCTCAGGGAACAGGGTTAAAAGGGAACATGAGACAAGGAGACAGAAGAGGGATGAAAAAGAGGCAAAGAAACGTGAGAGGAGGAAAAAGAAACAACAGAACATGGAGGAAGTCCCAAGAGGCAGACGGTGTAGCAAAGTGTCTCTGTGCTATAGGCCAGTTGTATTGTCCTTTTTTTTTTTTAAAGCTAGTCCCCCTACCAGGGGTTGAAACTGGGCCCTTAGCAGTGAAAGTGCAGTGTCTTAACCACTGGACTGTCAGGAAATTCCTGCATTGCCCTTATAGTTGAGACCACTGAGGCACACAGAAGTTAAGTGATTTGTAACTCACCATTTGAATCTGAACTAGCTCCAAAGTGTATGTTCTTTCCCCTACAGAGTGGTACGCATGCCATATCACTAAGAAGATGACTTCTGTTTGTCAAAAACTGAATTTGGAATCAGGTTGAGCACATTGGCTCAAGCACAGCATCCCTTGACATTTAAGTCTTCAGCTTTGACACAAGGACATAAATACTGTATATAAAATAAATAACTGATAAGGACCTATTGCATAGCACGGGGAGCTCTACTCACCACTCTGTAGTAACCCATATGGGAAAAGGAGCTTCCCACTTTTAAATTAATGTGGATATTAATTTAAATATTAAAAAGATATCCACTCTTTTTAAGAGTCTTCTCCCATATATATATATATATAATTGACTCACACCTGAAACTAACACAACATTGTAAATCAACTTTGTTGCTCAGTCTCTCAGTCATGTCCGACTCGTTGCGACCCCATGGACTGCAGCACGCCAGGTTTCCCTGTCCTTCACCATCTCCTGGAGCTTGCTCAAACTCATGTCCCTCGAGTCAGTGATGCCATCCAATCGTCTCATCCTCTGTCATCCCTTTCTCTTCCTGGTTCAATCTTTCCACACATCAGGGTCTTTTCTAATGAGTCGGTCCTTTGCATCAGGTGGCCAAAGTATTAGAGCTTCAGCATCAGTTCTTCCAAAGAATATTTAGGATTGATTTCCTTTAGGATGGACTGGTTGGATCTCCTTGCAGTCCAAGGGACTTTCAAGAGTCTTCTCCAACACCACAGTTCAAAAGCATCAGTTCTTCGGTACTCAGCCTTGTGTCCAGGAGTCTCTGGCAGAGGTGTGGGTCAACAGTGGCATGCTGTGGGGTCAGGGGCACTGAATACAACAGTCCTGGGAGCTGTGGCATGCTGGCATATGTCCTTTTGAAGGCGGTCTCCATTACTGCCATTGTTACCCCTACCATAGTTGGGCCACAGGCCAGACTACAGAGAGGGAACACAGTTCCACCCATTGATGGAAAATTGGATTAAAGATTTACTGAGCATGGTCCCACCCACCAGAGCAAGACCCAGGTTTCCCCATGGCCAGTGCATCCCATCAGGAAGCTTCCACAAGCCTCTTATCCTCACCCATCAGAGGGCAGACAGAATGAAAACCACAATCACAGAAAACTAACCAAACTGATCACATGGACCACCACCTTGTCTAACTCAATGAAACTATAAGCCATGCAATGTGGGGCCACCCAAGATGGACAGGTCATGCTGGAGAGTTCTGACAAAATGTGGTCCACTGGAGAAGGGAATGGCAAACCACTTCAGATTTCTTGCCTTGAGGACCCCGTGAACAGTAAATCAATGACACTCCAATAAAAACTTTTAGAAAAGCTGTTTTAACCTGATGGAAATTCACAGGCCACCAAGGATGGAAGCACTCCGTATAGGATGGAGGCCTGTTAGCCCTTCCAGGATGGCCCGTGCATTGTGCTCAACCTCCCAGCTCCCTGCACAGAACCCAGGTCCCAGAGGGTTGTATGTCTCGTGCCGTCATCCTTAGTGTGGAGGCATTTATGGAAGTGTACCGCCAGCTGCAGGTGACGACTGTCCCTAACTGCTTTGGGGGTACCTATGAGTTGGATAAGGGTTCACTTTGAGAACTAGTAGAAATAACTGATGTCTCACATCAGGTTCCTTAAAAGCAAAGTCTGAGACAGGTTTTAGTTGGAAGGTAATTCACGGGGGTAGGGAACAAGGCTTTTTGAGTGTAAGAAGGGCTGCTAAGCCAGAAGACATTTTGCCTATGGGAGTCATAAGTCAGCTAGAACAATCAAAACAATCCTGAAACTGGGAATTGAGTCAAATCAATACCTTCATGAAGATTGCTACATGAATATCTGTATATATGACTGGCAAGAGGGAAAAGAATTTCACCCTTGGTTTTGTTTGTTTGTTTCCTTGTTTTCAAATAGAATACAGGTCTTTCAATTTCCTTTTAAGGAAATAGGGAAGATTTGGGAGAGACCTGACTACTTGAGATCCCAGGGAAATTTGGCCAATAAGATTTGTTGTGCTAACAATCCCATGTAAGATTCCTTCTAGGCTGCTGAAGTTATCAGATCCTGCCAATCTTATAGTGACCCAAGGATGTCAGGAGAGCATGTAGAGTCCTTTCTTTCCCCAGGCAGACAGCCAGTCTCAATGCCATACAAAGTGATGTTGTTCCAGCTTTACTGCTCCAAGTATTTGACACCTGGAGGAGGTACCTTCCCCGTGGAAATGGCACTATGCCAGACTGCAATACCACAAAGACCTCCGCTTAGTCTGCCTTGATTTTTCTTATTTAGTTTTAATTCCTTCAGGACAGGAGTCTTAGCTGAGTACTTGATCCTCAACAAATATTTGAGGAATGAATGACTGAACAAATGAGTGAGTGAAGGGGTGCTGACTATAGCCTCCGACTGTTGCTAGGTTCTTTGCTCCAGAGGGCGCCTCCACCCCACCCCTTCCACACTCTGGGACGCTGAGCTCTGCAAGCTGCGAGGCACCTTGCCACCTGGCTTCTGGGCAGCTTCTGCCAAGAAGAGACCCAGAGGGAAATTGGAAGGCTGGAAGTGGTGCTCAGCAGGGCTGGGGGAGGGAGATGCCATAGTTCCTGTCTTGCTGCTATTCCCATCAGCATGTCAGCATGGCCCCGCCATGGCCCTTTCCCCAGCAGCGTCGGTCGGCTCTCGTTTTCAGTCTCATCCTGCTCTCCCAGAATCAGTCTCATCTCCCCTTAGAAGGACCCCCCACACGTGCGCACACACACAAAAGGACCTGCCACAGCTGTGAGGTGCACCCAACACACTTTAGAGGTCTGGATCTAGATCCACGCGGCTCCTCCTCCTAGAATCTGTCCGAACTCTGATTTCTTCCCCTCGTTCCCCTAGCCCTAAGGAGCTGCATACTGCAGCTGCTTCCTGCAGTTACTGCCTCAAAATAGCCTTTTGCTTTCTTCCAATATCTGTGTAATTACATTCTCTCTGTTAAAATACCTTGCGTGGCTTTTTTTTTCTAGACACTGACTCTTACATGATCTTTTAGCAACCTGTGATGTGGGTGCTGGGCTTTCTGTATTATGTGATCATTTATATTTACCTTTGCGAGACAAATGGCCAAACTGTTTTCTGGAGGGCCGAATCATTGTGCATTATCACCAGCAGTGGATGAGAGTTTCGATTGCTCCACATTCTCATCAGCACTTGGCATTGTCAGTTTTTGTTTTTGTTTTTTAAGTTCAGAAATTCCAATAGGTATATTGTGGTCATGAAAGCATTTAGGGCACACAGTGTATGTATGTATGTATGTATGTTCACCTTAGAAGGCTGCTGAGCATCGTGGCTGAGTCCAGACCCTGCTGTCAGCCTTAGTGCTCAGCACCTTTGTAAACGTGGATCTCAGTTTCCACATTTATGAGGATAATGATAGAAAATCTACTTTAAAAGGTTGTTGTGAAGGCTAAATGAGTAATATGTAAAGCACTGGTACAGAATAAGTACTACTTAGTGTTCTTGCCTGGAGAATCCCAGGGACGGGGGAGCCTGGTGGGCTGCCGTCTATGGGGTCGCACAGAGTCAGACACAACTGAAACGACTTAGCAGCAGCAGTGATAATTATTGTTGCTTTTATTTTACCCAGGGCTGGACTACTGCTTTGCTACCTGATGCCCAAATTTGCATTAAAAACAATGCTGAGAGGTCATACCTTGAAGCTTTTTGACGGCATTTTCCATCTTCTCAAATTTCTATACCACAGTTCTTTTTAGAAGCTATTCTGTGTATAATGCAATGCCCATCCTCACTTTGCAAAAGTTCAGTTTTAAAGAGAGCATTTGAACTTCAGTGATTAAAGAAAGCATTTGAATTGTTATAGATTCCCATCTCCATCCAAACAATATGCTTTTAATAGGAACACAGCTTGTGATTTATACTGTTTCGCTTTGATCTGCAGTGCAGCATGCATCATCAACATTAAGATGAAATTACTCTGCAATCACACATGGAGCTCATACTCTCAGTAATTGCACAAAGAAAACCTCATTATTCTGCAATATGCACTTCAAAAACAAACATACAACCTTCTCTCCCTCTAGTGGCACATTTAAAAAGCAACCTCAAGTATCACAGAGGCTGGTCTTGCCTATTAAAATCAAGGGAAACAAATAGAGAGTTTAACCAAGACTTAGGACATTAATAATATTTGTTTATTATCGATCGTGGTGAAAAGTTTGCACTTTATTTATGCCAAGTGATATTGCTGTCAACACAACAGGCTGGATCACAGCCATAAGAGTTTTGTGATTTATACTCACTTGGCACTTTTATTTTTTATTAAAAACAATAAAATAGAAGTCCACAAATATTGGGTAGTCAGAGATTCTGATAGCAGGCAGCCTGTTGGGAGAATGAGATACTCCCCCTGCCCTGCCCTTAAATGTTTATTATCTCTGAATAATGATGCCTTTCTGCAGTGAGTAAGATAGTGTATGTGCTAAGTCACTTCAGTTGTGTCCAACTCTTTCCAACCCTATGGACTGTAGCCCACTAGGCTCCTCTGCCCACAGGATTCTCCAGGCAAGAGTGCTGGAGTGGGTAGCCGTGCCCTCCTCCAGGGGATCTTCCTGACCTAGGTACTGAACCTGTGTCTCCTGCATTGCAGACAGATTCTTTCCCACTGAGCCACCAGGAAAGCTCTCATAAGGTAGTGTCCCTCCAAATTCCAGGCCACCTGGAATCAGAGAATGTGATTTTATTTGGACATAGGGTCTTTTCAGAGACAATTAGTCAAGCTGAAGTCATACTAGGAGAGGGTGGGCCTTAAATCCACTAGCTGGTACGCTTATAGGAAGAGGAGAGGACACAGAGGAAGACAGACACACAGGGAAGACACTCCCATGAAGATGGGAGCAGGGGCTGGAGAGATGTGAGTACAAGACAAGGAACGCCAAGGGCACCAGCAGCCCCCAGAGAGGCACAGAGAAGGTCTCCATCAGAACATTCGCAAGGAATCAGCCCTGCTGATAACACCCTTAGTGTGGATTCTGGGCTCTTAAACTATGAGAGAATACATTTCTGTTGGTTTGAGCCTGCCAACTTGTGGTCATTTGTTATGGTCACCCTAGGAAATGAACACAGTTACTCTGATGGAGAAGAATGAAGACCTTTTCCATATTTACTATTGTGTGCCTAGGCCCTCAGTAAGCAATTTATACAGATTAATTCATTTTATTCTCACTGTAGCACTGGGATAGCTACCATTCTGATATGTTGTTTGCAGACGAGTAAAACCAAGTCTCAGAGAAGTCACATGACTTGCATAGGGCCTGTGACTTTTACAGTTTAGGTGTGGCTGCCTCAGCTTCTTTTACACCTGGTAAGTGTCTGAGATTTTTCTTTTACTATTTCACTTAAAACATCCATTAGTTTTAAACTTTGTTTTATTGAAGAATATACCACTATAGCAAACTATGCAAATATATATATGAATGTACAACTTAGTATAGTGGTATATTCTTTTATATATATAAAAGAATATATATATATATGTAGTATACATATATACACACACACACACACACATATATATATGTAGTATAGTGAATTTTTACATATGTTAACACCACACAGATCAGCAGCCTAGAAGACCTTACCATGATCCTTCCCAGATAATATGGCTGCAAGAGTTTTTAATATTAAAATATTACAAAAAGTCATACAGATTCTTTACAAGACTTTAAAACATAACAAAGCTATGAAAATTAATAATTTCCCTCTCACATCATCCCTTATTCCTACATCCAGCATTAATTACTGCTACTATGTGAGGTATATATTCTTCTAGGCCTTTTCTATGTTACATTTTATTTATATATGTGGATACATACATAGTCTTGTATAAGCAAATACGTCTTATATGTGCACATACACGCACAAACACATTTATGTGCACGAACACACATGCATGCACACACACATCATTTTCCCAAAATGGTATAATTTTATAAATATCCTGTAGCTTCCTATCTTTTCACTTATAGACAAAAATTCAATTAACTGTCAAGTTAAGGGGAGAAAAAGAATTTTATTTGAGTCAAACTGAGGATTAAAACCCAGGAAGCAGATTCTTAGAAAGCTCTGAGCTCTGTTCTCCCTGTTAGAAGTTGAAGGTGAGGTCACATACATTTTTGAGACAAAGGATTGTACACCAAAACAACACACTGATATTTTACATAAAGTTCACCAAGGACACACAGTCCCTGGTAAGCACAGACAAAGAAAGCAGAAAGTCACCATGACTCCTACAGAGCTGGGAAAGAACACTAATCTTTTAAGAAGTCACATTGCTGGCATTAGAAAAAAGAAAAAAATTTATCTTTATGGCTGGGCAATCTTCCCATCTTTGAGGAGCCCTCGTTAATGTGTAACGCAGATATGCATTGCACAGGGGTTGGGGGTTATACTGAATCACTTCAGTCATGTCAGACTCTGTGACTCTATGGACTATAGCCCACCAGGCTCCTCGGTCCATGGGATTCTCCAGGCAAGAACATTGGAGTGGGTTGCCATTTCCTTCTCCAATGAGTGAAAGTGAAAAGTGAAAGTGAAGTCGCTCAGTCGTGTCCAACTCTTAGCGACCCCATGGACTGCAGCCTACCAGGCTCCTCCATCCATGGGATTTTCCAGGCAAGAGTACTGGAGTGGGGTGCCATTGCCTTCTCCGATTTTATGTTTAGTCCTGCCTTAAAATATGAATTTTATTCCATCACACTGAAAGTCCTACCGTTTTAAAATTTTCAGTCCATATAGACCTAGCTGGAAAGTGTAATACTTGGGATGCCACCAGCCATTTCTACTTTAGTGGGAAAGAGATCTCTAAACGAAGTCACTGGGCAAGAAAACAGAGTGACGCAGACTTCCCGGTTTGGCCCACTCCACTCCACTCTGTTATACCCCAATAACCCTAGTCCTAGAGGCTGGAAAGATAAAGCCCACATTTGAAAGACTCCCTTGCACTTTGGGGAACCAAGTTACCTCCAGGGACACCTGCGGACTTGGAAGGTAGCTGTGAGACAGAGACCGCCAGTCCTTCTTTTCCTCTGATGTTTCTGCAGAGAGCTGTGACCAGCCGCTGAGGCAGCGAAAGTCCCAGGCTCTGTTTATCATCCTGATGAAGGGGTCCCTAGGTCCCAGGCCAGAGGGGCCCATTTATCGGGATGGGTCACAGCCAAGATAACATGCTCTTGGCAGGAAGGGTGTGAGGATGGCCTCCTGAGCCCAGATCACTTCAGGGCCCACGTGGCCCAGGGGGGCGTGGGTAGGGTTTGTGGCTTCCTGACCCTGGCCAGGAAGCAGCTCCTTTGGGAAAACTGTTCTCGGTGTCATTCCTGGAAACAGCCAAGAGCCCTTCTGCTGTGCTCCCAATGGTTTCACAAACATCTACCTTCCTGCGTCAAATTCCTTTCCATTTACAATCAGGTGACTTCTGACAACCATAATTAAACTGTTACAGAAAAAAAGAAGGAAGGACAGAGAAGGGCAGAGAAGACTGGAAAGTTCTGCTTTGGGAAAATGTCTCTAAATTATTCACATACATTAGTGGAAATGAATCATTTCAATTCATTAATCGATAATGAAATAAGTAATACACAACAGATGACCTGAAAACATCGGCTTTTAACATTGTGTTAGAACTTAATATCGATGTTTCATACTCTGGAAATTCAAACTGCTATTGGGAGTTCCCACCCTGGGAATGTGTGACATCCCTTCTCTTTCTCAACATTTCTCCTCTCTGAACATCTCCCTGGATGAAGGTGACCAAAGTCATCCCTCAGAATAAGTTCTAAGCTTGGCGAGCCTGTAGGTAAATTTCCAATACATGTGGCATCATGGTATCACAGGTGTCTTCTGGTTTCTTTCTTTCTTTTTTTTTTTAAATTTTAAAAGAGAGTCATCTCCACACCAAATTACCTGACTGTTGGGAATATGCCAGAGGGTCTGACTCATCTTCATTTCTATTTCTTCCATTTCTGTCCAGAGTGAAAAAGAAGAAGAGAATTTGTTGGACCAAACTTGAAGATATTATGAAGTGGGTGCTACAGAACTTATGTCAACATGTGTGCTATTACAGAGTGGTCTAAAGTACTTTTGAAAAGCTGTTGAATTTATTCAAAGCTTCTGCAGCTTTCCAAAAGAATATCCCCTCCCCAACCCCATCTTCAAGCATGTAAGCAAAAACAATTTTCCAAAAGAGTAGCCTTACAAAGTTAATGGAGTATAACAATACCAAAACTGCTCCCTGTAAGTGAAGAAAGTGTTTCATTGTGAATCTCACTGAGACGGAGAAAGAGAGGGGGAATGAGAACCCTAGGGCACCTCTATCCAGCGTGCCCTGCTTAAAGCTATAGAGTTTTTGCGGACTCTGTTCTCTGCAGTTTCTAAATTGGATCTAGATTCATTTCTGGCTCTGAAGAGAAGAAATTCATCTTCTTACCCTACAGCCCCCAGAGCATTTCTGAAGCCAGGAATGCACACTGATAGTGGTTTTCTCACTGGTGTCACAAAGGAGAAACCAACAGGGGAAGATAAAATAACTCAGGTTAAGACTTTGGCACCTCGGTCTCCAGACTCTGGCTTCTAACTTCTCCATTTTCATGCTAATTAAAACAGAAGATGCTGATCCTCTGAGGTTGACGCCTACCCACCACCTCTCTCTTCCTATGTGGAGCTTTACATGCAGACTCTGCCAGGTCTTACTACCTTGAAGAACTTTAATATTCTCAGTCATCATATTATCCACATTATTCATAATACCCACATTCCACATTGCTGCCTCGGTCCTGCACCAGAAGCACACTCACTTTAGTCTAGTTTCTGTTGACCAGAGTACTTAGAAATAACTTTTATAATTTAGAGCAGGGATTGGAAAGCTATGACTCCCAGGCCAAATTTGTTACTATCCTCAAACAAATATATATATAATATATAAAATGTATTATAATATGTAAATGAAGATGTATATCTTATATGTCTGAGATACATAACACTTAAAATATGTATATATATATCATACATATATACCTAAAAGAGATATACATGACTAAAATATATACATATACACATATATACATACACATATAATACATATTATATATGCATTATATATTATATATTATAATTATTATATTATATTATAAATCATATATTATCATAAAAATGAATAATAAAATTATTGATATTACATAACATACTATATAAATATAATATATAATATTAATTATATATTAATATAATTATATCATATATTATTAATTTAATGTTATATAAAACATCATAAAATAATAAATCAGTTATTACTATTATCCAAAATATCATATAATTATATATTATTAATATACATTGATATATTATATTACTAATATACAACATATAATAAATATATATTATATAATATTAGTAATTTTATGATTTATTTTATAATATGTTATATAATACTATGTTAATAATATATTCATAATTATATAATATAATAATTATATGTGAATATGAATGAATGAATATATAATGAATATATTAATTATATAATTAATTGTAATTATATATAATTGTATATTATAAGATAATTATTATTATATACAATATATACTTATAATTATATTATATACATATTATTATATATAATATATAATAATATGCTATATAATTATAGTTATAAAATAATCATATAATAATTATACAATTATGAATATATTAATACATAATTATATACTCTATTATATATCTATAATGATATATCATATATCATATATACAATATATTTATCTGTTATATTATAATATATCATAGATAATATATTTATCTGTTATATAATATATTCTATAATTATATTATTTTTATATATTAAAATTATAATATACAATTATATTTATAAATATATATAACTATATAAAGTATATACATTATATATAATATCATATATATATGAGAGAGTCATTTCCTAGGCAGGTTGATAAGAAGTCTAGGGGTCCCCAAGGAGAGAGAGGTCTGGGATATTCAAGGAGGAAGAAAGGACAAACTTTTTTACTTTTTTTCCTCTACATTCCTTAGGATTATATAACAATAATGTATCCTGCCTGAGGACAGTCTTTGGATTAAACCCTCTGGCTAATTCTGTTATTTTAAAACATAAATTATGGGAGTAGGTCTGGTCTTTACAAGGATGTATCCTACCTGAGGACAATCTTTGGATTAAACCTTCTGGCCAACTCTGTTATCTTAAAATGTAAATTATGGGAGTAGGTCTGGTGAGGTCTTTACAACCTCCAGACATTCTTTGGATTCATTGGAGAGTATATAACTCCATTGCTAACACTAGCAAAGGGGGTACTCTTTTGCCCCCTTCTGATGCCTATGTCAGAAGCTTTCTCTATCTCCTTTATACTTTAATAAAACTTTATTACACAAAAGCTCTGAGAGATCCAGCCTCGTCTCTGGCCCCGGATTGAATTCATCTCCTCCGGAGGCCAAGAATCCCACATCTCATCATTCAGCAACAACCTTTCATATATTATATTATATTATTATATCATATATTATTTATATATAGAATTATATATTATACATCCCTATTATATTATATTGATATATTCATAATTATACATTAATATTATATATAATATATAATTGTTATAATACACACACATATATAGTATGTTACTATGTATAATATAATATATAATTAAATAAATATATAAATTATATGTATTATATAATAATATATAATTTATATATTATATATAAGATAATATATATTACATATATAACAATGTGATATATGGTTATGTATTATATATTATTATATATATTATTTATATATAGTTATATATATCATTATATATATTATAATTATACAATTAATATAATTATATATTATATATAATTATAATTTAGTAATTATATATTATAATTATATGTATTATATATATAATATGTTTGGGACTTCCCTGGTGGGAAGCTTCCACTGAGCTCCCAATGCATGGGGCCAGGTTTGATCCTTGGTGGGGGAACTAGATCCCACATGCCCAGTGAAGCCAAATAAATAAATAATTTTTAAATGTTTATATATATACATATATATATATATATGAAACATATACCGAAAGATATTGAAGGGGATCAGAATGAGTCCCCCCCAAAATATATGCCACTTTGGCATGCAGACTGTTTTGAGATGAAAGTAGTCAAAGCCCAGCAAATACAAAGAAACAAAACAAAAACAACTTTTTACCGTAAAGTGCCCAAAAGAATTTAGATAGGGAGCCTGACCCAGAAGGAGAGCTATTACTAAGAGATTACTTTTTATCTGAATGACCCATCTCTGTGGCAGGACAAACATCTAATTACAAAAGGTCTGCTCTTACCCTGCGAAGGCACCCTTCTCCTTTGAAGCCCCTGACTCATTCTTCAACTCGCATGACATATAAGCTCCATCTCGAACTTGCCTTTGGGTCTCATTACCCTTCTGGGGTCCCTTTTATGTATGTAACTAAATCTTTTATTTCCCTGTTAATCTGTCTTATGTCAATTTGATTATTAGATCAACCAAAGAACCTAGAGAAGGATAAAGGGAAAAAATTTTCCTCTCCAACTATGTAAGTATGTACCTAAAAGAGCATCTCATGTGCTACCTCCAACAGTGGATGTTTGCATGTATCAGGTTGTGTTTCAGGCTTGGCCTGAATGAGATCTGGAACTGATTAGTGATTAGTATAAGTGTGTATCTGCCCTGCTGGACAGACCACATGAGGCACATTAATTTGGAAGTTCTTCTCCCCATATTTTAGTCTATGAGCCCAGCTGCCCACATTATGAAGGACTGGATCCTGACTGTTGCCTCACTGTGACTGGTCATGGCTTTGAATTCTGCTGGCTCATTCACGTGGGACAGTGACCAGTACACACTGCCCAGAGTCCTGGGCTGACCCAGCCGGGGTGAAGACAGTGCAGGATGCCCAGTCATATGAAATGCCCAGGGCAGATTGTGTAATGCTTGCACATGTTCTTCCTTCTTAGCAGGGAAACAAAGGACACTTCCAGTACCCACCTGTATCCCCTCGCTTTGTGTAAGTGGACACCTTCCAGTTCCGACTGCAAGCATTTTGGACTCTTCCTGTGACGGCTGTCTGTGAGCCCTTCCGGAGCAGGGTAGAAAGTGCTGGGGAGTTAATGCCTGAAGAATAAGCCAGAGCCACTAAATAAGCCAGCTTCCTCACTTCTTCGACGTGACATCTCTGATGTGAGTGCCACACAACCTCCAAGAGCTCACCAGTGGTTTTTTACAATTATTTTATTCTTTTTCTTCTTATTTTCTTTGTTTGTTGAAATTGCCATGCAGAATGTGGGATCTTGCCCCCTACTGTGGAAGCACACAGCCTTAACCGCTGGACTACCAGGGAAGTCCTTCGCCAGTAGTTTTAAGCTCGATCTTCCCCACCCTCCCACTCTGACGTGATTTCTGTGTTGTCCATGAAAATGCACCTCTTAGGCCTCTGACCACAGAGAGTATGGCGGATACACGTCCCGCAAAGGCGCTCTGAAATCCACCGCTGCGTTGGCCCCACGTCTGGGCCTCCCAAGGGCTGTGTGCTTCCGGGGCTCAGCACAGCAGGGGAGCTGAGGCAGACCCAGTGGGGGAGACACGGCTCCTCTGACTGCTGACCGTGGCTCAGGCACCTGCCACTGGCTTCGCCAAAACGTCCTCAGGGCTGCACCACGGTCTCAGACGTTCCCACCAAGCCTCCTCCCTTCTGCTCTACAGGGCTGACTCCCAGCTTATCCATCCCCACCCTCCCTTTCCCCTTTGGTAACCATAAATTTGTTTTCTATGTCTGCGAGTCTGTCTCTGGCTTGTAAATAAGTTTATTTGTATGATTTTTTAAGATTCAACATATAAGTAGTATCATACAACATTTGTCTTCCTCTGTCTGGCTTACTTCACTTAGTATGATAATCTCTAGGTTCATCCATATTCCTGCAAATGACAATATTTCATTCATAATATTCTGAATAATATTCCATTATATATATGTATCACTTCTTCTTTATCCACTCATCTGTCCATGAACTCATAGGGTGCTTCCATGTCTCGGCTATCATAAATAGCCAAGCGGCTGCTCCATCTGCGTTATTTCCATCTGCATTTTCAACCTCATAAGTGGTTTCTCTTGCACATCTAATCCTGTTTTTCTCGGAGGACCCAGACTAGCACAGCCTCCTTCCTTTCTTTCTCTCACTCCTCCCCTCCCCTGTGGAGGCCTCCTGGGTGTGCAGTCCTTGAGTCATATCCAACTCTTTGTGACGCTATGGACTGTAGCCGCCAGGCTCCTCTGTCCACGGGGATTCTCCAGGCAAGAACACTGGAGTAGCTTGCTGTGCCCTCCTCCAGGGGATCTTCCCAAGGCAGGGATCGAACCCATGTCTCTCATGTCTTCCGCACGGGCAGGCAGGCGAGTCCTTTACCACTAGTGCTCCTGAGATCACCTTCCAAACAACACTTATATCAGGAGTTGGCTTCTGCTGGGACCCCAGCCTACATCACACTTCGTAAGTACTTTTCTCATACTGTGTTTACGAGGCAAGACCAGGCTGACCAACAATGCAACCTCCTAAATTTCAGATGCCCAACCCCAACTTCCAATGGGAAAGCCCACATTCTGATGGCCTTGATGAGGTGAATAAGACAGCAGCAGTCTGCGCTGTAATGTCCTGTTGTTTCAGCTTCAGGGATTCTCACACACCTATCAATATCAACTCAATCACGGCCCTACTACCATCTTCTCACTAAACTGAGTATCTAAAATCATTATCCACAGCTGACTTGCAAATTACTCTTCTCCATGTTGCTTTATGTAGACTGAATAACAAAAATCCATTGTCAATATTAGCATAAATCAGAGAAGTTGAAAATACTCCATACAGACCAGACCTGTAGATAATCAGATTGTGATTATCTTACTTTCATAAGACTCATGATTATTTTCCCCTTTCAGTGGTTCATGGGACTCTGACCTAATTGCAGATGTTATAGAAACTGGCTGAAAAATCTATTAGTGTAACTGTATTATGTTATTTCCTGTTGATTTATTTTTAAGCTTTCTCTCTATACTGCACCTGTTTGGTACTCAAAAACCCAAGTGTTCTGAATAAACTGCAACATAGTCAGCAGGAGCATAAATGTTGCATGATACATAACTTTCTAAATAAAAAGGAGCTAGAATTAAAGAGAAAAAGGGGTAGTTAGATATCAAAATGTTATCTGATAACTAAATCTGTAATCTGGGGAGGTATTGTTGATTCTCAAGCATTTAACTTTCTAATTCAGAGAAGTCAATAGACCTTTTTAAAATTTTTTTCTTATGTGAGAACTAGATATTCACCTCTGTGGCTATATGGGGAGTACCAGTCTTAAATGGCTAGTTTTTCTCTGTGAGTTGGCAGGATATTCCAACCAGCCAGCTTTTTGGCAAAGAGGCTGGTGTGCTTACGAGCCAGAAATACCCCATTAGTAATTGTTGGTTAGGGGGGTGTGTGTGTGTGTTGAGGGCATTGGTCTAGCTCCAATGTTTGTCAAAATGGCTTTGAATTACAGTACCTTTCCAAAACACTCCCTCTTCCACTGATTCTTGAGTGGACACACTTGCCACCTTTAACATCCTTTCTTCTAGTCCCCATCAACTATGTTGTGAACTAATTGGAATATTCCAGGATGGCTTCACCTTCCTAAAGTAAGTGTATTTCTGTGGCTGGAACAACTGTGTGAAATGTTAAAGGTTGAGGGGACCTTTTATCTTCATGTGAAACGAGCTGGGAGAAGTTGTGGAGTAAGAGTTGGAATGTTTGAAAACATATAACTCCATAACAACATTTTAATAGAGGTTATCATTGAAAATTAATCATACCATGATTTTTTAAATCTGTAGAATGTTTAGATTGGAAGGTGTCTTAGAGTCGTTAGGTCCTAATTTTATTTGTGAGAAAATTTAAGCTGTTGGAATTTGCCTGAAAGAAAAACTTCTATCCTCTTATGTTTTGTACCTGAATCCTGTTAATCAAACTGACAAAAGACATTAACAAAGAAAATATACAATTTTAAAACTGATGTTAATATTTTTTACACACATGAAAGATCCTCAAAAAAGAAGTAAAAATTCAAAGAAGCAGTTTGAATTTAAGCAGAAGTGGGGGTGGGGCTTCTTATATACCATTTAAACAAATGAGTAATAAATTGTGGAGGAGCAATTAGAAAAACAAAGGGGGGTTGGGCTTCCCTGATAGCTCAGTTGGTAAAGAATCTGCCTGCAGTGCAGGAGACCCTGGTTCGATTCCTGGGTCAGGAAGATCCACTGGAGAAGGGATAGGCTACCCACTCCAGAGTTCTTGGGCTTCCCTTGTGACTTAGCTGGTAAAGAATTCACCTGCAATGTGGGAGACCTGGATTCAATCCCTGGGTTGGGAAGATCCCCCAGAGAAGGGAAAGGCTACCCACTCCAGTATTCTGGCCTGGAGAATTCCATGGACTGTATAGTCCATGGGGTGGCAGAGTCAGACACAACTGAGTGACTTTCACTTTCACTTTGGGCTCTTAGGGGTGAGAAATTGTGGGGAAATGGCTAGGAAATATATAAAGAAATCTATTGGAAGGCAAGGGTTATTTTAGTAAGGTCTGTTTAAGCAAATTCATCTCAGTGTGACCACTCCCCATCCCTCTCCAGAGATGAAAGTTAGTCTCTCTGTCCTGGTACAGAGGGACACCTTCCCCAAAGAAAAAATAATGTCTAATTTAGGAGATATGGCTAGAGCAGAGAACTGTTCCTGCATCAGTTACTTTCAGCTCAAAATAATCCTTATACCAAAGTGGCATATTTGAGGGTAGCATATTCTGATCCCCTTCAGGTTCTAAGATGATCCAAGAGAAATGAATCATATAGGAGGTCACCCTGACATATTGAACATCTAATTCACACCTCAGAATGAAGGAGCAGAGCAGAAAGCTTGTCTGCCTTGAGAGTCCAGGAAACAAAAAGCAGAAATGAATCAGGAGTTTCTTCATTGTATCCCACAGAAGAGAAATCAGAAACTCCAAATGCCAAGGTTAAAAGAGAAGGAAGAAAGACTTTCCTTCAACTTGCCAACTTTATAAATGAAGCAATGGGAGTCTAGAGAAGTTAACTGATCTCTCCTCAGTGATTTAGACACACAGAGCAAGTGGTTGTAGGCCTAGAACCCATTAACCAAGTGTACCTGTGAGGGAGCTGCAAGCTACAAGAAACAAAAGTCTCAACTTAAAATGGCTTCAGCAGTGAGGGGAATCTTACCTGTCATAAGGACTATTGCCAGAGAGTGGCACCAAGGTTGACTAATTCAGTGGTTCCACAAGGTCATCAAGAATCAGATTCCACTTTCTTTAGATCTTCAGGTTAATGCCTTCATGGTTTCCAAATGGCTCCCAGTGCCACATCTTATTTGCAGTTAACTGTTCAGTGGAAAGAAATGAAACTATTTACTCTGAGATTAGTAGGAATCCTTCCCAAATGACTTCGCTTAGACCTCACATTAGCCTGGATTACATAAACCTTATATGTTATTAGTCAGTTCAGTTCAGTTCAGTCGCTCAGTCGTGTCCGACTCTTTGAGACCCCACGAATTGCAGCATGCCAGGCCTCCCTGTCCATCACAAACTCCTGGAGTTTACTCAAACTCATGCCCATCGAGTCGGTGATGCCATCCAGCCATCTCATCCTCTGTCATCCCCTTCTCCTCCTGCCCCCAATCCCTCCCAGCATCAGGGTCTTTTCCAATGAGTCAACTCTTCGCATGAGGTGGCCAAAGTACTGGAGTTTCAGCTTCAACATCAGTCCTTCCAATGAAAACCCAGGACTGATCTCCTTTAGGATGGACTGGTTAGATCTCCTTGCAGTCCAAGGGACTCTCAAGAGTCTTCTCCAAGGAAACAGAAAGAGAAATTAAGGAAACAATACCATTCACCGTTGCAACAAAAAGAATAAAATACTTAGGAGTATATCTACCTAAAGAAACAAAAGACTTATACATAGAAAACTATAAAACACTGATGAAAGAAATCAAGGAGGACACAAACAGATGGAGAAATATACCGTGTTCATGGATTGGAAGAATCAATATTGTCAAAATGGCTATACTATCCAAAGCAATCTATAGATTCAGTGCAATCCCTATCAAGCTACCAACGGTATTTTTCACAGAACTAGAACAAATAATTTCACAATTTGTATGGAAATACAAAAAAACCTCGAATAGCCAAAGTAATCTTGAGAAAGAAGAATGGAACTGGAGGAATCAACCTGCCTGACTTCAGACTATACTACAAAGCCACAGTCATCAAGACAGTATGGTACTGGCACAAAGACAGAAATACAGATCAATGGAACAGAATAGAAAGCCCAGAGATAAATCCACGAACCTATTGTCACCTTATCTTCGACAAAGGAGGCAAGGATATACAATGGAAAAAAGTCAACCTCTTTAACAAGTGGTGCTGGGAAAACTGGTCAACCACCTGTAAAAAAATGAAACTAGAATACTTTCTAACACCATACACAAAAATAAACTCAAAATGGATTAAAGATCTAAACATAAGACCAGAAACTATAAAACTCCTAGAGGAGAACATAGGTACATTCTCCGACATAAATCACAGCAGGATCCTCTATGACCCACATCCCAGAATATTAGAAACAAAAGCAAAAATAAACAAATGGGACCTAATTAAACTTAAATGCTTTTGCACAACAAAGGAAATTATAAGCAAGGTGAAAAGACAGTCCTCAGATTGGGAGAAAATAATAGCAAACGAAGCAACAGACAAAGGATTAATCTCAAAAACATACAAGCAACTCCTCCAGCTCAACTCCAGAAAAATAAATGACCCAATCAAAAAATGGGCCAAAGAACTAAACAGACATTTCTCCAAGGAAGACATACAGATGGCTAACAAACACATGAAAAGATGCTCAACATCACTCATTATCAGAGAAATGCAAATCAAAACCACAATGAGGTACCATTTCACACCAGTGAGGATGGCTGCTATCCAAAAGTCTACAAGCAATAAATGCTGGAGAGGGTGTGGAGAAAAGGGAACCCTCTTACACTGCTGGTAGGAATGCAAACTAGTACAGCCGCCATGGAAAACAGTGTGGAGATTTCTTAAAAAGCTGGAAATAGAACTGCCATATGACCCAGCAATCCCACTGCTGGGCATACACACTGAGGAAACCAGATCTGAAAGAGACACGTACACCCCAATGTTCATCGCAGCACTGTTTATAATAGCCAGGACATGGAAGCAACCTAGATGCCCATCAGCAGACAAATGGATAAGGAAGCTGTGGTACATATACACCATGGAATATTACTCAGCCATTAAAAAGAATTCATTTGAATCAGTTCTAATGAGATGGATGAAACTGGAGCCTATTATACAGAGTGGAGTAAGCCAGAAAGATAAAGACCATTACAGTATACTAACACATATATAAGGAATTTAGAAAGATGGAAATGATAACCCTATATGCAAAACAGAAAAAGAGACTCAGATGTGTAGAACAGACTTGTGGACTCTGGGAGAAGGCGAGGGTGGGATATTTCAGGAGAACAGCATTGAAACATGTATATTATCTAGGGTGAAACAGATCACCAGCCTTGGTTGGGTGCATGAGACAAGTGCTCGGGCCTGGTGCACTGGGAAGACCCAGAGGGATCGGGTGGAGAGGGAGGTGGGAGGGGGGACTGGGATGGGGAGTACATGTAAATCCATGGCTAATTCATATCAATGTATAACAAAAACTACTGTAATGATGTAAAGTAATTAGCCTCCAACTAATAAAAATAAAAAAAAAAAAAAAAAAAAAAAAAAAAAGAAATGAAACTATTTACTCTGAGATTAGTAGGAATCCCTTCCAAATGACTTCTCTTAGACCTCACATTAGCCTGGATTACATAAACCTTATATGTTATTAGTCAGTTCAGTTCAGTTCAGTCGCTCAGTCATGTCCGACTCTTTGTGACCCCATGAATCGCAGCACGCCAGGCCTCCCTGTCCATCACAAACTCCCGGAGTTTACTCAAACTCATGCCCATCGAGTCAGCGATGCTATCCAGCCATCTCATCCTCTGTCATCCCCTTCTCCTCCTGCCCCCAATCCCTCCCAGCATCAGGGTCTTTTCCAATGAGTCAGCTCTTCGCATGAGGTGGCCAAAGTACTGGAGTTTCAGCTTCAACATCAGTCCTTCCAATGAAAACCCAGGACTGATCTCCTTTAGGATGGACTGGTTGGATCTCGTTGCAGTCCAAGGGACTCTCAAGAGTCTTCTCCAAGAAAACAGAAAGAGAAATTAAGGAAACAATACCATTCACCGTTGCAACAAAAAGAATAAAATACTTAGGAGTATATCTACCTAAAGAAACAAAAGACTTATACATAGAAAACTATAAATCACTGATGAAAGAAATCAAAGAGGACACAAACAGATGGAGAAATATACCGTGTTCATGGATTGGAAGAATCAATATTGTCAAAAAGGCTATACTACCCAAAGCAATCTATAGATTCAATGCAATCCCTATCAAACTACCAACGGTATTTTTCACAGAACTAGAACAAATAATTTCACAATTTGTATGGAAATACAAAAAAACCTCGAATAGCCAAAGTAATCTTGAGAAGAAGAATGGAACTGGAGGAATCAACCTGCCTGACTTCAGACTCTACTACAAAGCCACAGTCATCAAGACAGTATGGTACTGGCACAAAGACAGAAATATAGATCAATGGAACAGAATAGAAAGCCCAGAGATAAATCCACGAACCTATGGTCACCTTATCTTCGACAAAGGAGGCAAGAATATACAATGGAAAAAAGACAACCTCTTTAACAAGTGGTGCTGGGAAAACTGGTCAACCACCTGTAAAAGAATGAAACTAGAATACTTTCTAACACCATACACAAAAATAAACTCAAAATGGATTAAAGATCTAAATGTAAGACCAGAAACTATAAAACTCCTAGAGGAGAACATAGGCTAACATTCTCCGACATAAATCACAGCAGGATCCTCTATGACCCACATCCCAGAATTTTAGAAACAAAAGCAAAAATAAACAAATGGGACCTAATGAAACTTAAAAGCTTTTGCACAACAAAGGAAACTATAAGCAAGGTGAAAAGACAGTCCTCAGATTGGGAGAAAATAATAGCAAACGAAGCAACAGACAAAGGATTAATCTCAAAAATATACAAGCAACTCCTCCAGCTCAACTCCAGAAAAATAAATGACCCAATCAAAAAATGGGCCAAAGAACTAAACAGACATTTCTCCAAGGAAGACATACAGATGGCTAACAAACACATGAAAAGATGCTCAACATCACTCATTATCAGAGAAATGCAAATCAAAACCACAATGAGGTACCATTATACGCCAGTCAGGATGGCTGCTATCCAAAAGTCTACAAGCAATAAATGCTGGAGAGGGTGTGGAGAAAAGGGAACCCTCTTACACTGCTGGTAGGAATGCAAACTAGTACAGCCGCCTATGGAGAACAGTGTGGAGATTTCTTAAAAAGCTGGAAATAGAACTGCCATATGACCCAGCAATCCCACTGCTGGGCATACACACTGAGGAAACCAGATCTGAAAGAGACACGTACACCCCAATGTTCATCGCAGCACTGTTTATAATAGCCAGGACATGGAAGCAACCTAGATGCCCATCAGCAGACAAATGGATAAGGAAGCTGTGGTACATATACACCATGGAATATTACTCAGCCATTAAAAAGAATTCATTTGAATCAGTTCTAATGAGATGGATGAAACTGGAGCCTATTATACAGAGTGAAGTAAGCCAGAAAGATAAAGACCATTACAGTATACTAACACATATATATGGAATTTAGAAAGATGGAAATGATAACCCTATATGCAAAACAGAAAAAGAGACACAGATGTATAGAACAGACTTTTGGACTCTGTGGGAGAAGGCGAGGGTGGGATGTTTCAAGAGAACAGCATCAAAACATGTATATTATCTAGGATGAAACAGATCACCAGCCCAGGTTGGATGCATGAGACAAGTGCTTGGACCTGGTGCACTGGGAAGACCCAGAGGGATCGGGTGGAGAGGGAGGTGGGAGGGGGGATCGGGATGGGGAATACATGTAAATCCATGGTTGATTCATGTCAATGTATGACAAAAACCACTACAATATTGTAAAGTAATTAGCCTCCAACTAATAAAAATAAATGAAAAAAAAAAAAAGAGTCTTCTCCAACACCACAGTTCAAAAGCATCAATTTTTCGGCACTCAGCTTTCTTCACAGTCCAACTCTCACATCCATACACGACCACTCGAAAAACCATAGCCTTGACCAGATGGACCTTAGTTGGCAAAGTAATGTCTCTGCTTTTTAACATGCTATCTAGGTTGGTCATAACTTTCCTTCCAAGGAGTAAGTGTCTTTTAATTTCATGGCTGCAATCACCATCTGCAGTGATTTTGGAGCCCCCAAAAATAAAGTCTGCCACTGTTTCCACTGTCTCCCCATCTATTTCCCATGAGGTGATAGGACCAGATGCCATGATCTTAGTTTTCTGAATGTTAAGCTTTAAGCCAACTTTTTCACTCTCCTCTTTCACTTTCATCAAGAGGCTTTTTAGTTCCTCTTCACTCTCTGCCATAAGGGTGGTGTCATCTGCATATCTGAGGTTATTGATATTTCTCCCAGCAATCTTGATTCCAGCTTGTGCTTCTTCCAACAGCCCAGTGTTTCTCATGATGTACTCTGCATATAAGTTAAATAAGCAAGGTGACAAAATACAGCCTTGACGTACTCCTTTTCCTATTTGGAACCAGTCTCTTGTTCCATGTCCAGTTCTAACTGTTGCTTCCTGACCTGCATACAGGCTTCTCAAGAGGCAGGTCAGGTGGTCTGGTATTCCCATCTCCTTCAGAATTTTCCACAGTTTATTGTGATCCACACAGTCGAAGGCTTTGGCATAGTCAATAAAGCAGAAATAGATGTTTTTCTGGAACTCTCTTGCTTTTTTTTGATGATCCAGTGGATGTTGGCAATTTGATCGCTGATTCCTCTGCCTTTTCTAAAACCAGCTTGAACATCTGGAAGTTCTCTTAGACCTCACATTTTATTAGCCTGGATTACATAAACCTTATATGTCATAGTCAGGATTACCTAAATTACACATTTTATTAGCCGGGATTACTTAAATTACCATCAAGGAGATTCCCCTCCTTCCATACCCTTGGGGCCAGAGACAGTGTCATCTGAGGAGGGTAAACACAGTAATAGATTTGGTTATCTTGCTTCAAGGAAGAAAGAGAGGGGAGAGAAGGAATTAGACAAAGAGCCAGCACCTAGGTCTGGAATCCAACACCCAGGAACGTTCAAGACCCAAAGTTTACTATAGAATTTGGGGACAAATCCAGTAAAGGTCACTGGGTTTTTAGAACAACGCTCTTGAGTGATGAAGCTGAGATATTTCCTGAGTTACTGAAAGGGCTCAAAGCTGTCACCTAGAATCTCATCAAGAAGGCATCACTGAACACTTAATTAATTTGAGATAAACTACATTCTTGGAGACGGTATGTAGAAAGTCCATGCCCAGGCGATGTCTGTGGCTGAGAATAATTGAAAATGAAAGAGTTGAAATTTGTCCATCTTCCACCCATATGAAGTACAGAGGGTGCCTACCTTATCTGGCTCCAGTTTTGCCCCTCTGTGGCAGAGTGAATCTTCTAGGCTCTACCACATGCAGGATAAAGGACTGTACAAGAGTTCCCACATCCCTTTGCTCTGAAGCTCTGCCTTATCATAAAACCTGTGAGCAGCCTTCTAGTGACTGAATTAGCCTTCCAACTACCTTAATCCTGGGAAAGAGATATCTTGGATGGAGAATTTGAACACTGAAAACTGCAAAGGCATCGTTACTGCAAAGCAATAAACTGCACCATTCTGGCATACATATTAATTTTTGATGGGTTGGGTTTGTGATTAGAAGTGAAAAATAAATAAGTCAACCCTGTACGTTCACAGACGAGGATTGGAACACAAGCCCATGTTGTCCACGTCAAGGGCAGACCCCTGGGAGGTCCTGCTAGGGCAGCCAGCCTGCCAGCCCATGAACATAGCTTGCTCCTCTCTCTCTGTTGCGTGGTTATCACTGCACCGTGGGGCAGGGCTCTGCAAGCTGACATGTATCAAAATTGAGTTAGCTCCTGGTGGGGAGCTTTCCTAATCCCATCCAGCCACATCCCCTTTGTAGTCCTGCTGCCCTAGCTTCAGACTCTTAGTCCCCTGTTTCCACTGTGGGCTGTGCAGACTCGAAGATTGATGACTTCACTGGGCTGTGGGGAGCTCTGCAGAGCTTTGGCCTCCTGGAGGGCATCAATTTGGCTCCCCCATTTCCCTTTAGTGGTAATTGAATGTCAGGATAACAGATGGAGGGTGGGGAGAATGAACCAGAGTTTTACTTTCAGGGCTTTGTGAAGGAAGGAAGGGTTAAGATTTCCAAATTTCAAGGGTTTTAAAATTTTATATTAGTTTGGTGTCTGCACTTAACACTTTGGTAAGTAAAGAAAATGTAAGTAATCATATTTCTCAACTCTGGTTTCTAAACATTTTCTTTATGAGAGTTGACATAGAACCATCCAAAAAGAGATCTCTAAGACTGACTGAATGAGAAAGTTAACTAGAAAGAATTCTGAGACAATGGTTAGACATTTATTCATCATTAGGAGTCTAAGTCAGTCATCTTGTGTGTGTGTGTATATGTGTGTGTTAGTCAGTCAGTTGTGTCCAACTCTTTGTGACCCCATGGACTGTAGCTCGCCAGGCTCCTCCATCCATGGAATTCTCTAGGAAAGAATACTGGAGTGGGTTGCCATCCCCTGCCATCCTCCAGGGGATCTTCCCAACCCAGGGATCAAGCCTGGGTCTCCCGAATCGCAAGCAGATTCTTTACCATCTGAGCCACCAGAGAAGCCCCTACCTTGACCTGCCCACAAATACTAAAATATTTGTCCTACCTACTTTGCCATCTGGACATTGGTTCATTTGACCTTTCATCATTCATCCCCCTCCAGGTAAATTATATTTTCTCTTAGGAAACTCCTCCTCCTCTTGGCCTTGAGTTTAGTTGAAGATGACCCTCACTTCCCCCTAGCCTTAATGGTGGTCAGATGATCCAGTACTGGCCAATCAGTGTATTCTATGGGTCGCCCAAGAAGTTGTAGGGAAAGAAAAAGCGTCCTTCAGCCCTTTAAGGGTGGTTGGTTGGGTCTGAAAATTAAACTGACAAAAATTAACAAGAGAAAAACATACTTATTTTATAAAAATTTTATAAGTGCATTAGAGCCTTCCCCAAAGAATGAAGAGCTGAAGAAGTAACCAGAATGGGCAGCTTTTAAACCCTTTAGACCAAGAAATAATACATCTGTGAAGAATTGGTTAGATACAGGGGTTTGGGCTGTGGCTAATAAATGGTGAAGAAATAACTAGGTAAGTTTAATATTTACTTGCAGATTCCACTGGCACCATTGCTGGGTTGATAAGTCTGTCTCTAGTGAAAGGAGAATTTATTTCCTGCTTTTAGGCAGAAAGGGGGATATTTTTCTGCATTTACTACTTTTTAATTGCTTTCAGGTAAAAATAATTTTTATACCAAAAAATAATTTTTGTCAGAGGGTGACAAATTTTGATTTCCTTCAAAGTTGGTCCAGCAAAAGGACCTAAGGTGAGCCTAATTACTTAATTCTGAGACTCCTCTTGGACCACTTGGAAAAGAGAAACCATCTTCTCTATGGTATTGCTAACTGTAGAAAGGATGCAAGCTTAAAGACCTGATGGCCAACCTGAGAACTATGTCAACATAGAGGAGAGTGAAAATGGGCCATAGAGAAAGGGAGAGATGAGCCCTGATGATGTTATTTGAGTTCATGAATCCAATCATGCCTGCCACCTGACTTTTCTATTACTTGAGTCAATAAACTCTTTTTCATGTAAGTCTCTGAGTAGGAGGACTCTCATTTATAAATTCAAGAATTCTAATGTAGTCAACAAGTTATGTCAGCTTTAAGTTCAGATTTTATCCCCCTGGCATCATCACTCATCCTCTCTGACTCTGCCATTCGAATCCCAACCCTTGTCTCCAAACTTCCTTCACCCAAGCCACCTTCCTAACCGATAATTGTGCTCATTCTGGATCAGTGGGTTCTTACATGTTCTGTGTGGCAAAATCACTTCTTAAAAACAGATTTCTGTTTTTAAGATCAGAAACCAGAGTTTCTGATCCAGTAGGTCTGAGACAGAGCCCAGTAATTTGTAATTCTAAAAATTTCCCAGATGATGAGTATCATTGTTCTAGACATGCTGGTCTGCTGGCCTTCTTGATATGTCTCAACATACAGAGGACTCTCCCAGTCCAGGGCCTTCATACTGGATGCTTTTTCCTGCCAGGAAGACACTTTCCCTGGATATTTGTATGTAGTTGAGTTCTGACAAATACCTAACGACTGGGACTTCCCTTGTAGCCCCAGTGGTTGAAGACTCTGAACTTCCAATGCATGGGCTGTGGGTTCAATCCATGGTTGGGGATTGATGCTATACCTCACAGTGTAGCCAAAAAAACAAAACCAAAAAACAACTTAATGACTGACTATCTGAAAAAAAAAGTCTTCATTCACAGCATTTGTTGATCTCTGGCATGCAAGTCTTCCCACTATGGCTGACTTTAAGCTGCCTGTGTAAGGTCAATGAAGGTGAAGTTGGGAAGAGATGTGCCTCTTCTCAAGAGCCAGCATCAGCTGACTCAATGCATCAGTGATCAGGTGATGTTATCACGTCTTTGCTCAATGCCACTTCCTCCACGAGGGCTTCCCTGATAACAGGATAAAAATCCTATAACCATTCCCCAATCAATTGTTCTTCTCTTATTTTAGTTCATTGCATTTATTTCCACCAACGATGCATTTCTATTCCTAAGTTTCATTGTCCCCTACTGAGTTGTAATCTTCAAGAAGGCACAATTTTCTGTCTCATTCCAAGCTGAGTCCTCAGTGCCTAGAAGGATCCCTGACTCAGGATAGGTGATCAATAACTATTTGTTGCAACTAGAGATCATCATACTAAGTGAAGTAAGTCAGAAAGAGAAAGACAAATACCAAATGATATCACTTATATGTGGAATCTAACATATGACAAATGAAGCTATGTATGAAACAGCAGTAGAATCACGGATAAAAAGAACAGACTGGTGGTTGTCTTTGAGGAGAGGGTTGGGAGAAGGATTGAGTGGGAGGTTGGGGTCAGCAAATGTAAGCTATTATATATAGGATTGATAAACAAAAAGTCTTCTTGTATAGCACAGGACACTAAAGTCAATATCCTATGATAAATCATAATGGAAAAGAATATTAAAAACAGAGTATATATGTATATGTATATATATAACTGAATCACTTTGCTGTACAAAGGAAATTAACACAACATTGTAAATCAACTCTGCTTCAATAAAACAAAATATCGATTGATTTAAAAACTACTGGTTGACAGCATGAATGAATTTATGTACATATTCATTCATAGTCTGTAATTCCACAAGGGTGTAAACTTTATCTAGTTTTGTTCACCATTGTGTGTTCATCCACATATATCAAGTAAGAGATAGTTTTTGATCCATCAAGTTGCAGAAAAGTTAATATAAAAGTGCTAAGAAAAGTGGGAAATGGGGATAGAAATGTAACAGGAGCTCTACACCCACCTGGTCTCTAAACATACATAACGGAAAGTTTCAGCCCTGATAGGAAAGAAGGAAAGACAGAGAAGGTCTAGAAACATCTCTTCCATTTAGAATCTCATTATCCACAGAGAGAAACAAACATTTTCTTTAAGGCAAATCTCTGTCTCAGGGTCTGCTTCTGGGATAAACCGAATGCGACACAGGGCCAGGGGGTTCTGACTACGTGTTTAGCTTGTTGATCTCAGGAAGTCCACAGCTGGGCAAGCTCAGACCTTCACTGGAGTTTTGAGAGTACAAGTTTGACAAGGCTAAATGCCTCCCCAAAAGTGCATGTAGCAGATATATGGATGGAAAACCAAGAAGCCAGAATTTCACTGTGTGCTGAAGACCAAGAGCAGATCCCCAGTTCCCCCTACGTGTTTAGAGCTGCTGTGTCAGACAATGTCTCTGAAAAGGAGAAGCTGTGTGGGGAGCCTGGTGGGTGTCAGCCCGAGAAATATGAGCAGCTCATCTACATATCTGTTAGTGACCTTCCAGAATGACAGCCAAGCCACCAGCGCTCCCCTGTTTGCAAATGATAGAGATCTCATTTCTGGGGACATCGGGATTGATGTGGCAGCCGCGGTGCCATTAGACCTGGAAGATGCTCTTTTCTCATTACTGTCTCCTGGCAACATAGCACCAGATGCTGCCGTGAATATTAACGATCCTCATTCATGTAACCTTTAGTGCCTTCCTCCAGCTCCTCCGGGCTGCAGCGGGGGACCGCTGCTATCTGCTTCTGTGGGCTCCAGCTCAACAAATCTTTTCTTCCTCTCCTCTTGTTTGAGAAGAGAATTATTAATGAGATTTTTATCTAAGGAGACAATTTTTACTTTTCTATGGAGACGCTCACTTTTCAAGTCAAATCCTATTTTCTAAGGAAGATAACAGCAGTCCCATTCTGCTGGAGCTTGTCTGCAATGTCTTTTGTTGACTTTATCTGCTGGTTGGAATATGTAATTTGTCTAATATCTTTGCTTCCTCATGTGTGAGGTTTAAAAATAAATGTGCAATTGGGCAAAGGGGAAAATCAAATAGTACTAAAATCTCAGTGGGTTTCATAGTTCTTATCAACCTCCAACAACTTCAGGGCTGGAGTGATGTGTGTAATAGTGGTCTCCCCAAGCTCATCTGCCTGCTGCCCCTCTGTTTCTCACACTAAGGGATGTACCTTTAAAGTGGCGAGGCTTAGGAAAACGCTCCAGGCGGGGCTGCCTAGTTCCTTTAGCGCTCTGCTTTGTTTCTTTTATTTATTTATTTTTTAAAATATTTATTCATTTGGCTGCATCAGGTCTCAGTTGTGGCACAAGGGATCTTCGTTGCATTATTCAAAATCCTCCAGTGCATTGCACAGACTCTCTAGTTGTGGCTCAGTAGTAGCAGTGTGGGGTCTCCAAAGCACGGGCTTCAGCAGTTGTGGAATGCGGGCCTAGTTTCTCCTCGGCATGTGGGATCTTAGTTTCTCCACGAGGGATCGAACTCATGTTGCCTGCATTGCAAGGTGGATGCTTAACGACTGGACCACCAAGGAAGCCCCTTCGCTTTGTTCCCTTAGACCTCTAATACACTGGCCAGAGGTTGTCCTTGAGAGCAATTTAAGGCACTGCAGAGAGTAGAATCTTTCCCTTTCCTTTTCCCTTCCTTGTCCTAATATACAGTGTGAGACGTAATCAGTGGTTTCAGAACACAACCTTTAGAAGGATCAGGACAACATATGGCTTACTGACTTCCTATTTGTGGATTCCTGGGCTTGTGGCTCAGTCTTACTTAGCCACAGTTTTGTATCTGTAAAATGTAGCCAAAGGCACCCAACTCCCCAGCTTGCCAATAAGTTAGATGACATAGGTATGTGAAATGTTTAACCCAGTATCTGATACATAGAAAGGACTCATTAAACAGTCACCTGGCATTGTTCAATTGTTTAATCAATGGCCCCAATGACACCTGCTTCCTGGTGTTGACATCAGTCATAGTCTAGAGTTGGCTGTGTGACTTGCCTTCACCAATGGACATCGGCAAATGTGACTGAAAGAACGGCTTAATAAGAGCTTGAGCACTGGGGCTTTCCCAGTGGAAAGGAAGCCTGACCTAACCCACTGGAGCAGGAAGGGCCACATGGAGAGAGAGAAAGAGAGAGAGAGAACGGTTTGGCCAACCCTCAGCTGAATGCAGCTGCCCAAGTGAGACTAGCTCAGGGCAGGAATTCAATGAGGTTAATGACGGAATTTTGAGAAAAATATTTTTGCTTAAGTTACTAAGCTTTGGAGTCATTTGTTATACAGCAAAGGTTAACTGATAAACCTAAAGGCAGCTGCTTTCATAACTGTTGTCTTAGTTAAATCACACAATAATCCTGTGAGGCAGATGGTGTTATTTTCTACTTTACCGATGAGGAAGTGGAGGCTCAAGGCTAAGGCACGTATCTCCTTGGTTGTCCAGATCCTTCAGACAGTTGCTGAGGGAGAAGAGCAAGGCCCAGAGCACATTTACTTACTTATGTAATTTTTTTAAATTGAAGTATAGTAGATTTACAGTGTTGGGATAGTTTCAGGTGTATAGCAAAGTGATTCAGATTCTTTTCAGATTCTTTTTCAGATTCTTTCCTATTAAAGGTCATTACAAGATAATGAATGTAGTTCCCTGTGCTATTCAGCAGATCCCTGTTGTTTCTCTATTTTCTATATACAGTAGCTGTGTGTATGGGCTTCCCTGATGGCACAGATGGTAAAGAATCTGCTTGCAATGCGGGAGATCTGGGTTCTATCCTTGGGTTGGGAAGATCCCCTGGAGAAGGGAATAGCTTCTCACTAGAGTAGCCTGGTGGGCTAAAGTTCATGGAGTCACAAAGAGACACAGCTGAGCGAGTGTGTATCTGTTAACTCCTAATTTACCCCCACCTTCCACTTCGGTAACCATAAATTTGTTTCCATGTCTATGAGTCTGATTCTGTTCTGTAAATAAGTTCATTTGTATCATTTTTTAAATTCCACATATAAGTAATATCATATGGTACTTGTCTTTCTCTATCTCAGTTCACTTAGTATGATAATCTCTAGGTCCATCCATATTGGATGGAGGAGCCTGGTGGGCTGCAGTCCATGGGGTCGTGATGAGTCGGACATGACTGAGCGACTTCATTTTCATTTTTTACTTTCATGCATTGCAGAATGAAACGGCAACCCACTCCAGTGTTCTTGCCTGGAGACTCCCAGGGACGGTGGGGCTGGTGGGCTGCTGTCTACAGGGTCGCACAGAGTCAGACATGACTGAAGCGACTTCGCAGCAGCAGCTGCCATCCATGTTGCTGCAAATTACATTATTTCATTTTTATTTATGGCTGGGTAATATTTTATTGTATATATGTACCACATCTTCTTTATCCATTCCTCTGTCGATGGATATTTAGGTTGTTTACATGTCTTGGCTATTGTAAATAGTGCTGCTAAGAACACAAGGGTGCATATATATATATATTGATATCTCTTGCAATTGGAGTTTTCATCTTTTCTGGATATTAGCACAGGGCATACTTAAACAGTGTTCTCAGATGAAACAAAATCTCTCCACTCAGGTAGGATCCTATGTGGGATCTCTCGGTATCTGTGAGCTTTTCGAATATACCAGTCAAAGAAGCATGACTGAGCTGAGGAAATAAGCTTGCAAACTAGCCCTGCTCTCCTCTCCTACCTCAACAAAGGAGGCTGGTGACAGTTTCTCATCTGACATTTTGGTCACCACTGATGGCTTTGCAGATGCACTGGTGTCACTTTCCAGGCCAACCGAGGAATGGAAGCTTCTGGTGGTTGCTGGTCCTGAGAGCTTAGATGCAAGGTGATCTTTCTGATGTCATCCCAACCCTGATTCTGGCTGACTTTGTCTTTCAGTGGAGTAAGTTACTGCACACCCAAAAGATCCCCAATTTCTATTATCAGAAACACATTCCTTTGGTTAAACTTTGTTAAGTCTTTAAAAATCAAGGAATTTCAAATCTCCCTGAAAGGACAGTTAACACATCAGTCCAGTTAATTTCTTACTTCAGAGCAGGACATAGAGTAGATTTATATTGGTTTTTGTTCAGCGTTGATGCATTGGTCTGGAGCAGCACTGTCCAAGAGAAGTAATGTGAGCCACAGATATAATTTTTAATTTTCTAGCTACATTGAAAGCTATAAAGAAACAAATGGAATTAATTTTTAAATGTTTCATCTAACCCAATTCCAAGCTCTTTTTATTTCAATATGTGATCAATATTTTTAAAAAACTATTAATGAGATACTTTATATTATTTTTTTCTTACCAAGTCTTCAACATCTTGGATATGTTTTAGGTTTATAGCAGATTTCAATTCCAACTTACCACATCTCTGACGCTCAGTAGCCACACGGGGCTAGTGGCTTCCACGTTGACATTACGGGTCTAAAGATCCAGTTTCCTCGATTGTAAAGTGGGGACAAAAAGCTGCTCTCCTGATGTGCTGTGCAGATGAAATACAATTATCTGTGGAAGTTCTACGTCATTCCTAAAGGATCTCGCGGTGTGGCCCAAAACTCCTCTTGCAGTTTTAAGCTTTAACAACTTCAGAAGTATCAATGTTACAACCTACAAAACCCATCCTTCAGAAGTTTGATTGTTTACCTCTACTTGACACTTGTTTACTTTCACAAATTTTAAATAATACATTTTATAGTTAGTTTTTCATGTGCCACCGTTACTGGGTGATGCTTTCTCAGGCTGGTGGATGGGCAGTTGGGTCCTCTGGTTTGGCAGTCTCATCACCTCATGTAGTTCCATTAGGCTGTTTCTTGTGGCAGTCATGTCCAGACTCTCAGATGGGGACTTCCCTTGTGGTCCAGTGGGTAAGACTCCAAGCTCTCAATGCAGGGGGCCTGGGTTCAAGCCCTGGCTAGGGAACTTGATCCTGCATGTATGCTGCAATGAAAAGCCCAAGAGCTGCAACTAAGACCCAGTGCAGCCAAAATTAACTAATTAATTAAAACTCTTATGGATGAAGTGAAGCCTCAGTTACTGGATGATGACTAAACAGCTGCTGACGAAACTTTACAACATTCGAAACTGTCTGGAGTGATATCTAGCACAGGAAGGTGGGGATGTTGAATTTAATAGGAACATATTACTACAGTAAAATTTTACTAATTTATCTTTCAGATGCTATTTGTTGTAGGATTATAGCATTTACACTTCACATGTATTAATAATTAAAGCTTAAATTGGCACTAGGCTCCTGAACACTCTATATTATGGTACTCACCAAAATGGTGATTAGGATTGTCTCCCCCGGTCAATCCCAGCATGTCTCCACAAAATCATCCCCCAAAAGGACTGTGCTGCAAAGGTTGTTATGTTAGCTCTGAAGGTCAAGAAATCAGCTCTAAATGGCCTGGAAAATTCCTTGCTCCAGTGAATCTGTGAGAATGAAGTCCCACCTAACTCAGGGCTTCCTAGGTGACTCAGTGGTAAAGAATCTGCCTGCCAATGCAGGGGACATGGGTCCGGTACCTGGTCCGGAAAGATTCCACATGCCGGGAGCAGCTAAGTCTATGCATCACAACTACTGAGCCTGAGCTCTAGCGCCCTTGAGCTGCAACTGTGGAGTCCGTGTGCCTAGAGGCTGTGCTTGGCAACAAGAGAAGCCACCGCCACGAGAAGCCTGCACACAGGAACTAGGGTAGCCCCCACTCGCCCCAACTAGAGAAAGCCCACGTGCAGCAACAAAGACCCAGCACAATCAAAAATAAATATTAATTATTTTTTTAAAAAAAGAAGCCATCTCCAGACAGGCAGTCCAGGATGGGTTACCTACCTACCTCAGAGATCAGGCAGCAATTTCCCCTGCACTGTGAGACAACTAGGCTGCTCTGAAGTTTTCTGGAGGCACAGAGAAGGACCCTGCAACAAGGCACAGAGATCCTGGATATTGTATCTAAACTGCCAAGAAGTGAAGCACAGTAGTGCAACTGGTAATTGTGGAAAACCCACCAGGAAAGCCTACATAACTTGCTTTCAAAGTCAGGAGAATTCATACTTTTTGAAGGCTATGGCTAAGATTTTCATTAGTCCATCTGCCCACCTCTGTGTTTATTAAGAAAAAGCATCCCTTCTTCTGAGAAATAAATAGCCCTGCCCCAGGGTACATGGCTTGATTTCAATTCATCTGCTTGACTGGGTGTCTTTGTAGACAACCTGTACAACTGTACATGATGGTCTTTGCTACCGTTTGTTTATATTTCCTCTCAAGACTGAAATGGTACAAGTGAGGTGGCAATCTAGCTGGCTCACAAATCGGTTTGAATGGGCTATGGCCCATTGTTGGGCTACAGTCCATACCCTGCCTTTCAAAATTAATCTAATAGAATCTCACCTTGTCCTTTTAAGGACAAAGAAAGGAGGGGAAAAGAATCTGAAAGTCATTAATGTTATTTAGAAACAATGGGATTCAACGTCTAACCTCTGCCATACTACTAAAAGACACTTCACTTCATTAACATTTTATGCCTTTTCCCTAGAGCAACTGAATATCTCACATGTCACAAGACCAAATTACATTTATTCCCAATAATTTAAAACTGGAATTTGAGCCAGGAGAACCCAGAAAGGAAGGAACGCTTTTTTACCACTGTCTAAATGAGTTGTACTGTTCCTGAGTGAGGCCATGGCCCTTCAGACCAGAAGAACACACACTTTTACCCAATGAATGAAGAAATAACACTAAAATTATGTCTAGTTCATTTTCTCCGGTTTTGATTAGAGATTAAACAATTCCCAAAGAATTGTAAAAACAAGAGACAATATACAGGCCCCATGTGTTAGAGCAGATGGCATATGGAAACTCAATGAACTGATGATAAAAATACATATCCATAGTATTGACACTTATTGGTGTAAAGAGAATTTTGAAAATCTAATTGGCCTTGCTGATGGAAAGACAGTCATTTGGCTTCATTATTCTAACTAAAGATGGAAAGAGAACTTGGTCCCTAGTTTCAGAAAGAATTTTAGAACTACCCAGACACTTCCTATAATTGCACCATTATTTTGCTGAAAATGACAGGTCAGGAAATCTTCATTTTCTTATGCCATTTCTGGACTAGTAAACACTGCCTTCCCCCTCTCCCTGTCACATACACGCACAAACACACACGCTTCAACCGGCCATAATTCAATGTAATAGTTAATTCCTTTCAGTCTAATTCTCTCTTTTGCATCCTGTGGTTATAATGTGAACTCATCCAGAGAAATGAGGAAAGACAAACTGCCTTTTCATCCAGCTTTGCTTGTGGGAGAGTTCAGAAAACCTCTCACTTCAGCTGCGGTGTGCAGCAGACACTGTGGTCTCCTGCTCAGGTCCCCTTGCACCCCCCATCCCAACACTTGTTGAGAGCGTTCTTCTGTAAGTTTGCTTCTCTTGACTTGGCTTTCTCCCAGCCTGTGTCTAGACTGAGTCAGAAACACCAAAGAGTTAATGCTATCAGGAGTGTCACTTTGTCAGTGATGGATAGGATTGGAGGATAAATACCCCGAGCTCCCTCGCCCCTTGAATAGGACAAGGTATGCTCCAGATCATCTTCTCACCTAGGGACCTGCAGACAATGGTTGCAGGACAAGATACAGGATATCTGGTTAAATGTGAATTTCAGTTAAGCAATGAAAAATTTTTCAGTTAGGTCTATCCTAAATATTGCATGGGCCATTCCTGAATCAAAAAAATTGTTTGTTGTTTATCAGGCACTCAAATTTAATGGAGTGTTTTTATTTGCTAAATGTGGTGCCTCTACCCCAGAGAAGTTGAACCCCAGTTGCCCACATGGTCACCTATTGATAATGTAGAAGGTTCTGGCCTCCTTCTTGGAATCACTTCACTTTTCTCCCACCTGTGTTTCCTGAGACTCTTTCCCACCTTCAGATGCCCTAGAAATAGAGCAAGGGGTTCTTACACAAGAGTTTTATTGAGGGAATGCTCTGAGGAGAAACCTGAATGAATGCTGGGAAGCAGGATGGAGGCGGGGAGGGGCTGAGCAAGGGCGTGGTTTTAGGAGGAGTCCGACTTCAGGGGATTCTGTGGGACACCCTGGAGACCCTGACTTTGTAACACTCTGGAGTTACAGGGGACTGATCTTTGCCACCTCCCCACTCCCATCCTCCACTATTCAGCTGTTGGCTGCTTATCCAGATAAATGCAAGGCAATGGGTATGGGCAGATACCAACAACATTTATGATTCCTCGCAAACAGCTAGCCCTCGTATTTTGTCTCAAGGTCAATTTCTGGGCAAGTCGAAGGTAGAACACTGTTGGTAAAATCCTTAATGGTTCCTAATTCCTCAAGGACAATCAATTCCCTGAGGAATATCTGAAGGCTGGAACTGCAACTTACTTGCAATGGTGTATGTTAAGTTGCTTAGGTTGTGTCCGACTCTTTGATCCTCTGAACCATAGTCCCCTAGGCTCCTCTGTCCATGGGAGTGATTCTCCAGGCAAGAATACTGGAGTGGATTGCCACGCCCTCCTCCAGGGGATCTTCCCAACCCTGCACTGGTAGGCGGGTTCTGTACCACTAGCATCACCTGGGAAGGCCTATTTGCAATACTTCATACATAATAAATGGTCAATAAATATTTGTTGAATTGTACATGGAAGCATAAATTATGTATAATATAACTATTAATAAAAATTATATTTCTGTTTAGTACCTACTACTGTTAACTAAACTGGGTTTCCCTGATAGCTCAGCTGGTAAAGCATCCACCTGCAATGCAGGAGATCCTGGTTCAATTCCTGGGTTGGAAAGATCCCCTGGAGGAGGGCGTGGCAACCCACTCCAGTGTTCTTGCCTGGAGAATCACTCCATGGACAGAGGAGCCCGGCGGGCTACAGCCCATGGGGTTGCAAGAGTCGGACACGACTGAGCGACTAAGCACAGCACAGCACTGTACACTAAACTAGGCACTCTCAGGTTACTCACTTTTAACAGCAAAGAAAACCCCAGAAACAAAAAAAGCATTGCAATCCTGTCTCAAAACTACTCTGGAACTAGTCCCAGCATTGTTGGATAATTAGTGAATTAACAAAATGTGGGAACTCAGAGTCCTGCTAAATGCTGTTGAAGCACAAATGAAGCAGCTCCAAGATGGGAGTTGATGGGACATCTCCGGTGGTCCAGTGGGTAAGAATCTGCTTCCCAATGCAGGGGGCGTATACTCGATCCCTGGTCGGGAAACTAAGATCCACATGCTGTGGGTCAACTCAGCCTTCATCCACCGCACACCACCAAGAAGACCCAGCATAGTAAAAAAAAAGAAAAAGAGAGAGAGAGATGGGAGTTGAGGTATGATAAAAGATCTGCTTCCTAAAATATTTCCTCTGTGAGCCCCGCTTTTTATGTAGGTAGCTGACTAGGTCAAGGAAATGCACTGCATGTCAGAGCCCTTGGTGGGAATCTAAAGGCCCACTCATCAAGCTGCCATAATCTAACACTGCAAGATGCTGCCTCTCCCAAAGAAGCCACCCAGCCTTCCTGACACTGCTTGGCGGGCACTGAATCTTCAGGGGGTACGCACTGGGAGAGGAGGAACGACGGATGAGACACCGAAGCATCACAGGTTGAGGAAATCAGTGTAAACGGGGTGATGCACACTAGCTCTTGTAGGCAGTGGCAGTAGCCCTGGGGTACTGGACACACTAGCTTGGATGGGCCTGTGATCAGGTCAGTCACAAAAGACAGTGACCAGAACTCCAGCAGGGACAGACATAGTGTGCCCTTGGGGCTTTAAGAGCCCCCGTTTGAAGACAGACTCGACCTTAGAGGAAATAAGCCAAACAGGAACTGGAGGAATAGAGGTAGGTTTTCAGAGTTTTTTTCCCAAAGGAAAATGTCTGGAATATTTGATGTTGTGTAATGTCAGGGTGTACGTATATCTATGTAGCCAAACCCTCGGCAGTCAGAGGCAGCAGACAAACTTCAAGTTCAGGATTAGACAAAAATGTAGGAGCTGAACTAGGAATAAGGAAGTATTAGAGAGAGAGCTAATGGTCAACCACGTTGGAAGACTCTGGTCATATCCATGAAAACCAAGCACCTGAACACTCTATTATCCAGTGATTCCACTCCATTGAATATGCCCAACGAAGTTACATGTGTTCAGCAAAAGTTAAATACAGAAAAGATGAAGACAGCATTGCTCTGATAGCCCTAGACTGAAACAACCTAAAGGTTTATCAACGGTGGAATGGAAAACTGTGGTACATTCACGGCTGAGTGACTAATCTCAGCAAAGCACATGGAAGAATACTACTAGCTAATAGTGCTATCGACCGCTAGTAGTGTTCTCAAAATAATGCAACTAAAAATAGTAGTAACATCAGAAGAGGTCTGTAATTACAGGCAATAGCACAGGTGATTCACAGCACAACCTCGAAAGAATCTAGGCACCGGAAAGTACTTACTTTGTGATTTCATTGATAAAAAGGAAAAAAGTTCTGGCAAACCTAATTACAGTGCTGAAAGTCAGAAGAGTGGTGACTTTGCCCCAGGGATGGGCTAGTGACTGAAAATGGGCTTCAGGGGGCAGCTCTTGAGTGAGTGGTGGTCTACTGCTTGACCTGAGTTTGACTGACTTAAACTGGCAAGTTCAGTTTGTGAAAATTTGCGGAGTTGTAGTTAGGGTTTATTCTATATGTATACTATTCTTCAATAAAATATTAAGTATAATGTAAAAAAGGGAAACTACATAGAAGACAGAAGACAAAAATTCACCTGTGTCCTGACTTTGCCAAGTGGCAAACCCCACCCCACCCTATCATTGTTTTCTACAGAACATGTGAAGGCGAGACAGTGTAGGTAGTTGAATAGTCATTGGTTTTCCAAGTGTGAAGGGACAGTGGTCAGCTCCTTCTAGCTCCCCTCAAAGCAGACGTCCCCCCATATCATCCTGGACAAGTCATCCTAGGGACATGTTTTGATATTCTGTTATTTTGTTATTAGTGATAACCACTCTATGGACTGCAAGGAGATCAAACCAGTCAATCCTAAAGGAAATCAACCTTGAATATTCATCAGAAGGATGAATATTCAGCAACAGCTGCTGAAGCTGAAAATCCACGTGATGTGAAGAGACAATTCATTGTAAAAGACCCTGATGCTGGAAAAGACTGAAGGCAGTAGAAGGGGACGACAGAGGATGAGATGTTTACACAGCATCACTGACTCAATGGACATGAATCTGAGCAAACTCTGGGAGATAGTGGAGGAAAAAGAAGCCTGACCCACTGCAGTCAATGGGGTTGCAAAGAGTCAGACACAATTAGCAACTGAACAACAACAACTGTTTGAATATATGCACAAACAAAAATGCAGATTCATAAGACAGTTCCAGGGACACCAGTGTAGGGATTCCGAGATCTTCACGCTGCCACAAGTGTGGTTCAGGCACACACAAATAGGTCTATTTCCCGTCTCATCATTTTCTTCAGATTGTCTTTTGAATCTGCATTTTTGTTTGTGTATATTTTCTTTTTTTGTTGTTGTTTAGTTTTTCCTTTTTATCTTTATCTTTTTCGTGCCTATTTTCAAATAAGGACAAACACCACCCTAAGTGGTGCTGGTGAGTTGGGGTTACATGATAGAAATCATTTGGCCATTTTAGCATCATGGAACTCTGGGCAGTTTTTCCTAGAAGAGGGTGATCTTCCCAGGACTCAGACCTATGACTTCTCTTCCCTCTCTTCTTCCTGTAGTCTCCAAAGTCAAATCCTCAAAGCAATTGTGTAGGACAAATTTTCTTTTTACCTGTCTGATCTGAGTCTTGTCTTACTTCTGACCTATGGATGGTCAGCTGTCAAATATCCAGGTGACAGTGAAAGGATGAGCCCCAAATTCTCAGAATATCCTGAACCTTCACCTGGGGCATGGGTTTTCACCTCCATTTCCTCACAGTCATTCATCAGGTCTGTTAAGCAGTGGCAACAATGTTGGGTTCATGGGTTAGCTCTTTCAATCTCCCCTGCTATCTACCTTCTGACTGAGCTAGGACCTTCCTGAGGATACTGGAAGGGGAGAATGGGCCCCTCTTGGCTAGGAGCCCTGATGCCCATCTGTGGGGAAGCACCATGGGATCCGCTAGCCTTGGCAGGGTTATAAAGGTTCCAGTTTCGCTTGAATAAACTCTTCTTGAACACTATCTCCGGTGTATTTCCACAAATCTGTTTTCTCAGAGTGTTCAGAATTCATTCTTTTTTGGTTCTCCTGCTGCTCAAAGCAAGTAGAAACCCAAGGGATCCAGCCTCTCAATGTAAAATAAACACAATTCTTTCTGGACCAGCTGAGCCAGAAGAAAATGAGGCCAGAAAAAATGAATGAGACCCAAGCTAAAGCAAGTCCAGCTGTCCTCTTCCCTCTCTCAATGCTTCTGTCTGCCTGGCGAGTGAATGCAGGGACACATCACATCCTTTACCTAGCTGCCCAGACCAGTCCATGTGCTTACTTACTTACAATGCACTTGCCTATAGTTCTGCTTTCAAAGACTTCTCTGCGGAAAATAATTGTCCCTCCCCTTTTCCTACACATCATCAACCTTCCTCCACTTGCCCCTTCCCTTCTAATCCCAATGCTGATCTAATACACATTTGCATGCCAAGGTGCCAACGACTGATGATGTTATAAATGATTACTGCTTCAGGGTCACCTCCAGCATCCTGGCCAACTGCCAATTGCTCTTAATGATGGACCTTGACCTTCTAGCCCTATTCCAGACCAGTCTAATGACTCAGATGCTTTGGACAGAGCTCATCACAGATGTATTGCCAACCACAGCTGGGATCCAGACCTCAGTCAAGCTCTGAGCAGGGAACTGAATCCCACACACGCTGCAGGGCAACTACTGAGTCCTCACACTATAGAGGCTGTGCTCCACAACTACAGAAGCCTGCACGAAGCAAGTAGAGAAAAAAACAAAAAAAAAGCCTTCGAACCACAAAGGGAAACTCTCATGCTGCAACGAAGACCCAGGGCAGCCAAAATAAAAAATAAAAAGATGGAATGTTCAGACAGATAGGTTAGTGATAAAACAAACAAAGGGTCAAAAATTGTAGAACCTAGATGCTGGGTGTCTGGAGCTCACTGTACAATTTTTCAAAAAAATTTTTAATGTTTGAAGGTTTTCATAATAAAATACTGGGAAAAATGTAAGCAAAGTAATTGCCGTGTCAAATAAAGGATCTTAGGTATAATACAAAGGAAATAAAAATAATTAGTGATGAATAATACATAAGGGTACCTAAAATAAATACATAAATGTTTATGAAAACAAATGACCAAAACTGTTACTAGAGAGGTAGAAAACGTGTCTAAGTGAATATTTTTTTAATAAGTGGTTTTTAAACAATGTCAGAAATGAGTCAAGCAGTTATCCAAGAGTGCAGAAGGATGAACTGGGAGAGGTTTGATGGGCGCTGAGATGTGGAGCACTGAGGATGGAAAAGGAAGCCTGACCATTGTTACTAGCTCAGCTTCCCGTTCTGCAAGTGGCGATCCTCCCCTTATTTGATTACACGAAGATCGGAGTGATTTTTCTCCAGCTTGTGTGTGCCTTGCAATCTCCTGGAGGACTTGCTAAGACACTGGTTGCTGGGCCCCACCTCCAGGTCTTTTGATTTCCATAGATCTGGGGCAGGGTGGTTGGGAGGCTGAGGGAGGAGGTAAAGGCTTTTCCTTCCTAAGAAGTCCCCGGCTGCTGCTGCTGGCCCAGGTCACACTGAGAGCAGGCTCTCAGCACAAGACTGCTACTACCTTACTCACTCACCCCACCCTACACCTTCTCTTTTCATTCTCAGCAATTCAACAAGCAAACAGATAATTTTTTTACACAAGTAATTACAGGCAGAGACTCAGACATGAGGAGGCCTACACAGGATTAATCTCCAAGGAACAAGTATTTAATAATTTTGGTCATTGTATCTGTTTTGTATCCTTGCATTTCTACTAAAATACTATAATTTTCCCTTAATTGAGTGGTACATACAGTATCACTTATGTGGGAAGGTACTTGTTTTGCTCTTTTCAGATGTGTACATTTTTAAGGGCTCAGATTTTATATTAAAGCATTAATTATTCATGTTAATTATATTAAAAGGTGTTTTGAGAGGCCATAATTAGTTTTGGAGGGTATGTCCTAACACCAGCAAAAGGGGAAGATGCCCTAGTGATGATTATAGCTAATAACCCTGTACTATTTACCTGGAGATTGCTGAGAGTAGATCTTAAATATTCTCACCACAAAAAAAAGAATAAATAACGATGTGACAGGTAAGAGGTGTGGTAGCTAATGGTGGTCATTTTGCAGCATATAACTGTAACCACCACACTGTACTCCTTAAACTTACACAATGTTCTATGCCAATTATGTCTCAGTAAAACCAGAAAAGGGGGGGAGGGGGTGCTCACTTATCTTTCATAAATGCCACCTGTAAGTGGAAATCTCTGTGTACACATGTTAATGCACACAGGCACACACATGGGTGTGCATACACACTAGTGCAATATAGGCAAAGGGCCTCCTTGAAATTAATAGCACTTTTTCATATCTTAATTTAGAGATTAAAAAAAAAGTTGGATGTAGTGCCTATCCCAGCCTCTTCCAGCCCTCACCAGCCCCCACACTGGTAAAGAGACATATTAATAGAAAACAGTGGTCACTGCTGACAGTTGAGTTAGTAGCTGGGAAGATGGGACACAAAATGAAAAATTGCTGTCAAAACAGAAGCAATAATACAGAAATAGAAATCGCAAGTTAAAAAAAAAAAAAAGATTTGGAGGCTGGATCTAAGAGACCTAAGCGAGACTAATAGGCATTCCAGATGGAGGAGCCGGGACAGATGGGAGGGAGTTAATCACTCACATAATTGAAACTTTGCTCATTTGTCAAAAGACTTGGTTTATAGATAAAAGTGCTCATGGAGTTCCAAATGTGATTAATGAAAAACTACACTTCTGCACATCCTGGTAAAATTATGAATGAAGGATAAACAGTACAGTGTTCCTTTTCCAGGCACAGGAAAAGGGCAACATTAGCAGCAAGCTGTTGCCTGATATGGGCCAATCCCACATTCCCTCTGTTTCTGAACCTTGCAGGACCTAAAGGAGTCTGCTTGTACTTCCACTTGCTCCACTTTGTGTGGGAGATTAAAGATGACTGCAGATTCTTTGTCACTTGCTTTTGAGAGGTAGATATTTTGTTCCTCTTCCCCTAGAAATCTGGGCTGGCCCAGTGGCTGCTTTACCTGTAGAATGTGGCAAAATGATGCAGGGCCTGCTCCAGACCTGGTCTGTAAGAGAACCAGATGCTTCTGCTTCCTGCTCCTCAGAATGTTTGCTCTTGGGATGGATGGTCATTCTCTGAGCCCAGCTGCTATGCTGAGGGAGCTTGAGCCACATGAAGAGGTCATGAGCAAGCCTTCCTGCTGACAGCCCAACTGAGCTTAGATTCTGGGAAAGATAGTGAGTGGTCAGAATCAGAACCCAGGCCTTAGTGGACTGGGAGGGAAAATTCTGGACTAGACAGGCTTTAGTAATCCTATCAAACTTCACCTCCTTCAATCTTGCGATTATGGCTGAAGTGATGCAGTATGACTTCTGAGGCTAAGTCACAGAAGACCACAGAGCCTGGTTCTTTGATGGAGCACTCACTCTAGGAACCCAGCCACCATGCTGCAAGGAAGCTCAAGCAGCCTATGGAGGGGACCACATGGAAAGTTACCAAGCCTTGCAGTTCACAATCCTGGCTGAGTTCCCAACCAACAGAGAGCACCACCTTGCTGCTATGTGAGTGTGCCATCTTGGAAGTGAATCCTACAGTTCCCAGATGAGCTGTCCCAGTTGATGTTTAATAGACCAGAAATGAACTGCCCTTGTTGAGCCCTGCCAAAATTGTGGATTCACGGGCTAGGAAAAAAAAAAAGTATGTTGCTTTAAGCTACTGAGCTTGGAGTTTTGTAATACAGCAACAAATAATTAGAAAGCAGCCCCAGCCCAAAGGCCCCCTTCAGCCCTCGCTACAATACCCGGGAGGTTTATGGCCACATGTCTGGGTCTGGGACTGAGGGAGATATGCTAAACCAAAAACTCCCTCCCAGAGATTCTGATTTAATTCAGATCAAGTGACACTAACGTGCAGCCAAGTAATTCTAACTCACTTGCACCTAGAACAATTAGAAATTATGAGGTTGGGGTTCAGGTACTTATGTGTCTCAAAACTCCTTAGGTGGTTCAACTATATGACCAGAATTGAGAACTTTGTATCTAATCTATCTACAAAGAGAACGTTAGAACCATGCCTCTCACACTTCAATGTGCATACCAGTCACCAGGGGAGCTTGTTAAAAATGCTGATTCTGACTCAGTAATTCTGAGGCAGGACCCCAAGTCTGCATTCTATTGACTTTCCAGGGGAAACTGATGCTGCTTATTCCAGAACCACATTTGGGCCAGCGAGGAGATAAAGTGCTCAGGAAGAGGAAACAGAAACATCTATACAGTGTCCACGGTAGCTTTTCAGTACCTGCCTGAGGGCCTCACACTGGCCCCAGGGGCAAGAAGCACAAAGGGTATGGGGATCCAGTGGTTGCCAATTCAGGGGTCACAGTGAACGGAGAGGCTACCTCCTGGCCCCAGGTCTAGAACTGAATGAAAACATCACTATGATGAAGGGGGTCCTAGGCTGAAGTACATGATCATCTGAAATGAGCCATTTTCCTGTTGATATACCCCAGGATCTACTTTGCTTCAGGAGGGCTTTTGGACATGATTTTGTGGGTTCTGTGGTCCAGAGCAACCTACCATGAGAGACAGGAGCTGTTCAAAGCCACAGCAGCTGGGCCTCCAGCTTTTGATGTTTCTTCACCAATAATCTCGCTGAGGAATGTTGAACTGAGAAGCTGGAAAAGAATCACTTTCAAGTCTCCAACAGCATCCAAAGAATGTTGAGTAAATGACCCTGCTGAGTTTTGCTCCAGGTTATGGATTAGGAGGCAGACTCTTTCTGCAATGTCTCAGCTCTAGATAAGAAGGAACCAGAGAAAAGTGATTCATGCTCTAAACCAAGGGTTGGCAAACTATGGGCCCCAGGCCGAATCCAGCTTGCATCCTGTTTTTGTATAGTCCTTGAGCTCAGACAGCTTTACATTTTTAAAGGTTTATAAATGAACAAACAAAAAACAAAGATGAATATACGACAGAGCTTGCATGTGACCCACAAAGTCTAAAATATTTATTATCTTACCCTTGACCAAAACAGCTTGCTAACCTCTGTTCTAGATTAAAAACTCAAATACCCTTCTCAGTCGTCTTCCGTGCCACTAGAAGAACAAGGATCCTCCAAGCATATTTTTCAGGAGTAAACAGGAAATCAACCCATGAGAAATCTGGACTAATCCTTGCAGACACCATGTTTGAATGGGCTAAATATGAAGATCTAGAAAAGAAGGATTTCTAGTTTTTAAAAGCAGAGGAAGCAAGATGTGAACCTTTTACATCATAACACAATCATGTTTCTCAGTTCTTTCATACATTCACTTTTTTATTTCTTTATTTTTGGCTGTGCAAGTGCATGGGCTTCTCTAGCTGTGTTGGGCATGTGGGTTCTTAGTTCCTGACCACAGATCAAACCTGTGCCCCCCGAAGTGAAAGCTCGGAGTCCTAACCCCGGACTGCCACTCAAGGGATTCAGTTTTCTCTTCCTTTACTAAATAAATCATTTCCTTAAGAGGGAATAAAGAAATGAGAAAAAGGTACTCTTTGCCACATTGGATCTCTCCCTATCAATCTTTGTTTCGAGAAACAGAGAGACCCAGGAACCTAACCGTATCAGGGCAGAGCAGCAGCTAAAACAAATATTCTCCAAGCCTTCATGGCTCACTACAATAGAAGCTTATTTCCTGGTGATATAAAGTCAAATGTGGATATTTCTGGTTTGTTTCTCACCTGATCTGAAAGGTATCTCAGGAATTCAGGCTCCTTTGAGCTTGAACACTGCCAGTCCCAGTACCTACCCTCTAGAGTCTTCACAGAAAGACCAAGGACAATGCAGAGAAGGCACTACCCACCGATGTCAGATAGGGATACATATCCACTTTTCCTCACATTCCATTGGCCCAAACTAGTCACATGACCCCACCTAGCAGTAAGACAGCCTGGAAAATGTAGCTCCTGGCTTGGTGAATCTCATAATGTGTGAACGAAGCCAGACAGAAAATAGTACACTTGGCATGCTTCCATTTATATAATGTTCAAAAATCTATAAAGGGACCCTCTGCTGTCAGAAGTTCGGATAGTGGTTGCCTATAGGTGGTTGCCTATAGGTTAACTGGTAACTGGAGAGATGTTAGGGAACTAGAGTTCTCATGTTTTCTTTCTCAAGCTGGTTTCTAAAAACATGGATGTATTCCTTTTGTAAAAATTCACTGGGCTGTGCAGTTATGATTTTTGTACTTTGTAACAAGTTAAAATATTTGCTTTTAAAGGTCTGTAACAATTTTAAAAATTTACACTAAAAATAGGGATACTATAACACTGTTTACATGTGGAATCTAGGAAAATGGTACAGGTGAACTTATTTGCAAACCAGAAATAGAGACACAGATGTAGACAACAAACGTATGGATACCAAGGTGGGGAGAGAGGTGGGATGAACTGGGAGATTGGGATCGACATATGAACACTACTATGTACAAAACAGGTGACTAACGAGAGCCCACTGTACAGCTCAGGGAACGGAGCTTAATGCTCTGACCTGATGTGGTGACCTAAGTGGGGAGGAAATCCAGGAAAGGGGGCTGTATTTATACACATGGCGTTTACTTGGCTGTACGGCAGAAATGAGCACAACACTGTAAACAGCTATACTCCAATAGAATCAATAAAAACAGGGACACAAGAGATGATGTTTGCAAAATAAAGAGAAAAAAAAAATAACGCTAAACTCACTTTAAACCCTTTTACCATGGGTAAGGCACTTTACATCTCTTAACCTCAGTTTTCTCATGTGCAAAAACAGGTAATAAGAGCTACTTGGCTTGGATTGTTTGAGGAACATGGGGCCATAGAAACAGTGCTTACAATACAATACAGAAGAGATCATCAGCCACCATAACCAGGACATCTTTGTGTAGGGCTCCAGTTTGGGCTGTTGGGAGGATACTACTAAGGCCTGCTCTAACACTAAGGGAGGTGAGAATGGGGCTGGGGGCAGGGATTCAAGGCAAATTGCTTTTGTAAGAAACTTGACTTTGAGGACTTTAATATTGACAAAGATTATGTAAATGTGCTCATAATCTAAGGGCGTAGAAACATATACATGAAACCAACCATTATAATGGTTATCATGTATAATATTATATACCATATTTGCATTTAACTTATATGAGTTGCACTATACACATCTGGCAAATACACACATACACACAGGCACACACACATGCACACACATAGTGCTCTGGAAGGGAGCACGAATTAGGAGTTGCATCGCGTGCTCTCAGCTCCCAATGCTTAAAGAAACAGTGGTCTTCATACCATATGGTCCTTAAATACATACTGATGACTCTATTTCAACCACTCATGGTCAGGCTGTATTGTTGAAATGACCATTCCTGACTGGTGCACGTATTAAGACTTGCAGAAATGGTAGATGAGAAAAAGTTTCTCTTTACAGAAGCTTTCAGCCATTAAGTGATGAGGAATTATAGATCTGGAATATCCCCTTTTTACAGCTGTTAATGAACTAATGGGTCCTGGTTAGCTGCTAATCATGAGCGGAGACAACTAGATATAGTGCCACCTGGTGGAAGAAAACAGCATTACCTATGAAGTGCTTGCCCGAGATTTAAACCTATCTGTGATCCACTTTTAGACCAAAAAAACAATTTACAGGAAATACAGGGGACAAAGTGATATTTTAAATTACACCACAGGGATGAAATCAGCAAAATTCAGATGCCAACAAACTCTGCAAGGACAAACAACCCAATTTCTTCAGGAAATAAATTTCAAGGGAAAAAAGAAAGAGAATGAAAAGCAGCCTGTAGTTTTAAAAAAAGACATATCAGAAAACTATCACGCGAAAACATGATTTGAATTCTAATTTTTTTTAAAAAAGTTTCAAGAAATGTCATGACACTTCTGAGATAGTTGGAAATTTGAATATTGCCTGGGTATCTGATGATGTTAAAGAATTATTTTCAGGGTTTGAAAAGGTATTGTGAGTATGCTAAAAGTAATCCTTTTTTTTTAAGATATATACTAAAAGATTTATGGGTGAATGATATTTCAGACATATGTCAGAATGATGTGTCATATGAAATGATTTGGCAGACATTTGTTTCAAAATCATACAGAAGAGGAGAAGGCAGATAAAAGTGTGAAAGTGAGTGGACTTGCTGGGTGATGGATACACAGAACTGTGGCTCATTATTCTATTCTGTTGCTTTTGTATTTGTTCAGAATTCTCCATAATGAAAAGATAAAAAGAAAAAAATTTTAACCTTATAATATGGTGTCAATGGCTTGGAAGAAAATCCAACAGACAATCATGGTGCACACATTTTAACAAGGGCCTCACAACCCATTCTTTTGGCACGAAATATCAATACAGTCATTGGGAAAATGGAAACAAAAGTGCTTTAGAATTAAACTCCAAATGTGAACAGTTTTTAAGAGTATTTTAAACAGTTTTTCCTGAATACTTTGCTTTTCTAATGTTTGAGAGTGATTGATGAAAAAATGCTTAAATGAATTTAATTCATTCACTAGGGCTAAGAAAATTCAATGCCGTTGTTGTTAAAAAAAAATTAAATAGGGATAAAAAATTCTCTTTCATGAGGAAAAAAAATTTTAACTGACAAAAGTTCATTTACTTGAGTTGGGATTGATAATTTTCTTCCTTGAGTGGTATATAAAATATATATTATAACACTATTGATAACTTTTTAGTTTTGATAAAATATAAAACTTCGAGTGGCCTGGTTAGCCTCAGTTATTTGTTCCTGTCCAATGGGGAAAGATTGACAAGTACTGTACTATTCTTACTTGGCAACTTGGCGGTTTTTGAGAGATTCTTTTGCCAGTTACAGATTTGAGTATATATGATGATCTTACTTAAAGTCTGGTCAAGACAGAGAAGGTTCTGGGGACCTCTGTGGTGGCAACCTTCGTGGCAGGTTTTACATAGCTGCTCCTCATTTCTCTTGCTTAACCACTTAAAATTGCAGAAGAAAATATCAGAAAAGAGCCTTGGAGTCAGCTAAGGACTCCAGTTCTATGGAGGTAAGCTTTGCAGTGGATGCCTTAGTTAAAACATAAATAAGGGAGTACTGGCCTGGCTATTTGGACATATATGGTGGTAGGCGCTGGCTAGAGCTTTAGAGGGCATCTGACCATCACCATCATTTTATAGGCAAGGAAAAGGATGCTCAGGGTGTCCAAAGGTAAATGGCAAGCTGAACCATGGCTGGAAAATGCATCTCCTGGATTCTAAGACCAGTCCTAATAAGTACATGCTTCCAGGGTCTCCTAGAAGCAGAGGCTGAGATGGATATTCTTGTGAAAGTGATTTGTTGGTGAAGAACTATCAGGAGGAAGGACGTGAGGGGAGCGGGATAGGACAAGGAATAGAAGCTAAGCAGGTCTGTGATTTCAGGCGCGTGTCCCCACCGGGAACTCAGGAGCACAGAACGCCACAGAGTTGGTCTGACCTTGAGGAAGAGGGCCGACCTTTTGGACCCCATCACAGCTGTTGGCTGTGGGCAGCTGGGTCTCTATGGTGGCCTTTTGTTACTGGCTGAATTTTGCCTCCCTGAAATTCATATTCCTAACTCCTAGTCCCTCAGAAAGTGACTGGATTAGGAGATAGGGTCTTTAAAGAGATAATTAAGTTAAAGTGTCATCATTAGGATTAGCCCTATTCCACCACCACTAGTGTCTTTATAAGAAGAGAAAAATTGAACAAAGACACACACACACACACACACACACACACACACATGGAAGACCACGGAAAATAGCAGAAGAGGATGACCGCCTCCAAGTCAAGGAGAGAGACCTAGGGATGAAACCAGTGCTCTGACACCTGGCCTTGGTCGGACGTGTGACCTTCAGAACTATGAGGAGAATTTCTGTTGTTTAATCCACCTAGTCTGTTGTCTTTTGTTATGTCAGCCCCAGCAAACGAAGGAAACTTGACCATGGGCAGTTCTCTACAGAGGCTGTGCTCAGCATCACCTGCCGCCACGCCCAGCGGCTGGAGGACGGATGTCCTGGTTAGTAAAGGCGTCCATCCTCTAAGGTTATGGAGTGACACCAAGGGGCGTCCTCTTCGAGGGTGCTCCACAAGCTTTTAGAAACCAACATTTATCTACCAATATTTACCTTCTACTCTGGGTCACTCTCAGAGGACAGAGGGACAAGGGGAGAATGGAAATAGATGGTTTCATATTTCTCAGAGCAGAAATGGAATGGAGATGGAGGCTTATATGAAACAGAGGAGGAGAGGAGGATGTGGCTTGTTTTTCTTAACTGGGAAGCGTGGCAGGACCTGCTGGGTAGGAAAGGAGAGTCAACAGCAGCCTGCCACCTCTCTTCCAACACCTGATGAAGTATGAGCCATATTAATGACATGGGGATGGCATTATGGACAGACTGTCTTTCCTTGTTACCATAATCCACTCTTTTCTCTAATGTTTTTACCACATTTTTTACTCTCGCCGACTGGATGAGAAATTCTAAGGAAGACAAATTAAATCATTGCTGAGGTTTATCAAGTTGATTTTTCCACCCAATCACTTTCTGTGCTTAATAAAACGAAGGAAAAGTTATTGATCAGAAACTTCTCTGGGACACTTTATGAGCAGGGTAGCAAAACATAATTCTTTTTAATAGTCAGAAAGTTGGCTACTTCTAACCTGGAGTATGATTTTCATCAGTGAAACGGAACTCACTTTTTCAAGTATTTACTCCATTTTACTTTCCACCAGCTATATTAAATTGCTACTAAGCAAGATAAATTCCTACCGTAATTTGGATAGCATATTTTGGGGCAAGATCACATAAATCCTGGTATGACAAGGAAGCTTCCATCACCCTGATATAGCAAGGCCATCACAAAACAGGAAACGGTAATGCTGCCTGAATGGGAAAGAATGCTAAATGACTATGCTCAGCGGAGGCAAGTCTTCCTATGTGTGAATAAAATAGGCAGGATTCCAAGACCTTGTCTGTGTGCACAGAGGCAGAGCCACCATAAAGCAAATGAAGCTTCAACTCAGCAGCCCCTCAGTTACATGAGCACCTCCAAGGCTCTTACTTCCTTCTTTCAGTTCGGTTCTGTCGCTCAGTCGTGTCCGACTCTTTGCGCCCCCATGGACAGCAGTACGCCAGGCTTCCCTGTCCTTCACCAACTCCCGGAGCTTACTCAAACTCGTGTCCATGGAGTCGGTGGTGCCATTCAACCATTTCGTCCTCTGTCGTCCCCGTGCACTGGAGTTTCAGCTTCAGCTTCATTCTTTGCTTATTGACATTTTTACTCCTTCTTCTAAAGTGGACCCCCAGGGACTTCTCTGGTTAAGAATCTTCCTTGCAATGCAGATGACATGGGCTCGATCCCTGGGCAGGGAACTAAGATCTCACATGCAGAGGAGCAACTAAGCCCATGTGATGCAACTGGAGAATCAGTGTGTTGCAATGAAAGATCCTACAGAATGCAATGAAGATCCCCAAGCTATACCTAAGACATGACACAGCCAAATAAATTAATTAAATAAATAAATACTTTTAAAAATAAGTAAAATACAATGGACCTCCACATTAGTTCCATTTCCAGGCTCCCAGATTGGGATCTGCCTCCTATTGGATACAATTTTGCCAGAAGAAATTATCATGAGTGAGACACTTATTTCAACTCTATGGAGAAAGGCAGCTCATGAGAGGAAACATTCAACACCTACACCTGCTGCTTTGAGTACACAGGACAAACTTCTTTCATCAACAGTTCCCCAAAGTGAGTACAGCTTGGTGCTCTCTGTCAGCTATTTAGCTGGTCCCTGGGATAAAGCCGTGTGGGCAGCCGGGTGAAGGTGGTACTGCATAAAACAACTTTATGAATACTGAGTCTATCTGCGGGCCAGTGTTTTCCAGCTGGGGGTGATTTTGCCTTCCATGGAACATCTGGTAAAATCTAGAGACACTTGTGAGCACCACGACTGAGAGGATGAGACTGGCATCTGAAAGGTGCCATCTCTTCTCATCTGGAAGAGAGATGCCAGGGTCACTGCTCAACATCCTGCGACACCCAGGACAGTTCTCTGGACCAGAGAATTACCTGGTTCCGAAGGTCAGTGGTGCCACAATTGAGAAACCCTGCTGGAGACAGTAGAGGTGAAGATTCTGGCATTAAAGTCCGTAGATCTGAACCAAAGCCTAAGTTTCTTCATCTGAAAATGAGGGTCATACTGGTGTCTGTCTGCTAGGGTTGTTAAGACAGTTACATGAGGTACCAGAGGGAAGATGCTTGGCACAGGGCCTGACCTATAGTACTCATCAAGTACTGGCCACTATTGCTATTATTATATTAAAATCCTAAAATTTTATATACTTTGAACAATAATAAATCTTTACTTACTCCCAAAGGTTAACCTCTTGATAATTGTATTTTTCTGTCTAAAATAAAGAAGAGTAAATTGATGAGTGGTATTTAGACCTGGCTTAAAGGAGTCAAGGGACTTAGTGATGACACCCGTTCTCTCCTCACCCTAGAAGTTTCCACAGGGGGATGGAGAAGGGGGAGTCAGTGTATGAATATAGAAATCCTCAGCTCTAATTCAGCTAGATCAGCTCAGCTTTGATCTGTTTCATTTCTTCTTTGAGGAAGAATTTTTTTTAAAAACTTTGAAAAATTATTGAACTAAAAGCTTCATCCAACTAAAACATGTCATAATTATGTAATAGTTTAAAATGCTTTCAACATCTGTAAGCCCAAATAAATGTCTGAACCTTTTGAGTAAGACACAAGATATTAAGAGACATCTTTTTCCATGGAACCTTAATAGGTTTTATGTGAAGCACAATAAAACCAGAGAGAAAAGAATCTCATTAAAATTGAGTCTGGGAGGGATGTTCTTTACCTGGATTTTCTTGGTCAATATCCTGATTCTTCTCTTCAGACAGGAACCACCTCATGCAGATACCCACGTGTAAACATATGTATAGATGTCCATTGGCACATGGACTTACAGTCCGGAGTGAGAAATCTGTACCTTGCACTGGGTAAACAGATATGCCAATGAACAGAAAGATGCTTAGTGGGTTCTGAGATGCAGCTCCCATCTTTAACCAGGTGGGTGGGGGACAAGCTCTGGGTCTGAACAGAACTTTTTCAAGTATTTTCCTGGAATCACAGGCGTGTTCTGCCCCCTGGAACGTCCTCTTTGTGCTGTGTTGGGTTTGTGCCTGTGGCTCCAGGAAGGACCACTCTGCAGATGCTGACAGCTCTGTGTCTGCTTTCTCTCTAGAGGTACAGTTATTGTCTGGGGCCTACATCCTAAAAATCACTCTGTTGGGAAAAGTATCTTTGCCTAAACAATGAACAGAAAACGAACAGCATGTTTGGGCTGGACTGGACAACGCCTGGGGGCAGCAGCACGGAACAACTTCCCAGCCACACTCAGAGCGTCCTGGGTGGTGGCCCACGGCACCATGCCCATGGGTGACCCGCCTGCCATATTTGTTTGACTGTGGCAAGAATGCAAATGGAAACTCAGCCTGAGGTTGCCTCCTTGGCTTCTTAGCCTGATTCCACGCTGCACAGCAAAGGACCTTGTACCAATAAACATGGACACCTGGCCTCCAAGTTTACGTCCCATTCACATCCTCCACCAAAAGCTCCCCCTCAGGCCTAGGGGTGCGTAACTGAGCATGGTCACACTTGAGAGTAAAGACCAAGGGAAGAGGTCCGTGCAGAGCATCCCAGGGTCTGAATGGAAGCACAGGGTATCTTCATGGGCACATTTCCTGAGCCCTGCACACATCCACTCTGGAAAAGGACCAGAGCAAGGCCTCTGATGTACAAGACCCAGGGCCCTGGGTCCAAGGATGGTACTACATCCCCAAATGGGATGATATTATACTAAGTTTCTGCTTCTTACTTTACTCATTCAATATCACTATACAGAAGTCTTTGAATGCCACAATTTGCTCTTTCTTTTCCTTTTTTAATTTTTTAAAAATTTGTTCTTTCTTAATGCCTGTATACTATTTCATGGTATTGTCCTCAGTTGCTCAGTCATGTCTGACTCCTTGCGACCCCATGGACTATAGCCTGATGGACTCTTCTGTCAATGGAATTTTTCAGGCAAGAATATTGGATAGGTTGCCATTTCCTTCTCTAGGGGATCTTTCCAGCCCAGGGATCAAACATATGTCTCTTGCATCTCCTGCCTCGGCAGGCAGATTCTTTACCACTGAGACATCAGGGAAGCCCCATTTCATGGTATAGATACACCATAATTTTGCCAACCTCTTCTCTGTTAGTGGATATTGACTGACCCATGTCTAGTTTTCAGTTATGAACAATGCTGTTATAAATATAAGTATTTACATATGTTGGTGCTATTTCAGTGGATTTTTGTATTTCTGGGAATGGAACTGATTTATCAAGAATATATAATTTAGGGACTTCCCTGGTGGTCCAGTGGCTAAGACTCTGTGCTCCCAATGCAGGAGGCCCAGGTTCAATCCCTGGTCAGGTAACTAGATCCCACATGCCACAACTAAGAGATTACATGCCACATGTAAAGATCCCACATGCCACAACTAAAACCCAGTGCAGCCAGATAAATTAATTAAAAAAAATAAACAGTTTAGGGAAATTTCCCTGGTGGTCCAGTGGTTAAGAATCTGCCTCGCAATGCAGGGAACACGGGTTCAATCCCTGGTCAGGGAACTAAGATCCCACATGCCATAACCAAGACCTGACACCAGCCAAATAAATAATAATATTTAATAATAAAAAAGAATATACAGTTTAGACTCTAATGGTTACTGCCAAATGGTCAATGCACATGAAATTCAAGGAAATGCAATTTACCCTAACAACAAAGCATTATTTTATATCCATCAGATTGAGAAACTATAAAAAAAAAGAGCTATAACATCACTATAACTCCAGGGAGAAGCATCATCTCATACACTGCTGATGAAAATATGAAATGTCCCAGCCTTCCTGGAAGGCAATTACATCTTACTTATAGGGTCACAGAAATAAGACAAGTTCCTTGTCCTTTCATGTTTCCACTTTTGTGAACAAATAAAGACATGATGACACTATAGTCTCACTCCCTTTTAGATTAGCCCTTCCACCCCCAGGGAGTGGAACAGAAAGGCTGAAAGATCATGGACTTCAGGTACCTTCAGCAAACCTCACATGAGCTCTTAGAAATTCATCTCCTGGTTGGTGGTGGCTGATGCTGTTCACATTAGACACACGGGGATGGAAAGAAAGGGTGGGACTCTCGAGGAAATGAGACTCAACACATAAGCGCATCCCTGGTGGTCCAATGGCTAAGATTTCCCCTACCAATGCAAGCGGTGCAGGTTCGACCCCTGGTTGGGGAGCTAAGCTCCCACATGCCTCATGGCCAAAAAACTAAAATTAAAAAAAAAAAAAAAAAGAAGCAATATTCTAACAAATTCAATAGACTTTAAAATGTTGTTGTTCATTCACCAAGTCATGTCCAACTCTTCAAGACCCCATGGACTGAAGCACACTAGGCTTCCCTGTCCCTCACCATCTCCAAGAGTTTACCCAAGTTCATGTCCATTGAATCAGTGATGTCATCCTACCATCTCATCCTCTTTTGCCCTCTTCTCCTTCTGCCTTCAATCTTTTCCAACATCAGGGTCTTTTCTAATGAGTCAGCTGTTCGCATCAGATGGCCAAAGTAAAGGAGCTTTAGCTACAGCATAAGTCCTTCCCAAGAGTATTCAGGGTTGATTCAATAAAGACTTTAAAAATAATCCACATCAAAAAAAAAAAATCTTTGGGACTTTCCCCATGGTCCAGTGGCTAAGACTCCATGCTTCCCATACAGAAGACCCAGGTTTGATCCGTGGTCAGGAGACTAGATCCCACGTGCCACAACTAAGATCTGACACAGCCAAATGAATAAATAAATCTTTTTTAATCTTTAGGAAAAGCAAGCAAGTAAGCACTGAGGACAGTGGCCCTTTCCTCAATTGAGCAAATTTTCTGTGCAAAGGTCCTTAGTCTAGGCTGTCTCCAAAGTCCCTGTTTGGCAATGCAGAAGCCCATGATTCTTTTTGAGGATTCTCTCCAGCTAAGAAGTTTCCAGCCATAATTCAGTAGCATCTTGTGTTTTCTTCTGGGTCAAACAGGCTGTGAGACTTGGTCCTCTCACCTCACCCCATGCACACATGCTTCTGAAAACGATATGGATTTTCAGCATGGTTGATAAAATAGAAAGATTAAAAAGCCTAATTTTTCTTTTTATGATAGATAAGACTAATTAACTATAAATGTCAAGTACCCACAACTTAATTAATTCCAGTTCATTTAACTATAGTAATTAGATTTTTTTCCCAAGCAGAGCAACAGTCTGTTTTCGAAGGTCATAGACTAATACTACAATGAACAAGGCTGAAAGACCTGCACTTTGGATAAAAGGTGAGGGCTGGTGCCTGTGGGGGAAACAGGCCACACAAAATAAAACATAATTGGCAGGCTGATGAACAGAGTTTGTTTGAAATGTATACATACTGCATCTTTGATTAATAGCACCAATGAGTACTTGAAATTAAGCCTTTAAAATTTTTAGAGACTTTTCATTATAATGAGAAAATTGAAAATAAGAAACCTGACTGGGGTTTGAGTCATACCCTCAAGAAGCCAGAATTTTATTTAGTGAGAAACTTGTCTTTCGTTTAAGAAAAGCAATTTTAATGAGCATATTTGATTATATATATGCCAAGTTCTCCAGGGCATAATCTGAATGAGAAGAGATTTAATCAAGGAAGGGTTAACATGTTTGCCTTTAAAAATAAAAAGCTTAAGAAAGTTTGAAGAGGCTGGTAGGGGCTTGTGGTAACTGGGAGAAGGATTTTGAAGGATATTTGAAAAGAAGTTAATAAAAAGGCGTGGGGGCGGGAACCTCCCTGTTGGTCCAGTGTTTAAGGACCCACCTTCCAATGCAGGGGATGCTGGTACAATCTCTGGTGAGGAAGTAACATCCCACATGCCTCCTGAAGCAACTAAGTATGCTTGCCTCAACAAGAGGTCCCACATGATACAACAAAGACCCCAGGCATCCAAATAAGTAAACATTTTTAAAGGGTGGGGAGGTAACCCAAGATACACAGATGACATGTATTCATCCATCTGTAGATAACGAAAATCTACCAAAGATGGAAGAAATTTCCCAAGGAGTGAATGTGGTCAATGTAGTTCAAAATGAAGATTCAGTTTTAATTTGTTTTTTGTGCTTCCTTCTGCCCCCATTTCCCCAAGAATTCAATTAAAGTCTTCCAAATGGAATTGGCTCATGAGAGTGGAGTGTTTGGGAAAAGAAGGAAGCCCCTTGTGTCCAGCATGGGCTGAGGACACAGAAGGAAGGTCACAACTGTGGAAGCAGGAGGAGCTGGGTTTCAAAGGCAACAGTGGGGAAGGAAAGGCATAGAGCAGGGAGGATTGCTTCAGTAGAAAGAATGCCTCCCCAACAAGACTCAGTGATGACCTGCCAGAACCTCTGTGAGTACATGGCATGGGGCTGTTGACATGAGACAAATAGACTGCCAGATAGTCCTCAAGTAAAGTTGGGTTTATTCAGGATCAGCAGAGAATTGCAATATAAGGTCTGCAGCTATGATGAGCCACATGCAAGCTCCCCAGATAGCAAGGCAGGGAGAGCGCTTTTATAGAAGGGGTGAGGAAGTTGGGAGGGCTGTAGGAAACAAAGAGACGATTGAGTTTTCACTGGCTGAGTTCTTGCCAGGAATGAAGAGTCTTTCTGCCCGCTGTTGAGCTCTGCTATTGCTACAGGGTCACCCAACTGCTATTTAATTGAGGTTTCATATTTATTAATCTATACAGGACATAGGACGTTTTCCTACTTTTTAAATTAATTTTTATTGGAGTATAGTTGCTTTTTTGTTAGTTTCTGCTGTTTTCACCCTTTTCTAACTGACTCAATCCCTTCATTTGTGCTTACTTGCTCAGTCATGTCCCACTCTTTGTGACCCTATGAACTGCAGCCCGCCAGGCTCCTCTGTCCATGGGATTCTCCAGGCAAGATACTGGAGTGGTTTGCCACGCCCTTCTCCAGGGGATCTTCTCAACCCAGGGATCGAACCCAGGGATCGAACCCAGGTCTCCTGTATTGCAGGCAGATTCTTTATAATCTGAGCCACCAGGGAAACCCAAAAACACTGGAGTGGGTAACCTATCCCTTCTCCAGGGGATCATCCCAACCCAGGAATTGAACCAGGGTCTCCTGTATTGCAGGCAGATTCTTTACCAGCTGGGCTACCAGGGAACAGTGTGTTGGTTCACTTCCACCCCTCAAAGGTTTCCAAACAATTTTAAATTATTATGAACTCACGTATTTAAATAAATTTGTCAAGTTATTATATTTGTTATCATCTTTATTAGGTGCTCAGATTTTCCCATCTCTGGCCCAAGGGAGCTTCTTGAAATTACACAAGCCATTTAAAAAATTTTAGATATCAACCCTGAATATTCATTGGAAGGAGGACTGAAGCTGAAGCTCCAATACTTTGACCACCTGCTTCGAAGAGCTGACTGGTTGGAAAAGACCCTGATGCTGGGAAAGATTGAAGGCAGGAAGAGAAGGGGGTAAGAGAGCATGAGATGGTTGTATGGCATCACCGACTCAATGGACATGAGTTTGAGCAAACTCTGGGGATTTCCCTGGTGGCTCAGATGGTGAAACATCTGCCTACAATGCGGGAGACCTGGGTTCAATCCCTGGGTCGGGAAGATCCTCTGGAGGAGGAAATGGCAACCCACTCCAATACTCTTGCCTAGAAAATCCCATGGACGGAAGAGCCTGGCAAGCTACAGTCCATGGGGTCGCAAAGAGTCAGACACGACTGAGTGACTCACTCACTCACTGGGAGACAGTGAAAGACAGGGAAGTCTATCAAACTGCAGTCCATGGGATTGCAAAGAATTGGACACAACTTAGTGATGAAACAACAAGATATAACTTGCATTTAACATTATTTCCAGGTTTACAATGTAAAGACTCAGTATTTATATGTATTGCGAAATGATCACAACAAGAAATTTAGTCAACATCCATCACCAAACACTGGTTACAAATTAGTTTTTCTAGTAATGAAAAATTTTAAGATCTACCTAAATGTTTTTTAAATGTCACAAATCACTTTTAATATGAAGCCATTTTAAACCATTTTTTTAATATGAAGGAAAAGGGAACAAAACATTTTAAATCAACTATACTCCCATAATTTTTTTTTTTAAAAAGGAAAAGGGTAGCTGTAGAAAGATAGACTCTCAAGGATATCAAGGCAGCAGACATCTGTGAACTGACATTCTTCTGGCTATTTCTTATCACCTCTTCCTATCATTCCTCTTTTTCAAAAACTAGAATTGACCTTAGTTCACGCAACTTACCAGACTTGAAGTAAAACCTTGACTAAATTTCTTGTGTATCAGCAAGATCCTCTATGACCCACCTCCCAGAATATTGGAAATAAAAGCAAAAATAAACAAATGGGACCTAATTAAACTTAAAAGCTTTTGCACAACAGAGAAAACTATAAGCAAAGTGAAAAGACAGCCTTCAGAATGGGAGAAAATAATAGCAAATGAAGAAACAAAGGATTAATCTCAAAAATACACAAGCAACTCCTGTAGCTCAATTCCAGAAAAATAAATGACCCAATCAAAAAACGGGCCAAAGAACTAAACAGACATTTCTCCAAGGAAGACATACAGATGGCTAACAAACACATGAAAAGATGCTCAACATCACTCATTATCAGAGAAATGCAAACCAAAACCACAATGAGGTACCATTTCACACCAGTGAGGATGGCTGCTATCCAAAAGTCTACAAGCAATAAATGCTGGAGAGGGTGTGGAGAAAAGGGAACCCTCTTACACTGCTGGTGGGAATGCAAACTAGTACAGCCACTATGGAGAACAGTATGGAGATTTCTTAAAAAACTGGAAATAGAACTGCCATATGACCCAGCAATCCAACTCCTGGGAAAAACTGAGGAAACCAGATCTGAAAGAGACACGTGCACCCCACTGTTCATCACAGCACTGTTTATAATAGCTAGGACATAGGAAGCAACCTAGATGCCCATCAGCAGATGAATGGATAAGGAAGCTATGGTACATATACACAATGGAATATTACTCATCCATTAAAAAGAATACATTTGAATCAGTTCTAATGAGATGGATGAAACTGGAGCCCATTATACAGAGTGAAGTAAGCCAGAAAGATAAACACCAATACAGTATACTAACGCATATATATGTAATTTTAAAAGATGGTAACGATAACCCTATATGCAGGACAGAAAATGAGACACAGATGTACAGAACAGACTTTTGGACTCTGTGGGAGAAGGTGAGGATGGGATGATCTGAGAGAACAGCATTGAAACAAGTATACTATCAAGGGTGAAACAGATCACCAGCCCAGGTTGGATGCATGAGACAAGTGCTCAGGGCTGATCCACTGGGAAGATCCAGAGGGATGGGATAGGGAGGGAGGTGAGAGGGGGGATCAAGATGGGGAACACATGTAAATCCATGGCTGATTCATGTCAATGTATGGCAAAAACCACTACAATACTGTAATTAGCCTCCAACTAATAGAAATAAATGAAAAATAAATAAATAAATAAATTTCCTGTGTATTTATTAAGTTCCAAAGAAAGAAAGTGAAGTCGCTCAGTCGTGTCCGACTCTTTGCGACCCCATGGACTGTAGCCTACCAGGCTCCTCTGTCTGTGGGATTCTCCCGGCAAGAATACTGGAGTGGGTTACCATTTCCTTCTCCAGGGGATCTTCCCAAGCCAGGGATCGAACCCGGGTCTCCCGCATTGGAGGCAGATACTTTAATCTCTGAGCCACCAGGGAAGCCCAAGTTAAGTTCCAAGTCTGGTCCGAATTGTGACAGGCAATGCCCCCTTTTCTGGTGGCCGGGCTCTTGACCCTGATGTGTCCCCATTGTTTGTGAAGTCAGTCACAGTGGTGATTTTCCCAACTAGACTTGACTAGTAGTTTTAAATTGGGCAAGGCGTCAACAATAAAAGCTACAGTGAAAGGTAATCATTCTTCAATAGTTTGGGTAATCCTTCCTTCTTGAAATGACTTGCTGTGATTGATCTGTAAAGGAACTTCATACTTGCAGGGAGTTTCCAGCCATAGGTCATTGGGTTTCTGGCCCCTGACCAGAGTGGGCAATGCAGATGCCACTGTCAATGGCATTGCAGCTATGCTGCGACTATGAGGAAACAGGTAGGAGCAGAGTGACATTTCTCCTTCCCAACTGTGCTGTTTATAATGAGTCATATGTCCAGTTTCCAGAAACCTTCCCTCAAAACTCTTCATGGATTCTCAGAAATGAAAACTGTCTGTCATGATACCCATTTTCCCAGATGCTCAAGGGCCAAGAAGTCTTTCTGAGGCTGCTGCTTTGGAAGGATCAAATTACGGTCCTGGGGAGTACAGTGGTCCTTGGTGAGGATGGTGACCCCCTGCTCTAATCTGGCCAGTGGGGTGTCTACCACAACAGCCTGGGGTGGAGATAAGAGACCATATGAAAAATTCTCTCTTCTCCTTGATGTAGAAAATATTGAGTCAAATGAATTTGAATCTTGACTCTAGCATTTGTTCATTACATTGTCTAATGTTGGGTCCTATCTGAAAGGAGGTTCTGAGAACAAGCCTTGAGGGCAAGTAGTTACCTTGGGAGGTGGTTCCAGGAAGTACACATACGGGATGGGGAAGAGAGGAGGGGAGGGGAAGGACACCTCGACTGTACAGGAATGAGAAATTTACTGCTATGGGCAACTGTCTCCTTCCTGCTGGGGGGCTCCAGGGTGCTGTGCAGCGCATGCCTCAGCATCACCCCACACAGGAGGAGAGGAAGCTGGAGCATTTATCCACTGACATCTATCCGTGTGGCCCAGGGACTGCTCCTAGGGGTGCAAACACTCTAGCCTTTCTGTGCTGCTCTGTGTGGGCTGAGTTTGCTTCTCCAACCAGAGAAAACCAGGCCAAAGCTGACAGATGCCTCTGATCTGACGTCAGCAGGTGTATGTGAGTGGTGAGTCTACCACAGACATGTTAGGCAATGTCTCAAAGCCTTGGTTTTCTCCTGTGGAGCATGGAGATCACAGCAGCCACTCTTCCAGCTTCTTGTGAAGGAGAAAAGCTCATGTGAGGGAGTGCTTGGCACAGTGCCCTCGAAGTAGGTACCTTCCTTTTTCTTGTGGGCTCTCCATAGCTATGGCAGCAGATAATCCTGGCAACAGGCTCCGTGCTTTACAGAATTGAGTGGAAGGAGGGGGTGGGGTGGAAATGGTGGGTAGACGCTGGGTTGAGCATTGCTGGTGAACAGGAAGAGAAGCATCAGGTAGGGTATTGCATCCTCGTCCATGGGGATCCTTCAACATATTTGCATAGAAAGATAAGATTTGTGCAGTTTCTTCATAAAGTTTTCCCAATGGCACCTCTTTAATATAATACATGATGTGTTTCAAAAGCTAAATTGCTGACTGGCATCTTAAAATGGAATCTTTGCTTTGGGATCAGGCAGCAGAATATGTATAATTTGAACCAATATATTCCCTTCCATTCTTCAAAAATTAAGTACTTTCTGCCATTAACTCAAGGCATTCCACACTTCCTTAGGGGAGGGGAAATCATCTCACTTGAGAAGACTATCCTTCTTGCTTCCTCCTTTGACAGTTGCAGAGACCAAGACAAGAGGTACATCTTGGTAAACAGGGTATGAACCCCACCCTGGAAAACTCAGATTCCAGTTACATCAATCTGAGTCCTCATGACATGATAATATCTAGAGCCTCATAAAAGAAAATGGGAACATCATACTCTATTTCTGAAATCAAGCTGTGGTAAATGGGTTACAAATTGCTTTGAATCTTCTCTTGGCAAAGAAGTGAGACAGTGCAGCTTGCATGCATCTGTGGGTAGGTGGGGCTGTGCTGTGTCATTCTTGTTTTGTTGTGTTTTTATTGCAAGTGAATTTGGGTCTGAGTGTGTGTGTGTGTGTGTGTGTGTGTGTGTGTGTGTGTGTTTTGGTGAATGATCTGGGCTAGAGAATAACTAGAATCAGAAATCTAACCCATTATGTCTCTTTCTGTTCTTACCTCAAGATGAATGTATCAGTCAGGATAGGCAAAGCCATGCCAAGATAACAAACAGTCCCTAAATTCTAGTGGCTTACACAAGCAAAGGTTGATTTATTGCTCCTTCTATGTGTCCCTCAAGGGTCAGCTGGAAAATGATCTCTGCCTTTGTTCATCTAATCTCCCTTCAGGACCCAGGATGATCAGTAGCCATTATCTGGGAAGTTTCTAGTAACTATAGAAGAGGAGAAAGAGGGAGAGAGAGAGCACCCTGGATGCCTTTCCATCAGTTATTAAATGCTCAGCAGTTCCCTGGTGGTCCAGTGGTTAGGACTCCATGCTTTCACTGTCGAGTGTGAAGGTTCAATGCCTGGCTGGGGAACTAAGATCCCACAAACCTTGCAGTGCAGCCAATAATAATAATTAAATGTCCAACCTAGCAGTGACATACATCAGTTGTGCTCACAGCTTATTGCCCAGCATTGACCATGGTTGCCAATCAACCACCTGGGGCTCTAGGAAGTAGCATGCTAACATGTACCCAGAAGAGAAAGAGAACTGAACTATCTGGTGAACAGAAGTCATAGCCACTTCAACCTGAGTTGGGGCCAGAGGGTTTGGGGTCATTGTAACCTTCCCGCTATTATACAGAAATGTCCCACCTCAAAGACACAGTATTACCATATCCAAGATACAAAATTTCAATCACTTATGTCTAGATCAGCTTTGTCCAGTAAAACTTCCTGCAGTAATGGAAATATTCTCTGTATTGACCAACAGAGCAACCTCCAGCCAGGTATAGTTATCAAGCAGTTCGAATGTGTGTAGGGTGACTGAGCAACAAATGTTTACATTTGAATTTAGCTTTAATTAACTTAAATTTAAATTCAAGTAACCACTAGTGGCTATGTTGTATTGGCCAACATAGTTCTAGACCACTGAAATCCATACTATGGATTTCAAAAATTATAACAACAACATTACCTACCCCCTTAAATTTGTATTGCATTCTATAGTTTTCAAAATGTTCCTATATATACCACTTATCTCATATGATCCTTCCAACATCCTTAAGAGATAGACAAATAAGGTAATAATACCCGTTTTATAGATATGAAAACCAGAATTCAGAGAGTTTAAGTGATTTTCTCACAATAGTGGGAGGATTAGTGGTACAGAGTCTAGAAACCGTGTCTCGAGGCAAAGGTGTACCTTTGACATTAGCACTATTTGTCCCTCAATAAATACTTGACTCAACACTTGAAAATTCTAAGAACATCAAAGCTAACTCATCTCTCCTTCCTTTGAAGCACTGATTTTCATAAGTACTTCCATAATCCCTTTTCAATATTACTTCATATTAATCACATAGTAAGCTTCTATTAATCACACTCTTTCCTCAATTGCTGTCAGTGTAATGTACGGATTTCCTTTTTTAAAAAATCTAAGACGTAAACTCCTTAATTTTAAATCTAAGTAAGTTGTAAATTCCTTAAGTTTAGAAACATTTCTTTCTTTGGTCATTTCCTCAGTGCCCAGAGTGACCAACTATCCCAGTTTGCCTGAGAGTGAGAGGTTCTCAGGATGCAGGACTTTCAGAGCCCAAACCAGGATAGTCCCAGACACGGGGACAGCTGGGCACCCAGGGCCCAGCAAAAGGCTGAGTTCACAGGTTGAACTGAACCGAATATTAAAATAGTAAAGATATGTTTCAATCACCACCCTTACCATAGTCAGCTGAGTGTTATAGGTACTCCATAAATGCTTGTTTCAGTTTTACGGCAAAAATAGAGGGTGACCACATTAACAAATTGAAAGATAAAAACCATATGATTATCTCAATAGATGCAGAAAAAGCCTTTGACAAAATTCAACATCCATTTATGATTAAAACTCTCCAGAAAGCAGGAATAGAAGGAACATACCTCAACAGAATAAAAGCTATATATGACAAACCCACAGCTAGCATCACCCTCAATGGTGAAAAATTGAAAGCATTTCCCCTGAAATCAGGAACAAGACAAGGGTGCCCACTCTCACCACTACTATTCAACATAGTTTTGGAAGTGTTGGCCACAGCAATCAGAGCAGAAGAAGAAGTAAAAGAAATCCAGATAGGAAAAGAAGAAGTGAAACTCTCGCTGTTTGCAGATGACATGATCCTCTACATAGAAAACCCTAAAGACTCCACCAGAAAATTACTAGAGCTAATCAATGAATACAGTAAAGTTGCAGGATATAAAATTAACACACAGAAATCTCTTGCATTCCTATACACTAACAATGAGGAAACAGAAAGAGAAATTAAGGAATCGATACCATTCACCATTGCAACAAAAAGAATAAAATACTTAGGAGTATATCTACCTAAAGAAACAAAAGACCTATACATAGAAAACTATAAAACACTGATGAAAGAAATCAAAGAGGACACAAACAGATGGAGAAATATACCGTGTTCATGGATTGGAAGAATCAATATTGTCAAAATGGCTATTCTACCCAAAGCAATCTATAGATTCAATGCAATCCCTATCAAACTACCAACGGTATTTTTCACAGAACTAGAACAAATAATTTCACAGTTTGTATGGAAATACAAAAAACCTCGAATAGCCAAAGTAATCCTGAGAAAGAAGAATGGAACTGGAGGAATCAACCTGCCTGACTTCAGACTATACTACAAAGCCACAGTCATCAAGACAGTATGGTACTGGCACAAAGACATAAATACAGATCAATGGAACAGAATAGAAAGCCCAGAGATAAATCCACGAACCTATGGTCACCTTATCTTCGACAAAGGAGGCAAGGATATACAATGGAAAAAAGACAACCTCTTTAACAAGTGGTGCTGGGAAAACTGGTCAACCACCTGTAAAAGAATGAAACTAGAACATTTTCTAACACCATACACAAAAATAAACTCAAAATGGATTAAAGATCTAAATGTAAGACCAGAAACTATAAAACTCCTAGAGGAGAACATAGGCAAAACACTCTCCGACATAAATCACAGCAGGATCCTCTTTGACCCACATCCCAGAATTTTAGAAACAAAAGCAAAAATAAACAAATGGGACCTAATGAAACTTAAAAGCTTTTGCACAACAAAGGATACTATAAGCAAGGTGAAAAGACGGCCCTCAGATTGGGAGAAAATAATAGCAAATGAAGCAACAGACAAAGGATTAATCTCAAAAATATACAAGCAACTCCTGCAGCTCAATTCCAGAAAAATAAATGACCCAATCAAAAAATGGGCCAAAGAACTAAACAGACATTTCTCCAAGGAAGACATACGGATGGCAAAAAAACACATGAAAAGATGCTCAACATCACTCATTATCAGAGAAATGCAAATCAAAACCACAATGAGGTACCATTACACGCCAGTCAGGATGGCTGCTATCCAAAAGTCTACAAGCAATAAATGCTGGAGAGGGTGTGGGGAAAAGGGAACCCTCTTACACTGTTGGTGGGAATGCAAATTAGTACAGCCACTATGGAAAACAGTGTGGAGATTCCTTAAAAAGCTGGAAATAGATCTGCCATATGACCCAGCAATACCACTTCTAGGCATACACACTGAGGAAACCAGATCTGAAAGAGACACGTGCACCCCAATGTTCATCACAGCACTGTTTATAATTGCCAGGACATGGAAGCAACCTAGATGCCCATCAGCAGACGAATGGATGAGGAAGCTGTGGTACATATACACCATGGAATATTACTCAGCCATTAAAAAGAATTCATTTGAATCAGTTCTAATGAGATGGGTGAAACTGGAACCCATTATACAGAGCGAAGTAAGCCAGAAAGATAAAGACCATTACAGTATACTAACACATATATATGGAATTTAGAAAGATGGTAACGATAACCTTATATGCAAAAAAAGAAAAAGAGACTCAGATGTATAGAACAGACTTGTGGACTCTGTGGGAGAAGGCGAGGGTGGGATGTTTCAAGAGAACAGCATCGAAACATGTATATCTAGGGTGAAACAGATCACCAGCCCAGGTTGGATGCATGAGACAAGTGCTTGGGCCTGGTGCACTGGGAAGACCCAGAGGGATGGGGTGGAGAGGGAGGTGGGAGGGGGGACCGGGATGGGGAATACAGGTAAATCCATGGCTAGTTCATTTCAATGTATGACAAAAACCACTGCAATGTTGTAGAGTAATTAGCCTCCAACAAATAAAAATAAATGGAAGAAAAAAAAAATAGAGGGTGACAAACTTTGCATATGCTTCTACATGCGTACTAAGTCACTTCAGTCGTGTCTGACTCTGTGTGACTTGTATGAACTGTGGCCCACGAGCCTCCTCTGTCCATGGGATTCTCCAGGCAAGAATACTGGAGTGGGTTACCATGCCCTTCTCCAGGGGATCTTCCTGGTTCAAGGACGGAACCCACATCTCATGCGGCTCCTGCTTTGCAGGAGGATTCTTTACCGCTGCGCCACTGGGGAAGCCCTTGCATACACTTCTTTATGTCCAAATAGCAAACCAAGGAAGTGGATGCGGAAGGGGTGGCAGGGAACTGTGTTACTCCAGTCAACCTCTCTTCTATCTCTACATCTGGTTTGAATGTTATTTCCAAGTGGAGAATAAAAAGGAATTATGTGTTACTGATCCGGATGTAGCAGATAACTATTCTAAAGTTTGAATGTTTATTTTCAAACTTTGATGTTTTCTCTCATTCTTTGAACCAACAATAACCTTCTATCTCTCTCGGGAGCAAGGCTAAGTTCTTGCCTTGTGGACTTCCCAAGCCTCTGCTCTTAGGCACAGGACTATAGAGCTTTGATTTTGATCTGTGTATTTGGAGCGGGGGAAGTAATTCTCTATTGTGTCTTGAGCCTCTGAATGCCTCAGTCACTACAGCATATTGATTTCCTCGACACTTCAAATGAGAAAGTGCCTTTTTTAAATTTATTTTTTTATTGGAGGATAATTGCTTTGCAGAATTTTGTTGTTTTCTGTCAAACCTCAACATGAATCAGGCATAGGTATACATATATCCCCTCCCTTTTGAAGCTCCCTCCCAACTCCCTCCCCACCCCACCCCTCTAGGTTGACAAAGAGCTCCTGTCTGAGTTTCCTGAGCCATACAGCAAATTGCCATTGGCTGTCTATTTTACATACAGTGATGTGAGTGTCCATGTTATTCTCTCCATACATCTCACCCTCTCCTCCCCTCTCCTCATGTCCATAAGTCTATTCTCTATGTCTCTTTCTCCAGTGCTGCCCTGTAAATAAGTTCTTCGGTACCATTCTTCTAGATTCCATATATGTGCATTAGAATACGATATTTATCTTTCTCTTTCTGACTCACTTCACTCTGTATAATAGGTTCTAGGTTCATCTACCTCATCAGAACTGACTCAAATGCATTCCTTTTTATGGCTGAGTAATATTCCATTGTGTATATGTACCACAATTTCTTTATCCATTCATCTGTCGATGGACATCTAGATTTCTTTCAAGTTCTAGCTATTGCAAATAGTGCTGCAGTGAATAATGGGATATTTGTGTATTTTTCAATTTTGGTGCCTTTTGAATAGCAGAAAGGCAACTCTTAGCACAAATCCTGAATAACAATCTCCTGTATTTGTATGCAGACTTGCAATGCCTTGGGCACTTCTCATCACAACCAGCAGCTTTGTTGCACTCTGCATCACTACCACCTGGTGTGGCTTCCCTGGTGGTTCCCATGGTAAAGAATCTGCCTGTAATGCAAGAGACCTGGGTTTCATCCCGGGTTGGGAAGATCCTCTGGGGAAGGAAATGGCAACCCACTCCAGTATTCTTGCCTGGAGGATTTCATGCACAGAGGAGCCTGGCAAGCTACAGTCCATGGAGTCGAAAAGAGTCAGACATGACTGAGTGACTAATACTTTCACTTACATCACCTGGTGAACTTCATCAAGAACTCTACTGGCCTGCATTTTATCCACTAGGTGTGTTTCTGAAACACTGGAGCTTAAACTTGCTTTTTTAAAGCTGTGTGATTTTGTTTTATTTTATGTCTTTTGGCCACACCACATAGCATGTGGGATCTTAGTTCCCCAGACAGGGTTCAAATGTGCACCCCCCTATATTGGAACAGCAGAGTCTAAACCACTGGACCACCAAGGAAATCCCTAACCTTATTTACAAAAATAAAATGCTTTGGCATTTGGTATCTGCAAGAATGTTGTAGAAGAGAACTTATACAATGTGGAGAGGATCGGTCCAAGTAACTCACCCCTCTCTCCCTAAAGTCTGAGGTCTTATGAGTTTAGGTATCCTGAGTTGTCAATTTTACTGGTAACTTTAGAGACTTGTCCCTTTCCTTGCCAAGTGACCTATTGGCAATGGCCCCTAATGCCTTAGATTTATTCCTACTGAAATGCCCAGAGCAGGGTCTCAATCAGCAGGTGGGACGTTTGCATGCACAGACAGACAGCAGTGATGGAAGAGACGGCAGTGTTGCGTGCATTGCATGCTATGAAGTGGACACAAGCAGAAATTGCTGAGGTCCTCTTGACCCATCCCTAAGTGCCTTCAGACATAGATATGGAGATAGAAAGGAACAGTAAGAATGTCAGGGAACTTTTAGCCTAGGCCACAGAGAAGGTGCAATCAGAGTAGAATTTTCAAGTAAAATGAACCCAAGAAATGTAGAGAATTGAACTAAAGAATAAAATTAAGAGCCACTAAAGAACTCCAAGCCATCAGTTTGTCAATTAAGCAACTGCAATCACAACCCAAACCCTCCTTTGAGATTGGCTGATGCCCAGCTTAAACCACAAACCAACAGAGCCAGAATCACCAGCGTGGGACCCAGTCATCATAATTTTTAAAAATTCTCCAGCTATGAAAAAAAATAAAATAAAATTCTCCGGCTGATTTCAATGTGCAACCATGTCTGAGGACCACTTTTAAGGAGGAGACTGTCACGTTCTGAGTTCCTTCTCGAGGAAAGGTGACTAAGGGAAACTTCTAAGTGACGGTGGAAAGGACACAGAGCGGGTGTGTGCTGTGATCACATTGCACATTCCGTTTTGGGGATTTGCCTTTTAGCTCAGTGCTCTATTTCTGATCCTAACAACAATGACATAATGAGAGATTCAAGTCAGGTCCCAATTTACGCACCTTCCCAAATTTTCTCAGTTCCAAATTTATCTCCTGATGGAGAATCTTGTTGCCACCATCAACTTATCTCCTGTTAATTCACAAATGTGCTCTTGCCAAATGTCTCTGTGTCCCCTACCACGGGGGTGGGAGACAGCATGTTCCAGGCTGCTGATGTGGGACTTGGTGTCCCCTCGGCATCTTCTCTCTCACTGTGACTGTGATGCTTTGTTGCTGGTGGGCATCCTCATGACTGAACAGCTGTCTGCTTTTTCTTGCAGCGAACTTAGTAACCCAACTCCTGGTGTTCGCTTTCCTTCCATCTTAGTCTCACTTTTCTTTTCTCTTCACTCTTGGCATCCTGGGGTTGCACCCCTTGATAAAACAGTAAGAGTAAGTTTTGCCAAATGTTTTATTCTTAAGGAGACCCAAGCTAAGACAGTGTTATTATCCCAACAAAAGCTGGTCTATTGGTCTCCAAAGCCTGTGCTTTTTTCACTCTTTTATTTGCTGCCTCCTAATTGCCAATATCCACTGGATCATCGAAAAAGCAAGAGAGTTCCAGAAAAACATCTATTTCTGCTTTATTGACTACGCCAAAGTCTTCGACTGTGTGGATCACAATAAACTGTGGAAAATTCTGAAGGAGATGGGAATACCAGACCACCTGACCTGCCTCTTGAGAAACCTGTATGCAGGTCAGGAAGCAACAGTTAGAACTGGACATGGAACAACAGACTGGTTCCAAATAGGAAAAGGACTACGTCAAGGCTGTATATTGTCACCCTGCTTATTTAACTTATATGCAGAGTACATCATGAGAAACGCTGGGCTGGAAGAAGCACAAGCTGGAATCAAGATTGCTGGGAGAAATATCAATAGCCTCAGATATGCAGAGGACACCACCCTTATGGCAGAAAGTGAAGAGGAACTAAAAAACCTCTTGATGAAAGTGAAAGAGGAGAGTGAAAAAGTTGGCTTAAAGCGCCACATTCAGAAAACTAAGATCATGGCATCTGGTCCTATCACCTCATGGGAAATAGATGGGGAGACAGTGGAAACAGTGTCAGACTTTTTTTGGGGGGGCTCCAAAATCACTGCAGATGGTGACTGCAGCCATAAAATTAAAAGACACTTACTCCTTGGAAGGAAAGTTATGACCAACCTAGATAGCTTGTTAAAAAGCAGAGACGTTATTTTGCCAACTAAGGTCCGTCTGGTCAAGGCTATGGTTTTTCCAGTGGCCATATGTGGATTGTGAAGAAAGCTGAGCGCTGAAAAATTGATGCTTTTGAACTGTGGTGTTGAAGAAGACTCTTGAGAGTCCCTTGGACTGCAACGAGATCCAACCAGTCCATCCTGAAGGAGATAAGTCCTGAATATTCATTGGAAGGACTGATGCTGAAGCTGAAACTACAATACTCTGGCCACCTCATGTGAAGAGTTGACTCATTGGAAAAGACCCTGATGCTGGGAGGGATTGGGGGCAGGAGGAGAAGGGGACGACAGAGGATGATGATGGCTGGATGGCATCACTGACTCGATGGGCATGAGTTTGAATAAACTCCAGGAGTTTGTGATGGACAGGGAGGCCTGGTGTGCTGTGATTCATGGAGTTGCAAAGAGTCGGACATGACTGAGTGACTGAACTGAACTGAACTGGAGGAGGGAGAAGAAGTGGATCTTGATCCTTGCTTTACCCCTGACTTTCAGTATAACTTCAGGAAAGCCACTTGTCTTCTTGCAGCCTGTTTCCCGACTTCTAGAATCAGAGTTGGGCTATCAGATGGTCTTAAACTTCTGAAATCCATGGGTTTCTTTGATAGTTGGAAGAAACCTATGAATTCTTTCTCAGAATAATATTTTTAAATGCAAAAAATGAAGTACATATAGAATTACAAAAGCCACAACTGGATTGAAGTACACTTATCAGGATAATATATGCGTGTATATCTCACAATAGGTGTGAAATGGTATTGCATATGCTTCTTTACTCGTCTTTCTTTTCTTCCCGTTTCATTGATATATAAATGACATGCAGCACTGTATAAGTTTAAGTTGTATAGTATGATTTGACCTACATATATATCATGCAGTGATTATCACAATATACTCATGTCTTAAATAGTTACCTGTTTAATAAATATTATTTCTAAGTAGTGATAAGAATGCTATTTTGAGATACTTGTAAGAAACACCCCAGGAGGCAAAAGGCTGTAATGATCCCAGTTGAAATGAACAGTGCTCAAAGAATATACATGATCATCAGATAAGTTCACGGTGTGACAATATTTTACATAAGACAAAGACAGGACACTCTAGAAACACAAAGATGACTGAACACTTCCCCCTTATGATGAAGACAAGTGACTACAGCTTCTTTACCACTTGCAACTTTAGCCTTGCCTTAATACTCTTGTCCTCCAAATAAAAATGATCCTGATGTCCAATCACTGAATGATCCACTAGTACTGACAGGTTCCATCCTAAATTGTCACCCCCAACTTCCTTCAAACTTCCTAAAAATACTCATAACAAGCCCAACCCCACTGCAATCCCATCCTAATTCCTTCTTACTTAGAAGTCCATGATTTCTCTGGGGTATGCTTTCTTTGCTACAGGAAGCTAAATAAACCTAAATAATTGAATCATGGTTGTATTCCTGGTGGTCTTTGGATGATGGCTTTAACTTCTGCAGCAACTGTAATGAGATGTGAAAATGTAATATGTGTATACTAAACTAAACACTTTCACTGTTGGAAATATGGATTAGGTGACTTTAAGTAAATATTGGTTTTCCTTTTGGTATATAAGTAAAAGTTTATCCAAGTTTAAAAAAACACACAATATAACTGTGGAGCTGAGATTCAAATCCAGGGATTCTGGGTTTAGAGACTAAACTTATAACCTCCATGGTTCATAGCCTCTAGGCATAAAGAATTAGAAAGCACAAGACATAAGTAATTATATACCCATTAACGGACCTACCCATGATAGATTACTCTACACACAACATCCCTAAGGGCAGTTAGAGAAAAATTTTAGTTTGAACTAAAACAACCAGCCATGGTAGAAAGGAAATAACTAACCACAACAACAATATTCCACTTGTACAGCCCTTTGTACATTACTGGACCATATGCGCATGAGCCTCAGCATAGTTAGGTCAGACCCCCAGGCAAAGTTTATGTTGGCATAGCCTAAGTCTTTTCTTTACCTATAGGATCTAAAGAGCCTCATGATGATGGTGAAAGAGGAGAGTGAAAAAGCTGGCTTGAAACTCAATATTTAAAAAACTAAGATTACGGTATCCAGTCCCATCACTTCATGGAAAATAGAAGGGGAAGCAGTGACAGATTTTATTTTCTTGGGTTCCAAAATCACTGCTGCCAGTGACTGCAGTCATGAATTAAAAGACTCTTGCTCCTTGGAAGGAAAGCTATGACAAACCTAGACAGCACATTAAGAAGCAGAGACACTACTTTGCCGACAAGGGTCCATCTAGTCAAAGTTATGGTTTTTCCAGCAGTCGTGTATGGATGTGAGAGTTGGATCATAAAGAAGGTTGAGTGCTGAAAAACAGATGCTTTTGAACTGTGGTGCTGGAGAAGACGCTTGAGAACCCCTTGGACTGCAAGGAGATCAAACTAGTCAATCCTAAAGGAAATCAACCCTGAATATTCACTGGAAGGACTGATGCTGAAGCTGAAGCTCCAACACTTTGGCCACCTGATAGGAAGAGCCAACTCAGTGGAAAAGACCCTGGGAATGCTGGGAATAATTGAGAGCAAGAGGAGAAGGAGGTAACAGAGGATGTGATGGTTGGATAGCATCACTGACTCAATGGACATAAACTTGAGCAAACTCCAGGAGATAGTGAAGCACAGAGAAACCTGGCATGCTGCAGTCCATGAGGTCACGAAGAGTCGTACATGACTTAGCGACTGAACAACAACATAAGATCTATAAGAGACATAATACCTGTAACAGGAGGGATGAGTCCTTCTCCGCTCATTGTTGAAGCTTTTCTATTTATATACAACCAATATTTACCAAATGCTGCTATTGACTGACTCATGTCCACCAACCTCCTCCAATTTCTATGTTGAAGCTCTAATTCTCAATATGACTGACTGTATTGGGAGATAGGCCCTTTAAAGAGATAATTAAGGTTAAATGAAATAAAAAAGGTGGGGCCCTAAATCAACTGGATTGGTGTTCTTCTAAGGAGGACTGTATTGGGAGATAAGCCCTTTAAAGAGATAATTAAGGTTAAATGAATTCATAAAGGTAGGGCCCTAAATCAACTGGATTGGTGTCCTTATAAGGGTTGGGCAAGCAGGAGGAAAGACCATATGAGGACATAGCAAGGAGGCTGCCAACTGCAAGCCAAAGGAAAAAACAACCTTGCCAACACCTTAAACTTGGGTCTCCAGGCTCCAGAACTGTAAGGAAATAAATTTCTCTTGTTTAGTCTCCCCATTTGTGATTTTGTTATGACAACCCTACCAAACAAATGCCTAATGAGTGTGCTAGATGTTTTTACACATCATTTTATTAAATTATCACATCCGGGACATTGCTGAAACAACCTTCTGCTGGCTTGTGAGAGCCAACTTAAAATTTTAGGAATTTTGTGAGCTTATTTTTAGGACATCCATTATTAAAAATTAAGCTATGTATGTGTTAGTCACTCAATCGTGTCCAACTCTTTGCGACTCCATGGACTGTAGCCCATTAGGCATATCTGTCCATGGGATTCTCCAGGCAAAAATACCAGAGTGGGTTGCCATTCCCTTCTCCAGGGGATCTTCCCCACCCAGGGATCAAACCCAGGCCTCCTGCCATCACAGGCAGATTCTTTACCGTCTGAGTTACCAGGGAAGTGGCAAAAATTAAGCTATATAAACTTAAAATGAAACAAATTATATTCTTAAAAGGTGATGAATTTGCAAAACCCAATACATCCTAATTATTTTACTACATATTACTATCATCTGTGTCCTTGAATTTATGTCTATTGTATCTGAATGGAGGAAATACTGCATAACAGCATGCTCCCACAGGTTGATAGTTTGAAACAGGCCAGGTTGGGGATATTTACACCATGGAAATGGGCAAACCATACAAGTCAGGGTTTTTTGCCATGCTGATAGTTAGTTGTTAAACATTTACCAACATATCTCTGACCATAATAATCTCACAAAGAAAGCCGTCTAATTCCAGATTTATAATTGAGGAGACTCTGGCCACTAAGACACAAGACTCAAGCAAGAAACAGGCCCCGTGGTTCCTGCACTGAGGCTCTTGGCATGATACCACACTGCCTCTCTGTGCACGAAGGAGGAACTGCTCTCGCTCTGCATCTCAATGCCTGGCTGCCCAGCAGAAATCTGATTGAAAGGGCTTGTGTGCTGAGTGAGGGTCTAGGCCCCGCCTCCTAAATTTCTCTGCCCAGCATGGGCATTGTGTCATTCTACTACCCAGGAGAAAGAAAGCCACTTGCTATAAATCCCAAGGTGCTGGGAGAAAGCTCTGGGTGAAGCACTCTTTTACAGCCACAATTTGCAGTCTGTTGTAAAGGACTTTAATTGCTTCAAGGCATAGGACTTGCCTGTGTGTGTCTGCAGCATGGTAAGACGAACGGGGAGCTGAGTCCAGGCACCTGTGGAGTTGGGAGCAGTGGCCTGACCATTCAGAGATAGATGTTCAGAAATGTGGACTGAAGACCCAGCAGGGAGTCTTCAAAATAGCCCTCAGAGAAGCTTCTTTGATGAGCTGCGGTGATTCAGCGGCTTCTGCACCGTGCATTCATGCTCATAAATCACACAGCTTTGCAGGCATTGTAAGACATCTCCCACCATGCAGTTAAAAGAAATGTGCTTGCTGCAGTAGCATTAATGATCTACTGCCAGTTATTTTGCTCAGGTACCTTCATTTTAAGGGACAATTTGATTTTTGTTGTTATAGATTATTGGGTGCACACACGTTTAAATAGGCTAATTATTGAACCACTCCAAAAAGAATCTCAGTCAACTCATTTTCCCTGGAGAATAATCCAGGAAACCTTACAAGACTTTAAATGTGTTATTTTACCCTCCGCAATCCAGAAGGTCTAAAGCCCAATTTACCTAGGCTGTGGGTGTGAGCCTCCTGGAGAGCTTTAGAAACCTTGATGCCTATAGCTCACCACCCAGAGATGCTGACTGAAGGGGTCTGGTCTGGCTGTTTGAACATTTTAAAGCTCCCCAGAAGACTCTTGTGCACTGTCAAGTTGCAAACGACTATTTTAAAACTTTGTATCTCAAAGTGTGGTTGATCTGTGGACCAGGAGCATCTGGGAACCTGTTGTGTGAATGTGCATGTCACTCAGTTGTGTTAGATTCTTTGTGATCCCATGGGACATAGCCTGCCAGACTCCTCTGTCAGTGGGATTTCCCAGGCAAAAATGCCAGAATGGGTTGCCATTCCTTTCTCCAGGGGAACTTCCCAAGCCGGGGATCAAACCCAGTTCTCCTGCATTGAAGGCAGATTCTTTATCATCTTAGCTACCAGGGAGTCTGTTAGAAATGGAGAATTCTGGGACTTCCCTTTGGATCCAATGGTTAAAGACCCCTGCTTCCAATGCAGGGGGTAGAGGTTTGACCCCTGGTTGGAAAACTAAGATCTCACATGCTGTGAGGCATGGCCAGAAAAACAATGGAGAATTTGCCCCAGATACATTGAATCAATCTGTATTTTGATACAGTCTCTAGATGATTCAATTGTGCAGTCCAAGTTGAGATTGTCTAGAACCCAGAAAAAAATGCTAGAGTCTAATTTTGAGATGGACACGGCTCATCTTCCTTAATTCAGACTAGAAATATTTTTTTTCCTCATTCCTCATATCCAGTTAGGTATCTAGTCCTGTTGATTTTCTTTCCAAATAAGTCTCTCTTGTGTCTCAGAGCCAGCCCCTTGCCAGCTCTTGCCAGCCCCTTTAGGGCAGCTGCTGAAAAAAAATCTTTTCACTGCATCTGCTCAAAAAATTCCCATGGACCCCCTATATCCCATCATTTCAGATGTGAATTTCTCTACCTGAATCCAAGGCCATCCTGCATCTGGCTCCAGGAGACCTGTCTAATCTGATTTCCCCCGTGTGTCCCTCTGGTGCCAACTGGCCTTTTCACCAATTACAATATGCCAGCCAGTTCTTCTTGATGTTGGCTCCTGGAAAGCCATTCCCTTGCCATCTTCTCGGTGTCTTTCCAAACCTCATTCATCTTTCAAGGCTATTTCTTTTTGCTCTGGATGCCTCCAGCACTGATAACCTAACATATTTATTAGCTCCTCATCTCAGATTGGTCACCAATTTTCATGTTCCTCATCCAAGCTGAGCGTGGAGCGCCGAAACAGAAAATACCCTGGAGATCAACTCAGCTTCTTTCTGTTCAGAATAGGCATGGTCTCCCTCCTTCCCCTTGAGAAGGCACCCCAACTGACACCACCCCATGACCCCAGGTCATATGATTACCCCATATGATTACCATTTGCTCCCAGCACTGAGGTCCAGCTTGGGGGTTTTGCCTCTTCCATCAGGCTAGGAGGCCTCAGGTTCAGTCTGGCAGGCTCTCTGGGTCCAGTGCTGTCATCATTAATTTAGCAGATCATCATGCTGGGAGGTGGTGGTGGAGGTGGGTGGAGAGAGGCAGGGACAGAGATGATTCACAGAGTAATGGCAATAATAGCTCATGTGCGTGGAGGGCTGTCTCTATGCTGAGCATGATTCCAAGTGTTTTATATATTATTTCTCTATTTCAAAAAAACCTTTTTGCTATAAAATAAAACATAGACAGAAAATCAAATAAAAGATACAATGAACTATTATGAAGCAAATACCCTTGAGAACACCACGCACCTCAATGAACAGAACCTTCCTGGTGACTGTGGATCCGCCCACATGTTTCATCCCAATCAAGATGTCTTGTTTCCTTTCCCCGCAAAACAAAACCATTATTTTAACTTTTTAAAAAATTCTGGTTAAATACAATAGCACGAAATTTACCATTTTTAGTGTGCAATTCAGTGGCATTACATACGTTTACACTTTTGTTCAACCATCACCACTCTCCATCTCCAGACCTTTTTCATCTTTCTTTGTTGAAATTCTGTCCTCATTAAACAATACCCCAGTTCCCCTTCCCATAGTCCCTCGCAGCCACAATTCCCTTTCTGTCTCCATAAATTTGACTATTCTAGGTCTTTCATATAAACTCATGTAGTATTTGTCCTTATTTCACTTAGCATAATGGCTTTAAGTTTCTTCCAGAAAGTTTCAGAATTTCCTTCCTTTTAATGACTGAATAATATTCTACAGTATGTATGTAGCACATTTTGTCTATCCATTCATTTGTTGATGGACACTTGGGTTGCTTCTGACTTTGGCTATTGTGAATAACATTGCTATGAACATGGCATATGTATACACATGTACAAATATGTATCTTGACTTTCATAGGAAACACTTTTAAAATACTTTTATCAGGGTCCCCTGATGGCTCAGTGGTAAAGAATCCACTTGCCAGTGCAGGAGACAGGGATTTGATCCCCGGTCTGGAAAGATCCCATATGCTATGGAGCAGTTAAGCCAATGCACCACAACTATTGAGCCTGTGCTCTAGAGCCTGGGAACTGCAGCTACTGAGCCCACACAGCCTAGAGCCCCATGCTCCACAACAGAAGAAGCCACCACAGTCAGAGGCCTGTGCACTGCATCTAGAGAGTGGCCCCCACTCATTACACCTAGACAAAAGCCTGTGCAGCAATGAAGACCTAGCACAACCAAAATAAATTAATATTTTAAATAAATGAATTTATTTTAAAAAATAGTTTTATCATCCCATTGTGCATATCCAAGCACTTTAATTTGGTCTTGACCATTCCTTACAATTTTGATATAATATTTCTTTTAATTCTCTTTTAATATACACTTTAAAAATAATATTTCTTATACTGGCAAACCCTATGCAATAGGTATTGGGTTGACCCAAAATTTCATTCAGGTTCTTCTGTATGATATTATGGAAAAACCCAAATGAACCTTTTGGCCAACCCAATATTACTATTGCCCCATGATGCAGATGATGACACTGAGGTTTCTCAAGGCCAAAAAGCTAGACGGTAGTGCAGCCAGAATTAAGATACATTGATTCCCACAAATGCTTTTTCAACTACACTGGCCATTTTTCATAACTTTAGGTTCATTACATTAGTACACTTATTCAAGATGCATATTAGCGTCACTTGGACAGCTTTAAAAACAAAATCATAAACAAATTAAACTAAATAAATTTGTTGCTTGTGGGACTCCAGTATGTTTGAAAGCCTCTGTATTGAGGTGATATTTGAGCTGAAATCCAAATGACAAGAAGGAACCCTCAAGGATCAAGTCAAAGAAAATAGATTCCAAGCAGAAAGATCAGCAAGTGCAAATGCCCTTAGGTAAAGCTCACTCAAGGAATAGAAGAGGTAATGTGGCTGGACCTGGCTGACAGAGGAGAGAGCAGGAGAGAAAGGGAAAGGTACAAGGTCAGCCCTATTGCCTGTCGTAGGGTATCTGGGTTTTAAGTAAATGCAATAAAGAGGAAGTCACTGAAAAACATCAGGCAGAAAAACAGCATGATGTGAGGTGCATTTTAGGAGAGTCATGAGGCCTGCTGGGTGAAAATTGGATTGTGGGGAGCAAGAGCACCAGATGCAGTTAGGAAACAGAAGAGTCTTGAGTAGGATGGTGGAGGCTTGGAAGGGGGTGGCAGGTGCATGGAGAGAAGAGGACAAGCTTGGAAAACAGAAACCAGTAAACAGAGGAGGCGTTTTCGGTCTTTAGAACTCAGTATTATGAGCTTCTCCGATGAAATGTGCCCTTAACACAAACACCTGATAAATACTTAATGACATGGATATCATTAAAGGTGAGCTCTTACCTCATCATTTTTTAAATTTAAGTGGAGAGAAATGGGAAGCTGATTGAATTATTCTAACTCTTGAAATCATTTGAGGATTGATGGTTCCAAAGGGAAATTACCATGTTAGGTGATGAAAGTTCCAAGTTTTTTGTTTCAGTTCAGTTCAGTTCAGTCACTCAGTCATGTCCAACTCTTTGCGATCCCAAGAACTGCAGCATGCCAGGCCTCCCTGTCCATCATCAACTTCCAGAGTCCACCCAAACCCATGTCCATTGAGTCAGTGATGCCATCCAGCCATCTCATCCTCTGTCGTCTACTTCTCCTCCTGCCCTCAATCTTTCCCAGCATCAGGGTCTTTTCAAATGAGTCAGCTCTTTGCATCAGGTGGCCAAAGTATTGGAGTTTCAGCTTCAACAGCAGTCCTTCCAATGAACACCCAGGACTGATCTCCTTTAGGATGGACTGGTTGGATCTCCTTGCAGTCCAAGGGCTCTCAAGAGTCTTCTCCAACACCACAGTTCAAAAGCATCAATTCTTCTGCACTCAGCTTTCTTTATAGTCCAACTCTCACATCCATACATGACTATTGGAAAAACCATTGCCTTGACTAGATGGACCACTGTTGGCAAAGTAATGTCTCTGCTTTTTAATATGCTGTCTAGGTTGGTCATAACTTTCCTTCCAAGCAGTGAGCATCTTTTAATTTCATGGCTGCAATCACCATCTGCAGTGATTCTGAAGCCCAGAAAAATAAAGTCATCCACTGTTTCCACTGTTTCCCCATCTATTTGCCATGAAGTGATGGGATCAGATGCCATGATCTTAGTCTTCTGAATGTTGAGCTTTAAGCCAACTTTTTCACTCTCCTCTTTCACTTTCATCAAGAGGCTCTTTAGTTCTTCTTCACTTTCTGCCATAAGGGTGGTGTCATCTGCATATCTGAGGTTATTGATATTTCTCCCGGCAATCTTGATTCTAGCTTGTGCTTCCTCAAGCCCAGCATTTCTCATGATGTACTCCGCATATAAGTTAAATAAGCAGGGTGACAACATACAGCCTTGACGTACTCCTTTTCCTATTTGGAACCAGTCTGTTGTTTATGGACCAATTAAAACGGAGTAATGTTCCAAGTAGACCCTTCCCTTCCTTCTTTAGAGAATTAATGCTGCTCAGTGATGTCATTATGGTAGAAACAAAGAGGTCAGTGTAATATGACTTGGGTAGAGGGTGAGTTGCTTTCCATACTGAATGCAGTTGAAAATATAGTCAATGGCAGGACCTGCCTTTTGAGTGTGTGTTCTCTCTTCTGGGCTTGCAAAGGCTAATCTGATGTCATTTAGCACCATACTCCTTGAACTCAAGAAACAGTGTATCTGACAGGATGAATATCATATAAAAATATTGTGATTAAGGCCATTTCCTTTGGGCACAGCCTCACTTCTGTGGCATGCCTGCCGTAAATACTGAATGACTCTCATTGTGAGAAAACACCAGACAAAACCAAATCCTCTTCAAAATGTCAAGGTCGTAAAGAACAAAGAAAGGCTGAGGAACTATTCCATATTAAAGAGAAATGTCAACTATATGCAATGTTTGACCAGAGATGAAAGAACACAATTTAGAGAATTGCTATAATTTGAATATGGGCTGTCTATTTGATAATCATATTTTATCAGTATACTAATATAACCAAGATTTGATAATGGTATTGTAATTACAGAAGGGAATGCCCTTCTTCTTAGGATATGTGGGCTAAAGTATTTAAAGATAAAGGGTTATGATGTCTGAAGTTCTGAAGTGGTTCAGCAAGATTTTTTAAAAAACAGGAAAAAATACATAGAAATGTGAGGCAAAATATTGGGTTGGACACAAAGTTCAGTTTTTTCCATAACATTTTATGAAAAAACCCAAATGAATATTTGGCCAACCTAATACTTTTGGTAAATCTAGACAAAGGGTATACAGGTCTTCATTGTTTCATTTTTGAAATTCTTCTATACATTTGAAATACGTAGCTTAAATAGAATGTTTTAAAATTAAATAAAAAGAAATAGCCATTTTCCTTTATAGGTCTGACTATAGTTTCTACATTGGATAAACACCGAAATTTCTAATTGTGACTGCTCACACACCAAAAAACCACAAAAGCACAAGGAGAAACTGCCCAGGAATCTCAGAAGAAGGTTCTGGAATTGTTCCCATCCAGTCTACGTGCTGACATCTGAATCCATTCTGTCCCATATGTAGTCCCCGTTCTTCTGCCTTCCAGAATTTTTCAGGATCTCTCTGTTCTCCCTCTATGATTTGTGATTATTCTCTGGTTTTCTCCCCTCTGCAACTCTCTGAGTATCTGACTGTCTTGCATTCTGCTCTGGGAATCATTTTTTATTTTAGCACCTTAAAAAAAAAAGTCACCTGCCGTGAATCCCTATGGTGTGCTTACAGACACTCCATGTGGTGATTTACGTGCTGGGACTCCAAGACTGGAAGGCTGCCCCACAAGGTACCCCAGAGGGACAGGGCGGCCAGAAGAGCTGCAGGGAGGAATGCTGAAGGAGGGCTGCCAAGAAGCTGCAGGAGCCACGGCCCCTGATGTTTCTTTCTACGGAGCTGCGCTTGGATCCAAGGGAGCCTAGTTCCCGTCTTAGCTGTTTCAGGGTCTAGCTCTGTGACCTTGGACTTCTCTCTTACTCTCACTCTCCTCACCAGTAACATAATCAAACTCAAGATCCTCTTAGGTTTAAAATTATTCATTATGACCCTTCAGATTCTCTGATTCAACTCCCTCCTCATGACACCACATAGTATTGCAATCTGAGGATTGTCCATGAGACATGAAATAATCAATTAACCAGTGAAACACGGTGAGCAGTTTCTATGAGCCCAGATCTGTTCACAGTGATTACAACGCAGAGTCCTGAGTCAAGCAGACTTACTTTCAAATATTGGTTCCTTCTGTTCTTACTTGCTCTCAGAATTGGCTCTCAGTAAATGGACAAGTCATTTACTCTGCTTAAAACCTCAGTTGTCTCATCTGTAAAATGTAAACTGTAACAGTACTTATTCTAAAAGGTTATTGAGAAGATTAATGAAGTAATGCATAAAGAGTATAACACATAATGAGTATTCATTAAAAACAGTCCTTCTAAATACTATTAATAATACTCTATTAGAATGTAAGAAGAATCCCTTGGACTTCTTAGATGGTCCAGTGGTTGAGAGTCTGCCTGCCGACGCAGGGGACACGGGTTCGATCCCTTGTCCCGGAGGATCCCACATACGGTAGGGCAGCTAAGCCGGAGCACCATGACTACTGAGGCCTGCACGCCTGGAGCTAGTGCTCCGGAAGACAAGAAGCCACCTCAGTGAGAAGCCCATGCCCTGCAACAAGAGAGTAGCCCCCACTCACTGCAACTAGAGAAAACCAAGACCCGGCGCAGCCCTAAATAAATTAATTAAAAACAAAGAAACTCTTGCATCCAGGATACTCTGACTGAAGTTACATGATTGAAGTTTATTCAACAACCCAACAACAATGCAGAAAGATAAGAAATTTAGTGATAAAGTCTATGCGACAGAGACAAACAAGGTTTGAATAGGTGAAAGAGAAAATTTTGGCCAGGATTGGAATTATTCCTGGCTTAACTATTCAAGGTACTACTAAGTATGGAACAACAAAAATATATGTGTAAAATCTTTATTTTAAAGTGTATTAAATGTAAAACTAATACATAGATACATCTAATTTGAAAAAATAATTTTAAGGAATATAGAGTTAGAAAAAGTATTATTTAACCAAGTCTCACTAGCCTCCACAGATATAATCACTATTATCAGTTGGGATGAATTCTTTAAAAGACTGTGTCCTTCTATTTATTTTTGTTTACAAATTCTAGAGCTAGGAAATAAAGGGCCTAGTGTTTGTGACTGTTGTGTTAGTTAGTTGTTCCTTTTATCCATATGAAATATCTCTTGGGTCCAGTGATTAAGACTCGGAACTTAGGGCTCTGAGCTTCCAATTTAGTGGGAGTGGGTCCAGTCGTTGGTTGGGGAATTAGGAAGCTATACATTGTGTGGAATTGTCAAAAAAAATATTATCTCTTGTCAATTTAATGCTTTCCATTTCTTTTTTTTTTATTTTTATTAGTTGGAGGCTAATTACTTTACATCATTACAGTAGTTTTTGTTATACATTGAAATGAATTAGCCATGGATTTACATGTATTCCCCATCCCAGTCCCCCCTCCCAATGCTTTCCATTTCTAAACTTGCCTAGGAATACTGATTTTCAGTTCTGTTTTGGTAGCATTTACCTCCTATAGCTTTTATATCTATTTATTTTCAACCTTTTGACATGCTTATGCTATTGATACATCTCCTGTTAATAACACAGAGCTGGGACTCTTCAACTTGAGTGATGTTTTTCTTTATTCTGTGATTTCTTTTTCTAGTATTGCTTTCAGAGCTCTCACTCCATTCACTCTATTCTCTCCTAAAATTCTTATTAGACATTGGCACTTCTGACTTCTTCCTTCAAAGCCCTTAATTTTTCTTCTCTACCTCATAATTTTGTTTTTTGTCTTTTTACCTGCTTTCTGGTAGGATTCCTCACCTTAATCTTTCAGGCCACTGATCTATGTTATACCAATGTCTAATTTGCTGTTCAAGACATGAGTTGTTAATTTAAAAAAATATATATGTATATATATATACTTTAAAAAAATTTCCTAGATCTCTAATTCAGCAGTTTTTATGGCTACAATATCTTCTTAAATCTGTCTGAGAATAGGAATTATAATCATTCCAAAATCTTCTACCATTTACCATCATAACTCAGGTTCTTAATTTGTTGCATTTGGTGCCCTTTTTTCAGTTGCTGATTCACTCGAATATTTGCACATTCTTGCTGATTTCCTATTGCCCTGATTCTGTGAATACTTTGTCTTCACAGGGCAAACCTTTCAGGGATTCATGCATTATACTGGATAATGGGGATCTGCTTCCAGTGAGGGTGGACTGCCAGTCTCTTCAGGTCTGAGAGTAGCAGGTGGGCACAGGATGTGTTGTTGGGCAGGGCATACCACCTTCTAGACAGGAGCAATTTCCAATACTTTTGGTCACCATCTTCCTGAGTGTTGACCCTCTCTCCCATCTAAATGCCAGATTCTTCTGCTGAGACTAACTTGGTCCTGTTGAGTTTGTCGGTTTGCAGTGTCTCAGCTAGGTCCTCTCCCACTCTTGTCCCTGCCACCTCTAGGCTGGAAGTGCCCCACATTTTATAGAAGTCCTTTCCTATACAAGCTTTCACTTTGCATGGTAAAATCTTATTTTCCTTCTGATCTACCGAAAACATCTCTTATTTTCCAATCTGATTATCTATTTATTTTTCAATATATATTTCTCCTATAATTTGTATTTTCGTGCAACAGGAAGAAATTACAGAATATTGTCAGCAGCCTGTGTCTTTCTGATTAGACTTTAAAAAACTGTTTTCTAAGTTTTGTTCTCAGGGATAACAGGAAATAGTGTTGTATTTATTTATTACAAGGAGTTATCTTTATATTCTATCAGAGTTATATTTCAACTCCTTGAAAGCATATTGCATTATAGAGATGCTCTTGTTAGAAGAGAAATCTTTGAAGAATGCCAAGAGTTATCTTGGCAGAAATCCACAGTAAACAGAGCTCTGGCTCAAAAAGACCACAATATGCAGTCTTCCAGATAAACGACCCTGTAAGAGGAGGCACAGTTCTGCATCTGACATGTTGTGTGTGTTCATGCGCATGTGTAAGCCTATGTGCTTTTGATAGAAAAGTTTTATTTTGCAATTTCTTGATAATTGTGACCAGTTATTGGTCAAGACTTGATATTAAATTAGGAAATAAGTATAATGAGAACTTGTAACCATCCCATGAGGAAGATTCTCTTACAGAGAAAAAATAAAATATGACTTTTGCCTTTTCCTCCATAAAATAGCAAACTCAGCATTAAGGTTCTGCTCTCATATATGAAGTTTAGTTTTTTTAAATGTTTATTTGGCTGCACCAGGTCTTAGCTGCAACATGTGGGATCTAGTTCCTTGGACCACCAGGGAAGGATCAATTTCAAAAGAATCCTTTGACCATTTACTCTGCCTGCAACAGTCTGCTCTTCCCTCTTGAACTCGCTTCTGAGCTTATCATTCATTGTTTGATATTTAGTCATAAGCAGGGTCCAGCTCTTTTGTGACCCCATGGACTACAGCCCACCAGGCTCCTCTGTTCATGGGATTTCCCAGGCAAGATGACGGGTGGGTTGCCATTTCCTTCTCCAGGGGAATCTTCCTGACCCAGGGATTGAACCCACATCTCTTGCACTGGCAGGCAGATTCTTTACCACTGAGCCACCAGGGAAGCCCCATCATTCATTCTTACATTCACTGTATTAACTAATTTTTGTTTCGCAATGAACCACCCTTACTATCATGGGGCTTAAAACAACAGTCATTCATCTAGCTCAAGCATTGACCAGGTGCTCTTCTGTCTGGGTGAGGCTTGACTGAACTCAGCTGACGTCATTCATGCATCTGGAGTCAGTGGGTGATTTGGCCAAGGGCTGCCTGGGCTATTGGTAGAGGTGACAGGGAAGCTGGTCTGATTGATCCACTCTCTTATCAGCCTGCAGGCTAGCTTCCACTGCTTCAAGTGGAGGCTGAGCCCCAACAGCAGAAAAAGGGTAAAACCCAAAGCATGAACCCCCTTGAGGCCTGAGTTAGCCTCACACTCGTCAGTGTCCCATTGTTTAGAAACCATCACTCACAAGGTAAAGACTATATCAAAGAGTGAAAGAATTTGTAGCCATTTTGCAATCTACCAATGCATTTTAATTGATTCTATTATTTCAGTTCTCCCAGACACATTGAAGATATCTCCACAAAATGTAAGTGATTAAGAGAAGAATATCATGGAGAAATTACAGCAATTACTTAGTAATTTCTTATTCTGAAATCTGAGATTGGGTAGGAAAACTGAGTTCCAGACTCAGCCCATCTTTTTTTTTTTTAATCAGTGTGATTTTGGATAAACCATACAGCTTCAGAATTAGATTTTTTAACATTTAAAATGAAGGAGTTGGATGAGAATATCTTGGAGGCCACTCCTCTCACTCCATTATTAATAAAAAGAAATTTGACATAAGGTACATAAAAGCAAACAAAGTCTTTGTCTGGGAGAATTTACGTAAACAAAAATTCTTCCACACCCAGCAAAAGTATAGGAATTTCTATTCCAAGAATATAAGCCCTAAGTATTCCCAGATTTGGTCTGTGGATGCTTAATCCCCAAAGAAAAATTCGCATCTCTTCCTCTGACCTGTCCACTTAGTCTTTGACCAGACCAAACCAGTGGACTTGAGCCTGACCTTCTTGCTTGCTGTGCCCCCTTACCTCAAGTTAACCTTGACCTCACTGAGACAGACCACGCCCTTAACCTTCTTTTTGCTCCTAGTAGTTAGTGTCACATGTCAATCATCAATAAACATTGGTTGAATGAATGAAATAAAACTAACCTGATTTCCCATACTGAGTAGATTTTGCATATGTTTCTTTGTGAGTTGATTTGTTATGGCCATGGGAGTGGGAATGCACTTCGCTCTGTGAAATGGAGCAATCCCTGTGTTCTCCAGAACATGAATCCGAGAACCCTCTCTCTTTGGAGTAGGAAGTGGTGAGGAAATCGAAGTTCAGCCACCACCTGGGCATCACTGATCTGGAGCTGCTACAGGCCCTTGAACCGAGGCAAGTCCCTCCAAGCAGCCCTGTTGACCTCCATGTGTATGCCCTGGCGCATCCCCCATCATCAGACACAGCACCAAGAGGAAGAGGGCGGCGGGGGGTTGGAGCGAGGAGGGAATACAGCCTTAGCATGTTCTCCCAAGAAAACCAGCATTTGGATAATCAGCCGGTGACCAGAATTTTTTTTTTTAAGTCATTGACTTGCCATCCAAGGTCTGTCATTATTCTATCCTGGGTTTTGGCCAAGATTATCTCCGAAAGTTTCCATCTTTTAAGATGGAAATAAGCAAACTCATACTGAAAATGGGACTTCTTCCATTTATCTTAAATAAACAACAATAACAACAAAATTCAGCAAAGAAAAAAAAATCCTTGTCATTTTCATTGACTCAATAGAGTTATTAAATTTAATGGAAGATAACTTTTCGATTAACCCAGTGAAGTCGGTACTAGAAACCAGTCTTGCAGAGGAGAAAATGATCTCTGATTTGGAAAATTTATATTCAAGAGATTCATGTTCATTTTAAACCTCAAATTGTGACTAGTAATGAAAAACTGAGGCCTTAAGCTTCTGATTAAAAGTTGATTTAGGAGTGGCCTTACCTAAAGCCAAGGAAACGTAATAGAAATTTTCATTATCTCTCTTGCATGATTGTCCTCCAATTAGTTAATTAACCCTTAATTCTTACACATGATACTCCTGTGAGAGAGAAAGCTGGTAAAGCCCTGCCAGCTTAATGAGAAGGAACATGAGGCAACAGGATGTAAAATGATCTCTTAAGTCAGAATGAATTCATGTCAGAACCAGTGCAGAATGCTCATCCTCCCAGGTCCTCTCCTTGCAAAGAGGGGCACCTCTCATTAAGCAGATGGTTGCCCTTTGTTCTCCACCAAAGGCAGCCTTTTCAACTTAAAGCAAGAGGGAGTTAGACTCTGCACCACATTTTCTGCAGACTTTTAAGACAAGCAGCTCTGACGCCCTGTCACACCTGGGTTTCCCAATGTTGACTACAAAGGGCTTGAAAATGAGAGAGAGAAATGGTTGTATATAAAGATACACTGATCTTTACTTTCTTATGACTGGCTGCCTTCATAGGGAGCTAGAAATTTGAAGTTGGGAGTAGATTTTCAGAGCATTGTGCAGGCAATGAAAGCATTGTGATTGCCCAGCCACATTTACAACCGTGATTTTTAAAATATTTTTGAGTGGTTCTTCCACACCGTCTTGAGGGATCAAAGTAAACAAAGTAAATGTTTTGGTGGATATAATACACTATTGGGTCCCACAGCTCTTTATTTCAAGATTAAGAAGACTAAGAGAAATTGTAATCCGAATAAATCTGGAACACTGGAAGGAGAAGGTTCTTTTAATATGTTGGCAGATAGACCGTGAAATCCCATCTGAAGAGCAGAAACAACTTGGCTCCTCAGCACTACCTTCATTCAAATTCATGGAAGAATAAATCAGCAGCGTTTGAAGTGCCTCAGAGCAAGTATGAATGTGACAAGCACAGAAGAATTATTGAAGGCAGGAGTCCAACTCCGGGTGGCAGAGTTACTGAAATCTGCTTTAGTCCCTTTTGAACCATTCAAAGGAAAAAAAGAAAGAAAAATATAGTATAAGCAGATGTTTCCTTTTCAATGTTTTTAGCAAACACTCCGAGCAATTGGACACAGCTGCGTTCCTTGGTCCGCACAGACTGCCATTGTACTGCAGCCGGTGCGTGGCTGGTTAACAAACGACTCGTGGGATGCTTTCCTACAGTCCGTCTGCCTCAGTCCTCGGGGATTCAGGCTGCAAACCTTGTGAGTTTTGATGCTGTCGGGGAAGAGGAAGCTTCCAGCCCCAGCTTACAGGGATACAGTTAAGGCCTCACGACCTTGGTCAAGGAATCTAACTGTCTTCCCAGATGCCATGCCTTTCCCTCCTTCATATGTTCAGAAAGTGACTATATTTGGAGATGGGTTTTAAAGAGATGATGAATTTAAAATGATGCCCGAGAGTTGGGCCCTAATGGACACCAGGTTAACTGATGTCCTAGGACACAGAAACATCAGGGATACACAGGCTCAGAGCAAAAGCCACGTGGGGACATGGACAGAAGGTGGCCGTCTGCAAGCCACAGAGAGAGGCCTTGGGAGCAACCATCTCTTCCAGGACTTCCAGACTCCAGAGTTGTAAGAAAATAAAATCTTGCTCTTTAAGTCACCCAGTCTGTGGCACTTTGTTAAGCAGCCCAAGCTGACTAAGCACAGCTCTTGATCCTGCCAGTTATTCAGCATTCACCTGCAAAGTAGCAAGCCCACTACATCCAGGCATGCAATAGGAGAAATGTTTGTTGAATGAATGCGTGAGTGAAAGAATGAATGAAATGTAAATGCCTCTCCTTTAAGTTTCCTTATTTCTCTAAAACAGGCGCAGTTCCAGTAACTCCATCACGGTGCTGTAGCTGGACATACCTGTCAAGTGCTTAGAACACTGTGGCCAGCACATGGGAAACCTATAAAAGTGTTTGCTCTTGTGACCTTTACTATTAAGCTTTGTAATCGCTTTCATCTTTTAGAGGCTTTATAGACAATGAGCCTTAAAGTAGGCAATGAGATGCATTCTTGAGTGCCAAGAGGATTTTACTTCATGTGGTTCTGATAGAACTCAGGCTATTTTTCCCTGTTTATCCTCAGTTGGTTTGTGGACCAGAAAATCACAGAAATTAGAAATGGATGTGATGGGTTCCATCACATTTGTCTCATTCTTCAGCATTGGGTTAGGTTGTTTTATGACTGTTTGGTGTTTTATATTAGGAATAGGAACAGATACACAGTTCAGTCACTCCGCCATGTCCGATTATTTACAACTCCATGGACTGCAGCATGCCAGGCTTCCCTGTCCACCACCTACTCCTGGAGCTTGCTCAAACTCATGTTCATCAAGTCAGTGATGCCATCCAGCCATCTCATCCTCTGTCGTCCCCTTCTCCTCCAGCCTTCAATCTTTCCCAGCATCAGGGTCTTTTCCACTGAGTCAGTTCTTCACATCAGGTAGCCAAAGTATTGGAGTTTCAACTTCAGCATCAGTCCTTCCAATGAATATTCAGGACTGATTTCCTTTAAGATTGATTGGTTTGATCTCCTAGGAGTCCAAGGGACTCTCAAGAGTCTTCTCCAACATCACAGTTCAAAAGCATCAATTCTTCGGTGCTCAACTCTCTTTATGGTCCAACTCTCACATCCATACATGACTACTGGAAAAAAACCATAGCTTTGACTAGATGGACCTTTGTCGGCAGAGTAATGTCTCTGCTTTTTAATATGCTATGTTGGTCATAGCTTTTCTTCCAAGGAGCAAGTGTCTTTTAATTTCATGGCTGCAGTCACCATCTGTAGTGATTTTGGAGCCCAAGAAAATAAAGTCTCTCACTGTTTCCATTGTTTCCCCATCTATTTGCCATGAGGTGAAGGGACTAGATGCCATGATTTTCATTTTTTGAATGTCGAGTTTTAAGCCAGCTTTTTCACTCTCCTCTTTCACTTTTATCAAGAGGCTCTTTAGGAACAGAAGGAAGGAATAAACCCATATTCTTCACTTTCCCCATTCCCCCACCTCTCTAGCAGATGCCTGGACCTAAAGCAAGCAGGACTTGGGCCTGGACTGTGCATTGGGTGACCAAGTCCCTACAGAAATGTGTTAAAAGTATAAAGAGTGTTAGAATGTCCATGATTTTTCTCTTAATAATGGTTCCTCAGTGGACTAGATTTTACTTCTTGCTCACAACTTTCCTTAGCTTCATATGGTTACATCAGTTATCCCTGCTCCCTTCCACAGCACAAGCCCCCATCCCAGTAAAGCTAATAGAGCCAACTTTTGGACTCTGTATTTCTTGATTACGGAGCCAGCCTTTTTCATGCTCCATTAATCTCTCAAAAAACTTCAGATTTGGACTGCAATGAAAGTGTTTCCAACTTTAACCTATCTGCCTTCCATGGGGCTTTGTTTATGCAATGCTCTCTTGGAGGATCCCACGTTCCTTTTGTGTCCCTGTGTCATTTCTGTTTCGTGGTTACATTTGAGGTGTCTCACTGTTACCTACACATTTGCCTGCATCCTTCATCCCTGTTAGGTCAGGGGCTTATGGAAAGCTCCCGTGGCAAGTGTTTGCATTCCCTGTAACCCAGGTGTGAGCAGAGACTGCTTACAAGCTAAGGGATAGGAGGGGCCGGTCCCCTGTCCATGTCTGCCTTTGATCCCTCTGCCCATCTGTAGCACCTCAATTCTTTATTTTCTCCCTCAATTATTCTTTTCTAAGCACTCCGTGTAGTGTAGCACACTGAAATTGACAAGTATGCCATTGAGAGGTAAGGCAGAAAGGGAGAGTGTTTCAAGTTTTAGATTCTGAAACACTTTGTGCCTCCGGGAAAAGCAAACCAGGCAGGTTCAGCTACTAGGTGGGTGGGGAACATGGGACCCAAAGGATCATGAGCTCACAGCAGCAACCAGAACAAGGTGAATTGAGACAGGTGCCAACGAGGTAAGAGGACAAGGGGAACTTGTCCCAGCCAGCTGTCAGCCCTAAAAGCAGAGGGTGCCAGCCAGGAAAGCTGCCGACAAGGGAAGAGAGAAATAGGATGATGGAAGAGGTGAGGGAGAAACCTAGAAAGAACGACTGAGCACAGCCTCCTGCCTCTCACCTCCTCAGAAAATGATGCTCTGCCCCAGGACTTCCTTGGGAGTCCAGTGGTTAAGACTTTGCAGTTCTACTGGAGGGGGTGTGGCAACTAAGACTCCGAATGACACGTGGCCAAAAAAAAAAAAAAGGATTCTCTGCTCCACCACACACCACTTGTCCCAAAGGGCTTAGGACATGTCCATAATCAGCAAGGCCCAGAGGCTGGCTGGCCTCAGGGCCTTTTTCCTGGCAAGTGGAATTTCCTACTGTGAACTAAAATCAGAATTTTCTTCTAGTCTTTTCCCAGTGTAATCATAGAAGCATAGGATATTAGAGCTACAAGCAAGTTTGGAGGTTTTCTTATAAACCCTTCATTTCATGCTTCCTAGTAGCACACAGAGAAGTTGGGATGGGTGATTACCTACTATGTGCCAACCACAACTTACCATTTCTGTTTATTTTTTAGTATGCTTTTTATTGAAGCATAACATCCTCAGATAAAAATGTACACATCGTAAGTGTGTGGCTCAGTCTGTGTTTCACAAAGGGAAGACCTCATACCCATGGAAGCAGTATCCAGATTAACAAATACAGCATCCCCAGCAGCCCAGGAGCGCTCACTGTGCCGCTTTCCAAAGGCAACCCCCTTACACCTCAGGCAACCTCCATCCTGATTTCTGATAGATTCATTTGCCTATTTTATGTTTGACTTTTTCACTCAACATTATATTTGTGAGATTTATCCATGTTGTTGCATGTAGCAATGCTTGGTCCATTTTTGTTGTCATGTAATGTTCTATTGGGTGAAAACATACTTACTCAATCTCCTTATCCATTACACTGTTGAAAGACATATGGGTAGCTTCCAGGAATATTATGATTAGTGTTCTGAACCTTCTAGTGCATATTTTCTATTTTGTTGCTGCTAATTCTGCATATCTGTTGAACATTAAACTTGGAGTGGAGTTGCCAGGTCATAAAATATTCCTATGATCAACTTTAGTAAATATAGTTAAGCAGTTCTCAAAAGTGGTTACACTTAGTGACTAAGCAACAATAACAACAACAATGTATGAGTACTGACTGTCTTTTCCATTTTAGCTATCCTGGTGGTGCTCTGGAGATTCAGAGATGTGGAGCGAGGGGTTTTATTCCTTTAGTGGAAACAAGCAGTGAGCTGTTTAGTCTGTGCTCCTCCTGTTCCTGATGCTTACTGTCAGAACAATCTACAGGACTCTATCAACCTGGAAATATTTAATGCCTAAGGCAGAGTGATAAGAAAAGTATGAGACAAAGAGGTCACACTCAACTTGGGGAGTTAAGAATTCTACATATGGCTTCCCTGGTAGCTCATCTGGTAAAGAATCCGCCTGCAATGCAGGAGACCTGGGTTCAATCCCTGGGTTGGGAAGATCCCCTGGAGGAGGGCATGGCAGCCTACTTCAGTATTCTTGCCTGGAGAATCCCCATGGACGGAGTCGGACACAACTGAGCGACTAAGCAGAGCACACATATGACTCCAACAGGCCACAGTTAACTACTCAAGTGTTTAGGACTGATATTAAATGTTTTCTTATCGTGTGTTAAATGTTGGGTTGTTGTCTTTGTTGTTTTTTCAGTTGCTAAGTCACGTAGCCCTCCAGGCTCCTCTGTCCATGGGATTTCCCTGGCAAGAATACTGGAGTGGGTTGCTATTTCCTTCTCCAGGGGATCTTCCTGACTCAGGGATTAAACCCATGTCTCCTGCATGATAGGCAGATTCTTTACTGCTAAAACACCAATAACGCCCTAAATATTGGGTCCTAATTGTTAAATGCAAACAGTAGAGTTGGTCCCCAAGTGCAGAGAAGGGAGAGAGGACAGAGCACTGGGGCCGAGAAAAGCTTCAAGAATGAAGTGGGACTTCAGCTGGGCTGTAAGTGTAGGATGCTTGCAGGCAGAGAAAAATAGAATATTTCATGACATTTTCTGTGCAGATGGGAGCGCACATTTGTATCTATGTAACACTGAGCAAATATTTTAATATTGACAATTACCTAAATTGCCAGCACTTCAAGAAGAGGCTTGATTATGTAAGAAACACAAGGCACAGGCTTCAGCCATGGAATATTTCAGAGTTAGTGTCATCCTCCAAACTCCAGACTGTCTTCATGTATCTTGCATTAGCTGTGACCTCAGTCATTTAGAGCAAAAGGTGCTTTGAAATTACAGGAGACTTAAAACATGGTTTGTATGCTGTCATCAACTGTTTAGAGTAGGGAAATGGATTCCACAAAATCTTCTTCTCACCTCACATTTTGAAATAATGAAGTAAACCTCTCATTTCTTACAGAGATTTAAAAGGAATAAATGTTACCACAATGGGTATCTTACCCACCAAGTTGGAAAGGTGACAAAGAGGACCTTATCTCCAAATATTAATTTTTCACTTTTTATCTTTAGAAAACAAAACCTCAGGCAACATCTCCTACTACAAAGTACATTTCCCAGCCTTGTTTGTAACTAGGTGATCCCATATAACCAAGTTCTGTCCAAAATGATATAAACAGAAAGACTGAAACTTCTGAGAAGAACACCTAAGAGACAGTGAGATAAGCCTTTCACCTTCTTCCTCTCTGTTGCCTGGAATGTGGATATAATGGCTGGAGCTCCAGCAGCCACCCTGGACAGGAGATGATCTTTTGAAGGGAAGTGGAAAAATACAGCAACAAAATAAAGCAGAAACATAGAGATCTATGAAGATCTTCTATGATCTATGAAGACCGTGGAATTGGTCTAGCGTGCTGATTTTCAGTTGTCTTTTATCTAATAAACTTTTGTGAATTTAACGCACTGCAAATGAATTTCTGTTGTTAGCAGTGGAACATGACATTTCCACTGATGCAGATGGATAGAAATATATAATCCATACTTTCCTAGCCTGCAGACTATGGCCAATCACTGGGTCCTAATGGCATTTCCCTCCCAACAGGTGTCCTAGTAGAGAGGGATTTGCACCCAGCCCTCTGTTTGGCTTCCTGCACTATTTATGAAAGTCACTATTGGGTCAGTCTTGTTTATTCCCTTCTCTCGATTCTGGGTGGATCTCAAGACTGTGGGGACAAGAAGTATATATCCCCCCACAAAGACTGAAGACCTTTGCTATGACCTTTATATTAGAGACATCCATGAGTTTCCTTGGTGGCTCAGTGCTAAAGAATCTGCCTGCCAATGCAGAAGACACAGGTTCCGTCCCTGGTCTCAGCAGATCCCACATGCCGTGGAGCAGCTACACCAGTATGTCACAACTACTGAAGCCTGAGCATCCTAGAGCCAGTGCTCTACAACAAGAGAAGCCGCCACAACCAGAAGCCCACTACAGAGTAGCCCCTGTTCTAGAGAACAACTAGAGAAAAACGCAAGCAGTAATGAAGACCCAGCACAGCCAAAAATAAATTTAAAAAACAAAACTGAGACACATCCTTAGCCCAAAGACTTGAAGTACCTTGAAGGAGTAATGATTACGTTGCCTTGACATCCTACCCAGAGAGATGAGAAAAACATTCCTCTAGAAAGCTCATGTGGCAGTTTGTTTTTTCCAAAAGTGAACACAAGAATATCTCTGGCCTCATATGAACTTCGAAAAAGTTTTCACATCTCTCAAGTGGAGTCTGTATCCCCTTCTTCAATACCCACCCCCACCCCATGTTGCATTTCTAGTTCTAGGAACTGACAGTCACTGAACAGGAGTGTCACTGCCCACACTTTATCCACTCAACTGTTTTATTGTAAAATACCACGTGCTCCATTCAAAGGGCCTCATTATTATCAGGACAGAACCAAAATGTTGCTGTTGGGATTCATGCTCTGTGACAGCAGGCAGGGAGCATTAGGAGCAGCCATCCATTTTATAGATAAAGACACCAATGCCCAGAGAGGGTAAGTTAATTGTTCAGCTCACACAACTAGTAGCATAAAAGAGGGTCTTCAATTCAGAGCTGTGCCAGAGCCAGCTTGTGCCAGCATGCAAGGATCAATTTTGACATTTTCAGGAATTTTGAAGGCCTGTGACCATGACAGGGATATTTACACCAGGGGAACTGGCAACCTCTCAGACTCAGGGCTTTCCTCTCCTCTCCTCCCCCTGGAAAGCTAGCTGTTACACGTTTGACTGCACACCATTGCCCTGATGGTCTCTCCTGCCTTGAGAGATGGAATGGAGGTCCCCTGGGCTCTAGGCTTTTTTCTTTTTTCTTGTCAGATATCCTGCCCTCAACAGGGTACAGTTCCTACAACATAGGGCTTCCCATCTAAGCTTCCCTCCAAAACTTGAGTGTCTCATAGTCACCTGAAGATCAATATATTCAAAATAAAATGCTTGATTTCCCAGCTGCCTCCTCCAGCTTGCTCTCACCTCAACACCATGCACCACTATTCCCCCAAAGAATCATACTGGAAAACAGAGAGGCATCCGTGATTATTCTTTTCTTTTCCTCATATTGTGGATTAAATTGTGCCTCCCTAAAGATATGTTGAGAAGTCCTAACCCCTGGTACCTGTGAAAGTGACCTCATTAGGAACAGAATTTTTGTAGATGTAGTTATGATGTAAGTTGAGACCATATTTGTAAAAGACTTAATGAACAGAAGCCTCAATCAAATGGAGTCGGGAGACCAGAAAGGGAAGCTCTGATGCCCTGTGACAAGAGCAGAGCCCAACAGAAGAAAGAGTGACTCTCCTCTTTCCTAAGGAGGACTCAGCCAGTGAAAAGCTATGGACTCTTTACTTGCTATGACTCTCTAACATTCCTCTCCTTCTTTATAAAAGCACTTTCCTTTTCTTGCACTTGGCTCAGCATAGTTGCAGAACTGCAATTCTCTGCTGATCCTGAATAAACCCATCTTTTTGGAGACATGTCTGGCAGTCTATTTGTGTCAGGTTGACATGCAACCTAGACAGCATATTAAGAAGCAGAGACATTACTTTGCCAACAAAGGTCCATCTTGTCAAGGCTGTGGTTTTTCCAGTGGTCATGTATGGATGTGAGAGTTGGACTGTGAAGAAAGCTGAACACCAAAAAACTGATGCTTTTGAACTGTGGTGTTGGAGAAGACTCTTGAGAGTCCCTTGGACTGCAAGGATATCCAACCGGTCCATCCTAGAGGATATCAGTCCTGGATGTTCACTGGAAGGTCTGATGCTGAAGCTGAAACTCTAGTACTTTGGCCACCTCATGCGAAGAGTTGACTCATTGGAAAAGACCCTGATGCTGGGAGGGATTGGGGGCAGGAGGAGAAGGGGATGACAGAGGATGAGATGACTGGATGGCATCATCGACTTGATGGACATGAGTCTGAGTAGACTCTGGGAGTTTGTGATGGACAGGGAGGCCTGCGTGCTGCGATTCAGGGGTCACAAAGAGTCGGACACAACTGAGCAACTGAACTGAACTGAACTGACATGCTAGAGTAGGGTAAATCCTTATTCCAATATGACTGGTGTCATTATAAAAAGAGAAGAAGAGACAAAGAGAAACATGGGAGAGATGCCACATGATGACTGAGAAAGAGATTAGAATGATGTGTCTGCAAAGCTAAGGAGCATCCAGGCCTGCCAGAAACCACAAAAGCCAAGAGAACAGCATGGGGTAGATTGTCCCCTAGAGCTTCAGAGAGAGCATGGCCTGCCAACACCTTGATTTCAGGCATCTAGCTTGCAAAACTGTGTGAGAATAAATTTCTGTTGTTGTTAAACCACCTAATTTGTAATCGTTTGTTACAGGTCCTAGGAAACTAACACATCTTACAGTCCCTAGCCTATTCATGTTTTTTCCCACCACCAAGACCTATCAATTATGTTTCCAAATAGAACTCAAATCTGTCTGCCTCTCTGCTGCCACAGTAATTCAGACCTTTCTCATCATCAGCATGGACACTGCAACCATCTCCTAACTGGCCCATGCTTGACCGCTCCAGCTCATTCAGAAGGATCCACATAAAACCTCAGATCACATTACTCTCTGCTCAAACATCTGGTTCCCATTGCTCTTAGCACAGCTTCTGTCTTAAAATGGCTCACAAGATGCTACCTGAGCTCCTAATCTTTAAAGCCTCACCTTCTCCCTCTATGCTCTAGCCATTGTTTATTTTTTATTTGTTTATTTATTTATTTTTAGTTCTTCAAATTTGGCAAGTTCTTTTTCATCTCAGGACCTTTGCCAGAAGTACTCTGCCTGGGGAACTTTCCATGGACTTCCTCCTAATTATTATCTTTCTAATTGTCTGCTCCTTCCCACCTTTAGGTTTATAAAACCTTTCCCTCCATCTCTGCTTTTTTCTTCTTCTGATAGATTGCATTTTCAAAGATGATCATAAATAAGATCCACATATCACCCACCTTTCAATGGCCCAAGACACTGCACTCTGAAGGCAGTCTAAATATCGTCAAAAGAGCACACCCAGCAGAAATAAGCTTGACCACCATGGCATCACCAAGTTCCTCTTGAACTCTGAGTCAGCCATGAAGGAGATAGAAGGCAACAGTTCACTTATGTTCACTGAATGTCAAGGCCAATAGGCACCAGATCAAACAGGCTCTGCAGATGCTTTATGACCATGATGTGGCCAAGGTCAACACAGATTAGACCTGATGGAGAGAAGAAGACACATGTTCAATTGGCTCCCTTCTATTCTTTGGATAGTGCCAACAAAATTGGGATCATCTGAGTCCAGCTAACTAAATATAAATTTTTTCACCATAAAAAAAAAATGGTGACCATAATGGTAACTCCTTCCCACAAACTTTGTACAGTGGGAATTTGCCATTCCATCCACACCATGAAATAGAATTCAGTTTCCTTTCACTTGAATCTAGGCTGACCTTACGATTCACTCATAACCAAGAAGAAATTGTTAAAAGTTCTGTTGTGTGACTCTCCAGTCCAAGGTCAAAAGGCCATGAAGCTTCTACCTAATACTCTTGAGATGCTTAGTCTAGGGGTATCTGGCCCCTATGTTGTGTGTGTGTGTGAGTGTGTGTGTGTGTTAGTCCCTCAGTCATTCCCAGTTCTTTGTGACCCCATGGACTGTAGCCCCACCAGGCTCCTCTGTCCATGGGATTTTCCAGAGTGGGTTGCCATTGCCTTCTCCAGGGGACTTGCACAACCCAGGATTGAACCCAGGTCTCTTGCATTGCTGGCAGATTCTTTAATGTCTGACCACCAGGGAAGCCTACCCTATGTAGGAAATCCACTTGCCTTGAGACCGCCAGGCTGAAAACACCATGCCTGGTCACTCCAGTTGACAGTCCCTTGCGAGCTCAGTCTTTTAGTTACTCCTTCTTCCAGACATGTGAGCGCAGCTGTTGGGATCCTTTAGAGCAGCCCACTCACCAGCTGAGTCCCATGGAGGGACTTCAGCAGCTCCCAAAGGAGCAGAAGAACCACACAGCCACACCCTGACTCTGAATTCCTGACCCACAGAATCCGTGAGATATAATCAAGCTGCTGTTTTAAGCCATTAAGTCTGGGGGTAGTTTTTATCCACAATAGCTACTCACAGCTCACAAAAGTTGACTTACTGGTCTGACAGCTCCAAGAGACCAGAAGCTCCGTGAGGGCAGGTGGCACCTAAGCAGCTAACATAGGATGCACAATGTGGTAGGTGTCCAATAAAGATAAGAGGACCCCAAAGCCTTAGCGCTCAGACTTCTGGGCTACCCTGCACTGAGGGGAGCAAGGGAGGAGCTCTTGTCTTAGCCACTTGTAATGGAACCTGACATTTGCAATTTCAGGCATGAGGAAATAACTTAGAACTAATTTCTTTCAGGCTTCTAAGCTGACCAGTCTTATTTAGCACCTTCTACTGAAGTGACAAAATGTATTACAAGCTCTATTAATATCTTTCAGGAGCTGAAGTAATTTGGTAATTCTAAATGTCAGAAAGTAGCTTCATATTAAAGCTGAAAAAAAAGGCTGTGATTAAAAGGACACTATCCAATATCAGTAAGAGATAAACACTACTTTTAAATTTTTTCACCATCCATTTAAATAAACTCATTAACCCACGTGATGATGTTTCTGCCAGTGGATATTGAAGAAATTTACAAAAGTTGAACTGACCCACATTCACCTTAAACAAAATAGAATAGGAAGTACCAGCTTCATTTACATAATTGTTTTGGATTCCCCAGACAGAAATAATTTCCAGGGTTGTCTTATCTGAACATAATCTGCAATTTAAACTGGAGGCTTCATTTTTTTTTTTCTTTCAACTTCCTTGTGATAAGAATCCTAACTGTCTCATGCTGTTAAATCTTGCCTGAAATGTTTTATACATATCCTGGTCTTTTGTTTCAAAATGACTCTGACCACTGTAAAATTAGAATGTGAACATGACACCTCTTTATTTTTTCAGAACCCTTCTCTGAAGGTATGTGGGAATGCTACCAACCACTAATTCTTCTCTCAGCTAAGTTTCAAAATATTTTCTTATACAGTATTCTTACATAGGTGCTCAAAAAATCTGGGATTAAATTATTCAATGAAGGTCACTCAGAAGGTAGATCATATATTAATAGTTATAAATTCATTACTTTGATTTTCCCTTCAAGAGAAATGATTCATCTCACATACACAGCTTCTCATGTACTTAAAAGTACTCTGTAATTGTGAGGCTGTTTTATAAAACTCTTTTGAACCTTCTAAGAATTAGTTTCAGAGATGGCTTAAACTAGTGCATAAATCAGGATGGGTTAGGCTATGCCATATTAACAAATATCCCCTAAATCTTAATTATTTCTTGCTTATGTTCATGACCAATTTGAATTGATGTATGTGGTAGGGGGAGTTGTGCTCTGATTTCTGTAGTCACTTGTGGACCTAAGCTTGACAGAGGTCCCAGCTTGGACATGTTTCTAAGATCACAAAGACAGAAAAAAGGACACTTAGTAAATTGTGCACTGGCTTTTAATGCTGCTGCCTGAAAGTGATACATATCTCATGTCCTCATACTTTGTTGGCCAAAGCAAATTACATGGTCATGCCAATTTGCAAAGAGTGCAAAAAAGTGTAAGCCCTTCATGAGACAAAGAAGCAGCATGTCTGTGCACAGTTGCAATGACTTCCAAAAACTAGAAGGTCAACTGGGACCTCACAAACAACCAGGTCATCTCTTGTCACGAGGGAACAGAAAGTCCGGACTTTCTCACTCTCACTTAAGACTGATAGTCAAATGCCAAGGGGAAGGCAACTAAAATAAAAGAGAGTTTCAGAATAAATGGCACCTCTTGGAAAGAAATAATTGATTTGTGTTTTCATTGTGTGTGCATGCCAAAGGATTGGTGCTTTTGAACTGTAAAGTTGGGGAAAACTCTTGGGAGCCCCTTTGACTGCCAGGAGATCAAACCAGTCAATTGTAAAGAGACTCAATTGTGAATATTCATTGGAAATACTAATGCTGAAGCTCCAATACTTTGGGCACCTGATGTGAAGAGCTGACTCATTAGAAAAGACCCTGATGCTGGGAAAGACTGAAGGCAGGAGGAGAAGCGATGACAGAAGATGAGATGGTTGGATGGTATCACTGATTCAATGGACATGAGTTTGAGCAAGCTCCAGGAGGTGGTTAAGGACAGGGAAACCTGGCATACTGCAGTTCATGGGGTTGCAAAGAGTTGGACACAACTGAGTGACTGAACAGTAACAACAAAGTTTGCATAGGAAGAAAGTATTCTGTGTCTCCAGAGTTAACTATTGTGGAATGCTGGATAGTAGACCAAACACTCTTAAAGAGGAAATGTTTAGGGTCTTGCAACCTAAAATGTGGTATCAGCAGCATGAGCATCTCGAAATGTAGATTCTCAGGCCCTATCTCAGCTCTACCAAATCAAAACCTGATTTTAACAAAATGGTTAGATGATCCATGTACACATTAGTATTTGAGAAGCACTGGACTGATTAGGACATCTGGTGTATGCCCATGAAATGAATGATATACTATGCTTGAAATTATATTATAATTGAAATTAAAATTTTCATTTTAAAAGTTTTGATTTTTAAATTATCATAGGGCTCAAGACTCAAAAAAATTTACAGCATTGAATCATAGAAGCAAAACTTGCTATACTTAAGAATTTTATCTGCATAGCATTTTGCTTATTAGGTGGGCCTCATGGGACTGGCATCTTATTAATATTTTTCCAGTCTGGAAGGGAATGGCAGTCCTGTGATGTTACTTAGTGGACTTCAAGGGGAGGTCAGAATGCATCATACAGAGCACAACTTATACATAATACTGAATAGTAAAGAAGTTCAGGTTTTTCCCCACAATTTGCCGAAAGTGAAAGTGAATGTCGCTCAGTAGTGTCTGACTCTTTGCTACCCCATGGACTATACAGTCCGTGGAATTCCCCAGGCCAGAATACTGGAGTGGGTAGCCTTTCCCTTCTCCAGGAGATCTTCCCAACCCAGGGATCAAACCCAGGTCTCCCACACTGCAGCCGAGCTACCAGGGAAGCCCAGTTGTCAAATCTACAAAGGCAAACTACTGCTTCCAAACTGTAAGGAATCATACCGACAGTATCTGACAGTATCATACTGACATACTGACAGGAAACTGACAGTATCATAGCCTACCTCAGATTCCACCTATTGTGGGGAGAGGGCTTATTCTCATGAATGTGAAAGACATCTTACTATTAACAAAGTAGTACATATCAGAGGTGATAGTCATCATTTATGGATTTTTTTTCTTTCCTAAATATAAGACTATTTTCAAAAAAGAGTGAAATAAAAAGAAATGGTTGCACAAAATGATTTCTTCCCTGAATTGGGGGGTTGGGGTGGTTTTAGGAAGTTTCAGACTACATAATCCCAACAACCTAGGGAAGTTAAACCTGATTTGAGGCTCAACAATAATGCCTCAATTTGTTTAATGCTTGTTGTGAAAATAATTTCACTCTACATAAATTTCTTAATGTAATAACCGCCTGGGGAGAAAAAGACAATACAAGCAAATTGTCACACATTTTGTGGTTCTATATAACATAAATAAGCCAAAATTTATCCACCAGTTTTATGATGCATTTTCCTTTAAACATGGCTCCATCTCAAAATTACTGCAGCAAGATACTGAAAACACTAATGAGAAACATAAAACATGTGCAGATAAGCTACAAAAATGCTTCTGTATTCAGTGTCACCAAGAGACGCCTCAGTTAGCCTTATAATTTAGATATCTTGACACAGTTTTATTCCCAACTGTTGGTGGTAATTTTTCTGCTCCCCTTAAAATAAGAAGTTCCATCATCAGTAGCTACATTAAGCTTAGCTAGTGTTATAGTGTTGCTTCTGGGCTTAGTTTGATAAAAAATCCTCTTTCACAGGAAAGTAAATCATATTGCCTAACTGAAATTTGAGATACTGGACTCAGCAGAACTCAGAGCCAATCCATTTGTTCTTCTGGGATTTTTTTAAACATGAGTTTTCCAGAAATATACTCACAGACATAGAAAACTAATTTGTGGTTATCAAAGGCAGGAAGAGGGACAAATTAGGGGTTTGGGATTAACAGATACATACTACTATAGAAAAAGATAAACAACAAGGACCTACTCTATAGCAGGGGGAACTATATTCAAGAGCTTGCAGTAACCTGTAATGGAAAAGAATATTAAAAAGATAAATGTGTGTATTTATAGATACATATAATACATATTCATATATGACTCATTTTGCTGTACACCTGAAATTAACAAAATGTTGTAAATCAACTCTTCTTCAAATTTTTAAAGTGAATTTTTGACATCTGACCCTCTCAACAAGTGAATTTTGCTATAACGGAGTAATGGTTATTTTACAGTACAAGTTTGGGTGTTATAACGATCTTAATATAGTTATGTAGACAGGTGGTGCAGTGCTTCTCACAAAACCAGAAAAGCTCCTATCTCCCCTTCTTTTCTTTCCCAGTCCTACTTTCAATGACTGTTTTCTCCAAATCACTAAGGAAACCACTGCAGACCATTAAAAGGCTATTGAAAAGGCCACAGCAACTGCCCAAGGACAGGAAAATGCACTGACTCTCTTAGAACTTGTGAAAGAGCCTGCAGATGACTGCCCCTGCGTTGACCTCGGAAGATTTTCTTCTCACAGCGTAATGTACAGTGGCCATTGTTCGGTGGTCAACAGAACACCACAGGCCTCTGTCTTTAGGTCCTGTCAGGATCTGTGCGAGGGCTGGAAAAGAATTTCCAGACAAGAGGTGGAATTTAGAGCTGGGACACTGTCAGAACTTCAGGCTGGATCCAGGGAGAGCTGAGGCCTTTCAAGGGCTGTGTGTGTGTGTTAAGTCGCGTCAGTCGTGTCCTACTCTTTGTGACCCTATGGACTATAGCCCGTCAGGCTCCTCTGTCCATGGGATTCTCCAGGCAAGAATACTGGAGTGGGTTGCTGTGCCCTGCTCCAGGGGATCTTCCAGACCCAGGTATCGAACCTGCATCTCTTCTGTCTCCCTCACTGGCAGGCGGATTCTTTACCACTGGTGCCAGTTTGGATGCCCAAGGTGGCGATAGCCTCATGACAGAGAAAATTGCTGCTGGAAAGGTGACTGGTGAGGATGCTCTAGGGTGGGTAACAGGGCGGGTGTTTCACCTCATACAGGCTCAGGGAACTGGCCAGTTTAGACCTGGAGGCTCACGGCAACAGTTCCTATGGGGCTTGTTCACTTCCAGAGGTTTTCGTCCTGTGACCCTGGCATAGGACTCCCACACTCGTGACTTTGGTACAGGGCGCCGCAGGTCTCTGCATTTCCTGTGGTATTTTCTGCCTTGGTAGAGTGAATTTGCAAAGTCTCATCTTACTTTTTTAAGTTATAATGAGCTCTTAGCCAGAACCACTTAGATAATAAAGTTACTCCATCCTCATTATCATCAAACAGAATTAATTAATTGCTCAGATGCCGAAATTAATGTGCAGGGCAACTTGTCTTTTGTTATTCAGAAGTGGTTTTATTTAGTTTATATTCTCTTTTAATGAGTTAAGGATATTCTTTTTATTCTTCTCATAACTTCTTCACTGAGGATTATTTACATTCTTTCCAATTTTTACATCTAAATATTAAAACAATGCTTTTCTGTGATGCATAATATTATTTCCTACACTCGTTGTGCATGTTCCTAACACATCACATTTGTTCAGTGTTGCCTAATGAAGCTTCATTCACTTATTCTGGGTGCAAGGCCTCCTTTTTGTTTATATACTTGCCTAGCTGTCCACGTTGGGGGAAAACTAATCAGATACCATGTTAGATATGGTATGTTAATAGGGAAATGCTTTATAGGCCACACATTTTATCATTCATACCTGACTGTCACACAAACACTGTACATGTGCTTTAAGCAGTACACTTAAAGCCAGCAGTGCTACACATCATGAGTAGTTATACTCTGTGACAACTTTCGCTGGACCATTTCTCCATCCTGAACATTAGGGTCCTGAACAAAGTAAGATTGGAAACAAAACAATTATTTTCCATTAGAAGTCTCTGTTACCTAAATGGATCAATATTCCAGGATAATTTTCCTTTCTTAACAGAGAGAAAAAAAATTCAGTCTTGTATCAGTTTACTGTTAATAGCAAAATTCATATACCTAAGTAAAATCAGTCTAATCTTAATCCTGACAACATACAAAATTCTTTTCCAAAGTCCCTTTTTCATAAACCTTTTATCATTTTCCGGATCCAAACAAATTTGTCTTGTATTTCCTCATCCAGAAACAAACAACTGCAGAACAAAATTATTATGATCATTTTTCCTCAAGAAAAATAATTCCATTTTTATACCTTTTGTTTGCCAACAACACATATCCTATTTGCTTTATACACTGAAATGTTTCTCTTATCATTTTATATATCACAATTTTTGACTCCTAAATAATTTTTTAAAAAATCCAAGAAATTGAAGAGACTCAATCCAAGAGATTGAAATGTTACACAAGCATTTTCTGATTGGCAAACTAAGAACATATTCCGTAACCTCAAAAAACATACAGTTTTTTCATAGTGTAATTTTTCTTCAGTGGTACAACATGAATTTGGTTTAGTAAACCAAATTATCTTTAGTTTCCCTCTTGGTCTTACAAGAAGAAAAAAGTAGGTAAATTTAGATTTGTTTTGATTTGTAAGCGCTTATAAATTTTTAAGGCAAATTAAATAGAGCTTCTTTACTAATTAACCTCAGCAATATTACCTGAAGACAAAAACACATATTGAGACATACAGACATCTAGACAAACAGAGGCCTCATTTTTTTATATTTCATGAATTAGGCATTGCAATTAAACTTACCAGTTTATGGATAATAGTCAGACTAGTCAAACTTAAGTTCTCAATTTTAAAAGGCTTCCCCTCTTTTTTTTCCCCCTTGGCTTTAAGTTTTACAACTAACCCAGGGCTGAGTTCAGCTCAGTGCAGTTCGGTCACACAGTCGTGTCCGACTCTTTGAAACCCCATGGGCTGCGGCATGCCAGGCTTCCCTGTCCATCACCAACTCCCGGAGCCTGCTCAAACTCATGTCCATCCTGTTGGTGATGCCATTCAACCATCTCATCCTCTATTGTCCCTTTCTCCTCCCACCTTCAATCTTTCCCAGCATCAGGGTCTTTTCCAATGAGTCAGTTCCTCACATCAGTTGACCAAAGTATTGGAGTTTCAGCTTCAGCATCAGTCCTTCCAATGAATGTTCAGGACTGATTTCCTTTAGGATGGACTGGTTTGATCTCCTTGCAGTCCAAGAGACTCTCAAGAGTCTTTTCCAGCAACACAGTTCAAAAGCATCAATTCTTTGGTGCTCAGCTTTCTTTATAGTCTGACTCTCACAACCACACGTGACTACTAGAAAAACCATAGCTTTGACTAGATGGACCTTTGTTGGTAAAGCAATCTCTGCTTTTTAATATGCTGTCTAGGTTGGTCAAAACTTTTCTTCCAAGCAGCAAGTGTCTTTTAATTTCATGGCTGCAGTTACCATCTGCAATGATCTTGGAGCCCAAAAAAATAAAGTCTGTCACTGTTTCCACTGTTTTCCCATTTATTTGCCATGAAGTGATGGGACTGGATGCCATGATCTTAGTTTTCTGAATGATGAGTTTTAGGCCAGCTTTTTCATTGTCCTCTTTCACTTTCATCAAGAAGCTCTTTAGTTATTTGCTTTCTGCCATAAGAGTGGTGTCATCTACATATCTGAGGTTATTGATATTTCTCCCACCAATATTGATTCCAGCTTGTGCTTCATCCAGTCTGGCATTTCTCATGATGTACTCTGCATATAAGTTAAATAAGCAGTGTGACAATATACATCCTTGACATACTCCTTTTCCTATTTGGAACCAGTCTGTTGTTCCATGTCCAGTTCTAACTGTTGTTTCTTGACCTGTATACAGATTTCTCAGGAGGCAGCTCAGGTGGTCTGATATTCCCATCTCTTTAAGAATTTTCCACAGTTTGTTGTGATCCATACAGTTAAAGGCTTCGGTGTAGTCATGAAAACAAAAGTAGATGTTTTTCTGGAACTCTTTTGCTTTTTCGATGATCCAGCAGATGTTGGCAATTTAATTCCTGGTTCCTCTGCCTTTCCTAAATCAGCTTGAACATCTGGAAGTTCACAGTTCACATACTGTTTAAGCCTGGCTTGGAGACTTTTGAGCATTACTTTGCCAGCGTGTGAGATGAGTAAAATTGTGCAGTAGTTTGAGCATTCTTTGGCACTGCCTTTCTTTGGGATTAGAATAAAAACTGAACTTTTCCAGTCCTGTGGCCACTGCTGAGTTTTCCAAATTTGCTGGCATATGGAGTGCAGCACTTCACCAGCATCATCTTTTAGGATTTGAAATAGCTCAACTGGAATTCCATCACCTCCTCTAGCTTTGTTCATAGTGATGCTTCCTAAGGCCCACTTGACTTCACATTCCAGGGTGTCTGGCTCTAGGTGAGTGATCATATCATCATGATTATCTGGGTCATGAAGATCTTTTTTTTGTACAGTTCTGTGTAGTCTTGCCACACTTCTTAATATCTTCTGATTCTGTTAGGTCCCTACCATTTCTGTCCTTTATTGTGCTCATCTTTTTGTGTAATATTCCCTTAGTATCTCTAATTTTCTTGAAGAGATCTGTAGTCTTTCCCATTCTATTGTTTTCTTCTATTTCTTTGCATTGATTGCTGAGGAAGGCTTTCTTATCTCTCCTTGCTATTCTTTGGAACTCTGAGTTCAAATGGGTACATCTTTCCTTTTCTCCTTTGCCTTTCACTTCTCTTCTATTCACAGCTATTTGTAAGGCCTCCTCGGACAACTGTTTTGCCATTTTGCATTTCTTTTTCTTGGGGATGGTCTTGGTCACTGCCTCCTGTACAATGTCATGAACCTCCGTCCATAGTTCTTCAGGCACTCTGTCTATCAGATCTAATCCCTTGAATCTATTTGTCACTTCCACTGCATCATAAGGGATTTGATTTAGGTCATACCTGAATGGTCTGGTGGTTTTCCCTACTTTTTTCAATTGAAGTCTGAATCTGGCAATAAGGAGTTCATGATGGGAGCCACAGTCAGCTCCCGGTCTGTTTTTGCTGACTGTATAGAGCTTCTCCATCTTTGGCTGCAAAGAATATAATCAATCTGATTTCGGTACTGACCATCTGGTGATGTCCATGTGTAGTCTTCTTGTGTTGCTGGAAGAGGGTGTTTGCTATGACCAGTGCATTCTCTTGGCAAAACTCTGTTAGCCTTTGCCCTGCTTCATTATGCACTCCAAGGCCGAATTTGCCTGTTATTCCAGGTAGCTCTTGACTTCCTACTTTTGTATTCCAGTCCCCTATCATGGAAAGGACACCTTTTTGGGGTGTTAGTTCTAGAAGGTCTTGTAGGCCTTCATAGAACTATTCAAGTTCAGTTTCTTCAGCATTTCTGGTTGGGGCATAGACTTGGATTACTGTGATATTGAATGGTTTGCCTTGGAAACAAAGAGATCATCCTGTCATTTTTGAGATTGCATCAGATACTGCATTTTGGACTCTTGCTGACTGTGAGGGCTACTCCATTCCTTCTAAGGGACTCCTGCCCACAGTAGCAGCAGGTATAATGGCTGAAGATCCGGCAACGTGGACTTTGTTTGTGTTTCAAGGACATGATAAGCATTACCTTCAAAGTTTCTCCTAGTCATATTTTTAGTTTCTCAGGGTCTAAAAAAAGGGTTTTATCAAGCTAGCTTTTCCTAACAGCATATGCCAAAAGAACCAATTTTTTTTTATTCCAAGAATTTTATCTTAACCAATTTTCTCAAGAGTCTAAAGAATGCTGCTGCCATACATTGTCCAAAAAAATCATCTTTCTTTTTTGTAGTCATAAGTTCATAGCTAAAATTTTTCTTAATGAATTGAACCTAAATGTCCCATTTTACATAAGGCAATCATACACTCACAGATCAAACAACAGATCTATCATAAACCCTCTCTGAGGGTTATTGGTACCAAGTCCCAAATGAACACTTGCCCAACACAGATGATCCTCAATGGTAGTCTGATGTCAGAACCAATTGGCAAAATGCCCAAATGACACTCAGTGCTCACAAACAGTGCTCAGCAGTAGACAGACATCAAAACCAATTGGCAAGAATGCCCAACTAGCACCTCATGCTCACAAATGGTCCTCAGTGGCAGACAGACATCAATCAGAACCAATTGGCAAAAGTGCCCAAATAGCAGTCAGTGTTCACCAATGCTCAACATCAGACACACATCAGAACCAACTGGTAAGAATGACCAAATAGCACTGGCATTTATGAATGCTCTTCAATAGCAGATAGACATTAGAACCAATTGGCAAGAATGCCCAAACATCACTAGAACTCACAGATGGGAAGGGTGCCTGTGTGCCCAACAGTGAACTTACCTGGTCTTGGAGCTCATCAGCTCATCCCAAACGCGAAGTTCCATGTTACCAAGGAAAAGCGTAAGCTGGCAGCCAGTGCTGAGGGGAGAAACAGGGAAGATCCTCAAAATAAATGATTTTGGCAGCTGCTAGGAATGTCCCCCAAATCCCCTACTTGGGTTTGCTAGCCATAAGCAGCACCAGGCTCATACACTGTTATGGCCACAGCACTCCTCTGGAAGACCCAGGACAGCCAGGTGAGGGGTAAGGACCATAGGGTCCAGCTCTGTTTCAATCAGACGGTCCCCAACTTACGATCATCCAACTTACAATTTTTTGACTTTATGCAGATGTGAAAATGACACACATTCAAGAAAAACCAAAATTCAAATTTTGAATTTTGAGCTTTTCCTGTGCTAACAACATGCAGTAGGTACTGTGTCCTAATGCTGGGCAGCAAACCACAGCTCCCAGTTTAGAAGGAAGGAAGGGGCAGGGCACAACCATTAAAAGAATGACATAGCCATCAAAGATACAACAAACACTGGTTAGAAACTATGAGACCCAAGATGGCAGAAGATTCAACGTCTAGTAGACCTTGCTGCTCTAAGTCATTTAGTCGTGTCCGACTCTTTGCAACCCCATGGACTGTAGCCCACCAGGCTCCTCGGTCCATGGGATTCTCCAGGCAAGAACAGTGGAGTGGATTGCCATTTCCTACTCCAGGGGATTTTCCTGACCCAGGGATTGAACCCACATCTCTTACATCTCCTGCATAAGGGGTGGGTTCTTTACCACTACACCACCTGGGAAGCCCTGGGAAGCCCCTACTAGACCCTGGGCCTCAGTATATGCCTACTGTGATACATTATCATATGTAAATAACATGCCCACAGGCATTATGACAGCTCCAATGCAGACGAAAAAAGTGGGCAATACCCCAAGTCCTAGAAACACCTCCTTCCCTAAAATAATTGGATTCTTCCTCCCGCTTATTAGCCTATGAAATTACCTAGCCCATAAAAAACTAACCACCCTCCAACCCCACTGTCATCGACTGAGTTGGACTGTATTCTGCCTATGGAATGTGTATCTCTCTCAATAAACCTGCTTTCACTTTACCACCATGATTCTTGAAATCTTTCCTGCATGAAGCCAAGGATGCTTACTTGGTGGCCCCTCCCAGGGACTCCCTGGAGACCTGAGTTACGACCATCCTTCCATTTTCCTGCAATACAGTCAGTCACGTGATCATGAGGGTGAACTACATTCTGTATCCAGACTGCTATTGTGTTTTTCACTTTTAGTGCAGTATTCAACAAATCGCATGTGATGTTCAACACATTATTATAAAATTGGCTTTGTATGGATAATTTTTGCCCAACTATAAGGTAGTGGAGGTGATGGAATTCCAGCTGAGCTATTTCAAATCCTAAAAGATGCTGCTGCTGAAGTGCTGCACTCAATATGCCAGCAAATTTGGAAAACTCAGCAGTGGCCACAGGACTGGAAAAGGTCAGTTTTCATTCCAATTCCTAAGAAGGGCAATGCCAAAGAATGTTCAAACTACTGCACAATTACACTCATCTCACACACTAGCAAAGTAATGCTCAAAATTCTTCAAGATAGGCTTCAACAGTACATGAACCAAAAACTTTCATATGTTCAAGCTGGATTTAGAAAAGGCAGAGGAACCAGAGATCAAATTGCCAACATCCGTTGGATCATAGAAGAAGCAAGAGAGTTCCAGAAAAACATCTACTTCAGCTTCATTGACTACACTCAAGCCTTTGACTGTGTGGATCACAACAAACTGTGGAAAATTCTTAAAGAGATGGGAATATCAGACCACCTGACCTGCCTTCTGAAAAATCTGTATGCAGGTCAAGAAGCAACAGTTAGAACTGGACATGGAACAACAGACTGGTTCAAAATTGGGAAAGAAGTACATCAAGGCTGTATATTGTCACCCTGCTTATTTAACTTATATGCAGAGTACATCATACAAAATGCTAGGCTGGATAGAGCACAAGCTGGAATCAAGATTGCCAGGGGAAATATCAATAACCTCAGATATGCAGATGACACCACTCTTATGGCAGAAAGCAAAGAAGAACTAAAGAGCCTCATGATGAAAGTCAACGAGGAGAATAAAAAAGCTGGCTTAAAACTCAACATTCAACAAATGAAGGTCTTGGAATCCAGTACCATCACTTCATGGCAAACAGATGGGGGAACATGGGAACAGTGAGATACTATTTTCTTGGGCTCCAAAATCACTGCCCATGGTGACTGAAGCCATGAAATTAAAAGACACTTGCTCCCTGAAAGAAAAGCTATGACCAACCTAGACAGGATATTAAAAAGCAGAGACATTACTTTGCTAACAAAGGTCCATCTAGTCAAAGCTATGGTTTTTCCAGTAGTCATGTATGGATGTGAGATTTGGACCATAAAGAAGGCTGAGCACCGAAGGATTGATGCTTTTGAACTGTGGTGTTGGAGAAGACTCTTGAGAGTCCCTTGGACTGCAAGGAGATCCAGTCAGTCTTAAAGGACATCAGTCCTGAATGTCTATTGGAAGGATTGATGCTGAAGCTGAAGTTCCAATACTGTGGTCACCTGATGTGAAGTACTGACTCATTGGGAAAAACCCTGATGCTGGGAAAGATTGAAGGCAGGAGGCGAAGGGGATGCCATCGTTGAATGGCATCACCAACTCAATGGACATGAGTTTGAGCAAGCTCCAGGAGATGTTGTAGGACAGGGAAGCCTGGCGTGCTGCAGTCCATGGGGTTGCAAAAAGTTGGACACGACTGAGCGACTGAACAATAAAAAGGCTAATGTGAATGTTCTGAGCACGTTTGTGATAGGTCTGGATTAAATGTGTGATGCTGGGTAGGTTAGGTGTTATTACATGTGTTCGCATTTGCATCTTACAGTGCTTTCAACTTACAGATGTGTCTGTCGTGTCCAATCATGTCCAACTGTACCATCAGAGTGCAGGCCACACACTCCCCGGTCCATGGGATTGGGTTGTCATGCCCTCTCCTCCAGGGGATCTTCCCAACCCAGGGATCGAACCCAGGTCTCCCGCATTGCAGGCTGATTCTTTACCGTCTGAACCACTAGGGAAGTCCGCAGATGTGTTATCAGGATGTTTTGTGTTGAACAGCGCCAACTCATGGTGACGGAACTGATCACCGTCTATCCTTATACTCTTACTGCGCTCCCCCAGAATTCGAGTTAAACCCACAGAAGTCCCCCAAATCTCTTTCCCTTACCCCGTTTCCCCTTCACACCTGTTCTCCCCGCCCACCAGGTGTGCGCATGCTCAGAGCGATTACTTACTGCCATCTAGATCGACGGGCATCGATCTACTCTGGGCTCGGCTTCTTGACTGATCGGCTTTCGATTGAGGCGCTTTGAACGTCATTTCCGGTGACTGATTCGGCTTCCGGCTTCTGCCTTGTGGTTCTTACGGGAGGAGGTGGACCTGTTCGGTGAGTTGGCGGGGTTTTTTCATCGCTCTCTCTCTTCTGGCTGCGGGTTGCGGCTTAGCCAAACCTCCTGCGGAAGCCGAGAATAAGCGGTCCGCGGCCCTGGGGCCAGAATGTATGCAGCCGACGGTTTGTGGTGGGTCGCTGAGGAAGGCTTGGAAACTGACGCTCGGGTCTGGCGAGGCCTCTGGACTTAGCTTGTCTGGCGAGGCCCCTGGACTTAGCTTGTCTTAGGCGGGACAAGTCGGGGCCGGGCATGGCGTGGCCGCTTCCTAGGGCTTCGGGCGGAGGCCGTAGGCGGATGTTGCTGCGTGTCAAGTTATGGATGCGAGGCGTTTACAGCGCGCTGTGGGTCCTCAGGGGCCTCCCAGAGGCTCTCCTTTTCTATCCGGAAGGCGATTCCCGGTGTCCCTGCTCAGTTTGATCCCTGTCACTTTCTTCTCTTCATTATCTTCGAGTCACCAGTCCACCAAGTTTCAGTTTAGGGGGTCTCATCTGAGAAGCGTTACCTTTCACGTGTCAACCCGCACGAGGACAGTCCTCGTCTGTCGGCGTTTTGCTTGTCAGACATCCTAATCCGTGCACGTACTATGAGTGCAAATGTTCGTGAAATGAAGGACTATGTGGGCCACGAAGGAAATAAAGCATGGTCCCAATTAGCGACTAAAACAGTGGGAAAAATGAAATAGTGTGGTGGGTGTGAAAGAAAAGTGCAAGGGACAGAAAACAAGGGTTGAATTTTCAGGTCTTCTGCGTATCACCTATGTAAACCGTGGGCAACTTGCATTAATTTCTTGTTGTTTCGTCACTAAATCATGTTCCACTCTTTGCGACCCCATGGACTATAGTACGCCAGGCTCCTCTATCCATGGGATTTCCCAGGCAAGAATACTGGAGTGGGTTGCCATTTTCTTCTTCAGGGGATCTTCCTGACCCGTGGTTTGGGCCGGCGTCTCCTGCGTTGACAGGCTGATGCTTTACCTCTGAGCCACCTGGGAATCCCTGCTTTATTCTGTAATAAACAGCAGTGACAGCTGTTTTAAGTGCTTACTGCTCATTCTAAAGCTGCAAAGAATTTTATCTCATTTAGTCTTCCGAGCTCTATTGGGCAAATTACCATCCCCATTTTACAGATGTGAACCTGTGAGATTAAGGTACTTGCCATCAGTCAAGCAGCTAGTAAGAAGCATGGAAAGATTTGAATTCAGATCCACTGGCACTGGAATCTGAGTTCTTAACCATCATGCAGTAGTATGCCAGCGTTTCAAGTACGTTCGATTTGACTTTGAGTCAGGACTGTTGGTGATGGTGTATATAAATTAATAACATGGAAGTGCTTTATGAGAGTACCCATGAAAGGGTTCTTGGCAAACTTCATTAATGTTCTATGTCTTATGATTTTTACTGAACGTGCATTTGTTAGCTTGTTTTTTTCATTTTTCACCAAATCTATTCAATTTTTAAATACTTTTTAAAAGGGAAAGTTGTTTCATTAGGCAGATGGAAAAAACAGTCTCACTTGTCATAAGAAAAATAGGTTATAAAAATAAATGTATGGAATAAAATTATATTATTAAAAATTGGCTAGATAATGGTGTGCCACCAAGTTTTCAGCTTGAGAACTGTTCTTTTGTTTAAAAAGGAGGGCTGGCAAGTTTTGGAGAGGTTTTAAAGACTACTGCCAAAGTGATATTTTCAGTTTTCAAACTGACATTTGGGGTTGAAACAGTTGAAAAGTCAGTACCTTTGTGCTGTGTCCTTAATGCCACCCTATAATGTGAACGAATCCTCCCTATTTAGTAACAGAATATTTATTGTCTCTTTAGGCTGTTGGAACAGTTTAACCCAAAACATGGATATCAGACCAAACCACACAATTTATATCAACAATATGAATGACAAAATTAAAAAGGAAGGTAAGTGTTTTTTTTTTTTTTAAAAACTAAAGTGTATTTATTTACTACCATCTTAAAAATTATACAGCTTCAAAAGTTCTCATCTAGTCATCTTTCTCACTGCTTGAGATAATGGTTTATTCCTTATTGTGTAAAGACTTTAAGACTTTTCAAAGATTAAAAATAGGTAGGGGCTGAAGATGTGTTGAATCTGTTTTCACTCAGATGAAATGGTTTCAGAAACTTTTAAAATTAAACAGCCATTGGGAATAGTATGTTATTAGGAAAATATGTAACTTTGTATAAATAAATGAGTAGGGTGCACTCAGTGCAGTGTCATTTTAAGAAGATGTTTCGAGAGAACAGCATGTATATTATCTATAGTGAAACAGATCACCAGCCCAGGTGGGATGCATGAGACAAGTGCTCGGGCCTGGTGCACTGGGAAGACCCAGAGGAATCGGGTGGAGAGGGAGGTGGGAGGGGGGATCGGGATGGGGAATACATGTAACTTCATGGCTTATTGATGTCAATGTATGACAAAACCCACTGCAATGTTGTGAAGTAATTAGCCTCCAACTAATAAAAATAAATGAAAAAAAAAAAAAAAGAATTTCAGTTATAGTTTCATCCACAAATAACTTGTTTCCTGTCTAATTTTGTGCAGAATTGAAGAGATCCCTGTATGCCCTGTTTTCTCAGTTTGGCCACGTGGTAGATATCGTTGCTTTGAAGACCATGAAGATGAGGGGACAAGCCTTTGTTATATTTAAGGAACTGGGCTCATCTACAAATGCCTTGAGACAGTTACAAGGATTTCCATTTTATGGCAAACCAATGGTAAATCAGTCTTATTTTGGCTTTAATCACTATTAATGGTATGGTAGATTTGTAAATAGACCCTTGACAGTGTGGCTATTTCTTTGTGCCTTCTGTGTAGTGGTTGGAGTTTATTTATGTATTTATTTTTATAGAAACACATTAGTAGTAGAGTTTATTATATTCATTTCTTGAGTTGTGATAGTTCAGATAGGCAAAAGCAAAATACGCAGAGATGTAGAATATTTTAAGAACAATGGCAGTATAGGCAATACTGTCATCTCAAAAGAACTGAGAACTAGAAATAAATTACTCCAAAGATTAAAAAGAAACCTCTGTTTGTAAATTTGTAAAACAACACAAAACCAAAATCATGAGTCAAAGAGGAAATCCAGTCCGAAGTTTCAGAAAATACCATAGTGAAATACTGTACTTTAGAAGCTATGCAGTCAAAGCACTGATCTAAGAACAGTTTTAAACTCAGGAATGACCTGAGATTTCACATTTAGCTGCTAGGTCAAAGTTGAGTTGTGGGCAGGGAAGTAGGGAACTCAGGAGGCATTGGTATAAGTCAGAGATGGTAGAGGATTGGATCAGGCTGGAGACAGAGTATATAATCTCTTGGTCTTTGAATGGGTACATTCTACCTTGGGTATGGACTTTAGTACTTTTCTTCTGGAACTGGAATGTGATGGGAAGGGGTGCTGGGGAAAGAGCCGAGGCCAAGAGTTTCAGGGTCCCATGTTCTCATTCTGGTTCTGCCATATATTGACTTTTTGTGCATGTTCCGTTTCACCACCTGTAAAAAAACAACAAAAACAAATAAGCAGACTGAATATTCTTTGGTCAAATTTACAGGCAAGCAAAAACTTTTATAAAAGACCAGATAATATTGTAAGCTTTGTGGACCACATAGAGTTTGTATTGCATATTCTTGTGTGTGTGTGTGTGTGTGTGTGTGGTTTTTTAAATAATCCTTTAAAAATTGTAAAAAGAAAGAAAAAAGTTCTTAACTCATAGGCCATACAAAAAGGGGCCATGGGCTGGATTTGGCCCATAATCTGTAGTGTAGGTCACCGCTGTGATCTCTTTTTACAAATTAAGAATCAGGCACAGAAAGCTTATGTTACTGTAACCAGTGGCATCTTCAGGACTTGAAAGCTAATCTGCTGACATCCAATATTGTGACTTTTTCCCCCCTCAATTAGGATAGGAATCTGATCTGTAAAGGGCCAGATAGTAAATATTTTAGGCTTTACGAGCCAGATGATCTCTTTTGCAGATCTTTAAACTGCCTTTATAGTTGGAGAAGCAGCCATAGCAGGCATGCAGATGGAAGGGTGTATCTGTGTCCTAAGAAGACACACACAATACCAGGCAGTGTTGGCATAGTCAGCACTCCAAGGACCTCGTCAGTCCTGCACTGTTTAATTCAGGACTGAGCACTTTTTGTCTGTTAAACTGCCACACATTTTCTCCCCATCCTCTATCCGACTCTCCTTTTCCCATTATTTCCCACCTGACTGTTTCCCACCATCGTATGTTTGGAAAGTCGTATTCCAGAAAAACTGAACCTATCTATCTACCCCAACTTACGGTAAATTGGCATTTCCTGAAACCAATGTATCTTTCTCAGTAGCATGAAGAACTAGCATAATTGAGATCTCAGCTGGTAGTAGCATAAGACTGGGTTTTAGTTTAAATCTGAAATTATGTTAGTATGAAGAAGCCATTTATTCCCATAAAGGGCTTTAGGACTGTCTGTTAAGTTGAGATGACATGTTTGCATATGCCTGGGATTGAAGTCCCGGAAAGCTGGAAATTGTTTGCTGCATTTGGCACTGGCTTCACCTTGCCAGCTAGTTACTGAAAATCAAAGGGAGAAGCCCATTAGACTGATCTCATATTGGAGGTATTGTAGGAGGTCTCTTCTCTGCCTTCAGCAAAGTAGGAGGTACTGCCAAATCTCCAGCATCCTGGAAGAGGGAAAAGAAAGTTCCTTGAGCTATCTTGTTTATATTTACTTAGGTGGTTTCAGTTGCTCTTCTGTTTTAATGCCAACATACCAGATCAAAAGTGAACAAAATTGTCTACAACTTGGAACTCAGAACAAAATTATTCTCTGTGATTCAAGGACATTTGGCTCTTTAATTCCAAAAATACCTCAGAAAAGTGAAACCACCTTCCTAAGGGTGTCTTTCATGAAACCTCTTATAAATGTAAATCTTGCACCTTCTCTAAGCTGCGGGTGAATTTTTATCCCTCATCAGTATTTAGTCTACTGTTTTTCAACACTGGCACTTTTGACATTTTGAACTGAATAACATTTTTTTATGGTTTGGGCTTTCTGGTTCATCAGAGAGTGTTTAACAGCATCTCTGGCCTCTGCCCACTTAGCGTGACGATGCAGTGTCTCCAGCCAGCAGTGCCAGATGTGTCCTGGTGGGCAGATTCTCCTTAGGTTGAGAACTGCTGCTCTAGACCAGCCAGCTAAGAGAGAGGGCTGGGGTGAGAGATTTTCACAGGCCATAGGGGCAAGTATAGGATCAACCCAAGATCTTCTCAGGTCAGGAAGAAGGTTGAAGACCCAGCGGAGTTGGGAGAGAATCCCTGGACCGAGTCAGAGTTAATACAAACCTGCTCCTTTTGGTTAGATGATGTGCGAGACTAGCAGAGTTGCTGGCAGGGTTAACACTTGGAGGAAGTCCTGCAATCAGAGGAAGCCTAAGGGATGGAGTATGAAAAGGCAAAAAGATAGGACACTGAAAGATGAATTCCTCAGGTTGGTAGGTGCCCAGTATACTACTGGAGATCAGTGGAAAAATAACTCCAGAAAGAGTGAAGAGACAGAGTCAAAGCAAAAACCACACCCAGTTGTGGATGTGACTGGTGATGGAAGTAAAGTCTGATGCCGTAAAGAGCAATATTGCATAGGAACCTGAAATATTAAGTCCATGAATTAAAACAAATGGGAAATGGTCAAACAGGAGATGGCAAGAGTGAACGTCAACATTTTAGGAATCAGCGAACTAAAATGGACTGGAATGGGTGAATTTAACTCAGATGACCGTTGTAATGGCCTGACCAGTAATGCTGAAGAAGCTGAAGTTGAACGGTTCTGTGAAGACTTACAAGACCTTCTAGAGGACCTTACAAGTCCTTTTCATTATAGGGGACTGGAATGCAAAAGTAGGAAGTCAGGAAACACCTGGAGTAACAGGCAAATTTGGCTTTGGAGTACAGAATGAAGCAGGGCAAATCCTAACAGAGTTTTGCCAAGAGAACGCACTGGTTATAGCAAACACCCTCTTCCAACAATACAAGAGGAGACTCTACACATGGACATCACCAGATGATCAATACCGAAATCAGATTGATTATATTCTTTGCAGCCAAAGATGGAGAAGCTCTATACAGTCAGCAAAAACAAGACTGGGAACTGACTGTGGTTCAGATCATGAACTCCTTACTGCCAAATTCAGACTTCAATTGAAGAAAGTAGGGAAAACCACCAGACCATTCAGGTATGACCTAAATCAAATCCCTTATGATTATACAGTGAAAGTGAGAAATAGATTTAAGGGATTAGATCTGATAGAGTGCCTGTAGAACAATGGATGGAGGTTCGTGACATTGTACAGGAGACAGGGATCAAGACCATTCCCAAGAAAAAGAAATGCAAAAAGACAGAATGGTTGAGGACGCCTTACAAATAGCTGTGAGTAGAAGAGAAGTGAAAGGCGGGGGAGAAAAGGAAAGATATACCCATTTGAATGCAGAGTTCCCAAGAATACCAAGGAGAGATAAGAAAGCCTTCCTCGGTGATCAATGCAAAGAAATAGAGGAAAACAATAGAACGGGAAAGACTCGAAATCTCTTCAAGAAAATTAGAGATACCAAGGGAACATTTCATGCAAAGATGGGCACAATAAAGGGCAGAAATGGTATGGACCTAAGAGAAGCAGAAGATATTAAGAAGTGTGGCAAGACTACCCCGAAGAACTGTACACAAAAGATTTTCACAATCCAGATAATCACAATATTGTGATTACTCATCTAGAGCCATGCATCCTGGAATATGAAGTCAAGGGAGCCTTAGGAAGCATCACTACAAACAAAGCTAGTGAGGGTCATGGAATTCCAGTTGAGCTATTTCAAATCCTAAAAGATGATGCTGTGAAAGTGCTGCACTCAGTATGCCAGCAAATTTGGAAAACTCAGCAGTGGCCACAGGACTGGAAAAGGTCAGTTTTCATTCCAATCCCAAAGAAAGGCAATGCCAAAGATGCTGAAACTACCCACAATTGCACTTGTCTCACACACTAGCAAAGTACTGCTCAAAATTCTGCAAGCCAAGCTTCAACAGTACGTGAACCGTGAACTTCCAGATATTCAAGCTGGATTTAGAAAAGGCAGGGGAACCAGAAATCAAATTGCCAACATCTTTTGGGTCATCATAAAAGCAAGAGAGTTCCAGAAAAACATCTACTTTTGCTTTCTTGACTACACCAAAGCCTTTCACTGTGTGGATCACAGTAAACTGTGGGAAAGTCTTAAAGAGATGGAAATACCAGACCTCCTGACCTGCCTTTTGAGAAATCTGTATACAGGTCAGGAAACAACAGTTAGAACTGGACATGGAACAACAGACTGGTTCCAGATAGGGAAAGAATTATGTCAAGGCTGTATATTGTCACCCTGCTTATTTAACTTACATGCAGAGTACATCATGAGAAACCCTGAGCTGGATGAAGCACAAGCTGGAATCAGTATTGCCAAAAGAAATATCAATAACTTCAGATATGCAGATGACACCACCTTTATGGCAGAAAGCAAAGAACTAAAGAGCCTCTTGATGAAAGCAAAAGAAGGGAGTGAAAAAGCTGGCTTAAAACTCAGCATTCAAAAAGCTAAGATCATGGCATCCAGTCCCATCACTTCATGCCAAATAGATGGGAAACAGTGACAGACTTTATTTTTTGGGGCTCCAAAATCACTGCAGATGGTGACTGTAGCCATGAAATTAAAAGACACTTGCTCTTTGGAAGAAAAGTTATGACCAACCTACACAGCATATTAGAAAGCAAAGACATTACTTTGCCAACAAAGGTCTGTCTAGTCAAAGCTATGGTTTTTCCAGTAGTCATGTATGGATGTGAGAGTTGGACTATAAAGGAAGCTGAGCACCAAAGAATTGATGCTTTTGAACTGTGGTGTTGGAAAAGACTATTCAGAATCTCTTGGACTGCAGGGATATCCAACCAGTCCATCCTAAAGGACTGAATATTCATTGGAAGGACTGATGCTGAAGCTGAAACTCCAATACTTTGTCCACCTGATGCAAAGAACTGACTCATTTGAAAAGACCCTGATGCTGGGAAAGATTGAAGGCGGGAGGAGAAGGGTATGACAGAAGATGAGATGGTTGGGTGGCATCACCGATTCAACGGACGTGAGTTTGAGTAAGTTCCAGTAGTTGGTGATGGACAGGGAGGCCTGGCGTGCTGCAGTCCATGGGGTCGCAAAGAGCAGGACATGACTGAGTGACTGAACTGACTGACTGAAGGGATGGAGATGTCGTGAGAGGCTTGCTCTCCTCTTGTTTCCCCCCCCCGTGTAGTCATCTCTAGTTAACATAAAGGAAGGGAAAGAGCTGCTGTTGGCTTTAACAATTTCTTTGTTTTCAAACCTTCATTATTTTTTAAAATTAATTTCTGTTGGAGTACAGTTGCTTTGCAGTGTTGTGTTGGTTTCTACTGTACAGAAAAGTGACCCAGCCCTGCGGATGTATAAATACATCCGCGCTTTTTGGATTTCCCTCCCAGTTAGGTCACAGCACTGAGTGGAGTTCCCTGAGCAAACCTGCATTATTGTAAGGTGTCACTTGGTCTCTTCACACTGAGGTCAAAGTCTTGCCATAGAAGACAACTGTAGAGAGGAATTGGTAGAACTGGTGTTTTGATATGATCAGAGAGGTAGTTTCAGCTTTCTGGACCCCAGGAAAGAAAAGTTTTACACTGCCTGTGGCGCATTATTCATGCAGGTGGCCTGGTTGCACAGTGTGATGCCATCTTATTATTTCCTTTCAAAGCTTTTTAAATTTAAGTTGATGCCACTATTCATTATTTCATTTAAAAGTAATAGTCCAAAAAATAAATAAATAAAGTAAATAAAATAAAAGTAATAGTCCAGATTCAAAGGAAAGTCATTCTCAGTCTTCAGTACTTTAACTTGTAACAAAGTCCATGCACATCTTGACCTGTCGAGTGTCCCTGTAAGGCATAGACAGCTTTCCAGTGCACTCTTCTCTTTCTTTTAATGGAAAGGATCAGTGGTGCAGATTTTTCAAAGTCCTGTTTCTCCCGTATGAAAATCTGTGGTTCTTCTAATAAACATAGTTGAATCTAACTTTGTCTCAGTTGCGAATCAGGGGCCACAATTTATTTTCTTTTGGCACTCAGTATACTTGACAGATTTCCTTCAGGATGTGTTTAAAATTAGCTCATATTTGTGTAATGAAATTTGAAATATTAATTACAAGTGTAAATAGCCTTCAGCATAATGAAAAGTAACTTGTTTTTAAATAATTAAAACAGCGAATCCAGTACGCCAAAACAGATTCTGATATAATATCTAAAATGCGTGGCACTTTTGCTGACAAAGAAAAGAAAAAAGAAAAGAAGAAAGCCAAAACTGTGGAACAGACTGCAACAACCATGAACAAAAAGCCTGGTCAGGTAAGATGGGCAAAAGTTCATATTTTGTTGTTGTATATCAGACAGTTTTATTTGAATTTGCATGATGTTTAACTCCATCATTTTCCAAAATACGTTAATATCTATTGGCTTATTTTTCAAGTTCTGTGTATAAATAATACTGTAGATTTTATCTTTATTAGTATTCCACTGAAATCATCCTTTGAACAGTTCATAAATTCAAAATCTAATTAAAAAATTCCAGATAAAGGTGAAATTATCATCCAAAAACTAGTTACTTTCAGATTGAAAGTAATTAGAAATCAGTTTTAATAAGTTTAATGGTTGATTTTTTTTTTCCTAGTTGGTTTAAAAAAAGAAAAGTGAGAAAGGCTGGTCCTTAATTTTTCTCCTATATATTTCTCCGTAATTTTGAAACTTAGGTTGACTTTTATGATATAGACCTTTCAAAAATATTTGACAAGTTATAAATACCATAAATGTTTGAGTCAGAGTTTTAAGATGTAAATTCGCAAAGAAAATAAAATGAATTAAAAAATCTATGTTAATCTTATTTTTAGTTCAGTAATTTTAAACACTTGCTACTTTTTTAGAGGGATTGGAAGTTTTAACTGTTTCTCACTTTTTTTCATTTAGGGAACACCAAATTCAGCTAATACCCAAGGAAATGCAACACAGAATCCTCAGGTAATTTTTTTCCCATGTGATACTTACTTTAAAATAAAATTACAAAACAATAGCAGTAATGTACAACAACCCTCATGTCTCTAAAAACTGAAAATGATTCCATCTATAAGCCACAATAATGTGGAACCTTCTTCCTCAAAACATTTTATTTTTCTTTAAGAAGAAGAAAACAAAACCTGACTTTACTCCTTGCTTCCCACAGTGATCAATGACAGGATTAAATGATACATTCTAAGCTCTATAAAGACAAGAAACAGAATGGTTGTTTTCTTCACATGATGTGGCCCAGAGCTTTCCAGGCTTGTTGCTTGGAATCCATTCCCATTGACTGAAGCACTAATCCATCTTTTCTCAAAGAGCAAAGTTGTTCTATAGTTACCTTTGTTCTTATTTCCTCAGTATATATATATTTAAGTCTCCTGATACAGATCTTTACCCAGTGACTCCACGGTATAGAATCAGCCTGCAGTGCAGGAACTGCACAGGGAGACTTGGGTTCAATCCCAGGATTGGGAAGATCCCCTGGAGGGGGAAATGGCCAACCACTCCAGTATTCTTGCCTGGAGAATTCCATGGGCCGAGGACCCTGGCGGCTATAGTCCATGTGGGCACAGAGTCGAACACAACTGAAGCAACTTAGCACAATATAGATTTATCAGGAAACTCTACCAAATCTTCCCAGTAAAGGCCTCAGAAAGCTTGAGTTATACACTAATAGTTTCCCACTTGGTCCTTACATATTAGGGTCTGACAGGATCCTTACATCCAGGGAATTCCTTGCACCACTGAGGTTTTCCTCCTCTGATTTTAAGTTACTTGCATTTTCTACTACTTTGAAGTCTTTCAGCAGTTATAGTTCAGCACATAATTGTCTAAGCCCTAAGTTCTTTACATTTCATCTGCTTTCTCCCATGAAATTTACTCTCATTTACTTGTAAAAAACATTAAAAATCGCCAAATATAGATTCTACATGGAAATCTTTCTCTTTCTCTTTTTTAATTTTGCTTTTTAATTTATTTATTGGCTACGTTGGGTCTCCATTGCTATGCACAAACTTTCTCTAGTTGTGGTGAGTGGGTGTATTCTCAAGCTGCGGTGTGCGGGCTTCTCGTTGCAGAGCATGGGCTCCATAGTTGTAGCACTAAGTGGAAATCTTTATTTTTCAAAATTTTCTCACACACTGGGAGATAGTATGCAGTAGGATTGAGTATCTGAGGGTTAAGCAGCTGAGGACGGGTGACACCAATGCCGTCTCTGATTTTGTTAGGACCAGTTATGTAATCCAGATGACAAAACCCTTCTATTCCAGCTGCCTCCAGATGCTTAAAACTTAAATATTATTTAAATACTATTAATTAAATACTTTAAAACTGTTAATAATATTTATAATCTTAATTTCTGTTAGGTTTTGTTTACTTCTCTGGTGTCACTGTTTTTCACCTTTAGTGCTTGATGTGGTAAGATTTCATAAGCCTTAAACTGTGGAATGTAATTCTCTGAAGTTTATATTTAAATGTAAGAACCAAAATGGCTTACTGTACTTTTTATACTTATAAGTTAACTTGGCCTTTTCTTTTTAATAGGTCCCTGATTACCCTCCAAACTATATTTTATTCCTTAATAATTTACCAGAAGAGACTAATGAGATGATGCTATCCATGCTGTTTAATCAGTAAGTGTTTTCATAAGCAAGTCTGTGTTCTGAGAGCCTCCTGACAGGACAGATAGCACTTCCCTGGGTTGAATCCATTTGTATATCACACAATAATTCCTTATGGCTTCATTGATTTGCTCCAGGATTAATCATGAATTGAAACCAGTATGCAGATTAAGCAAATAAAAAGCTAAATTACCTCTAACATTTGAATTACTAATTCTAGTTGATAAGTAAAATAGGAGACAAAAGCTTTGATGAAGTGACAGAAATAGAATTAGCTTACATGATTCCTGCAGTTCTTTTCAGGTATTAATTATGTTTCAGGCTCTTCCATCCCACTTAGGATTCTTGATGGGATGTGATCATTTTCCTGGATGTATATCATGATGTTGCTTAACAAATTTAAATACAGAATAGACATTTTGTATTTGATGTCATTTCTATATTTGCATATATAGAAATTGTTTACATATATAAGCATTGTTTTAATTCTTTATAGGTTCCCTGGTTTCAAGGAAGTACGTTTGGTACCTGGGAGGCATGACATCGCTTTTGTTGAATTTGAAAATGATGGACAGGCTGGAGCTGCCAGGGATGCTCTGCAGGGATTTAAGATCACACCGTCCCATGCCATGAAGATCACCTATGCCAAAAAATAACATTTGGGATAGCTATCTTTAAAGGACTCAGTGTTATTTATAGCTTTCATTTTGATAACATTTGGTCAGTTCATTTTAATAGTTGGGAAAGGGGAAGTGTATGTGAACTTTTTGTAAAGGATTTAAAAGGTTATCTAGTCTCTGTTTAGCCTTAGTGAACTGTGAAGGCCTTAATTTTGTACAATAAAATTTTTATTTGTATTCCTTACTTAGTATTTCGTTTATTGGCCCACTGCCCTGTCATCAAATGCTGGTGCTAGTCAAGGACACATCTTAAGGTATATAAATCTGTAATGGGATACTTTTCTAGTGTTATCTTGGAGCAGCTAATGCTAGAGAAACTTTAATGGTAGAGACACTTTAATAGAAGTAAAAGAATTAGATCAAGCACTTGATTAGATTTTCTGTTATTTTTTATGCATATGAACTGCCATCCTGGAGCCCAGTTTTTTGTGTTTGTTTAATATTTATTCATTCATGTATGTATGTATTTGGCTGCAGTGAGTCTTAGCAGCATGTGGGATCTTTGGTTGTGGCATGTAGGATCTAGTTCCCTGAGAATGAATCGAACCCGGGCCCTGCTGCTTCGGGAGCACTGTCTTAGCCTCTGCGCCATCAGGGAAGTCCCTTTGTTACTCTTGTACTAAAAGTAATGATGATCATCCTGCGTATTAGAAGAAAATGAGACCTGGGCAGGATCTGAATTTCATCTTCAGAGTCAAATGAGCCAGTCGTAGGCATTTCACAAATCTTTTCATTCATTTTTTACTTTAATAAAGACCATTTAAGAGTAACTATATTAAATGTTTTCTGGGAAAACGGAGAAAAAGTGAATATTGTCTTCAGACTTCACATCTTGTGCTCTTACCCTCTTGAGATAGGGTGTTTCCTAAGGAATACCTACTCAGTTAATACCTCTTGAATGATCTCCAAAGGAAAGATGTTTAATCTTTTTGAAGACTAGCAGTCTAAACCAATGGTTGCCAATCCTAAACTTGCTGCCTCATTGTGCTTCTTAAACACCAATACTCAGGTATTTCCAAAGTTCATTTTCTGTAGTGTTTGATTTCTACTTAAGGCTATCAGTTCAATCCCCTGCTAGCAAAACCATGGGTGTCTTTAGAAGTGGACAATTTTTTATGTATAGCACATGGTAAAAGTGACACTATTGGTCACTTTGTGTCCCTGTTTAAATATTTTCTGAAACAAGACTTCTTACCATTTAGATTTTTTTTAAATGTATTTGTGGAATATATGTTAAGACCACTTTTAGGCTTCTGTAGATTTTTACCACGTGTACGTAAGGAAAAAGCAAAATAGTTTTTATTCCTTAAACTTCACCACTTGCAGAGTCTGACTCTTACGAAAAACTTCTTAGTTGTCAAGTGATATTATTAACAGTGAGCTTCTCGAAAAAAAGACTGCTCTTGTATGTTGACAGCAGTCCCAGTTGCTAGTACATTTTCTTCCTGCTTGCTCTTGGTAACTGTACTTAGTCTCAGAACACAGACTGGCCCTGCTCTGAGTGGCTGTTCAAGGGGAGGTTGGCCACAGTGGTTGGTGTCAGAGGGAAGGAGAGGGTGGATGGAAAAGGGGATTGTGTAGGCCATTTTAAGGGCATGCTTACACTCCAAAATGCGGAACGGTTAGAGGATTTTGTATACTGAGTTACAGTGATAGCGTTCACCCATGTTAGTATTTGATGAGTTTTGGCAGTTGTATACAGCTGTTCGAAGGTCATAATCAAGATACAGAGCATTCCGTCACGCCTCAGAGAAGGGGCTCCCTTGTGCTCCTTTGCAGTCAGTGTCCCCATCCCAACCCTAGGCAACCACTCATCTGCTTTCTATCGCAGCAAATGTGCCCTGTCTGGAATGCTTTTATTTAACTTTTTGGCCTCATTGGGCAGCACGTGGGATCCTAGTTGCCTCACCAAGGATTGAACCCCACCCCCTGCAGTGTAAGTGTGAAGTCTTAAACCCTGAACCACCAGGGAAGTTCGTAGAATGTTTTTATTATTATTATCATTGCTATTCTTTTTAGTTGTGCTGGATCTTGGTTGCCGCGCGTGGGCTTTCTCTGGTTGTGGTGAGTGGGGGCTCCTCCTGGTTGCGGTGCGCCAGGCTTCCATTGTGGTGGCTTCTCTTGAGCACAGGCTCTAGGCGCACGGGCTTCAGGAGTTGTGGCACATGGGCTAAGGTGCTCCTCTGCATGTGGAATCCTCCCAGACCAGGGATCGAACCTGTGCCCCCGCATCAGCAGGTGGATTCCCGCCTACTGCATCTCCAAGGGAGTCCCCTAGAATGCTTTTGAGGTTTATCTCTATTGTGTGGATCAGCAGTTTGTTCTGCAAGTGGATGGGCATTTTGAGTTCTTTCCAGTTTAGGACCATTGTGAATAAAGTGACTCTGAACATCCACATGCAAGTCTGTGTGGGACATAAGTTCCGTCAGAAGAGTTCAAGCAGAGAAGTGACATCTGATTACTGTTGAAAACTGTTTATTTTGAAAAAAAATTCCAATTTATATGAAAGTAGCCAAAAAAGTAGACAGAACTCCCATAAATGTTTTTTAACTGTCAGGAAGGGAAAATTTCCCAGCCACCCCTCCCGAATTCTTCTAGCTGGACTAATAATAAAATTGACACAAAACAGATTAACAGGAGAAAATACAAATGTTAATTCATGTGCACAGAGGTCCCATAGAAGTGAGAACCTAAATAGTGGCCAAAGCAAACTTTTTTATTTTTTCATTTTTTTAAAAAATAAATTACAGTATTTGTCTTAAATTAGTGGCAAATGCTAAATTTAATTTTGGCAACTTTAAATCAGCCTCAGAAATCATTGTATTACTTTACAGATGATCCATAGTATTTTCTCTTCTTGGTTTTTCAACAAATTGTATATAATATTTATGTCTTAACATTACCTTTGTAACTTCAGCTATTAAAAAATTCAAAGCAGGCAACTTTTATACCTTTTAGAGAAAGAAACAATAAAGTAGAATTGACAGGGCAAAGAAACTTGGGTCTTGGGTGCTCAAATAGTGAGGAATCTAAGCAGTTTGTCCCTGGTAGTAAATTCAAGAATAAGGTTTATACACGTTTCCTGACCTGAATTCCCTCTCTCTGGTGAAAAGGGTGTCTTACCCCTTGATGGTACACCTTTCTCATGAGAGATTTATTTTCTGCTTTCTGGGGGACAGAAATGAGGGTCAGAGTGTCACTCTTGCTGGTTGTGTTTTAAGTAACTAATTCAAACTAATCACTATACCATTGTGGCTTACTTGGGGAGCCCTCCTGCACCCTAGCAGAACCATCTGAGAGTGTGTGGACCTAGTTGCTCATCACCCCTTAATCCTTCAGGATGTATTTTCTAAGTACAAGACCACTCTCTCACATAACTCCAAGATGACCAGCAACATCAGGAAATAGCATCCATCCGATTTATTGATGTCCCAATCATGACCCATCATGTGTTGAGTGTAGTTGTCACATCTCTTTAGTCTCCTGTCGGTTCTTCAGCCTGTCCTAAGCCTTTCAGAATCCTAATTTTATAGAGATATCACAACTATAAGTGAAGTGAAGTCACTCAGTCGTGTCCGACTCTTTGCGACCCCATGGACTGTAGCCTACCAGGATCCTCTGTCCATGGGATTTTCCAGGCAAGAATACTGGAGTGGGTTGCCATTTCATTCTCCAGGGGATCTTCCTGACCCAGGGATCAAACCCCAGGTCTCCCGCGTTGTACACAGACGCTTTACCATCTGAGCTACCAGGGAAGTCCATGGAATTCTCCAGGCCAGAATACTGGAGTGGGTAGCCTATCCTTCTCCAGGGGATCTTCCCAACCCAGAGATCGAACCCATGTCTCCCACATTGCAGGCGGATTCTTTACCAGCTGAGCCACTAGGGAAGCTCCTCACAACTATGTGTCTATGGATATATCTATTCAATTATATTAAACACTAATGAATTTGCAACAGTACCTCTGAGTGCAACCCCGTGGCACCAGGTTTATTTTCGCCTTCCCCATCTCCTTACTTGTAACCTATTCTTCTCCTCCAGGCCCATTAATCTTCCTATATTTATTAGCTATATTTTGAAGATGATACAGTCAAACTAGGATCTTCTGACCGTCCTTACCTTACTCATCTGTGGGAGCTGTACAGAATGCCTGAAGAGAGCAGATGTTGTCATCATTAAATATAGTGGTTTTCAACTTGAATTTAACTTTCAACTTTGGCTGCATGTTAGAATCAACTGCAAGATATTTGCAAATACTCAGACCTAACCTACAACTGGGTTTCCCAGGTGGCTCAGCAGTAAAAAATCTGCCTGCCAATGTAGGAGGTGCGGGTTCAATCCCTGGGTCGGGGAGGATCTCCTAGAGAAGGAAGTAGCAACCCACTCCAGTATTCTTGCCTGGGAAATCCCATGGACAGAGGAGCCTGGCGGGCAACAGCCTTGGACTCCCAAGAGTCAGACATGACTTAACAACAACAGTAACCTACAACCACATCAACTACATCCCAGCCTCCAGGAGTGAAACCCAGTCGTCAATATTTCTCAAGCTCACTGCGTAATTCTAACGTGAGTCAATGTTAAGAATTAACAAAGTAGATTTCTACCTTTATGAAGTAGGTTATATGATTAGATTCAAATGCAGTCTATTGATAAATAGAGGATAGTGTCAAAATGGAAACTATTGTGAGAGGCTCACACCTCCATTTTTTTAATTGGAGGATAATTGCTTTACAATGTTGTACTGGTTTTCACCATACAACAACACGAATCAGCCCTAAGTATACATGTACCCCCTCCCTCTTGGACCTCCCTCCCGCCGCCCCCATCCCTCCCCTCCAGGTCTTCACAGAGCCGCAGGCTGAGCTCTACACAGCGGCTTCCCATCAGCGGTCTACGTTACACGTGGTAGTGTGTGTATTTCAGCGCTGCTATCTCGGTTGGTCCCACCCTCTCCTCCCCCTGCTATCTCCATTTTAAACGTAAAGGCTTGGGGCTTCTCTGGTGACCCAGTGGCTCCACGCTCCCAGTGCAGGGACCCTGGGCTTGGTCATTGGTCAGGGAACCAGGTTCCACATGCAACTCGGAGTTTGCACGCACGACTCAAGATCCCACATGCCGCAATGAAGACCGCAATGAAGTTGCCTGCTGCAACTAACACTGAACGCAGCCAAATATATATATATATATATATATATTTTAAAGGCTTAAAGGATTTTTGAGCAGGTTTCTGTGTGGATGTAAGTTTTTTAAATTAATTTTTATTCGAGTATGGTTGATTTACAATGTTGTGTTAGTTTCTGCTATACGGCAAAGTGAATCAGTTTTATGTATATCCACTCTTTTAGATTCTTTTCCCACACAGGTCGTTACAGAGTATTGAGTTTCCTGTGCTATACAGTAGGTTCTTATTAGTTAAAGTATTTTCTGTTAGGGTATTTAATAGGCATTTTGTCTCTTGAAAATGAATCCAGCAAAGGCGTAATAGTGAATGTGAAATCCTGGCTAAAAATCTGTGCCGTATTTGATTGCTCTCAAGCAGCACTTCTCAAACTTTACTGTCCATACAAATCACTTCTGTATCATGTAAAAAGTAGTTTGCAATTTAGCAGGTCTGGGGTAGGGTCTGAGAGACTTTATAAAACGATGCTAAAGTTGCTAGTCTGGGCACCATGTTTTGGTGGCAAGACCCCAGCATCTCTGTCCTAATCATTTAGTTAATGAGTCTTAATTTGAAGGGTGCAATGAAAGTGTGTGTGTGTGTGTGTGTGTGTGTGTGTGTGTGTGTGTGTGTGTGTGTGAAGTCTCTTCAGTACTGTCCCACTCTTTACAATCCCATGGACTGCAGCCCGCCAGGCCCCTCTGCCTGTAGGATTCTCTAGGAAAGAATACTGGAGTAGGTTTCTGTGCCCTCCTCCAGGGGATCTTCCCAACCCAGGTATCGAAACTAGGTTTCCCACATCTCCTGCATTGAAGGCAGATTCTTTACCACGGAGCAACCAGGGAAGCCTGAACCTCTCTTTAGGTCTGATAAAACCTAGGGACTTTCCCCGGGTGGGGGTGGGGGGTAGAGTATACATGCACGTACACACCTAAGCATACAATTTGGGGGGAATCATGCATGCTTTCAATGAATACCAATTTATGAATACCGAGTATTTTTCTGGGTGCTAAAAGTAGAGCAATGGACAAGATGGAAAAGGTCCCCACCTTGTGGAGTGTTCACTGTGGCATCAGGGGACAAACAGCCACCAGGTAAGTGAACAAGCCAAGTCACGTAGTGAAACGTATTAGGACAGGGTCCACGGTTTCGTGTGATGGACAGATCGGGTCAAGGGAGTGCAAGTGTCTCTGTTAAGCTGGTCTGTCTGTCGAGCCATCTTGACCATCAGAGGCGTGAAGGCCAGTATCCACAGGAAAAGGCAATAAGCCCAAAAGGCATGAAGTAGACGTGAGCTTCGCGTTTTCAAAAGACAGCGGCTGGTGTGGCAGGAACAGAGCCGGGGAGGGACAGTGACAGAAGGTGATTCCAGAGGGCGGAGGGAGGTGGACAAATCCTGCAGGGCCTTGGACATCATGGCAAGGAGGCTGCCTGCATCCCATCCACTTGTCCAAGCCTATTTTTGCATCCTAAAGGAGCCACAGCCTACATTTTAAGAACCCCAGACTGAGAAGCTAATTTAGGAACTTAAGAAAAAATAAAATGTCTTTGGGGGATTAAAGGTTCAGAGAGTCCATCTGAAAATCCAGAAGAATGAGGGAAGGAAGCTCAGGGCACAGTCCATCTCTGAACCTCTGGCCCCACCCTACCCCCACCCCATCAGACCCCAATGTGTGGTGCGCTACCAGGCACAATGGCTTGCTGAGTTTTGTAATTTGAATTCCTATTTGTGAGTAAACTTTTACAGAGAAGCTTCTAGTTTCCACCCCATCTCTTCCTGCTGCAGAACTCTGGGACATCCCAGGCCTGCTCAAGTGGCCCTCAGGAGGCTGGCATCTCTCTTTTCTTAGTTCTTCGCCTTTGAACAGCCCACGGTGGCTTCTGAGCCTCAGCTTAGTTGGCTTAGTTGTGACTCAGAGGTGGCTTTATTCAACGTTTCACTCTGCTTTGAGGGGGCCTGGCTGAGTTTGTGTAGTCCTCATTCCAGAAAGTGCCTCTTAAATGGCAATTGTCTTTGAACTCGCCTGTGTCAAGGGCTGGCTGGAGACTGTTACAGTCTGTGAAACAGCTGCCGGATCAGTATTACGAGGGTTTGATCGATGCTTTCATTTTCCCCGAGATCCTCTCAGGCCTCTAGATTATAGAAAGGAAAACCGCACTGGCCTTCTGCTTTCAAAGATGATTTCTAGGGAATTCCCTGGCAGTCCAGTGGTTGGGACTCCAGGCTTTCACTGCTGAGGGTGCAGGTTTGATCTCTGGTCGGGGAACTAAGATGGCACAAACTGTATGGTGCAGCCAAAAATAAAAAACCTGGAAATAATGGGGGAGGGGCACTTTAAGAGAGAGAAGTGGCCCCAGACACCCTCCAACAAGCAGCAGCCGATTGTGTCTTTCTCCCGATAGTAAACCCTAGGGACCGGGTCTTTTTAAACTCACTCTATCACTAGTGCCTACAACAGCGCCTGGCACATAGCAGGTGCTCTGGAAATAGTTGTTGAATGCATGGAGCCAAGTATTAGCACTTCAGCTCTGATGACTCGTGGCACTGCCCCTCTTCCCACAGGGAAGATGCCTGGAAGTAGGCCAGGCAGGGATGGGGTTCAGGGAGAAACACAAACCTCCAGCTTTACCCGCTTCTCTATTGGCCATAAACATTGGAGACTGAATTTCAAAAATCTCCAAGACAGGAGGCAGAAAAAAGTCAGTTCCATTTTCCCAAACCACCTACCCCATCTCCCTCCATTACTAGGGTCTTGAACTTGTTACAATCCATGTCTGACCCGATATACATGACTCCTAAGGATCCCATCATGAATGATTTGTCAATGTAAGCATCCTCTACTTATCTATTATATAAATCCAGATGTTATTAGATGTTTAATCAAAATAATTTGTATTAAGGATATATATATCACATTTTCAACAGTTTTCTATGGCTAGTACATCTTCTCATACATTGAAAGGACATGATGATTCAACTAAAGACATTTTTCGAATGACTTAAGATTCTCATAGTTCTTTCAACAATGTTTTCCTGATGCAATAAACCACAGCAAAAGTGACTCTAACGAGGGAGGAGGATTGTCATACTGAGTGAAGTATGTCAGAGAAGGAGAAATACTGTATGACATCCTTTATATGAAGGATCTAAAAAGAAATGATACAAATGAGCTTATTTACAAAACAGATATAGGTCTACAGACTTCGAGAATGAATTTAAAATGGATAACCAACAAGGATGTACTGTATAGCTCAGGGAACTCTGCTCAATGTTATGTGGCAGCCTGGATGGGAGAAGAGTCTGGGGAGAAGGGATACATGTGTGTGTATGACCGAGTCCCCTTGTTGTCCACCTGAAGCTATCACAAAATTGGTAATCGGCTATACTTCACTATAAAATAAAAAGTGTTTTTAAAATAGTGGACTATTTTGGATAGCACTTGTGTGTAAAAAAAAGACACAGCGTTTGAGTCTCTCTAGAAAATCCGATGCTAAATAACCCCTAGAGCCCAGTCACTGCTTTGAAGGCCGAGGCATGGGTAGCCACCTCCCCATTGGCTGCGGGGGACTCGCCCAGATGTCTGGCTTTCACATAAAAGACAGGAAGCACTGAAGTCAGTCTCCACTTCCACTCAAAGGGCGAAAGCAAAACCAGCAAAGGAGGAAGATGGCAAGACTGTTGTTCCTTTTCCTCCCAGGTCTTGTGGCCATATGTGCCGTGCATGGAATATTTATGGACAGACTTGCTTCCAAGAAGCTGTGTGCAGATGATGAGTGTGTCTGTAAGGACTTTTTTACGCCTTTTATTACCTTTCTATTATATAATTGAAAAAGAAATATCCACTAATAGCGTAGAATCTAATTGCATTTGGAAGTGAATCTTCCCTAATGTGCATGCGATTAGCGTCCTTTCTCCGGGTCTGTGCGTTTTGTGTCTCAGCATGAAGAATTCACTTGGCTAAGATTCTGTTGAATGCTGTTTAATAACCTTAGTTATCTTCTGGAATTGAATGTGAGCGATAAACCAGGAGGTGTTAGTCACTGTGATTTCCTAGTCTTCTGATATGCTCTGCGGTTTTTACTGTTTTAAAACCCAGGAGTCAATGCTTTCTTCTTCTAGATACTATTTCATGGTTTTTTTCTTCCAGATACTATTTCTCTGGCCAGAGCTCAAGAAGATTACAATGCTCCAGACTGTAGATTCATTAACGTTAAAAAGGGGCAGCGGATCTATGTTTACTCAAAACTGGTAAAAGAAAATGAAGCTGGAGAATTCTGGGCTGGCAGCGTAAGATGAGATTATTTAAAATACATAAAATATCTTGACATGTGTTGCCCTTAACTGTTCCTCTGTTACCTATCTTCGAGACCTTTTAATATTTAAAACTAGCTGTTAAGAACAATAGAGAAGCTGTGGCTATGCAAAACTTCATGTATATTTGCTTTTATTGCATTTTAAAGAAACAAAGAAAATTTCATCACAAAACCCAATGTAGGTTTATTTGCTGTTTTGGCAAGAAAATCTAGTCAAACACATGGGGGCGTAAACATCCCAAAGAGTTTGAACCTTATTCGAAAATACTTGAGTGGATTTGCCAAGTAAAAGGCATGTGTGCTGGCAGTCAGGCTACATTTCAATATTTTTAAGGAAACTTTAGCACCCTCTTTCACTCCAAAGAATCTGCTTTCTTCAGTTAAAACATGCAGGGGTGGACCCTGGGGAGGGATGAAGCTGAACTGATTTACTGTCCTCCACTGCAGCTCCAGCTCCAGAGATATATTCGCCAGTAATGAAGAATTAAATCTGAAATGCACTCAAGAATCTGTTCATTTGAATTTTAAAAAATGTGGAGCGTCCTTTAAAAGTTCTTTAAAATAACAGTGTCTATTTACTTTAAAAAAAAAAGATACAGACTTCATTTATGGGTTCCAAAAAAGATTTCCGGGCAGCTCACAGACTGCACAAAGAAATGCTAAAGTAGGTAGGCCAGTAAGAGTGGGCCACAAAAGAATAGACACACAGTTTCTGTGGGTTGACTTAGTTGCTGTGAATGAACTTCAGATTTGGGTCTGTGCCCCCCAGAATCCAGGCTGAGAAGCAAGGCATTGGTAGTTATATGATTCTCGGGGACAGCAAAGAGGATGCCTGAGGGTTTCTAAAGGAGTATCACAGCCGCTTTCCCCTCTCTGTTACATTTCTGGGCACTCAGGTCTATGGCAATCAGTCTGAGGATGAAATGGGAACCGTGGGTTATTTTCCCAGCAACTTGGTCCAGGAACAACATGTGTACCAAGAAGCCACCAAGGAAGTTCCTACCACGGTAAGCATCTCTGGGGCTGGGGAGAGGGGAGAGAAGGACTCAGAATGTAGATGTAGGCAGGTGTAAAAAGATGCATCATGCAACTTACAAGCTGCATCAAGTAAAGCCCCCCACTTCCAAGGGTGATATCTCTAGACAACAAGACTTGGGGGGGGCATTTATAGCTACTATCAATGTTGAAAGTTTAGTGAACCCTCTCTATCACTAGAGAAAGTGTTTCAGTTGTAAGTTATTTTGAAAATGACTCCATGTCACAAAGAAACAAGCCAACTCTTACTGACAGGCTCACTTATCAGCTAAAGACAGGCTGAGAAAAATATCAGCACCTGTATTTATTATTTATTTAATAAAATCAAAACATTCTGGAAAAAATTTGAATGCCTGTTTTTGTGATAGAAAGACTCTACTTATGTATGAAAAAGAATTGTACTTTTCCTAATGCCCTGGGGTATTATATAACCAGAACAGAAATAAAAGATCCTTTTTGAGTGACTTTGCAAGGTGGTTATTTTGAAATGATTCTCCTGGAGCTAATTGCTGTGTGAAATAACTTTAAAACTTTGTTAACCTGTAAATTATAATAAATATATTTGCAATTATTAAAAAAAAAAAAAAACTTTGACCAACCTACACAAATGCAACTCATTTGTCATCGTGTCTTAGCATTGAACTTGAATGTGTCAAAGAATCATAAATTAGAAGTGTATTTGAGAATCTTCATTTTAAGTAGTTTTTGAGTTAAAGTAAAACTTGTGTCATACTCTCGGGGTTCAAGCTTTACTTATTTTAAATCCAAATTTCCCTTTGATTATGTATGGTTTTAAATAAAGAATCTACATCTGCTTTTTGGTCCTGCATGTTCAGCTCAGTCTTTTTTTGCTTTTTTTCTTCCCCCTAGGATATTGACTTCTTTTGCGAGTAAGAAGTTAGAAAAAAAAATTCGCCAATAGAAAGGAAACATCAGAAATAAAGAAAAAAAACAAAAACCACCAAAAAATACATGTCACTAATTTCTGACTTTTGTTTCAAGGGTTTGACTTGGGGCTGGAGATGGCAAATAAAGGGGAGGGGAGAGGAGAGGGTGAAGGAGGAAGAAGGAAAGGAAAACAGGAGGGGGAATGTTCTCCAGGTCTAGTCTTCCAGACTACCTGGAACTGGATGATATTTGCCTCAAGTGGGTGAGTTGAAAGCAGAGAATTATTTTTTCAGCTTAGAGCCTCTTCTTACAAGGGGATCAACTAGAAGATGGTTCATTTATAGTTATGTCTAAATAGTAATTCTTCCCAGCTCTTTGGATCCTTGAATAAACTTAAGGTCATGATTCTTTTTTTTTTTTTGGACATGATGTCTTCTACTAGTTTCTCTGGCCAACTGCAGTATTATAATGTACCCCAATGGACTATGTCATCAAGGAGTATTCTAGGATTGTTGTTACTTTTAATATTTGATGCCTTTGGGATGTGAAGCTGCTGGAGGAGAAAAAGAACTGTTTGGACTATGCTTCTAAATTTCTTTTTTAAAAAGGCCTCACAAATTATTTCAGTTGAATAACTTTACCTTCTAAACAATAAATTTACCTCCCCCCAAATTTTAAATAATGTAAAATATTAATTTCAATATATTTTAATTCTAATAAAGTTTAAGTAATTTTAAATTTAAATTAAACTTTTAAATTTTAAATTAGTTTAAGTGGTGGTGGGGTACTTTACAAAATATTTGTAATATAATAATTTCCCCTTATTACGTGCTATTACTGGATATTATTCAAGCTTCAAATCAAAAAATTTTTAAAAGTCTGTGGGTTATTTTCTCCACTTCTATTTCAACTTTGAATCTCCTCTTCCCTAAGTCAAGGGTAATATGTTAAGAGATCTGGTGAGGAGATGCAGGTTTGGTGATCCTGATGGACCCACAAGTTTTTCCACAGTTAACTGGAAATCAGCTTTGATTGTGTGTTACTAATGTAATTCTTTTGATGTAGTCATGAGCTTTTGTTTGTTTGTTTACATATAATTAAAACGCCTGTGCTATACTAAAAAATGTTCACAATTTCCGAGTCAAAAATGTTTAAAAACACTTTCAGCTTCAGGAATAGAAAGTCTGGGAGGTGGGAGTTGGGAATGAGGTTTGTCCCCATTTTCTGGGGTCTGATCATCCCACAGGCATAGAGAGGAGGATTTTTAGGACAGGTTGGAGACTTGGACCCCAGGGTGATTTTACAGCTGTGTCCACTGTGACTTTGGGTGAATATGTTTTTGCCAAACTCTTATGGAAGTCAGTCAAATAAAATGGTATCCCCCCAAGAAAAAGCCTCTTAAACCCAAACCTACCTTTTTTTTTTTAGTATCTCACTTTATTCATAAAATGTTTCAGGCAGCATCTAGATCTCTCAACACAATTTTAAGGTAAGAGGCATTTAACCAACCTCTGTTTCTATCTGCCTCTTACTTGCTGGCCGCCCCTCCCCTTTCCAGATACCCCATCACCTCTCAAGACATCCAGTATCCCCACTGTGCGCTCAGCCCACCCAGAACCCCCATCCACCGTCTCAGGCATCCAGCCTCACTCCGCAGGTACAGGGCCTCCAGCTCCAGGTTCCCTCCTGGCCCAAATCTGCTCCCACCCCCAGGACTGGTCTCATCCAGAAATTCAGAACTCATTGACTGATTCAAATCTCCTGGGGGCTTACCTGCTGGAAAAGAAGGAAAGCTCTTGCAGGAACTTTAAATACCATCCAGGGTCTGGGAAAGCAAAAAGTCATCCCTGGACCAGTAGGGGAAGGGCCTCACCTGGGAGCTGGTTAGAAAATGGAGTCTCAGGGCCCACCGTGGGCCTTCTGAATCAAAACCAGCATCTTAACAAGACCCTCGGGGATTCACCGACACATCGTAGGAAGGGAAAAACTTCCTTCTACCCTTCTCGACTCTGTGGCTGGACCTAAGAGTTAAAACTGTTGTAGGACAGGTGAACAGGAAAAAAGCATACACATTTAATTCATAAGATTTATGGAAGGATAAGGAAATAAGATGAGATTTGGACATGGGTAGCACAGACAAGTCGGTTCCATAAGCCCACTAGGGAGAGTGGGAGATGGCCTCGGGCAGGGCAGTGGGTACCAATGCAAGTGAGGGACCTCCCTGGTGGTCTGGTGGCTAAGACTCCATGCTCCTAATGCAAGAGGCCCATATTTGAGCCCTGCTCAGGGAACTGATCTCACATAAATCACATAGATCTCAACTAAAAAAGATTCCTCAAGCCACAACTAAGACCTAGTGCAGCCAAATAAATTAAAAAAAATTTTTAATTGAAACTATATAGTTAATTTTTTTTTTTAAGTGGGTACCAGTTCAGGATGAGGCCAGGACAGAAAGCCCTTGAAGGTGAGAAGAGTCAGGGAATGGTGGGTGCTGGCAGGCAAAAACTTGAAATCTTTTTCAAAGGATATGTGGGATTGATGGCTCAGAAAAGCTGGGTGATGAAAGCAGAGCCCAGGGCACCCAGGGAGAGCGTGGGCCGCACAGCTTCATGCTGCTGTTTCCTAGCTGTGCATGTGCTTGAGTAAGGTCCTAACCTCGAGGAACCTCCATTTTCTTGACTGTAAGAGGGGTTGCAGACTTCCCGGACAGCCTAGTGGTTAAGACCCCATGCTTCCAAGGCAGGATCAATGAGTTCAATTGCTGGTTGGGGAACTAAGATCCCACATGCCACGTGGTGTGGCAAAAATAATAATAATAATAATAATAAAAAATGCAGACTTAGAGAACAAACTTACGGTTGCCAGTGGGGAAGGACGGGAGGAAGGGGTAGTTAAGGAGCTTGGGATCAACACGTGAACACTGCTATATTTTAAATGGAAGACCAACAAAGTCCTACTGTAAAGCACAGGGGATTCTGCTCATGTTTTCTGGCAGCCTGGATGGGAGGGGAGTATGAGGGAGAGGGGGTACATGTATGTGTATGGCCGAGTCCCTTTGCTGTCCGCCTGAAGCTATCACAACCTTGTTAACTGGCTATACCTGAGTATAAAATAAAAAGGTTTTCAAAAATAAATACAAAATAAATAATAAAAGGGATTAATGACAACTTCGTGGCTGAGTTGCGGCAAGGTTTAAATACAATGTGTGCACAGGGTCTGCACACGGTAGGACCCCTAAGCGACCCGAGCTGACCCGAGAGGATTTCCATGGACAATGCCCTTCACTCCTACACTTGTGCTGTAACCTACCAGATGCTTCACTGATCAGACAATGCATTTCCCCATCAGACCATCTGGAACATCTACAGCAAAGATATTTGGAACACCTTCCAGACTGCATACTTTTTTGTAGTTTAATTTAAAAAAAAATCATCTAAAATTGTCTGACAGTCCCAAGTCATTTCACCAGCCATCAGGGACATGGTATGAAATATGTGTGTATAATTTTTTTAAGACTATTTTTTGTTTATTTAACTCTGCCATATGTACTTTTACATATATGTTCTTTTACATATTGTGTGTATAATTTAGATTTGAGGTCCCAATTCTGGTCACAGCCATTCATCAGCATCAGCATGTAAGGTCACCACATCTTAGAAAGATCAACATGTATGTGTATGCGTATGGCTCACCATGAGACCTAGAGTCAGATAAGTGTCCACGTGTAAACTAATCATATTAGGGTTGTCTCATTTATGTACCTCCATCCTAGCAGGGGTGTAAACAGCAGCGCCTCTTGGGAAATCCACCTCTGGTGGGGGAGGAGTGCCCCACCAGAGCGTGAGTCCCTGGGGTCCACAGCTTGAGGGAGTCGCTGTATCTGCCAGGCCATATGCTGTCCCTCTGCTCTCTGGAGGTGGGAAGCTCAAGTCCCTGGCCAGACATTCCGACCCTCCTTCTGCTGAAAGCCTTGTATAAGATCCAAAGCACACGACAGCCCAGGGGCCACTGGGGAGAGAGAACACCTCCTCGGAACACAACAGGGACCCACGTGGAGACTGAGGTACTGTGGTTTCCACTCACTTTCTAAAAAGGCATGCAAGGGTCAGAATGCATACTAAGGAGGAGGTTATTCTGGATAGATTACTAGGATGCATAACGTTATATGTGATACATCTTTGTTACCGCAAATACAGTAAATACAAGTAATCTAAACAGGCTGCATTTGGCTGGTTCCTCGTGTTATGTCAAAGCCAGTGGAACTTCTGCAATGGAATCGTAGTAGATTTCAGACCCCTCGAGCCTCTTCCTTATCACGTGGGACGCTGGCTCAGACTTCTGCTGTTTGTCACCAGGTTCATGTCATTGAAATTCTTGCTTCCCATTTTACTCATCTACACATGGGAATAACAATGTCTTTGAAGATAACAGTAACTAACTGTGCGGGTGATTAAGGGGATTAAATTAAATGAGATACTGTTTGTAAAATCACCCAGCACAGTGCACAGTACAAAGGAGGTGTGTAATAAACATTAGTAAAATTAACTTCGAAATGAGAGGCCTTTAAAATCTTTTTGAGGGACTTCCCTGGTGGTCCAGGTGTTAAGAATCTGCCTTGTAATGCAGGGGACACGGCTTCCATCGTTGGTCTGGGAGCCAAGAGCCCACATTCTGAGGAGCAACTAAGCCTGTAGGCCAGAACTACTGAGCCCCTGCCCCACAACTAGAGAGTCCGTGCGCCCCACAAAAGATCCTGTATGCTTCAACAAAGGTCCCACACGCCGCAACTAAGGCTGGACACAGCCAAATAAATACTTTTTTTTTTTAAAGCATAAAACATTTTGAAACCTTGGAAGAACTACAGATTTTTCTAAGTGAATCAAAAGTATATCTTGTGCATCTTTTATTTCCAGAACACTTCCGTCTTTCTCCATAGGTTTTTGGAAGTTGTTAGCAAGGCATTCTGCAAATACTTAGCATGAAGATGCAGACACACACATACACAAGCTTGACAAATGTTATATTTAACGTCTAGGATAGCACCTCTTTCCTACCTTCATTACCGGGGAAATGTTTCTGGTGCTCTGTCAAAGAGATGTTGAAAAACACCTGGGCACCAGGGAGATACTGTTCCCTTATAAGCCTCAATGCCCTCTTTCTTAGAGTCCTTCCCGCTGTCACCCTCCCGAGTCCTCAAAGGATATTGCCAATGGCAGGAGGCCATCAGACTCTCCCTGCTATCTGATGTCCAGCCAAGAGCGACTTCGCTTGATTTTAGCCGCTCCTTCTGAGTGCTCGCAGTTGTGACATATCCTTGGGATGACTAATAAAGAAGTGGCTAGAGGTCTTTCAGAGTAAATCCCTTGCTGTCCTGCAGAAACTATCAAAGACTGACCTAATTAATGGGCCCATAGATCTGTGAGGCACCTCATTTTCAGAGAACAGGCTGTAGAATTCCCTTTCTTGGCTATTTCCCTGGAACAAACATTCAGCAAATGGTAAGGGCAATTTAAGGCACCACTTTCATTACCTGCTGAAAACACGATGAGCTCATCTCTTCCTGCCGTTGGGCAGCACATTCCTGCTGTAATAGCATTCCTTTATGTTAAAAGTCGTATCTCTTGTTTAAGGGGCCTGTGGTTGGGCAAGCTGCTTTTGCTCTCTGCAAACCTGCAAAAGGTAAATCAGAATCTCCATCAGATTTTAAGAATAGAGACCCAGTTTTTCAATTTCCAGCTGTGAATTCTTAAAACCCTTTCCCCACCAGTCCTAGCAATGTTTTTTTTTTTTTTTTTTTCTGACTTGCTATGTGAAATGGCAAAGTGAAACAGTTACTGATGTGATTGTCAGGATAATCAAGCCTCCAGTCAACTTCTACCAGAAAACCCAGATTATTAGGGTCCCCACCTCCTTCCCTGCCCTGATGATTTTGGTAAAGACACAGTTTGTGCAAAAAATACTTGAGTCACAGTTGACTTCGTTCAATGTTCACAGTGTGGTTAAATTCAGCAGTGGTTTTTGCACAGTCAAGTTTTAGAAAACCCTAGCATATTTCATACGCTTAGAAAAGAGGTAAATTGAAGGTGCCAGCACTCTTAGCATCATGGGCTCCTGACCCTTGATAAGTGTGGGCATTTATTGTTTCTCAAGTTTATTGGCCGTGCCCTCAATTCCATACAGGGAAATAGGAAGGTTCATTCATGTCACATGTAAACAAATCTCTGGAGGGAGTGGGTATTTCAGCTCCATATGGAGAGAAGACATAGGAGCAAGCACTACAAAGAAAAAAAAAAAACTCATTTCTTCAACCAGCAGCCTTATATATCTGAACGCTGATGGGGGTGGGGCAGCAAAGAGAAAGGGAAATCACACAAACTAATACTATTCCATGTTGTACCCTTGAAATACAATTTTTATGACTTAAAGGCCTTTCCACGGTATGGTGTCTTCTCAGCTGTATCACCTACAAAAACCACAGTGTAGAGGTAATTTAATCAGGAAAATGATCTATTGATCCACAAGCTTTATATAACCTACACTCTAACCCATTCTTAACAAAGACAGAGAATGTTCCCCAAACCATGATTTAAATATTTTTCTAAATGGAAATGACTTTTCTGTCACCTGTGAGCAATTGTTTTAATCATTTTTCTCAAGAGTAAGCTACACTAAAGTCAGTATGGTTGGGAGATAAAAAATGAGCTTGAGCTGTTGAATCTCCCCCTCCTTCTCCCCCACCCCATTTCTTCTTACCTTCCCTCTTCCTTCTCCCTATTTGCTGCAGCATGTGAGTTTATTCTGGCCAAATGAACCAGTTGAGATGGGAATGTTAATTTGTTTGAGCCATCCTATGTCAAGCTGGGGAAAAAAAATCATGGACTTCCCTTGTGGTTCAGTGGTTAAAACTCCACGCTTCCAATGCCAAGGGTATGGGTTCAATCCCTGGTAAGGGAACTAAGATCCCACAAGCCCTGTGGTGCAGCCAATAAACTGAACGAAGTAAAGTTACTTTTAAAAACAACCCCATGCCAGCTTTCAGATTTTCACCAACCCAAGGCGGAACCCTGAGTCGTGGTCCCGGGACCCACAGTCACTCAGCCCTCGTTAACGCCCTCCTGCCGCTTCTCCCTCTTGCCCCTCCTGCCTCCGGAATGACTTAAGGGTTGTATCGTCTGCCTCTGGATCTTTCCCTGAGCTGGAAGGTACTGGTATCAATGCCAGCACAAACGGATCAACAGACAAAAGCCTGAGCCTTGACTCCCAAAGACTACAAGAGACACATTGGTTCCCAGAGCCAGTCTCAGCCGGGCTCGGGGGACAGTAGACGTAGAGTGGGTCACCCGGATAGACTGGCAATGCTGGTCTTCCTGCACAAAAAGGCAGGGGGTGCTGGGACAACCCTGGGTAATTGAGTTTCCAAACCCCACTGTTACCTGAAGCAGACAGATAGATGATCGTGGGGAAAGGAACCAACTATTTTGCGTATCAACTGTAAACCAGTATCTTAGAGGAGGTTCCCCAGAAGCTGACCCTGAGATGAGGGTTCATGGACAGTGGCTGAAGGAAGAATGACTCCCAGGAGAAGCAGGTGAGGGAGACAGGGGCCGCAGGGCAGGGCCGGAGTTAAACAAGGAGCAAACCTGGCAACGCCTTGGAGCCCTGGCTTCTGCCTCGTCCCACCTGGGGCTCAGGTGCAGAAAGTGACGTCTTAGGGGCCATAGGGACCCAGTGGAGAAGCTGAATGTTCTTCTGGCCCACTGATCTTATTTAAAGGTTGCAGTGGGGGGATATCACCTCGAGGCAGTTCTGGTTCTCTCTGCATTTAGGTGCTGAGGTACACAACAACACTTACGGGGACTTTCAGGGCGTTTGGGGCGAGCACCGGCTTTATCTGCTGCAGCCCAGCTCCGCACAGTGTGCTCCATTTCACTTCATCCTCACAGCATCCTGTACCTACGGCATCATTTGTGGGCAAGAGGCAGCTCATCAGGCCTTTCATTTCCTTCTTCACGGCTTCCATGGACCCTGAAACGATCATGTGCGTTAGTGAGAAACTTTGGTGGGACCAGGGTGACATCTAGTGGTGGACGTGGGGTCTGGCATACAGAGAGAAATTTTTAAACTTGAGTCTGCAAGTCAGGGTGAGTCTCCTTCACAGCATCCAGAATCACCTCCTGGAATGGACTCGACTACACACTCCACCCTCCCCTCCATCACCCACACTCTTAAAATCTGCCCGTCACACGGCATGGATCAGGGTGGTGTTAATACGCCATTATTGCTGACCTTGTAATCAATTCAACTAATTTAAAAAGTCACACTTCAGGGGAAAGCTGACTTTTCACTTTGACTCATTTTGTATGTTTGCCTTAATGATGGAGCCCTGCAGAGTTTATAGATTGTTTTAGTTGATTTAATTCATTTGTAGGAAAGCAGGAATAGCACCTTGAGCTCAGAGTAGACACTTCTCTAGACAGTTAACATGACACCCACTCCCCTGCAGAGGTGTAATGGGGGTGGCTGAAGGCATAGGACTCAATGTCCAAGATCACTTTTTTGATAATGTGGGGGCGGGGAATGCAGTTAGACACCCTGGATTCAAGTAACATGCTATCCACAACATCACACAGTAATATGATCAAAGAAAAGAAAAAGTCTAGATTTCTACTTGAGCTAATAGGGCAGTTCTCTATTGAGCGCATTTTGACCCCATACCTCAATCTTGGAGACACTTGGCGATGTCTGGAGACATTTTTCTTTTTACTGAAGCATAGTTGATTTACAATGCTGTGTTAATTTCAGGTGTAGAGCAAAATGATTCAGTTATATAAATATATATGTAAATTTTCAGATTCTTTTCCATTACATCAATAGGTCATTACAAGACATTGAGTGTAGTTCTGTGTGCTATAGAGTAGGATATTTTTTCCAAACTTTATATTTTGTATTGGGGTATAGCCAGTTAACAAAGTTGTGAAAGTTTCAGGTGAATGGCAAGGGAGTCGGCCACACATATACATGTATCCCTTCTCCCCCAAAGTCCCCTCCCACCGAGACTGCCACATAACATTGAGCAGAGTTCCCTGTGCTGTACATTTTACCTATTTTGTATAGAGTAGTTTGTATCTGCTAATCCAAACTCCTAATTTATCCTTTCCCCACCCACTTCTCCATTTGGGAACTATGTGAGTCTGTTCTATGTAAGTCTGTCTCTGTAAGTTGATTTGCATCCAGAGACATTTTTGATTGTCACAAGTGGATGAGGCCACTACTGGCCTCTAGCAGGTAGAGGCCGGCAATGCTGCTCAACATCCATTAAACGCAAGAAGGCCCCAGCGGAGAGTGAGCCAGAGCCACAGGGCGATAGCGTCCAGGTTAAGAACGTCTACTGTGAGGGGTGATATTCATCAGTAAATGAACATTGAAAGGATAATAAACCCTAGGAAAACCTAAGCAATGGTCTGGTCCGAGTTCAGCCAGGCGTGTTTTTTTTTCTAAGCAACCATTAGGTAGAGCTGGATACCTGAGAAATGGGTCTGTGCGGGCTTATCCCTACACGCCTTCCAGCGACAGGACACGGCACAGGGAACCTCCGTTTTGCAATGCGCCTATTACAGACGACCATCAGCAGATTCCTTTCTCCTTGATTTTAAACACAGTCCTTCCGCTTCATGCAGCTAGCTATGCGCGCCCCAGCTCCCGGTGTAACATTCCGCCAAACACCTTCATCAGCTGGGGAAGGGCTCAGGGCTAGTGAAGGGCTGAGGCAGGAGGAGGGCTGCAGGCTATCTGCATTTCTTCCAGCATTTATTTTCACTCCTGGAGGACTAGGAGACTGCTTGATTGCTTTTCAAACAGCTATCATGACCTCCTAGCTTTACAGCTTCTTCCAAAAGATGATTACAATGTTCTATTATTTTTCAAGCAAAAACAGCACTCCCTTACCCCTCGGTAATATATGCACTGTCAATTTCAACAGCGCTAGCTTCCTTTACCTGACATGGATCTCCTTTCCCCTTTATTTCCCCTCCTTTGCTGTTGTCAGCCTGTTTAACCTTTCTGGGGAGAGATTCCTAGGCACACAATTATATTTACAGAGTCTCTGTACACTTGTAGATACAATTAAAATTTAAACAGTGAACATTTAGCTTAATGTTGACATTTCTCATTCCTTAGAGGAGGAATTTACTTAAACATTAATAACTAAATGTGCAAGGGACTTTCCAAGCTGAGAAGGGGAGAAAGGTACACCATGCAGCTCTCATCTGTTAGAATTGTGGGTTTGTTTAAAAATGATATGCAATTGGAGGCCTACTTTCACTTTTCACTTTCATTCATTGGAGAAGGAAATGGCAACCCACTCCAGTGTTCTCTGCCTGGAGAATCCCAGGGATGGGGGAGCCTGGTGGGCTGCTGTCTATAGGGTCGCACAGAGTCGGACACGACTGAAGCGACTTAGCAGCAGCAGCAGCAGCTGAATTTAAAATCGGTTACTTCGTCTCGTAGTGGAAGCTTATACAAATGCAGACTTTTGAACAAAATCCAAACTTAACCTCTGCTTGTCTTGGCTCATGGCTTGAAGGGGCTGGTGTGATTTTTGGGTTTTTTTTGAAGTTGCTATTGAATTTAAATTTAAAAGAAGGAAAACAGTCCTGCCCATCTCTGTAAAAGCTCCTGCTTTCATGTGACAGAGTAGGACAGTTTTTAAAATTGACAATCTGAAAAGAAGGAAAGCAAAAGAAGGCTGAAATACACACTAGGAGCTGGAATTTGGGTTTGGGTCCTCCAAATCCTATACTCTCGCATCTTCTCCCCTCCTGAGATTCCTGCCAAGGGAGAGGCATCCACAAGGTGAAAGAACCAAGTGAGTGGCAAAATATCAGCTCAGTTAACCACTAGGCAAGCATCCAAAGCCTGGAGAAGGAAATGGCACCCCACCCCAGTATTCTTGCCTGGAAAACCCCATGGATGGAGAAGCCTGGTGGGCTGCAGTCCATGGGGTCGCTAGGAGTCGGACACGACTGAGCCACTCACACTATCACTTGTTTACTTTCAAGCATCCAGTGATGCCCGCATCTCCTCATACAGGGCTTCTGCACCACAGGCAGGGTTGAAGAGCGAGGCTCAGATGGGCAGCCAGGTTTCCACATTCTTGCTTCCTCGAGTCCTGGTCGCCTGGGTCTGTGGCACAGGATTCAACTGACTGTGTGGACAAATGGTGGAGGCCCCTCAACTTCGATGGAGAAGTGACAACAATAGATAGAAAGAAGAGCAGGTGCTCCTGACACCTGCTTTGTGACAGCTGCATCTCTTTGCATGATGGCCTTTTTGGTCAGCTGAATTTGCTCTGCACTTCCAGGCAGTTTGGATGTACCAGAGGCTTGACACCCCCTAGAAGGATCCCTTGGGCTTCCCTGGTGGTTCAGTGGTAAAAAATCTGCCTGCAATGCAGGAGACGCAGGTTCAATCCCTGGGTTGGGCAGATCCCCTCGAGGAGGGCATGGGAACCCACACTAATATTCTTGCCTGGAGAATCCCATGGACAGGGGAACCTAGTGGGCTATAGTCTATAGGGTCGTAAAGAATCAGAAATGACTGAATCAAATTAACACGCAGGCCCACAGAAGGATCCCTTAACCAGTGACTGAAAGCGTTGGTGTATTGTTTATCAGCACCTCACCCTTGGAGGGGATAACTCCTAGCTGTATCTGCCAGAGGTTCCGAGTGAAACTGAGGTCCAGGTGCCTACAGGGATGACTGCCTTGATAACACACTCTTTGTGGTTGTCTCTTCTTCTCCCCTGTCACTTTCCCACTCCCCTATCTTGATCCCTGGAATCACCTCTCTAAGAAATTACTTCTATTCCTATCCTTGTTTCTGGGTCTGTTTCTCGGGGAAACCAAAACCAAGACAAAAAGGATAGACAACCAGTTCTATCCTCAACAGGCACACCCTCTCCAGAGAAGCCAGAAGCAAAACTGAATGTAAGAAAGCCTGGCGTGCAAAGATGTAGGAGATGAAAAAGAAGGAGCTGGCAGAGCCATATGTCTTATAAGCCCAGCGGTCCTCATGCAGGAGTAGGGCTTGGCACAGTGAGTGTCTTGCCATCTGACACTCAGATTTACAATTCCTCCTCCACTAAGGAGAGATGGTGGAAGACAGGGTGGTAGAAGGTTGGGATTCTTCCCTTCAGGTTCCAGCCCAGCCCACTCCTAAATAGAGAAAAGCCAAAATAGCTTCCCCTCCCAACAGCTCAGGTTTGTCCCAAGCTATTCCCACTTCAGAAGGGCAAGCATTCTAAGCTGTCCATGGTCAGAACTCCCCATAAGCTCCCATCCCTGCAGGGAAGACAGAATACTATTTGACTTCCAGACCCGCATCACTTTCAGATTCATCATGGTAGGACTTACTACTCAAACAAGATAGTTCTTTAATTTCTCCTCTTCCTGGTATGAACACAACTCTGAGCTACGAAAAACCTGTAGTGAAGCCTTTGGAGTGTGTTTTATTAAAAGGTAAGATGATGCTTGAAGCAAAGGTTAGGCAAACACTGGCTTAACGCCCTAGTACTCCACAGGCAGGGAACATTTTCTCAGGTCGGGAAACTGAATAAAATGGCCACTAGGTTAAGAAAGGTCTTTACTTAAAGGGCAAACCAAAATATAATGAGAAAGATAAAAACAGCTTGGAACAGGTATTAAAAAAAGAAAAAAGTAGGGGGAGAAGACTGGTTTTAAGTGGAGATCTGTTTCTTCTGTCAAAGTCTCAAAAGTGCATGTGTCTGTTTTAGAATTACAATTATTCTCAAAGATGAAAGTGTAATTGAAGGAGTGCAGTTAGACTGGTCCTCGGCACAGCCTCAAATTTAAAGAGGAAAAAAGCTCCCAAGGCCCTCTTCCCAGCACAACCGAGCTAAGTGCCCTGCTCCTTCATGGCACCTGTTCCCAGTTCCAGATTGCCAGACCTGGGTCCTATTTCCCCAGGGGACAGGTGGACTGGGGATCAGAGCAGCCGCTCTTAAACCTGTTATGGGCCAGAAACCTGGCATTTCACAGGTACAGTAGCACAGGTGCTTTTCTGCCTGAGGAAGGAATGGCTAGCAGCTTGCAGGGGAAGACACCCAGGTGTGAGAAACTCCACTTTTCTTAGTGTTAAGTATGATACATCACCAAGCCTTGAAGCAGTCACAATACACATTTGTCCAAGGACCAAGTGAAAGAAGAGGCTGGGATGCTGTTTGGCGCTTTCCTGAGCCTCTGACCACATTCTCCACAGCAAGAAGTTCCAGCGCCTTTTCTCATCTTCACCTGATTTAATCAAAGCCGCGCAGAAACTTGTTGGACTTGTTACCTGTTATAAAAATGATGTTCTGACATACCCGGATTTAACAAATGGTTTTGCCTCTCTGAGATTTATGTTGGGCAGTTAATTTTTCCTAGATTCACTGGTGCTCGTTAAATATTTGAAACACTGCTTTGTGCTGTGCTGTGCTCAGTCATGTCCGACTCTTTGTGATCCCATGGACGATAGCCCACTGGGCTCCTCGGTCCATGGGATTCTCCAGGCAAGAATACTGGAGTGGGCTGCCAGGCCCTCCTCCAGGCGATCTTCCAAACCCAGGGATCGAACCTGAGCCCTCTGCATCTCCTGCACTGCAGGAGGATTCTTTATCACTGAGCCATCAGTGAAGCCTGAAATACTGTTTTACTGGTTGGTATGTAGTCGCTGAAGCTCTTTGAATGTCCTTTCATGGCCACCCTCCCCTCACAGCTCCTCCCCTGGGGTCACCAGGACCTCCAACAGTTACAAATTTGATGCGCAGAACCGATCTGTCCTCAGGACTCTGCTCCCTACTGAGGGCTGCGGCACAAATTTAGCGGGACTCCCCTCTCTGCACTTCCCTTCTCTCTGGGATCTGGCTCTTCAAGTCCTCACTGCCTCATTGGCTCTCTGATAGCTCAGACATATTCCATATATTTTCTGCAGCTTTTCTGGTTGTTCTTGGTGAGAGTGTTGGTGAGCAATAAGCCAGTCTATCACTGCTAGAAGCAGGAATCATCTGTGGACTTTTTATGTGAAATAGACAAATCACTATTCGATAAACTACTGGGAGTTTGGTTATTTGCAGCCCGATGAATTTGTAACTAATAAGCACTGCTGGGCTTTCCTGGTGGCGCGGTGGGTAAGAATCCACCAGCCAGTGGAGGGGACACAGGTTTTACCCCTGGTCCAGGGAGACTCCACATGCCATGGAGCAACTAAGCCCTGTGCCACAACTACTGAGCCCGCAAATGCTGCAGCTGCTGAAGCCCTCGCACCTAAAACCTGTGCTTCGCAACAAGAGAAGCCTGCAGACCTTGATGACGATTAGGCCCTGCTCACTGCAACTAGAGAAAGCCCGCACAAAAACAATGAAGACCCAGTGTAGCCAAAACTAAAATAAACAAGTAAATAGCATTGCTAGGACCCTGCTATGTGTGTGATGCAAGCTCACTTAAGCTTTGTGACAACTTTGGCATGTGGGCTAAAGGAAGGGGACTGAGCAGGCTGCTTGATGGGAATAAAGAATTATAAAGAATCTTGGAATAAGTAAGTACTTCAGGGTGATCAGAGAAAGATAACTTAGGTTTCTTCATTCTGAAAAAAAAGGGAAGAGATCCATTAAATGTACTAACAGAATGAAAGGGTTATTAGAAAGAAAACTTTGGAAACGGCTGAGTGGTAATATTTCTAAGCCAGTTAATAAGGTGCTGGAAACCCAAGAGGAAGGCATTTAGTCTTAGCTTTGCCATTAAGCACAAAGCCCAAACTTTCGGCACATGATTTATAACCCTGGGAGCTCTGCAGATTTCATTAAAAAGTGCTAAATAAAGCCTGACACTCTCTCCCAAGGTGTCCCATGGCCCAGAATATGGAGAGATAAGGGGCTTTTTCCAAGGTCAGACTCCAGACAGCAGGGAGCCATGGATATGAGTAGCTTAAAGGAAAAACACAGTACACCCACACCGACACCCACACCCACACCCACACCCACACACACACACACCCACCCCACACGGCAGTTGGTAGGAATAATCTATCTAACTCTCATACCTTCAGTGAAGGATTGTATTTTCCAAACATGGTTCCATTATCATGTCTCACTTGCTCCACATGCTCTTCTTTCAATGGACGTAGATTCTCCTCCATCAAGGGGTGGGTCTCTGTTCCTCCTTCGCTTTGCATCCAGGTGGTGGAAGGATGCTATGTGACTTCCAAAAATAGGTCATAAAGAGCAACATTGCTTTCACTGGCCCATTTGGGATCCTTGACCTGGGAATCCTGTTACCAGTCACATGCAAAGGCCACAAACCCAGCCTTGACCACCCATCATCAGTATCAGCAGCGGCAGCCATGTGTATGAGCAAGGTTTCAGAGAATTCCAGCCCCCAGCCTTTGAGCTGATCTAGGGACTCAAACGCAGAGATGTGCTGTCCCCATCGAGCACTTCCCCAACTGCAGGCTTATGGGCAAGCAAAATGTTGTTTTGGACCACGAAGTTTAAGAGTGGGCTGTTGGGACTTCCCTGCTGGTCCAGTAGTTAAGAATCTGCCTTGCAATGCATGGGACACTGGTTCGATCCCCAGTCTGGGAGGATCCCACATGCCACGAGCAACTAAGCCTGTGTGTCACCACTACTGAGCCCATACTCTAGAACTGGAGAGGCACAACTACTGAGCCCATGCCCTGCAACTACTGAAGCCCAAATGCCCAGAGCTTGTGTCCACAACAAGAGAAGCCACTGCAATGAGAAACCCACACACCGCAATGAAGAAGAGCCCCTGCTCGCTGCAACCAGAGGAAGCCCTCACACAGCAACGAAGACCCACCACAGCCAGCAAGTAAATAAGTAAATCTTTTTTTTGAATTTTTTTTTTTAAAGAGAGGGTTGTTATACAGCAATAGCGAGCCCTCCTTCCTCCACTCCTCTGAGTGGTAATGCTTACAAGAGTTGCTCAAATCTCTCTCATGACAGAGAATGTACCCAAAGAGACAGGGTTTACCAAATGCATGAGCTGACCCAAATGTACCCACGAAGGCAAAGTTCCGGGTCTTAACAAAGCCTCAACTTGGCGTGAGGTGTTTCCTTACTGGAATGATTGGCAGAAATGCCAACCTCAGCCTTTTAATGATCCCGGGTTTAGTTTCCTTGTTGGTGGCTTTATCGAGAAAAAATTAAAGATAAAGCAGTGAAGGGCTATTTGAGAGAGACCACCAGCTGATTCCCTAGACCTGTGTTCCCCTTCCTTCAGTAGCAAGTTCTTAAATCGTAGCAGCATACAGACCACTCAGAATGAAGGTTCCTGTTGCAAACCTGTGGGACCCGTGCCCCTCCCCTGTCTTCCATCTAATCTCAGCGTAGCTGTGGCGACAGGGCCACACACCGGTCTCCTGTTTTCTTCTCTATGCCATATTCATTTTCCTTCTCTTCTTTTTTAATTGAAGTAAAATTTTGTACCACTTAAAATCCAGTTTTAATAATCATTTTAAAGTGTACAATTCGAGGTTTTTTTGTTTTTTTTTTTTTTTTAGTATATTCACAATGTTGTACAACCATAATTACTATCTAGTTCCAGAGGATACCAACCAAAAAGATACCCTGTACCAATGAAGCAGTAACTTCCCATTTCGCCCTGCCCCAGCCTTTGGCAAACACTAATCTGCTCTGTGTCTCTACGGATTTGCCTATTCTGGATATTGTATAATATGTAGCATTTTTTTGGTCTGGTTTCTTCACTTGATATTTTCAAGGTCCATCAGTATTATAGCATATATAAGTATTTCATTTCTTTTACAGGTTGCATGATCTCCCATTGTGCAGATATACCACATTTTGTCTATTTGCGGATTAGTTAATAGACATTTAGATTGTTTCCACCTTGGGGCTATTATGAATAATGATAGTATTAACATTCACGTGCACATTTTGTGTGGAACATGTTTTCATTTCTCTTAGGTACAAACATAGTGGAATTGCTGGGTTTTATAGTAATACTATAACTTTTTGAGGAACAGTCAAAATATTTTTCACAATAGATGTATCATTTAACTTTCTCACCAGCAATGTACTAGGATTCCAATTTCTCTTCCTCCTTTCCAATACTTACTATTGCTATTATTTTTGTATTTGCATATGAAATAATATTTCAATTTTCCACTTTCCTTTTCTGGGAAAACTATTTAAAAGAACCACTCAGAGTTGAGCCAGAGAAAAAGTCTGTTACTTCCATCACAACTAGTTTGTAAGTAACAAGTGCTGGCTGCCCTGGTCTCTAATTCTGGCTCAAGTGGGAGACTGCCCTTCCCCTAGCTCACTGTGTTCCTGGCCCCATTTCTGGGATTTGTAAGTAATAAATCTTGTAACTTCACTTTCTTTATGTGAGTATATTGACACTGTGCTTTCAATCAAAATGACCCTGGGGTTTTCACGTCCTCAGAATGGGTACCTGGATGCTGAGGGAGCTACTTGCCAACCCACTTTGTGCCTCCTTGTTCAGCAGGTCATGATCTGTGTATTTCTATATTAAAAAACAAGTAAGTACATTTTATTTATTTATTTATTTTTGGCGGTGCTGGTTCTTGCTTCTGCTTGGGCTTCTCTCTCGTTGCAGGGATTGGGTGCTACTCTGGTTGCGGTGCACGGGCTTCTCTTGCTACAGAGCACAGGCGCTAGGGCCCAGGGGCTTCAGTAGTGATGGCTCAGGGCTCAGCAGTTGGGGTTCCCAGGTTCCTGCGCACAGGCTCAATAGTTGTGGCGCCGTGGCATGTGGGATCTTCCTAGACCAGGGATTGAACCGTGTACCCTGCATTAGCAGGCAGATTCTTTACCACTGAGCCACCAGTGAAGCCTGTGATCTGTGTATCCTTAACACAAATTGGGCTTCCAGCACAATTTCCCCACAACTTTTAGTGTGAGCTAGAAGTCCAAATTTATTCTTTTGCATGTGGCTATTCAGTTGCCCCAGAAACATTTGTTGAAAATAATATTATTTCCCCCATTGAATAATCTTGGCACTTTTATTGGAAGTCAAGTGACCATAGATGGATCCATCATAGATCAATTGACTATAGATGGATGAATAATCTTGGCACTTTTATTGGAAGTCAATTGACCATAGATGGATCCATCATAGATGGATGAGTTTTATTTCTGAACTCTCAATTTTACTCCATTGATCTGTGTATCTATCTTTATGCCAGCAACACAGTTTTGATTAGCATATTTACAGTGAATTTTGAAATCAGGAAGTCTGAGTCCTCCAACTTTGTTCTTCTTTTTTCAAGATTATTTTAGCTATTTGGGTTATCTTACAATTTCATATAAAATTTAGGGTTAGTTTATTTCTGCAAAGAAAAAGAAAAGGCAGCCAGAATTTTGAAGGAATTAAATGGAATCTATAGATCAATTTTTGGAGAATTGCCATCTTAAGAATATTAAATTTTTTCAATTCTTGACCATGAGTTTTCCCATTTATGGAGTTTTTCTTTAATTCCTTTAGACAAAATCTCATAATTTCAATGTAAAGTTCTAGAAGTTCTGGGATAAATTTATTCCTAAGTATCTGTTGTTTTTGATGCTACTATAAATGGAATCATTCTCATAATTTTTGGTTTGCTCATTGCAAGTAAATAAAATAGATTTTATATATTGATCATATGTCCTGCAACTTGCCAAACTCATTTGTAGTTCAAACAGTTTTTTTGTGAATTTTTAAGAAATGTTTTCTATATATAAGATTATATCTTCTGCAAAAAGAGATAGTTTTACTTTTTTCTAATCTGGATATGCCTTTTATTTTTCTTGCCAAATTGCACTGGCTAGAACTTCTAGTACATGTTAAACAGAAGTGGTGAGAGTAGATAATATTTGTCTTTTTCCTGATCTTAGGGGGAAAGCATGCATTTTATCCACCATAGAGCATGATGTTAGCTGTGAGTTTTTCATTGATGCCCTTTATTTGAGTTAGTGGCTCCAAGGTATTTTTTGGAGCACAATATTGATTGAACACCTACTGTGTGTGCCAGGTACTCTTTAGGCCCTAAGAAAATAATGGTGGGGGAGTTCCCTGGCAGTCCAGAGGTTAAGATTCCATGCTTTCACTGCCGTAGACCAAGGTTTGATCCCTGGTCAGGGAACTAAGATCCTGCAGGCTGCACAGTGCGCCAAAGAAGAAAGATAGAAAATAATGGTGGGAGAAGAAAAGAACCTGTCAGGAAGCATTTAACAGGAGGCTTCCTGTGTGCTGTTAAGGATCTGTCAGGAAACCTTTGGCCCTTATTAATTCCTGAATATTCAGGAATTAAGAGGAGAGGCACGCCTTTCCCGGGGCTGAGGAATCCAGGCATTTCCTTTGTTAGTTTCTCATTATGGTGATAAGTACCCACTTCTCTCTTTAATAGGGATCGCCTCGTGTTTTGTAAGTCTGGAATTTTAATCTTTATCTTTGCTGAGAATAACTACAGTATATATGCCCACACCATGTTGATTAAAACACCTTTGCTCCATCAGAGCTTTGATCCCCGTGTCTTTCTTTCTTTCTTTTTTCTCTCTCTCTCTCTCTCTCTATTTCTGGCTGATTCCCTGCAGCGCGGAAGCTGGCTGCGTAACCCAGGGAATATTAACCTCTTTACTTCTTTCACTCTCTCATCATCGACTCCAGACCACCAGGTTCCGGTCCATTAAAGGACCAACAGAACACAAGGGAATGGGGTGTGGGGGGAAATGGGTGAAGGATTAAGAGGCACAAACCTCCAACTATAAAATATATAAGCCACGAGAATGTATTATACAGCATGAGGAATATGGTCACTAATATTTTACTTATTTATATAGGGACAGACGAATACTAGACTTATTGTGGTGATCATTCCACAATATATACAAATGTTAAGTCACCATGTAATATTCCTGAAACTAAAACAACCATTTGTTGTTTACTAACTAAGTCGTGTCTGACTCTTTGCGACCCCATGGACTGTAGCATGCCAGGCTCCTTGGTCCATGGGATTTTCCGGGCAAGAATCCTGGAGTGGGTTGCCATTTCCTACTTCAGGGGATCTTCCTGACCCAGGGATCAATCCAAGTCTCTTAGGTCTCCTGCATTAGCAGGAGGGTTCTTTACCACTGACCACCTGGGAAGCCCTGCTTTGTTATCAGTTTTCCATGAATTACAGAGTTATAAAGTAGTTAAAAATCAATGATAGGCAGAGACAACTCAGAAACAATTTCTGGAAGAACACTCTAGAACTTCCCTTTCCATGTCAAAGTCTTTCCCAGTTTTATCAAGTAACATTCAATAAATAGTCATTCAATGAATGGATAGTGAACTACAAACAAAGGGAAAACATATTTCAAGGACAGTGTGATCAGCCACATCAAACACTGCTGTGAGCATGGTGAGGCTTGGGACCTGGTCACTGGGTTTGGTAACATGAGGCTTTAGTATGATTCTGCTGCTGCTGCTGCTAAGTCACTTCAGTTGTGTTCACCTCTGTGCGACCCCACAGATGGCAGCCCATCAGGCTCCTCTGTCCCTGGGATTCTCCAGGCAAGAATACTGGAGTGGGTTGCCATTTCCTTCTCCAATGAATGCATGCATGCATGCTAAGTTGCCTCAGTCGTGTCCGACTCTGTGCGACCCCATAGACAGCAGTCCACCAGGCTCCTCTGTCCACGGGATTCTCTAGGCAGGAACACTGGAGTGGGTTGCCATTTCCTTCTCCAAGTATGATTCTAGGGGGAGTCAAAGCCCAGTCAGAGTAGGTTCAAAGACACAGAAACTGAGCAAGTGGAGGGAAATAGACCACTCTTTGGGAGTAGTTTTACTATAAAGAGCAGAGAAATGGGGGCAAATGAGGTCAACATAAGGTGTTTTAAAGGACAAGAGACAATGCAGCATGGGTATGGTCAAGGGAACTCAGTAAAGAACGAACAAAAGAGGGCATAATTGGGAAAGGAAAGTTCAATAGTATTTATTCATTGCAAGGGGGGAAGGAGACCATTGTGCAAGTTGAGAATTGCCTGAGATTGAAGAATGGACAACTATTCGTATCCATCTGATGGATACCATAACTGGAAGTTTTATTTCTTGTCTCTGAAATAAAACAAAAACAAAAACAAACCCGAAGTCTAAAGACTACTTAACCACAGCCTCCAGACACATCTTGAAGAACCATTATAAGAGGTGGCTAAGCCAGCTCTATGTGGTAGTGGTCATCCCACCCCCACCAGGCGACTGTGCTGCGTAATATGGTAACTACCAGCCACAGGCAGCTACTTGAATGTAAATTAATTAAAATTAAATATAATAAAAGTTTTTCAGCTCCTCAGTTGCACTAACTATATTGCTTGCACTCAATAGCCACATGGAGTCAGTGCTACTGCATTGGACAGCACACTAGAATTATTTCAGCATTGCACATGGTTCTATTGGATAGCACTGGTCTGTGAGAATTGGTGGAGGGAAAGCAGCTAGAGTAGGGCGTTCTCAGCCAACATGGTGAATGCTATTACATTCCTCCACGCTGTTGTCTCATCGATTCCCCCCGGTTACATGTGTGCATGTGCCTCAATCTGCTGCTCTTCTCTGGGCTGATCTGAGCAGGAAAAAGGAACTGGAGAGACATGGCAAGAAGAAGCAGACAGATGTCAAGGAGGAAGCAGTCAGACAGTGATGGAGAGGCTTTCTCTTCCAACTGTTACAGGAAAACAGCGACTCCTTCCAGGCCCCCCACAAAAACAGTGGGCTCCTGTCTAATACTCAGAAATGAACTGTCTGAAGAGACACATGGGCTAACAAAGCAAGAGACTTTATTGAGAAGGGGTGCACGGGTGGAGAACAGCAGACTAAGGGAACCCAGGAGAACTGCTCTGCCACGTGGCTTGCAGTCTTAGGTTTTATGGTTACGGGTTTAGTTTCTGGGTTGTCTCTGGCCAATTGTTAGTTTTGCATTCCTTACCAGGACCTCTTGTCTAAGATAACTCGTGCAAGTGGTCATTATGGTGCCTGGCCAGGGCAGGTGGTTTCAGTCAATGGGTCCCCTAACAAAGGGCTATAGCTAATATTCTGAGCCATATCTTGTGAGCTGTCTGATAGATACTGAAGCCCCCACCAAGTGAAAAAGTTAACTACATGATGACCAGGCTGTAGCCATGACATAAGCTTCCACAATCCCAAGAACTGGTCTCAAGGAAATGGGAACAAACTAACCCTGGAACCAAAGATTAATTGTACATAAAACAATCAAGATGACACTGATCAGCCCACTGATGATTTCAAGCTGACTGTCAGAGCTGACTGTGCTACTTCTGCATGTAGCCCTATCCCTTTGTGTATTAAATCTCTTGCCACTGACTGTTAGTGGGGGGGTGGGGGGGCGGTGGCGGTTAGTTGGCCTTTGGACAGGAGTCCACCCTCCCATCCCCCTTACTCCTGCTTGCCGGCATCCAAAATAAAGCAAACTTCTCTTCCCATCAAACCTGCCTCTTCATTGGCTTTTGAGCAGTGAGCAGCCAGACCCCCCCTTTCAGTAACACTACTACCTACTCTTTGTTGCAAAACTCCTGTGTGTCCTAACTACCCCCTCGTCTCCTCAGAGCAGTTCTCTGGGGGTTACTTGAGATGCTGCCTTCCAAGCTTGAAGTCCTAAAAATTTCAAGCCAATTAAAACATAACTCTCAACTTTTAGGTTATGAATAATTTCTTAGTTGACATAAGCAACTCCATTTGGGGGCTGTTGTCTTGTTGTTAAGAGTCCTCAAACAAGAAGCCCTATGCTTCATCTGTAAACCTAGGCAGGAAGAAGAAAACCAAACATACAAATGGGTCCATTATGCATTAGCCAGAAAGGAATGTCCAGAGATCACCACCTCCACAGACCAGGGGCCATACTCTGCTCTTCCCGCATGACTCATTCTCACACAGTCAGCTAGTCACCAAGTCTGTAAGGAAAGCTGAGCACTGAAGAACTGATGCTTTTCAACTATGATGCTGGAGAAGACTCTTGAGAGTCCCTTGGACTGCAAAGAGATCAAACCAGTCAATCTGAAAGGAAATCAGTTCAGAATATTCATTGGAAGGACTGATGCTGAAGCTCCAATACTTTGGCCACCTAATGTGAAAAGCTGACTCATTAGAGAAGACCCTGATGCTGGGAAAGATTTAAGGCAGGAGAAGGGGACAACAGAGGATGAGATGGTTGGATGGAATCACCGACTCGATGGACATGAGTTTGAGCAAACCCTGGGAGATGGTGAAGGACAGGGAAGCCTGGTGTGCTACAGTTCATGGGGTTGCAAATAGCTGGGCAGAGCTGAGCAACTGAAAAACTGTGTTGGATCCAACAGATGGGATGTAAAAGACAAAAGGAGAGAACTGCTGGAAAGATGTCCCTAACTAAGGGCAGGAATCTAGTAAACAGTTAAAGCGCTGGCCACAGAAGGCAGCAGCGATGGCTCATTTAAGCCTATCAGGCAGGGTAGGTGGGTACACCTGATGATAATGGTAGATGTCTCAGGAGCCTGAGATTCCCTTCCGGTTGTTTCTATCTCACCCCTGTTAACTGAGCAATACCCCCATTCCAAGAAAACCTTTAAACTACAGGGAAAGCCTTTTTTTTTTTAAGTATTTATTTGTCTTTGTCGTGGCACAAAGATCTTTCATTGCAGCTAGAGAGCTCCAGAGCATGCGGGCTTAGTTCCCTGACCAAGGATCGAACCTACGCACCCTGCATTGGAAGGTGGATTCTTAACCACTGGACCACCAGGGAAGTTCCAAGCCTCTCTTTCAAGGTCATGGGATTGTAATGAACTTGTTCAGCAGAGGTGGGTGGGAAGGGTCTGGAAAGTCCCTGGGGAAAATCTTTCCCTAGGATAGAAAAGACAGGATCAATGTTGGCCAGCAGCAGTTGCACACCAGTGGTACCATTCTGTAGGCTGCAGGAGAAACAAGCATTACAGTTTGGTTTCCACTTTGTGCTTCTTGATCAAGTCTCACAATTACTAATCTTTTCAGACCTTGCTTCCTGAAAATATGAAAATATCTTCTAGCCACTAGTGTTAAATGTGTCAAGCTGACCAGTTAAGGAATGTACTGATATCCTGAGGCTCATTTATCATGAGGAGCCTTTCTATTTCAGCACCTTAAAACAGTACAGGAAAAATCACTGGTTCACAAACATCAACTGCAACATCCTAAAGCCTGGAGACATTTAACTACAAGAATTTAAGTTGTCAGGTTACTGAACCTGGCCATCACCTCCCTTTAAGCACCCAAGTTAGACAGGTCACGGAATGCCATTAGAGTACTCGTCACAAACAGAAACGTGTCAAAAACCTCGACCCCTCAACTCATTAAGCCAAGAGGACTGATGATACATTATACAGTATACTGCTGTACCTTCTCTGACTCCGGATTTGTGCCTAAGTCAATAAACTATATGAACATCAGAAAAAGGTGGGGGGGGGGGGGAAGCTGGGGACTTCCCTGGTGGTGTCTGCCTACAATGTGGGAGACCTGGGTTCGATCCCTGGGTCAGGAAGATCCCCTGGAGAAGGAAATGGCAACCCAGTCCAGTACTCTTGCCTGGAAAATCCCATGGACGGAGAAGCCTGGTAGGCTACAGTCCATGGGGTCGCAAAGAGTCAGGACTGAGCGACTTCACTTTTTTTTCCCCGTAGGCCCAGTGGTTAGGACTGCAAGCTTCCACTGCAGGGGGCGCCAGTGGCTCCCTGGTTCGGGAACTAAGATGCTGCTCCCAGCGGCCAAAGAAGAATCCTAAAAACAACTCTGCTCACAAAAATCTGTGGCCCTGTTCTGGTCACTGATGACGACCATGTAATCCAAATTTCGGCGAAATTACCCAACAGAGACAATTTAGACAGAAGACTTCAGAACTCAGTTCTAAGATCCTTATTCTGGTAGCTCAAAGAGTAACCAATTGTTGCTGTCCTTCCGGAGGTTTAACAGACTCTTTAGGTCCCTCAACCTCTGGCTATACCAGAAAATCATCCAGATGGAAGGCTGCCAGCAACCGGAAAATGCAAGGCTTCGGGAAAAGCTACCAAAGTGGACAAAACATCGGGCAGACACTACAGAGCCCTTGGTGTTCAGGCAAAGCAGTCAAATGAGGGCTCCAAGATCCAGGTTACACCTTTTCAACTCGTCCCCCAACTCTGAACCTGGGTCCTGCCATCCGGCAGGGTAGGCACCCTACGACTGGGCCAGACGTACCCAGCACGGAAAGTAAGTGACACCACAAGGGGCTAAACGACCCCCGTCCCACCTTCCCCCCGTCTGGTGCTGGTTCTGACGGAGCCGCAGACTCGGAACCACACACGCTCCCACCCGACTCCGGCCACGCGCGAAGCCGCCCGTGACGCGCGCGCCACGACATGGGGTTTCCGACCCCAAAAGCCCCTCGATCTGCCTCTTCCCCGGCGCCCGCAAGTCGCAGAAAACCTCCCCCGGATAGTCACGAGGTTCTCCTCACCTAAAGAGGGCAAAATGAGAAGAGTTAAGCAGTTCAGTTCAGTCGCTCAGTCCGGTCTGCCTATGCGGCCCCATGGACTGCATCATGCCAGGCCTCCCTGTCCATCACCCAACTCCCAGAGTTTACTCAGACTCATGTCCATTGCGTCAGTGATGCCATCCATCATCTCATCCTCTGTCCTCCCCTTTTCCTCCTGCCCTCAATCTTTCCCAGCATCAAGGTCTTGTCTAATGAGTCAGTTCTTCGCATGAGGTGGCCAAACTATTGGAGTTTCAGCTTCAGCATCAGTCCTTCCAATGAACACCCAGGACTGACTTCCTTTAGGATGGACTGGTTGTATCTCCTTGCAGTCCAAGGGACTCTCAAGAGTCTTCTCCAACACCACAGTTCAAAACCATCAATTCTTCTGCGCTCAACTTTCTTTATAGTCAATATCTCACATCCATACATGACTACTGGAAAAACCATAGCCTTGACTAGACGGACCTTTGTTGGGAAAGCAATGTCTTTACTTTTTAATATGCTGTCTAGGTTGGTCATAACTTTTCTTCCAAGGAGTAAGCGTCTTTTAATTTCATGGCTGCAATCACCATCTGCAGTGATTTTTGAGCCCAAGAAATTAAAGTCAGCCACTGTTTCCCCATCTATTTGCCATGAAGGGATGGAACCGGATGCCATGATCTTAGTTTTCTGAATGTTGAGTTTTAATCCAACTTTTTCACTCTCCTCTTTTCAGTTTCATCAAGCGGCTCTTCAGTTCCTCTTAGCTTTCTGCCATAAGGGTGGTGTCATCTGCATCTCTGAGGTTACTGATAGTTCTCCGAGTTAAGCACAGACAGACACAAATGACGAAGCCGCGCTCCCGAGCACCCCGCACACGACCCACTCAGAATTTCCGTGGCACGGTGGAGTCCTCCGCGCACCTCAGAGAGCGGGATGCCGAGGTCTCGCGGGACCTCAGTATTCCGGAGGGCTCAGGTCTGCAGACTTCTCGCGGGAGCTCAGCGCCGGTGCGGAAGGGTCGGGCTGCCTCGCGGCCCCGCCCTCTCCTTCCCCGTCCGCGGGCCAGGTTCGCGCAGGCGCGCGCGGTGGCGGCAGCAGCGGCGGCAGCAGCGGCGTCGGCTCGTTTGCGCGTCGCGCTGGCGGCGGCGGCATGGGGCTGAGCAGAGTGCGGGCGGTCTTCTTCGACCTGGACAACACGCTCATCGACACGGCCGGCGCGAGTCGGAAGGGCATGTTGGAGGTAACGTCCCGGCTCCCGCTTCCCTCAGGCGAGCCCCGCGCCCCGCGCGCTTGCCCCTCGGGCCCCTGGTACTGCCCCGTCGGCCCCCTGCCCGTCGGGGTAACTCACCCCGGAGGCGCCGTGTGCTGGCCGCCCCGCGCGGAGGACGAGGGGCGTCTGCGAGCGGACGGCGCTCCCGGAGCGCGGGCTCCCGGAAGGGTGTCGCTTAACTGCCACGAGGGCAGGGTTGCAGCCGCGCCGAGCGGCTGCCGCGCGCGGGGCGCCTGGCTTCCTGCCGGGGCCGGTTTGGAGCTGCCGGGACGCGCGCGCACCCAGCTTTCCCGGGCCGGCCGTGGGAGTGTGGGCCCCCGGCGCGATGAGCGCTGGACCTTGGAGCCTGAGCACTTCACTCAGTTGTCCCCGCGGTGAGTGTGACCGTCAGCAGATTTATTTTCACGAGGTCTTGCTCAGAAGTGGCGCCCTCCTCTTCCCGTACCTACTGATGCTCTTTCAGCTCTTTCCCGTGCCCTTCAAGACCCGAAGCCACCCTTGCTCGCGTTCTTCTGCATTCAGCTTTAAGGGGAAAAACGAAGGATTGCTATATCTGAAAAGCCCACTTTCGGAACCTGATCTTTCCAACCCTTCGTGCCCCGCCCACTTCATGCTTTGTTAGTTAAGTTGTGTCTCCCTGGATCTTCAGCTGCTACTTCCTCTTTCTTGGTGCATTCCACTTCTGGTGCGTTTTCTCATCTGTCCAATACTCTTGTTTGTTTGTTTGTTTGATTTCTTTAAAGATTTAACATTCTCTTATTCTCCATAAGAGTATAATCAGTCTTTAATCACATGTAGCCAGCTCGGCCCCACAGTTTACTCTGAGATCTGGGGCAAATAATTCAACGCAGAGCCTGAGTTTCTCATCTGTGTTACAGTACAACACTAGGGCCAACTTCAAAAGACTACTTTTGGGAATTAATTGAGTTATTGTATATAACAGTTTAGCAGAGTGATTCTCCAAAATATGCATAGGAAAAATGTTAACAATTTTTTATACGATTTTTGCAAAAAAGAAAGCAAAGATAGGTCAATTTTTTAAGTAAAAAAAAAAAAAAAAACAGTCATTAGGCACCTCCTAAATTGATAGAATTCTGGACATTTTGAGTCTATTTTAATGACTTTTTACTGATGCATTACACAGTATTGACTGACCTTTCCATCTTCACGCCTTTGATCTTGACCTCAGGGGCACCATTCCCTGATATATTGCCTCCAATATCTCCCCGCAGACTGTACATATTTGCCTGTGTGTTCTTGGCAGGCCAAGTCCAATGTGTTGTAATTAAATCCTTGTTTTAGTCCAATTCTTGCTATAGACCAAGAGTGTAGGCTTTAAAAATCAGGCAGTTGAGGGAATTCCCTGGCGACCTAGTGGTTAGGACTCTGTGCTTTCAGCCAAGGGCGGGGGCTCAATCCCTGGGTGTGGAACTAGGATCTCACAAGCCATGTGGCTTGTCCAAAAAATAAATATAAATGAATAAATACATAAAATAAGACAGTTGAGTTCGAATCACAGTTTTCAACATACCTAGCTGAAAGCACCCAAACAAGTTATTTAACCTGTCAGATCTTTCAATAGTGATATTTTGAGTAGTGGTATTAGTTCTCAGAAACCCTATCTGCTTAGGTTTAATGCAATGTCTGAGAAGTACATAGAGTCCAGTGTTCCAGAATTGTACCACTGTCCACTCTGTCTCTAAGTCTGTGTCCTCCTGCATGTCCCCGATGCCCTTGTCTTAGTTAAAGCTGAACTTGTTGCTCGTCTAGACTGTTGCTATGGTCTTGATTCCAGGCTTACTGTGTCTGCTTCATCCTCCACATTCCTACCACAGCGACATTTTTAAAACAAAGGTCAGATTGTATTTCTCCTTGGTCTTTACACCCTCCCTTATACCAGCTCTGTATTTTGTTAATATGTCTTTTAATGTTCTTGTCAAAGGATACTACAGTTAATTTTTGCAACTCAGATGCCCACAACTAAATAGTGAGTTACTTTTCTGAGCCGGGGGGGGGGGGGACGGACGGACGGACGGACGACGACGACACGACTTACTGTGAGGCATGTAAGATCTTAGTTCCCTGACCAGGAATTGGACACTTGCCCCTTGCATTGGAAACTCGCTTTCTTAACCACTGGACTGCCAGGGAAGTCCCAGTAGTGAACTTCTAAAGAAGAGACAAACTGTCATATTCATTTTGTTTGACACATGGTAAATGTTGAATGAATGTTAAATGAATGGATAAAAGTTCAGTTTTCCAGACTTGTTTCTCTTTCTGTTTCCTTTGTAAACATCCTTTGAAATGCTATTATCTATACAAGGATTAACTATACAAGGATCTAGGATTGCTTTATCCCATAAGAATACAACAGCCACAGATGTTGGCCTAGTTAAGAGTAACATACCAGCTTTCTGAGTCACTCTGAATGACTTCTGAAAGGAGGAAGGGGGAAAAGTCCAGCCATTGCCTTGGGCTTGAGAAGAAGGAGTCATGTATTGACTCTGTGTTTGTGTAATCACTCAGTTCGGTCTGGCTCTTTGTGACCCCATGGACTGTAGCCCACCAGGCTCCTCTGTCCATGGGATTCTCCAGGCAAGAATACCGAAGTGGGTTGCCATTCCCTCCTCCAGGGGATCTTCCTGACCCAGAAGTGGAACCTTGGTCTCCTGCATTACAGGTGAATTCTTTATCGTCTGAGCCACCAGTGACTGAATACTGACTAAATATCAGCTCTAATATTTTTTTCTTTTTCCAACCTCTTTAAAAAAATTTTTATACAGGTTTTATTTTTTTTTTCCCTCTCTCTCTTTTTTTTCTTTTTTTTTTTTTAATTCATTTATTTGGCTGCCCCAGGTCTTAGTTGCAGCATGTGGGATCTAGTTCCCTGACCAGGGATCGAACCTGGGCCCCCTCCATTGGGAGCTCAGAGTCTTAACCACTGGGCCAGCAGGGAAGTCCCTATACAGGTTTTAAAGGTTACTTTCCATTTATAGTTATTACAAAATATTGGCTATCAGCTTTTTACTGTTTTTTTTAGTCATCTGGGAAAACTACTTTTCTCCACCCACTTCAGGCCTGTATTTCAGTGTCCTACTCAAGCAGAAATCCCATGGACAGAGGAACCTGGAGAGCTCTACAGTCCATGGGGTTGCCAAAGAGTCAGACACGACTTAGCGACTAAATAACAACTCAGGCGGAAGCCTCCAGAAAATTGGGGTTTCTCAGAGAACAAAGCAAAAAATGTTCCTGCATTTTTGAGTTTACTTTCCAATAGGGATGACAGTGAACATAATAAATGTGCTTTTACTTACAAATGTGTTAGAAAAAGTGGAGAGGAGAAAGAATTGCAGTCTCAAAATAGGTTGGTGAGGTTAGGCCACATGGAGTACATGATATTTGAACAAAGTCTTGAACTAAAAATAACAGGAAAACAGGTTGACTTGGTTAGTCTGTATGCAGCCATCATGTTTTGTGAGCATGTATTTTTAAATTAGTTTTATTTAGAATTTAACCACTTCATATCTTAATCATATGTGTTATACAGCTCCCACACTAGCCCTCAAAGTCTTTTTAAATCATAGCTAAACATTAGTACTCCTGGAGTAAGAAATGGCACCCCACTCCAGTATTCTTGCCTAGAGAATCCCATGGACAGAGGAGCCTGGCAGGCTATAGTCTATAGGGTTGCAAAGAGTTGGACACAACTGAAGCGACTTAGCACACACATTAGTACTATGGTGTTAACTTTAATTCTGGGTCTGGAAAGCAGGAGGTAGTGCAGCGTTTCCTTTCTATATGTGTTGGGATATAACCTTCAATAGACTTGAAGGAGATGGAGTTTGAGTTTATATTGCACTACCATCTCTCCCTTCATCAGGCCTGTTGGTGTCTAGTGGCCTCATTCTCCTCAGAACCCTTCTCAGGTCTGTCCAAGATGTCCTTAGACAAGATTGCAGGCCCTTACATAAGATGTCATCATACCTCTACATTAGAGATCTTTTATCTCTATCTCAATCTAGTTCAGTTAAAACTTCCCTTTTCTCAGTGCAGATGTTTGGTGAGTTTGCACCAATAATGTGGACTAATTCACTTTAGATGTTATTTCTGTTTGAACTAATAATAATATGTAAATGACTGATAAACTTTTTTCCCCAAAGATGTTCATACTGTTTAAATACCACTGGTTATTCAAAATGAATATGTAATTAGTCATTGTGGCAAAGTTAAATCAGGAATGTAATGGGAAGCAGTTTTGAAACTTGGGATCCATATGCCATGCCTCTGCAAGAATCTCCCTTTAAGGTGAGCTAATTGGCTTTTTCACATCCCAGGAATGTATTTAATGAATTGTCAATTACCATTTACAGGAAACTGGATCTTTATTGGGAGCTCTCACCCAATGAACAATGAGTCGGTTCCTGTTGAATCAGGAGTACTGTGGAGTCCTCGAGGCCTGTGTCCTTTTATTGTGTAGTGGTAGCATTCCTGAAACTGTATAGTGACCTTCATAGCCCTGGAGTAAGTCACTTGACATTGCTAGAAAAGATGGTGATTGAAAAGGCTTGATTGGTTCATTGAAATTTAACTTTATAAAGCAAAACATTTCAGTATTTTGCCCTGAGCTAAAGTTCTTAGGGTGGGTATATTTTCATTGGACTGGTAAGACTTTTCTTAGCTATTACAGGAAGAAGGTGTCTATTCAGCTCTTTCGCCTTTTCAGCAGGTGAACTGAGTGTCTGGCATGAATAGCAGATCATTTATTCCTTGTAGAGTTTAGGGAACACTTGTTTGACTGCTTCACTTCAACGACAGGAAGATTTTAGCCCCAGCTGTGTGTATTGCACTCACTCTCAAAGATCCAGAAGTGCCTCGGCTGATTGACTTTCCCCAGATGTCCCCAGTACAGAGACCTCAAGTAATTGAATTATTTACACTCCCAAGTGCAAGTAACTCACTTGGCAAGTGACCTTAGGAAGCACTGCAGGGGATGGTGGAGTCGGACGGGAAAAGGGAAGAATCTAATACAAACCGTGCTGAGGAGCAGGTAACAGTGTGCATGGCTTGGGACTGTAGGAGACACATGCAGACATATTTCACTTTCCCTCCGAAGGGGCAAGAAAGCTGTGATATTTACCCACCAATTTCTCCTTTTTGCTGGTTGAGACCGACTCGGGCCATCCTCTGGCTCCAGCCTGTATGCACGGGTGCCCGTGTGGAGAGATACAGCTCTTAGGCCGAGAAGCCCAGGTCCTTGGAGGAGGAGGCCACTCACCTGTGGGAGTGAGGTGTGTCTGGGGAATTTGGTAGCACCCGCTCCAGCCTCCCCTGGCACCCTCCCCCTCAGGGTTTCCACTGTGGCTGAACTCAGCTTCCGGCCTTTCCCAGTTCACCGTGTCTTTGTGCTGTTCCTTCTTTCTAGAATGATCTCCTTCCATCCCCACCTTTGGGCTTGGGAATGCCTTGGTTTAAATGTTCCTTTCTCTGCCCTCTTTACCCAACAACCCTGGGGTTGCTTCTTACCATTTATTTCCAGTTTTCCATGTGACTCTCAGGGCACTCAACCCAGCAATTGTGATGATTATTGTCCTCATCAAATAATGTCATGAGAACATGGGGACCAGTCTCCAGCACTGAATGCTTAGTATGAAGGTACACATGTGGCCTGTGGAGGTAGGCAAGTATGGGCTTCAGTCTCAGCTGGGGCAAGTTCTTTATCGGTTCTAAACTTCCTTTCCCTCATCTCAAGAAGGAAGCTCCCTTGGGGAGTTGTAGAAGAGATTAGAGATAATACATGTGAGCTTTGAGCATAATACTTGCCATATCAGAGTCTTAGAAAATGTTAGCAAACAGGCACCATGGTAAGAACCTCATATAATGAAAAGCCAAGGTAAAGAGCTATGGGATCCTAAGAGGGATTATGATAAGGGATTCAGAACCAGTGTGACAAAGAGGGAAACTCAGAACTTCTTCAGGTTTTTTATCTGGAAAAGTAGGTTAGGAAGAACCATTGTCATTAGACTGCCGAAATCACAGAACATGCTTGATTCCATGGGAACTGCACATACATGTTTTTAAAAGTACAGAATTGGGTCCCCTTCAATGTGGTTGAGAAGGAAATGGCAACCCACTCCAGTGTTCTTGCCTGGAGAATCCCAGGGATGGGGTCGTACAGAGTCAGACATGACTGAAGTGACTTAGCAGCAATAGCAGCAGTAATGTGGTGGTTAACCTAGGCCTTCAAAAGATAAAATGGATATAGAGGAGAGGTTAGGTGAACTAGCCCTATATTTGGGAAGAGTCTTAAATATTGGTTGTTAGAAATTTTATATATTTTACTAAATATAAGCACAGTTTTATTTTCATGTCTTCATGAGCAGAATAAAAGGTGACAGACTTAAACTGACAAATGAGGGATTTTTATAGCTATATGTAAAGAATCTCCTTAGAAGAAATCAGGGTGGGGGTGTGTGTGTATGTGTGTGAATGAACTGTCTGGAAATGTTGAGAAATCTTCACTCTGGTTTTTTTTTGTTTGTGTTTTGAACTTTTTATTATTTATTTTTGACTGTGTTGGGTCTTCGTTGCTGCGAGCAGGCTTTTGCCAGTTGCAATGAGTGGGGGCTACTCTCTAGGTGTGGCGCATGGGCTTCTCACCACGGAACACAGGCTCTAGAGCGCGTGGGCTTCAGGAGCTGTGGTGTACGTGGGCCTTGTTGTCTCACGGCATGTGGGATCTTAGTTCCTGGACCAGGGATTGAACCCATGTCCCCTGCATTGACAGACAGATTTTTAACCATTGGACCACCAGGGAAGTTCATTGTGCTCTAATACTAAGACTAATTCCCACCAGAAATGATGTGGCAATAGAGCATCCCTAAGTCAAGAGTGGAGTTAGAATCTGTCTTTGCTCTTGGTTTATAGGCTCACAGCTTCTGAGGACGTGGGTATTGAAGACATGAAGTGTGTTGATGGAGTTATTTTCCTTTATTTAGGTGATAAAGCTCTTACAATCAAAATACAATTACAAAGAAGAGGCTGAAATCATCTGCAACAAAGTTCAAGTTAAACTCAGCAAGGAATGCCTTCATCCTTCTAATATGTGCATTACTGACCTCAGGACTTCACACTGGGAAGAAGCAATCCAGGAAACCAAAGGCGGTGCAGCCAATAGGAAATTAGCTGAAGAATGTTATTTCCTGTGGAAATCGACACGTTTACAGCACATGACGCTGGCCGAAGAGGTCAAAGCCATGCTCACTGAACTTCGAAAGGAGGTCCGCCTTCTCTTATTGACAAATGGAGAACGACAGACCCAGAGGGAGAAGATCGAGGCTTGTGCCTGTCAGTCCTATTTTGACGCTATTGTTGTGGGTGGAGAGCAGAAAGAGGAGAAACCGGCACCTTCCATATTTTATTACTCCTGTGACCTCCTCGGGGTACAGCCTGGAGACTGTGTGATGGTTGGTGACACGCTGGAAACTGATATTCAAGGAGGCCTCAATGCAGGGCTGAAGGCAACAGTCTGGATAAATAAAAATGGGATGGTGCCCCTGAAGTCATCCCCCACACCACATTATATCGTTTCTTCTGTGCTAGAGTTACCTGCCCTCTTACATAGCATAGACTGCAAAGTCAGTGTGTCCGCTTAAACACAGAAAACGGTCTGCTTACGAATTTTAGGGTCAAATTACAGGGTTCCAGCTAAGAAAAGATAAGGCATTCTCTCTACTGTGACCCAATTATAAGGATAATTACAGTTGTCATGTAATGGCCAACCAGCCATTGACTGGTATTTATATCTGAAAATCCAGAGTACAGTAATACAAGCTACTTTTGGTAGTGTCATCCAGGAAACTTTGAAGAAGTATATTTGTTCATCTGTGGCTTGAATTTTTTTTTTTTTAAATTATTAATCTGTTAGCATCTTGGATCTCTGAAGATACCAAGGAGGATGATTTGTTCATGGATGCACAAATACAGATTTTATGTTTTGGCTTAAAAATTAAAAAAAATAGCTATTCTGAAACATATATAATAGAGATTTATTAGAGCAGTTGGATCTGGTTGATATGAAGTAAGTAAGTACCAAGTCACATGCCAATCAAAGCATTTCATAGTGAAATTATTTTCATATTTTTCTGTTTTAAAAACATGCACCATATTTTTGCCTACTTCGAATGTATACTTCTCTTATGAATCTAATTTTTCTGCTTTACCTTTTTGTGGGGACAGGGGATAGTTTTCCTATGGTGTGTATGTGACCAATAAATTCTTCCAGTAAAAAAGCTGTTAAAAAAAACTCAGCATTCAGTGCTCTTTTTCCGTTATATTTTCCCGTTTTTCCAGAGTGAGTGTAGGTTCCTGTTAGTCTTTACCTCTTAGGGAAGAACTTGCACTGCCTTTTCCCAGGAATGCAGTGGGGTTGAGGGGCTGCTCCGTCTGGCTGTTCAGGAGTGCAGTTCTCCTTCTGTGAGCACACCGGAGGGGGTCACCTTGGTGCGTCCTAGTCATGCTGTGCCTCACCTGTTGTCTCCTGACAGGATAGTTTCACCATATAATGAAAACTGACAGAAGATTAGGTTGTACTCTTAGCCATTTCCAGGGTGCCATTTTAATGCTTGACTGATTCTTTTTGGTGTTGTCATCTGCCTTAAATCTCCTGTTTTTCAAATTTTGGAAACTGTCATTGTTTCACAAATTTCTGAGCTTACTAGTTAAAAGTCTAAAGTGAGGCATCCTGCAACTTGAAAAACTTCTCAAGACTTTCCAGAGGCTGGAAAGTCTCATGATTTCACCAACCATACCTGGAATAAAAAGGTTAATTAAGGAAAAAAGAAATACTAATCTGGGTTGTTTTTTGGCGGGGTACTTTTTTTTTTTAACTTTTGTATAGGAAACTACTAATGTAAACTGTTCAGTTGTTCAGGTATATATAGCAATGGCTCCTTCAGGTACTCTACCAAGAACAGGGTTCTCTGCCGTTGTGTGAGTGTCTGTTGTGCATCCCACTCTTAATGTTTTAAAATGTGATTGTGCCCTTGACTGTGAAGAGCATCGTTGTTGCTCTGAAACTGAACGCCTGTGAACAGGGAATGTTTGTGTGTAACTCTTCTAGGTGTGGTGCCCTTGTGACCTCAGTTGCAGTGTAGATGTTTTAAATTGTTAAGTTGAAGGATGTTGATAGGAAAATAGTTGTGTGTGTGATTTCTCGGGCGCGAGTGTGGTGCTGAGGGTTTGTCCTTTGAGTTCGCCCATGAGACAGTCCAGGCACTTGTGTTCATTATGCTCCCTGAGAAGGCTCATTGCTCCCAGTTTCTGGGGTCTCTAGCAGATCTCAACAGGTGGACACCTTGGTTGCTAAGTGAGCAGTTTTTCAATAAAAGTGATCTGGTGGGGAATGACATAATTGCATTTCTTGTAATGTATTATTACATTCCATTTGCACCCATCCTTAGGGAAGAACTTTGGCTTTCTGCATTCTGAATGGAATGTTACAGAAGATATTAAGAAATCTTGGAATAGACCTGTTATTTTATTAATAATGTTTTTTGGGGGTTTGTTTTAAAATAATTCTGTATTGTTTTTCATAGTTTCCCACATCCCTAGAAAGCCACAAATCCTCAGTGGTCCAGAGGCTCACCCAAACACTGTCGTTATGGAGGAATGCCTCGTAGACGCGAGTGGACCGTGCACGTGGAACACTGACACAAGGATGGACGTTTTCTGGTTCCATTCACACACCCGCCCACTGGTGCATGAACATCCTAGATATGGTAGTGCCCGGGACCCAGTGAGTGTGACACTGTAGGAAAGAGTTTTTCAGTTGCAGAGGTGCTCGATTTAGCACTGTCAGATTTCTTTGCAGCCCACAATAGGAAACATTTTCTGTCACACTCCATTAAACACATGTATGGTGAACGCTGACTCAATGTGTGTGTATTAGACATAGTTTTACCTGTTTAGCAAAGCTACTTCCTTGCTATGCATGATGCTCAGGATTTTTTCATTCCATCCTTTTTTTAATGGTGGAATGTATTTTTTTCATTTTGGAACAAGTCAAAGAAAGAATGCGTGCATAGCAAAATGTCCATCTCATCTCTTTTCCAGCTACCTGCCTCTCTAAAAAGGCCTCTTCGGTCAGCACTTTCTTGTGTCTCTGCGTATATAGGTAGGTATGAGTGTACAGAATTCCTCTGATTCAGTCAGCTTTTTATTTCTGCTTTTTTGATTTTAGAAAGCAATGATCTTGCTAAGATACCAATGTAAAAGGTCATGAAGCTTCTGAAAGTTGTTCCTGTTGGGAGCATCCGTCTTTGAGCTCAGCCATCCACTGCCAATAAAGGCGACGGTCCTGTTGACTTGCATGCAGTCCGCTTTGAGGTCGGGACAGCCGTGACGCCCTTCCTCTGCTCCGCCTGCCCGCCCTCTTCTGGGGCATACCACATCTCAGAGACCCCCTTCACCTCTTGCGTTAGATGTCCTGTGCCCTGTGTCATCCCCTTCTTGATTGTTCCCCCTTCGGTGGCATGCATCCTTGAGCAGTTTCCCTATAAAGATGAGATCGAACCTCGAGTGTCTGAAAATGCCTTTATTCTCTTCTCCCAGCATTGATAGTTTAACAGCATGTAGTCAGAGTTCACTCAGAATTTCAAAGGCATTGCTCTCTGGCCTAGTGGCCACTTTGTGACACTTTTCTTTTTCTCTTCAAGCTGTTAGAACTTTGTTTTTTCCCCCCAGTGGTCCATGAAGATGTCCCTTGCTGTGTTTTCATCCTCTTGAACCTTTTCAGACAAAACCTTACGATCTCCAGTCCTAGAGAAATGTCCTTACTTTAGCTGATAAGTGCTCTGCTCCTGTGTTTCGCACTCTGTGGACCTCCCACTCCTCAGGTGTTGGACCTCCTCTCCTGACCTTCCACTTTGTTGTCTTTTTTCTCCCAGTTTTCCATCTCTTATTTTGTTCTAATTTTTGAAAGATTTCTTCAGCTTTACATTTCAATCTCACTAATTTTTTTTTCCTGCCTGCCATTATGTATATTAATTTCCAAGTTTTTTTCAGTTTTAAGAAAATATTCTTAATACCATTTATTCTGGGCTTGAGTGGAATATCACCCCTAAAATAATTTTATTTATTTTTTTTTATGTTTTTGAAGAATCCAAGAATCTACTGTGTCTTCCATGTTGCTGTCTTCTGTTTATTTGGGTCTGTTTGTGCACATTAGAGGCTTTCCTTAAATGCCCAGTGAACCTCGTGTATCACAAGTAAGAGAAAAGGGATGAAAATGCTCGATTGGAAGATCTGCATGAATGGATGGGGCTTGTATACTCAGGTTCCTTTTCTGTAGGGTTCTTGGTAGGCAGTTACCTGAAAAACACCTGGGGTCAGTGTTTTAAGGTCTTTACTCTTGGTCTGGCTTCCTGGAGAAGAATCTCTGACTCTGGGCTGAGAGCAGAGGTCTGCTGTCAGCCCCTGGGAGCCGAGTGGGAAGGCATGTGGTGAGGGACATACGTGCGGTCACTAATCTCTGGTTGTACCTGAGCCCGGTTGTATGTGGTGCCCCTGGTCTGGAGACCCTCTGTTTTTATTCCAGAGAAGCATCATGACTTCTGTTGGATGAGGACCAGGTTGGAGGGGGCAAGGATCCAGGGATCTATTTGTATCTGCATCTTTACCACTTTTCTTTTTTGTGAGGGGGGTGGGGCTGTGCTGCGTGGCTTACGGGCTCCTAGTTCCCCAGCACAGGGCTCGGACCCCGCAGTGAGCGCGCCAGGGCCTGACCGCTGGACCCCCAGGCGATTCCCTCCATTGGTATTTGGAACACCTCTCCCACCACCCTTAGTGCGGCTCCTCTTTCTCTGGAGCTCTGAGGCATCTGGTGGATTCAGTGCCTGAATGTTTGAAGGGGTAGCTGTGCACCTCCTGGTTTCTCAGCGTTTCCCATTGCTGGGCTAGTCTCTGCTTTCTTGCATCTACTAAATCCTTTGCCACTTGTCCCCATGCTTTTTGGTTTCCACAATTTTGCCGTCAGTGCCTGTTTTCCCTGTTGGTGTGTGTGCATGTGTGTGTTTAAATTCCTTTGTGATAGTTTCCATTGGGTTTGGCATAGAAGCAGTATTAGACGCATGCTCCCTTCTTTTGCCTTTATTGTGGAAGCCTATCCAGTCTATGTTCAGTGTAGGCTAAGCCCCGCAAAACTAGTCCTATGCCCCTTCGTCACTACCCACAGTTTGAGAGAAGCTGCTCATTTGAGCTGGAGATTTACAGTATGCCTGAAACTTAAAAAAAATTATATATGCAGCTTATTTCTTAAGATCTCTCCCCCAACTTCCTCATTCTCTGTATTCTTGTATACATTTCTTCTTTGACTTTGATTGTGATGGCAGGGCTCGTTATGATCCCATGTTCCTGAATTTTCAATGTTGCTTATACATAAGATATTTATTTTGATAGGCAACTGTGTCCCTAAAAGGGCTTCCCTGGTGGCTCAGAGGTTAAAGTGTCTGCCTGCAGTGCGGGAAACCTGGGTTCGATCCCTGGGTCAGGAAGATACCCTGGAGAAGGAAATGGCAACCCACCCCAATATTCTTGCTGGAGAATCCCATGGATGGCGGAGCCTGGTGGGCTACAGTCCAACGGGATCGCAAAGAGTCGGACACGACTGAGTGACTTCACTTCACTATGTTCCTATGATCACTTCTAAGGCTTAAACTCAGATTTCTTCATAATAAAACCCTTCTGAATATAATCCATTCAATTTATACTTTTACAGTGAAGTTTAACAGTTAACAGGGATTCCCTGGTGGTCCAGTGGTTAGAACTCAGTGCTCTCGCTGCCGGGTCCCAGGTTCGATCCCTGGTCAGGGCACTAAGATTCTACAAGCTGCATGGTGTGGCCAAAAAGAAAGATACAGAAAAGTCATGTGACCTTGGTAGGTCAAAACTGTCTTTTTTAAACCACTCTTTACATATATGACATTGACAATACAGTTATTTCCATGGATTTCCTGGCAAATGTCATGATTTTTTTTTCCTGGGCATTAGGCTGATCAATGGATAAGATCCTCAACCCAAGCTTTTAATAACTTCAAAGTTAAATTTTGTGGTGGTTTATTTGTTGGTTTAATATCACCTATATAATACTTACTGAGTTCCTAATAGTTAGAGATAATCTTTTTGTGCATTTCCCAAGCTTGAAATGTGTGCTTGAAAACATAATAAAAAAAAAAAAGAAAAGAAAACATAATAAAGTAAATAAAATAATAATTGACAAAATACACTTTAAAAATCACACATACAGTTCTTCACTGAGTGTCCAGCAGATGTCGTTGAAATAAGATTTACAGTGCTCCTCTGAAAACAGCACTGTTTATTACATTTAACTCCTTGGAATGTGCAAATTTTGTGGATCAGTCGGCTGACTCCTCCCTGTAGGAATGATAAACATGGAGCCAAAGCAGAACAGTCAGTACCCTGGGTACACACCGCAGTGGGTGAGACAGTCTGGGTGGCACGGTGTGAGAGCCTGGCCCCAGCCAGTCCCTCTGCCCAGCCCAGCAAATACCTCCCCAGTCAAGTATTGGACAGTATGGCAGATCAAAGAAGATGCAGGGACCACATTTGAAGCACCAGGTAGTCAGACAGAAAAACAAAAGAATTTGAGGAAACATGCTTGTAACCAGCACGCTGAGCACGGATGACTCTGGAATGTAATCAAAATGAAACTTTCCTGTCACCTATTGTTTTTTAACTTCTACTCAGATGCGAAACTTTCTCCCTGCCAGTGCATGAAGACTAGTGCTCAGACGAGCAGAAGGTCTAGCCTACCAAGATGAGTCCACACTGCCATCTTTGGTCAAGAACAGGACCCCAGCATCCTGCCTGTCACCTCAAGGCCTGAGATTCCTGGAGTCTCCCAGTGGAGATGAAGCCAGGCTGGCTCGTGTGCTCGTCTTGCAGCCAGGGATGGGGCAGGGGACGGTGTGTGGACAGGGAGGTCGCGTGGCTGGAGCCTGTGCCGTCGTGAGTTGGCTCCACGGCCTGCAAGCCTGACAGATTCCACGCATGACTACACTGTGGGCTTGCTTGGGCCTCTTGAGGCCCCCACTGGCTCCTGCTGCTGCCGGGCCCCTTCTCCAGCGGGCTGCCCCCCACCCCCACCCAAGTCCTGGTTCTCTGCCAGACCTCTTCACCACCAGCCTTGACGAGTGAGACCCTTCTCTCTCAGGCAGTCCTGGATGAAAAGGACTCCACATGGGTCCAGATCAGCCTCTTTCCCGTGTCCTTATCCCACCATCGATAAGAGTGGAGTTACACCCCCACCCACCTCCCCTCTCTGTTCTGACTGCTGCCCCAAGACCATGGAACTTGCATGCTTTCTCCAGCAAATGTATGTCACCCTCTCTGAATTTCCTCATTGGACCCGACTCTGTAAGTGTGAGGTCAAGGAAATAGTTCTACCATTCTCCAGGGGACTGGGACTCCCAGGCTGCAGTAACTGCACAAAGAAACCCCATCAAGTCCCTTCCACTTCCACCTCTACTTGGTCAACTTTTATGCTGTGAAAAGGGGGAGGAACCTCAAAAATCAGGAAACTGCTTCTTGATTAATTACCTTGAAAACTCTTGAGGGAGTCTCACACTCACTTTTGATGTCTGATATCTACTGACTTAGATCACAGTTTCAATTTTGACATCCTGGTACATAAGAAAGAAGGAGTATAGTGTTAAATAGATGACCCCTTCCTGGGACTTCCCTGGTGGACCAGTGGTTAAGACTCCAAGCTTCTAATGCAGGAGGCCTGGCTTCAACCCCTGCTTGGGGAACTAGATCCCACATGCTGCAACTAAAGATCCTGCATGTGGCAGAGAAGGTTCCATGTGCTAAGACCCAGTGCAGCCAAATAAATAAAAAGTTTTTTAAAAAATAAAAAAGGCTGAGTCAAAACATTTGCATAGAGAGAATTCAGTTCCACACAAAGTTATCAGACCCCTACTGAGTGGCAGGCAATGAGTGCTGAGCAGTCAGGAGGAGTTCACAGCCTCCAAAGAAGGCAAGTGATCAGCCTGACTGAAGAAAGGGATGTGAATAAGGAATGGTGGCATGCAGCTTGGACAGGTAGGAAGGACACTCCTGGATATGAGGCTCAGGGGTGTGGAGAGCGTCGTCATCAGCATTTTAGAATAAGGAGGGGTAAAGCTTATGTGTGTGAGCTTGTGGGTTTGTGTGCATGTGTGTGATGGGGTGTGTGAGTGTGGATATGGGGGGTGTGGATAGTGGAACAAAAGTGTGTGTGTAGAGGTGGATATATATAAAGAGAGTTGCATATGTAGTGTCTGTGCACGTACATGGAAGGGGTGGATATATGTGCACACAAGTGTTGTGTGGTGGTGTGTGTGTGAATAGTGGGGAGCGAATACAGTGTTGTGTGGGTGTGTGTGCCTGGGTGTCTGAGGAGTATGGGTGTAGTGAACTGTGTTCATGTGCATATGTGAGTTGTGGTGAATGTGGAGGGTTGTGGGTGTACGTAGTGGGACTGTGTGTAAGCACGTAGATTCTGTAGGAGTGTGTATGTGTGAGTGTGTGTGTTGAGTACTGCAGTATATGTGTGTGAAATTGCATGTAGTGGAGTGCTTATGAGTGGGGCGTGTGTGAGTAGTGGGGTACATGCAGTGGAATCGCGTGAGTGGTGGGGTGTATGTTGTGGAGTTTGTGAGGAGAGGGACTGCACGTGTCAGTGTGAGCAGTGAGTATGCATGTGCTTGGTGGGGTGTCTGTTTAGTGGGATTGTGTGTAGTGGGGTGTTATGATGGTGTGGGGTATGACTGATGCGGGGTGTGTGTGTGTGTGTGTGTGTGTGTGGTGACTGAATAAAAACGACGTGAGAAAGAGGTGATTCCTTTACCAGGGTAAACATGCTTGGGTGAGAGATGGAGACAGAGGCTGGGGATATCCTCTAAGATGTGGGCCAGGGTGCGATTGTCCATCAGGCATTGTCTCTGAACTCCCGCAGCTGCTTTGAGGGGCTCCCGCCCTTGACTTCTCTGAACTTCCCTGCCTGGGGGGACCAAGGAAGCCTCAGTGTGCAGGTCTTCCAGTTTGGGACTGAGAGGGTCTAGTTTGGGGGTTCCACTCATGAGTTCCCAGGGGGGCCAGACCCCCGAAGGAGGAGCCAAGGGAGCCGGGTTGCGGGGGCACAGAGAGGGTGAGGACTGGACAAGCCCAGTGTGGGAGGGAGTCACCCACAGGAAGGGTCCTGGTCATCGAGCCAAGCAAAACAGGCCTGAGGTGAAACCACGGGTCCAAGGACTGTGAACTCAGCACATTCCGCTCTCATGAGTGAACACTTAGAGGGGCAAATGAGTTAAAACCACAGAAAAACAGAGAGTGGCTCTCTAGTGAGAGAAGAGAAGGAGGTAGGTGTGTAAGGAGGAGGGTGAGGGACCCATAGATGAGGAGACGTGTCTGCACTGAACTGTGCCCCCCCCCAACCCCAGATTTCATATGGTGAAGTCCTGACCCCTAATGTGACTATTAGGAGACAGGGTCTTTAAAGAGGTGATTCAGGTTAAATGAGGCCGTAAGGGTGGACCCTTAATCTTCTAGGACTGGTATCTTTATAAGAAGACAAACCAAGCATGCATGCGCATGCCCTCAGAAGAAAGGGCACATGAGGACACCGGGGGGTGGGGGAGGACATCCTTCTGCAAGCCAAGGAGAGAGGCCGCAGGTTCCACCAACCCCACCAACACCTTGATCTTGGACTTAGAGCCTCCCAGAATTGTGAGACAGTCAGTTCAGTTCAGTTCAGTTCAGTCGTTCAGTCATGTCTGACTCTTTAGGACACCATGGACCGCAGCACGCCAGGCTTCCCTGTCCATCACCAACTTCTGCAGCTTGCTAAGACTCATGTCCATCAAGTCGGTGATGCCATCCAGCCATCTCATCCTCTGTCATCCCCTTCTCCTCTTGCCCTCAATCTTTCCCAGCATCAGGGTCTTTTCATATGAGTCAGTTCTTCACATCAGGTGGCTAAAGTATTGAAGTTTTAGCTTCAGCATCAGTCCTTCCAATGAATATTCAGGACTGATTTCCTTTATGATGGACTGGTTGGGTCTCCTTGCAGTCCAAGGGATTCTCAAGACTCTTCTCCAACACCATAGTTCAAAAGTATGAATTCTTCAGCTCTCAGCTTTCTTTATAGTCCAACTCTCACATCCATACATGACTACTAGAAAAACCATAGCCTTGATGAGACAGACCTTTGTTGACAAAGTAATGTCTCTGCTTTTTAATATGCCATCTAGGTTGGTCGTAACTTTTCTTCCAAGGAGCAAGCGTCTTTTAATTTCATGGCTGCAGTCACCATCTGCAGTGATTTTGGAGCCCCCCAAAATAAGGTCTGCCCCTGTTTCCACTGTTTCCCTATCTATTTGCCATGAAGTGATGGGACCAGATGCCATGATCTTAGTTTTCTGAATGTTGAGTTTTAACCCAACTTTTTCACTCTCCTCTTTCACTTTCATCAAGAGGCTCTTTAGTTCTTCTTCACTTTCTGCCATAAGGGTGGTGTCATCTGCATATCTGAGGTTATTGATATTTCTCCCGGCAATCTTGATTCCAGCTTGTGCTTCATCCAGTCTGGCATTTCACATGATGTACTCTGCATATAAGTTAAATAAGCAGAATGACAATATACAGCCTTGACATACTCTTTTCCAATTTTAAACCAGTGCATTGTTCCATGTCCAGTTCTAACTGTTGGTTCTTGACCTGCATACGGATTTCTCAGGAAGCAGGTAAGATGGTCTGGTATTCCCATCTCTTTAAGAATTTTCTTCAGTTTGTTGTGGTCCACACAGTCAAAGGCTTTAGCATAATCAATGAAGCAGAAGTAGATGTTTTTCTGGAATTCTCTTGCTTTTTCAATGATCCAATGGATGTTGGCAATTTGATCTCTGGTTCTCTGCCTTTTCTAAATATAGCTTGAACATCTGGAGAAGTTTTCAGTTCAGGTACTGTTGAAACCTAACTTGGAGAACTTTGAGCATCACTTTGCTAGCATGTGAAATGAGTGCAATTGTGTGGTAGTTTGAGCACTCTTTGGCATTGTCCTTCTTTGAAATTGGAATGAAAACTGACCTTTTCTAGTCCTGTGTCCACTGCTGACTTTTCCAAATTCCTGACTTATTGAGTGCAGCACTTTCACAGCATTATCTTTTAGGATTTGAAACAGCTCAGCTGGAATTCCATCACCTCCACTAGGTTTGTTCGTAGTGATGCTTTCTAAGGCCCACTTGACTTCACATTCCAGGATGTCTGGCTCTAGGTGAGTGATCACACCATCGTGGTTATCTGGGTCGTGAAGAACTTTTTTGTATAGTTCTGTGTATTCTTGCCACCTCTTCTTAATATCTTCTGCTTCTGTTAGGTCCATACCATTTCTGTTCTTTATGTGCCCATCTTTGCATGAAATGTTCCCTTGGTATCTCTAATTTTCTTGAAGAGATCTCTAGTCTTTCCCATTGTATTGCTTTCCTCTATTTCTTTGCACTGATTATTTTGGAAGGCTTTGTTATCCCTCCTTGATATTCTTTGGAGCTCTGCATTCAGATGGATATATCTTTCCTTTTATCCTGTGCCTTTTGCTACTCTTCTTTTCTCATCTATTTGTAAGGCCTCCTCAGAGAACCATTTTGCCTTTTTTCATTTCTTTTTCTTGGGGATGGTTTGTACAATGTCACGAACCTCGGTCCATAGTTCTTCAGACAGTCTGTCCATCAGATCTCATCTCTTGAATCTATTTGTCACTTCCATGGTATAATCAAACTGAGTTAATAAGCTGGACATATGTTATCCAGGCTCATCAAAGTGTAATGAAGCAACAATATCTACAAATGAATATGTTTTCCAAAAGTGCTGAGGTCAGCGCTTAGCCATGACTCCCAGGGAAAAAGAATATGAATATGGCAACTCTTTCCTTTAAAAGGATTAAAGAATAAAGTACTCTGTTAAGTCATATGATTGCTGTTGTTTTAAGTTGAAAACTGGCTATGAAAAATCTGTGAGTTAACATGATAAAGACAAATGCAGTATTTTGTGGCAGTTTGCCAAAGCAGAGCCGTTTGAAGGTTTGCTGGCCATTCTCAACTCCCTGAAAGACATTGGAATTCATAGATAGCAATTTCATGATAGGTTATCAAAGAAAAACTAGGCTCTCTCTTCACAGAGAACAACCACGCTTTTCCCCACTCAGTACTGAGACAGTCGCCAGAAACATAGCATCAATATGAGAATCCAATAAAATAATGAACTCCCCTCCCCCACTTACCAGGTTTTCTACTAATGTGTCTTGGGGGATGTAAAGACAAAAATTACTATGTCTAACTGCAGGAGTTTGTAATCTAGTGGGATTCAGAATTGCCTGGAAGTCCCTGGTTAGGACTCTGCTTCCACTGCAGGGGGCATGGATTCTATCCCTGATTGTGGAACTAAGATCCTGTTAGCTGCTTGGAGCACCAACATATATATATATATATATATATATATATATATATAATACATTACAGCTATAGCTATAACCTTGGTGGGACTCAAACAACAAAGACTTAGCAGTGGAACTTCAGATAGTGATATAAATAACAGATCAGGACCCCAGAATGATTGGCACAAAGCAGAAGAGGACTGTTACTGGATGACTTGGACAGACGGTCCTGAGGGTGTCTTCTCCAAAGTGATCAGACTGGAGTGCAACCTTGATGAATGGATTGACTCAAGCAGATAGAAGCCTTGCATGTCAAAAACACGAAGGCAGAAGTGCCAAGGGCACTCTCAAGAGGCAGCCAGTACAAGGCTTTGCTGGAGCCAGGGCTTCATGAGACAAAAGAAGGAAGCTGGAAAGGTGCACTGGGATGTCTGAACAATCCTGGACTAGGGTTTGTGAACCTAGATTCCTCTGCCTATTAAATGTGGGGCCATCAAAGTCTTGAGTCAAGGAATACATAGTTATGGGATGTGTGTCATTTGTCACAACACAGAGATTGGAGGAGAAACATCGGGAGGTGCCGGCTTTGGGTGTAACCTGATAAGGTGCATCTTATGTTGTGAGTGGTCTTCAGAACTCTAGAGCCCTAGTTTCTCCCTCTCATACCTTAAGGTTACGCTGATCCCCTCCCAACATGTCCTGAATGTTCTTTCTCTTGCATCATTGTGCATGCATGCTAGGTCTCTTCAGTCATGTCCAACTCTTTGTGATCCTATGGACTGTAGCCTGCCAGGCTCCTCTGTCCATGGGATTCTCCAGGTGAGAATACTGGAGGGGGTTGCCATGCCCTTCAGGGGATCTTTCCGACCCAATGATTGAACCCTCATCTCTTACGTCTCCTGCATTGGCAAGTGGGTTCTTTACCACTAGCACCACCTGGGAAGCCCCTTGCATCACTAGTCTATCCAGACATTAAGCATGCTCTCGAGACAGAGAAACTGAAAGTATTTCTCATAGGACAAGATTACAAACTAACCAATAGAATTTGGGGTTAGTTTTTCTTTTAAATCCAGACTGTGGATAAGGTAATATCTTTCTAAAAGAAAGCACTGGAATCTACCTCTGAGCCCAATTTCTGGTTAAATTTAGACAATACTCAGTTTGTAAAACAATTTCAATCAATATTCCACCAGCAAGTAATGGTGAGAACAGAACACCTTATTTCTCCCTAAAGTGTTGGGAAATGTTTCAACTTCATCTTCCACCTAAGCAAGATAAGCTGGAAATGTTTCTGATTTTTTGAATATGGCCTTTAGTTAATAGTAATGTACAGATGTTAAATTCCTGGTTCTGTTAACCATGATTGTATTAGATGTTAATTTTAGGGGAACCTGGGTGAGAAGTATATGGAAACTCTTTGTACTATTTTTGCAAGTTTTCTATAAATATAATGCTAATTCAAAATAAAAAATTTTAAAGTAGGAGAGCCATGTGGATGTGGGGAGTCAGTTTTTGGACAGGAATCTGCTTTCTACTCCCCACCATGGGTTGCCAGCATCTGAAATAAAGCAAACTTTCCTTTCCACTAACCTTGCCTCTTTACTGGTGTTTGAGCAGCAAGCAGCAAGACTCCCACTTTCAGTTACAGTAAGACATACCCATTGGCATTTATTTACTTACATATTTAAGACATCTAATTTTATTTATTTATTTAAGCTGTGTTTTATCTTAGTTGCCGCATCTTTGTTGCAGCACTCAGGCTGTCCATGGGCTTCCCTGCAGTTGCAATGTGTAGGCTCAGTAGTTGCAGGCCTCACCCCTGTGGGATCTTAACTCCCTAGCCAGGGATGGACCCAGTCACCCCCAGCAGTGTAAGGTGGCTTCTTAACCACTGGACCACCAGAGAAGTCCTCCCACTAGCATTTAATTTTTAAATATCCAAGATGGAGGATTCCTGGTCTCCCTGCCTCCCTTAGGTAAGTAGCCACTGATTAGCTCATTTAAACGTGATACGTGCTTCTTGGGCTTCCTAGGTGGTGCACTGGTAAAGAATCTGCCTGCCAATTTGGAGACAGAAGAGACTCAGGTTCAATCCCTGGGTCAAGAAAATCCCCTGTAGGAGGAAATGACAATCCACTCCAGTATCCTTGCTTGAAAATTCCATGGACAGAGGAGCCTGGCGGGATACAGTTCATGGGGTCCCAAAGAGTCAGATATGACTTAGCACACATGCTTGTCCAGTGATTATTTTTAAAATTTCTGATTTACATTTGAGGAGACTGAGGAAACCAAAGGTTAAATGACTGGGTGGTTCACAAACAGCCAGTATACGGCACTGTGATTCCCATGTTGTTGTTGTTGTTATTCAGTCACTAAGTCATGTCCAGCTCTTTGTGACCCCATGGACTGCAGCATGCCAGGCTCCTCTGTCCTCCCAGAGTTTGCTCAAATTATATCCATTATATATACAGCTTTGACATACTCCTTCCCCAATTTTTAACCAGTCCACTGTTCCATGTGCAGTTCTAACTGTTGGTTCTTGAGCTGCATACAGGTTTCGCAGGAGGCAGGTAAGATGGTCTGGTATTCCCATCTCTTTAAGAATTTTCCACAGTTTGTTGTGTCTACACAGTCAAGGACTGCAAGGAGATCTAACCAGTCCATCCTGAAGGAGATCAGTCCTGGGTGTTCATTGGAAGGACTGATGCTGAAGCTGAAACTCCAATACTTTGGCCACCTCATGCGAAGAGTTGACTCATTGGAAAAGACCCTGATGTTGAGAGGGATTGGGGGCAGGAGGAGAAGGGGATGACAGAGGATGAGATGGCTGGATGGCATCACCAACTCAATGGACATGAGTTTGAGTAAACTCCGGGAGTTTGTGATGGACAGGGAGGCCTGGCATGCTGCAATTCATGGGGTCGCAGAGTCGGACATGACTGAGCGACTGAACTGAACTGAACACAAAGGCTTTAGCATAGTCAATGAAGCAGAAGTGATGTTTTTCTGGAATTCTCTAGGTTTTTCCATGAGCCAGCAGATGTTGGCAATTTGATCTCTGGTTCCTTTGCCTTTTCTAAATCCAGCTTGAACAGTTGAAAGTTCTCGGTTCACACACTTTTGAAGCCCAACTTGAAGGATTCTGAACATAACTAGCATGTGAAATGAGTGCAACTGTGCAGTAGTTTGAACATCCTTTGGTACTGCCCTTTTTGGGATTGGGGCAAAGGAAAATACAATCTGTCACTGCTTCCACTTTTTTCCTTCTATTTGCCATGCGGTGATGGGACCGGATGCCATGATCTTAGTTTTTTAAACACTGAATTTCAAGCCAGCTTTTTCACTCCTCTTTCACACTTATAAAGAGGCTCTTTAGTTCCTCTTTGCTTTCTGCCATTAGAGTGGTATCATTGCATATCTGAGGTTGTTGATATTTCTCCTGGCATTTTGCATGATGTACTCTGCATATAAGTTAAATAAGTTAAATAATAAGACCTTAAACACCCTGGACCTACTCCTTTCCCACTTTTGAACCAGTCCATTGTTCCATGTCCAGTTCTGTTGCTTCTTGACCCACATACAAGTTTCCCAGGAGACAAGAAAGGTGGTCTAGTATTCCCATCTCTTGAAGAATTTTCCACAGTTTGTTGTGATCCACACAGTCAAAGGTTTTAACGTAGTCAGTAATACAGAAGTAGATTTTTGGGGGAATTCTCTCAATTTTTCCATGATCCAGCAAATGTTGGCAATTTGATCCCTGGTTCCTCTGTCTTTTCTAAACTGAGCTTGTACATTTGAAAGTTCTCAGTTCATATACTGCTGAAACCTAACTTGAAGGATTTTGAGCATAACCTTGCTAGCATATGAAATGAATGCAATTGTACATTAGTTTGAACATTCTTTGGCATTGCCCCTTTTGGAATTGAACTGAAAACTGACCTTTTCCAGTCCTGTGGCCAGTGCTGAGGTTTCCTAATTTGCTGACATAAGGAGTGCAGCACTTTAACAGGATCATCTTTTAAGATTTTAAATACCTCAGCTGAGATTCTGTCACCTCCACTAGCATCATTTGACATCAAATTTATTCTCCAACTGGTGAGTGAGAGTGAACCCAAGCAAGCAGAGTAAGGAACAGGAGAGGAAAGACAGTCTTCACTCTGGCAGCACGCACCCTTGGGAATTTAGGGGAATTTCCATCAACTGGAATCGACCAGGGTCTTGGCAGCTTGACCACCTTGGCATGGCGTGACTTTCTGCTGGTCCCTCCCCGTCTGGGAAAGGTCACAGGCACAGCGTAAAGGCTCTGGCATCACTCAGCAGCAGAGCATGGTGCTCAGCTTGGGTTTGGGGTGTGTTGCCTGGCTTGCTTCCAAAAGAGGATGCTAGACCGAGACCTGAGAACAGGGGTGCATTGCTCACAGAGATCAGCAAGGTCAGCCCCTGGGTTCATCCCTTGAGGCTCTAAAGTTTCCCAAGACGTTCCCGGGGCAACACGTAGCCCCCTCGTCCCTTAGGATCCCCACCCAGCCGACTCCAGACGGGGCCCCACCCACTGCGAGCCCGCCCATCGACCCCACCCACTCGGCACGGGCCACGCCCCCGGCCCCCTTGAGGAGGCCCCGCCCCTGGCTTTGCAGCGCCGCGCAGGGTCCCGCGGTGTCTGGCCCCGCCTCTCCGCCCCGCCGCGCCCCTCCGGCTCCGCCTCTAAGTTGGAGCCCGCCCCCGGCTCAGGCTCCGCCCCCCCTGGTCCCGCCCAGGGCTCGGCCCTCTGTGCCCCGAGCGCCGGGAGCAGCCTCCGCGCCTGCAGGCGGGGAGGAGAGCCGGCTCCGGGGCCTCCAGACACAAAGAGCGGTGGCGAGACACGGGTAGGAGCGGAGCGCACGCCCGCGCCCTTGGCCTGTTCCCGCGCGGGCGGGACCCGAGACGCCCCAGGCCAGGTGAGCCGGGCGCCGGGGGTGATCACGCACTCGGGGGCGTACAGTGGCGGGCGGTGGGACCGCGGGCCGGGGCCCCTCACCTCGCTCTGCCCCCGGGCCTGGGGGCACCTGAGGCAGTCCAGAGGGAACTCGCTTCCCTCGAGACCCTGGGCCGCCGGGCGGCTTCGGTAGAGCCAGGCCCTCTCGCGGGTCGCGTCTGGGTTGGCGCTCCGGGACCTTGGCTCAGGTGGCCAGCGGGCGATCGGCTGGGGTCCTGAGGCGGCCGGGCCGGTTCTCTATGCGGCTGCTGGCGTCCAGTTACTGCTTGGGATGAGCTCTGAGTAAGATCACCTCATTGTGCAGAAGCTCTGCTTCCTACCTGCTTCCTTTTGCTGTATTACGAGTTTGCACTTGGAAAAATTGTTAGAAATAAGGACTCACGCTCTGGGGCGGAAAAGTCTGTTATGAGTTTTGTCTGCTGTGAGTAGTTTTTGCAGAAGCGCGGCTTTCCTCCCGCCAGTGCGCTCAGTCGCGGATCCCATAAATCGTACTGATAACTGGAAACTCCGTGTTGAGCTGTGTATTTGCACAAGATGGAAGTGAGGAAGGTCGCTCGGTTCCTTTTTTGCTCCTGGAGACTTAGGCCGAGCTGTGGAACGGCCCCGGGGGTGGTGGTGCAAGGGAGGGGGGGTTGGGGGCAAGAACTGGGGAGCCAGTGGTCTTGTGATGGTCCAGGCTGGAGGGTCGAGTGATGCTCGCGGTCCCACCGCCAGCACTGTCAATAGGACCGAGCGACGGTAAACTGCTCTTGAGGGGCTGCTGCTGAGATTTTCATTCAGGTTCAATTAAAACAGACAATCGGTTTTGCAGAATGGTAAAATAACAAGCCATCTGCAAAGCACCTTACATCTCCAAAGCATTTTACATCATCAAACTAGGAGAATAGTTTATCAAAAAGTTAGGGTTTTAACATTTTTTAATTGAGGAATTTATCTTATTTACCTTTTCTTTTTGGCCACTCTGCTTGTGGGATTTGAGTTCCCCTGACCAAGGATCCAACCTGTGCCACCTTCCTGGAATCCTAACCGTAGGACCACCAGAGAATCCTGTTCAGTTGAGGAGTTTATATAAACTTTGATGGATAGCTGTTTTTCTCGAGCTCATGTTTACCCCAGACATTGCGGTTTGCAGGGCTGCTTGGAAGTGGATGAACTGTGTCATTGTGTACAACATGCTGGGGATTCATCCTTTAGTGTTACAGTAGTACCCTTACATATGAACCTTCAAGTTGTGAACTTTCAAAGATGCAAATGTGCGTCCCATCACCATCAGGCAGGAGTGAAATTGCAGGTTGTCCTCCATCTGTTGCTGATGATCCTTCAGCTCTACCATCTCCCACCTCCTTCAGTCTGTAACTCTTCTTGCCTATTCACTCCATGCCAGCCCCTGTGTGCTAGCTATTATACTGTAGTTTTTCAAGGTACTGTGCTGTAACATTAAATTTTTTCCTTTATTTTTTTGTGTTTGTTTCATTTGTGTGAGAAGTATTATAAACCAACTATAGTACAGTACTATATAGCTGATTTTGTTAGTTGGGTACCAGTGCTAACCTTGTTGGACTTATGAACAAATTGGCTTTAAGGACATGCTCTTGGAATGGAGTTCGTTCATGTGTAGGGGACTTAGTGTAGTTTGATTCTGTGTCTTGAGTCCTTACGAACATCTGGTGGTGGGAAATAGAGTAACAGAAGAGTTGCAGAGTTCTAACTGTGAGTATTCCAGGTGTTCAGATCCTGCCCTTTTATGGTGAGTGGCTTTAGGTGCTGGTTACTGGCTGGTTTCTTTCTTTTTTTTTTTTTTTAAGATGGTGCATGTGGTGTTTGGGGCATGTGATAGATCCCTCTGTCCATGTTCTTTCTACGTTGGACACTTAGCTTTGGATCTTGCCACAAACAGGCAGTTGCTGAACATCTCTCTCCTTCCCTGACTCAAGATAGGTCTAGAAGAAGGAGGCAAAAACAGTGTCTGGCGTGCCTTGAAGTAGAAGTTTCAGAGGTGGAGTCAGGTGCGTGGCATAGCTTCTGACTGAAGGAATAGTGCCCTCAAACTTGGAAGAGTGTTTCCGGTGCCAGGCCACTTTCCCGTCTTATCCCCAGGTCATTCCCTAAAAAGTTGAGTGGCAGTAGCTGTAACTGGACTTTAGGTTTGAACTTAGCTTAGTCCTTGGCTTCAAGTTTGAATTAGGAATTCAGGCTCAAGGCCAGCAATTTGGTTAATCACAAGCAGGAGGCCAAACTCTACCTGGAGCTATTTGGCCGGTGGTGGTAGCAGAAGGTTTTCCTTTCCCGTCCCCGAGGTGACCTTGAGCCCCCTGGTGAGACCTCTCCACCAAAGGGTTCTGACTGTCAGCACTGTTTGGTTTGTGAACCATGGGACCAAGGGGTTCTTGTGGGCATTCTGTATTTTTAGTTTCTTGGTGGAAGTTGGAGTTTGCATCTGCTCTGATAGTTGCACTTTTCTTTCTCAACTCTGGATGGCCCTTCCTTAGACTTGAGGGCTGAGGTGCAGGCTTTGGGCAGGCTTGTGTGGCTCACTGCACAGGTGGTGTGTTCCTGGTACCTGGACCCCACGCAGCGCTGAGCTACTGTCAGAAATGGAGCCGATTCTCTTGGTGATCTGTGTTTAAATTGTGGCTAAGCACTCACTGTGGGCCAGGCTCTCTTCTCATTGCTTCGGGGTAAATTCCTTTGGCTGGCACTCACAGTAGTCTGCTGAGCTGGCCATACTGTGGTTCCCTTCTCGAAGACTAGTACTTCACTGCCTCAGTGATAAAGTTGTTTCTTTACATTAGAAAGAAAATGAGGGTTTTTCAGTGTTGGTGACTGAAAACCAGAAAGAAAAAAAAAAAAACCCATGAAGCTGTGACTAACATGATCTGTCTAGTCATCCTAAGTGCGGGACAAGAGAGGAACTCTCAACCAAATTCCATCTGTGAACAAGAGTGTGGATGGCTTAATAAGCTGGCCTTGCATTCTGTGATCCTCTTAGATATGCATGTCCTCAGAAGTAACAATAACAACTAACAATAGTAACAAAAGAGCTGGAGTGTAGGAGTGTGGTTCACACCCGGTGGTGGGGTTGCTCTCAGGGTCACAGATGGAGTGAATTTAACAGCCAACATCACATCATGTAATAAAATACTCACAGATTTGGAGTTCAGTTTCAGGGCACACGGGTTTCCTTGGTGGCTCAGACGGTAAAGAATCTGCCTGCAATGCGGGAGACCTGGGTTTGATCGCTAGATTGGGAGGATCCCCTGGAGAAGGGAACCACTGCCCACTCTAGTGTTCTGGCTTGGAGAATTCCATGGACAGAGGAGCCTGGCAGGCTACAGTCCACGGAGTCGCAAAAAGTTGGACACGACTGAGCGACCTTCTCTCTCTCACTTCAGGGCACAGGAATTTTGTAAACGGTTGTAGATTCTCTAACAACCAACAAGACGGTCTGCTCAGTGGACAGTTTGATGAGCAGACTGTCATACCCCAGGGAGAGCTCCGTGTACCTGGAGCATCTCCACCCTCCCTGTGCTCAGGGGGCCCGAGGCACCGCCCGGTCCAGCCACCTGGCCTCTCGGCTTCCGGCTGCGTTCCCGGAAGTGGGCAAAGCCAAGTAAAAGTGGGCAGCGTCACCGGTTCTCCAGCTGGGGCCGGACCACAGAGCCGGGGACAGACCAGACTCCTCCCCTCACACTGTGATAACAGGGAGGGCGTGATACTGCTGACTGCAGCCATCACTGAGGCCCCTGGACCCAGGTGACTGATTCCGTGGTTTGGCTCCCGAGAAAGCCGCTGCTGTCTGAGGACCTAGATGAAGAAAGGGACAGGGCGAGTTTGCCCCTGGACTGGGCCACTGTCTGCATCAGTGACCTATGCTCGCTGCTGGTCGCGCTCTAACAGGTCGTTTGCAAGGTTCTACATAATTTATTAGACTTAGTCTGTCCTGCTCTGTGGCAAAAAAGTAAAAACATAGCTGGTAGTTACATGCAGAAGTGTGACTTCAAAATCAAGCAGTTCTTGATACATTTTTAATTCTTTTTGAATACTCATTGTTTCAAGTTGAACACACAAAATAAGGCGTTGACTGCCCTGCTGTGGATGCCCCGTAGCTAAGTTGACTGATCAACGTTACGGTCCCAGATAACCTCCCGATCAGAGGTGCAGAGAAGGACACCACCTTGCCTGGGGTATTGCTGTGGTAACCTGAATCTCCTCTGGGAGACAAACTACATTTGAGTCACATTCTACAAAGTAACTGGCCTCTGGCCTCTTTTCTGGGTATGCTGGGTCTTCGGTTGCTGCTCGGGCTTTTCTCTAGTTGGGGCAAGTGGAGGCTACTCTCTGGTTGCGGCGCGCAGGCTTCTCACTGCAGTGGCCTCTCCGCAGAGCACGGGCTCGAGGACGTGCACGCTTCGGCGGCTGCTGCGTGTGGGCTCGGCTTGTGGAGCACGGGCTCAGTTGCTCCAGCGCACGTGGGATCTTCCTGGATCAGTGATGGAACCTGCATTGGCAGGCGAATTCTTTACCACTGAGCCATCAGGGAAGCCCTGACCTCTGTACTCTTAAACTTTCAGGGTCAAGAAACACAAAGAAAGACTGAGGAACTATTCCAGTTGAAAGAGTGCTAAGGGGTCTGAGAACTATATGCAGTGCTTAACTGTGGACTGGATTGGGGGGCGGGTAGCTGTAAAGGACATTATTGGGTCAGTGGGCAAAATTTGAGTGTGAAGGTGGATGAGCCAATAGTATGCTAGCAATATCACGTTTCCTGAGTCAGATAACTGTGCTGTGACCATGTCCTTGTGTTTGTAAATACATATGGAAGCAGGGGTTGACAAAAAGTTCACTTCGGGTTTTCTGTTACATCTTGTGAAAAGCCTGAACAAACTTTCTGCCAACTCTATATTTAAGGATAAGACAGCACATAGTCTAAAACTTCATGGGGAAAGGGGGAGGGAAGAAAATGATCATATGGACAATGATCATATGGACATATGATCAATGGGGCAAAGTGAAAGCAAGTCACTGGTGAAGTTAGCTAGGCAAAGAATGTTGGTGAATTCTTTGTACTGTTCTTGCAACTTCTCTATGCATTTGAAAGTACATCAGAATAAAAAGTTACAAAAACAAATGTCTGCCCTGGATTCACTGCAATGTAAAAATCTGCCACTGATAAAAGCTTACAGTATTTCATCTTTTCTAAGATGGCATTTTTTTCATCTTCTCACTTCTCTGAATTTGGGTTGAATTTTTTTTTTAATTGTTATTGCTGTGCTGGGTCTCCGTTGCTGCACGCCTGCTTTCTCTAGTTGAGGCGCGTGAGGCCGGGCTCTTCACTGTGGTGCGCGGGCGCCTCACTGCAGTGGCTGCTCCGGTCGTGGAGCACAGGCTCTAGGCGCACAGGCTTCAGTGATTGCAGCACTTGGGCGCGGTGCTTGTGGCACAGGGGCTTAGTTGCTCCATGGCACGTCAGATCTTCCCAGCTCAGGGATTGAATATGTGTCCCCTGCATTGGCAGGCAGATTCTAATCCACTGGATCACTAGGGAAGTCCTTGCGGGCGCATCTTATGATCAACGCTGTCTTAGAATTCATCGTGTCAAGTTTTGACAGCAGTTTTCCTTTGTCCTTTGGCTTAGCATCAGGGGCACCTTGGGTTTGATGAAATGTGGTATTCTCTCTGGGCTCCCCTGGCGGCTCAGACAGTAAGATGTTCCCCCTGGCTATGTTGTTTGAAGAGGTGGGGAAAAGAAGATGGTGCTTTGAGGAGCTCTGTGTGTCGAGTTTTGCTCACAGGAAGTTTTACTCAGCTAGTGTCTTTGCCCCAGGCCAGATATCTAGCTGCCTTTGCTCATTTCCACCTCTGTGCCTGCTAGATATTTCAGACTCAACACATTCCAGGCTGGATTTCTGTCTTCACCTCTGCCCCCAAACTGCTCTTCCTCTGGGGTTCTTGTCTCGCAGTGGAACCTGACTTTTAGCCAGAGTTGGCTCAAAATGGGCCCCTGAGAGGAGCTCAGGGACCCGTCAGTGCTTACAGAGATGGGGTGTGGGTGCTTCCCGGTCTCACCTGGGACACAGGCTGCTTTTAGACTGCCTAGTTTTTGTCTTTGGGCTCCAAATATCTGTGCCTTGTTTCCCCCATTTGTCAAATGAGGATATTTCCCCCAAGTCTATCAAGATAATGGACAAGCAAGTTCAGTAACCATAAAACTCAGAAATCCTGTGACTTAAAACAGGAGAGCATTTTAGGAAGACTTTTACGGCATCAAAGTCAGCTCCCACGAAGCAGAGCTGCTCTGAGCTCCCATGTCAGTGAGGGCAGGGGTATGGACAGCCTTGACTCCCAGCACTTCGTCCCGGGCTTCTTTCTCCTACGGAGTCCGGTTCCTGGGTGAGTCAGGGTGGTGTTGGCTTTACACTGGATGCTGGCAGGCGCCGCCAGGAGCAGGGCCGTTTTATAGAACTGGGTCCTTTCCACCCTGGGGCCACTGGTGAGTGTCACTGGAACTTGCGTGGCATCGTATTGTCTCACTAGTCTTGAACTGTTCATGTGTCAGACTTGGGAATGGCTTCATCTGAATCTTTTTAGCACCATTTGATTTAGTAACCTGCATCAGCTCAGGATGGTAACACTTTACTGTTTTGTTTGGCATGGACTTCAAACAACTGCAATAGCAAAATACAGTGATTTTTTTTCCCCCATGACCTGTTTTCTTCACTGCTGTGTTTTGTCTACATTTTGGGTGATTACTTCTTGGCATTTTTTTTTTTACAATAATTTGATTTATTTGTTTGTTTCCGGCTGTGCTGGGTCTTTGTCGCTGCGTGGCCTTTTTCTCTAGTTGCAGCGTGCAGGCTTCTCATTGCGGTGACTTCTCTTATGCACAGGCTCTGGGGCGTGCAGGCTTCAGTAGTTCTGGTATGTGGGCGGGCTTAGTTGTTCTTCTGCATGAGGGATCTTCCCGAATCAGGGATGGAACCCATGTTGCTAGGGGATTCTTTACTGCTGAGCCACCAGGGAAGCCCACGTCTTGGCATCTCTGAGTCTGCTTTGGGGCCACGGAAGTGTTGGTGTTGACAGTGACCTTCACAGCAGGCTCATTCTTCAGAAGGAGAAACCCAGGGTTTCTGAGTTTTGCTGAATTCTGCGTACTTTTAAATAAGTGTAGAGAACAAAGAAGATCAGCAGTTTTGTGTGATTTGCCTTTAGGCTCCTAACGGCTTGGCTGGAATTTAAGAATATTGTAAAGTAATTAGCCTCCAACTAATAAAAATAAATGGGGGAAAAAAAAAGAAGTTGGATAACACTGGGCAGGGGCAAATTGTCCTAGGGTTTTCTAAATAGATTTTGTAGTCTTTGTTGTTTTATTCTCTTGTGTTCTTTATTGCCAACACAAAATGAGAAAGGTTCTGGCAAAGGGGAAGTTTCTTAACAGATGAATAGAAATGGACTGGGACACAGAGTGTTTGGTTAAAGTAATGCTTTTAATTTGGGGGACTATCCAAGTTAATGTTCTTTCCTTATAATTAGGTTTCCTGATATAAAATTCTTGCGTAACATTAGGACTTTCTTGGTTTGGTTTAGAGCTCGAAGGATGTTTTCTCATATATTCTGGATTTCAGATTCCTGAACTTATTTATGGAAAAATTTTTTTTTTTTTTTTTGTATTTAAATCTGCTTTGTGGGTTTATATGCTATCGGTAGGCATGAGGCAGGATTTAAAGGTTGGTAGTTCTGTGTAGTTAGACCTCAGTATGTGTTCACTTACCAACTGTGTGACTTTGAGCAAATTACCTAACCTCTATGCCTTGGTTTCCTTGCTTTTAATATAAGGGTGATAATGTATATACATACATACATACATACATACATACATATATATATGGGTGATAATGGCACCTCCCTCACAAGGCTAAATTCCTCGGTTTTAGGAATGTGCCCATTAAAAGATGAGTGCTCAAGAAATACTAGTTTTGTATCATCAAAAGTTTATTTAGCAAGAGCGAGCATCCTGTGGAGGTGTCAAAGGTCGAGACATCTCTCCTGTGGCTCTGACTGTACACCGAGAGTAGACTCCAGTGCCTGCACTGCTGGGAGCCGGGCTTTAAGAAAATCTCCTGGAGCCCTTTTTCCTTTTTCTCTCTCAGCCTTTAAGGTCACGTGACTGAATAAAAATAAATTGCAGCAGTTAGCCTACAAAGAGAAACTACTCAGAATGGCAAAATATGCAAACATTTCAAAAAATGATAAACACAGATTAACTTTAAGGAAAGAATATATTCACCAGGATGCTCTCATTACCTTGCAGGTTCTGTCCTCATTGCCTCCTCTGTGGAGGAAAGCATCATGTGGAGTTGAAATGTGTGCTAGATTTCTGCTTTGTTCTGCTAATTTCTGTAGTTTGTTTTTTTTTATTTTTAAAGATGAGGTTTGTGCGATGATGCAGTTTACAGGTCTGTCGGTTTCACTGCTGTTGAAAGCATCCAGCTGGTGACTTCCCTGGCGGTCCATTGGTTAAGACTCTGCTTCCAATGCAGGGGGCATGGGTGCCATCCCTGCCTGGTTGAGGAACTGAGATCCTTCCTGCTGTGCTGTGCGACCAAAAACAAACTACACCTGGTGTCCTGAGCTGTTCCCTCTGGTTAGGCTTCTAGTTTTTTCCTGGGCAGTTAGGAACTTTCACGTAGCATTCTATGAAAAATTTTAGGCTTCCTCCTGCCTTTCTCTTTGGATATGAAAGCACACCTCTTGGTTGTTTCTTCCAGTCCCGCCACTGCTCCTCTATGTGGCTGGTGGGATGGGTGTTCAGTGGGGTCTCTGACCAGAACACCCTGAGTGGCCCCTCCCTGGGAGGTGGGTGGGGGTGTCAGCCCTGGCCTCCCCACCTCTGCCCCAGGCCAGGGAGGTGGAGCCAGCCCACCCTGGGTGGAAACCTGCTGCTTGAGTTGTTTCAGTCCGGTTTCTTTACTGCCTAGTGAGAGATGGAGTATTTCCTGCCATATCAGTAAACTAGGCTATCACAGCCATCAGCAATTCCAGCCCTCCAAATGTGAATTTCTGAACTCTGAGGACACCTGGGAAGGAGAACAAGGCCTGCGGTAAGGCTGTCTTGAGGCTGCACCACTGCCTAAGGTGAGCAGTGAGGAAACTCAGGATGTGAAAAGACGTAGGACACTGACCCCGGTTAGCTGAGATGCATGTGAGAGAAATGATTTTAGTGGGCCCCGACTCTTGCATCTTCCCATATGTAGAAAAGTGCTAAATTCCTTGAGATATCTGGTTTTCTTTAATTCACAAAAATAACTTTTGATGTTCAGACTACTTGCTGTTTGTTGCAAACCTGTATAACCTGACACCCTCCCCCCTCCCCCAGGGATACTTGAGATTACTTTAGGCTTGAAGTCCTAAAAATTCCCACCAAAAACCTGTAACTCTCAACTTTTAGGTTGTGACTGTTTTTTTAAGTTGACATTAGCAAGATTGTGTCTGTTAAGTGCTTACTTATCTGGTGAAGAAAAGCAAGATCATGCCTGTAGGAATCAGCCCGTCTTCCTGGGGATCCTGAGGACATTGCTCCAGCAGGTGTGGAACCCTGCAGATAGCAGCGGGGGCTCTTTGTGCCAACATTCTGGTCTGTTCTTGGACTAATGTGTGAGCAAGGAGCCATCACACTAACACCCACTCACCTCAACACTGGGATCTCAGACATTTTGGAAATGAAACAAAAGAGTTTATGTGAAGTCTTTTCTGGAATTTCTAGCTTCGATAGAGAATCAAACGCTGATAAAACTAGCTGCTTCTATGACCAGTAATAGCGTTTCTATAACGACAAGTGTCCGGGACCTACACCCTTGGGTCTGCTCTGCCTGCCTCGCTGCTGGCTGCAGCGTGCTCTCGCCTCTTACTTCAGACAGAGAATTGTAGGTTACTCATTTGTTTCTGGAAACGTATCTGCACCCACATATTTCCTCCACAGTGGCATCTAGGGAGGAGGTGACCCACCCACCTCCATTTACTGGGGCTGGTCCTGTTCAGTGCTTCAGAGATCGTGTACAGGCTGCGTGGGGACAAAAGGGAATTGCAGCTTCACGTTCCACACCTTTGTTGCTCAGGTGGGAGGAAGGCTGAGACTCTTTGGGAAGTCAATGACAGACCCTCCGAAGTAAGTTGAGGTGGTTTTGTTTGATCAAACTAGCTATATATGCCTTAGCATTTGTAAACCTGCAGCAGGATAATGTATTGAAATTCAATATGTATTTCTTTGATTTTTCCATTCTAAGATGGTACCAGATCTTGGTATTCCCTTGCCACCAGGATTTTTTTTTTTAACTGGAATCGAAGGATGAAGTTGTTTTTTTTTTTAATTTGGCTGCACCGAGTTTTAGTGGCAACATGGGGGATCTTTAGAAAGATCAAAAAGATTGTCTCTAGAAAGACAGTCCTAACATCGTCCATCGGGTGAATGATTGGACCCACTGTGGCAACCCTCACTTGGAACACTGCCCTCCGTGAAACGACAACCATCCGTGCAGCTACACTGATGCTGAAAGAAAGAGTCAGCTCAGAAAGGCTGTGTGCTGTAAGGTTCCATTTATATGACATTCTGGAAAAGGCAAGACTGTGGGGTCAGCAAACATGGGCAGTGTTAGGACTATTCGAGGTCAGCATGTGTTTTTGGTGGTGGAACTGTTCTGTGTTCTCATTGTGGTGACATGTTAAAACTCTTGGAACCATATATATGCATGCACACATGAGTCAGTTTTTGTGTAAGCAGTTTTTTTTGTTGTTTTTAAAGGGAGAGAGAGGTCATTTTTTAGGATCTTCTGCCTTTGGCCCTGTAATATAACCCCCTAGGGGGACTTCCTAGGTAGACCAGCATTTAAGACTCCAGACTCCCAATGCAGTGGGCCAGGGTTTGGTCCTTGGTCAGGGAACTAAATCCTGCATGCTGCAATTAATTTTTTTTTAATGAAAATAAAATGAGTTTCTTGTAGACTGCATATAGTTGGGTCATATTTTTTTAATCCATTCTAACAGACTCTTTTGACTGGTGTATTTAGACCATTCACATTGAAGGTGATTATTGATATAGTTAGATTAGTATCTACTCTATTTGTAAAGCAACCTTCCATTCATTGCACTTATTCTTTGTTACCTTTTTAAAATATGCTCCACTCTTTTTTCCTGTCTTCTCTGACTTTAATGAGCATTTTATATGATTTCATTTTCTCTCTTAGCATATCAATTCTTCTTTTGAAAAAAAAATTTATGGTTGGCCTGGAGTTTGCAGTATACATTTGCAACTAATCTATGTCCACTTTCAAATAACACTTTTTCACTTTACAGACAGTGCAGGTACCTCTTAACAGAGTATTCCCAATTACTCCTTCCTGTTCCTTATAATGTTGCAGTCGTTCATTTCACTCATTCATAAGCTATGATCACCAGCACATTGTTGCCATTTTTATTTTGAACAGTTGTAAAATCAGTTAATAATAAGAAACATGAGGGAATTCGCCAGTGGACTGGGGATTAGGACTCCTTGCTGTCACTGCCGAGGGTATGGATTCAATCCCTGGTCCAGGAGCTAGGATCCCACAAGCCATGAGGCGTCGCCAAAAACAAAAAAAGAAAGAAAAAAGAATGAAACACTTTATTTTACCTTCATTTATTCTTTCTCTAATGCTTTCCCTTTTTAAATGTTGATCTGAATCTCTGACCTATTAGTATATATTATTTTCCTTTTCTCTGAAGAACAACAGTTTTTGCAAGGTAGGTCTCCTGGTAATGCATTCCTTCAGTTTTTGTCTGAGAAATTCTTTATTCCTTCTTCACTTATGAAGGATAATTTCTTTGGATATACAACCATAGGTGGGTGGTTTATTCATTCAACACTTCAGATGTATTACTTCATTCTCTTGCTCGTGGTTTCTGACAAGACAGATGTTATTCTTTACTTTGTTCCTCTACGAGTGAGGTGGTTCTCCCCCCTCAGGCTTTCCTTAAGGATTTGTCTTTGGTTTTCTGCAGTTTGAATATGATGAGCCTAGGTGTAGTCCTTTGGGGATATATCCTGATTGGTTGTTCTCTGAAATTCCTGTATGTGTCCTCTGGGATCTGCCATTAATTTTGGAAAATTCTCAGCCATTATTACTTCAGATGTTTCTTCTGTTAATTTCTTTGTTTCATTGTCTCGTATTTCAATTATGCATATATTACACCTTTTGTAGTTGTCTCACAATTCTTGGATATTCTATTCCTTTTTCTCCCCCTCCCCATTAGTTTTTCTCTTTGCTTTTTAGTTTGAGATGTTTCTAGTGATACAAATTAATGCTTACTGAATTCTTTCCTCAGCCATGTCCAGTCTACTGATGAATGTATCAAAGGCATTCTTTATTTCTGTTACTGTATTTTTGATTTCTGGCATTTATTTTGGTTTCTTTATTAGAGTTTCCATATCTCTGCTTATATTGCCTGCACGTTCAGTTGCTTCATTCGTGTCTGACTCTGCAACCCCATAAACTGTAGCCTGCTAGGCTCCTTTGTCCATGGGATTTTCCCAGCAAGAATACTGGAGTAGGTTGCCATTTCCTCCTTTAGGAGGTCTTTCCAACTCAAGGACCAAACCTGTGTCCTCTGCATTGCAGGTGGATTCTTCACCACTGAGCTTCTGAGGAAGCTCCTGCTTGTATTACCCATCCGTTTTTTTGTAGGTTGTCCAGTTTTCCCCTTTACAGCCCCTAGCGTATTAATCACAGTTACACTCTCAGTCTGATAATTGCAACATCTTTGCCACATCTGAGCCAAGTTCTCACGCCTGCCTTTTCTCAGGCCTCCTCAGACTCTGCTTTTTCTTGCCCTTGGTTTGACTTGTAACTTTGCGTTGAAAGCTGGACTCGTGGGAGATGTCAGAGGCTTCAGGTGTCTCCTGTTGTCTCCCAGTTGTCTGTGGGTTTGCCCATAAACTCTATCTGAAGCAGAGTCTGTGTCTGGCAGCTCTCGTGGTATAATGCATGGCTTTTCCACCAGAGCCCTGTGCATGTGGTGGAGAGGTGCTGGGTGAGGGAGGCATTCCTATGAGTCAGACTGTTTCTGTGGTCAGGAGGTCCTGGACTGTGCCCTTCAGAAGTTTCTTAGCTCCCACCCATCCCCCCCCCCCCCTTTTTTTTCTTTTCCATCCCAGTTATAAGACAGGAAGTCTAGAAGAGGTTCCAGTTGTCAAGTTGCTCTTTGCCCTTCCCCCATGTCTGATAAGGCTCTGTCTGATAAAATAGTTTATTCTGAGGGAGGAAACACCCTTTGGTATGGATGTTTTTGAAAATGGTTCCTTTTCTCTGAGTGCATTTCTAAACTGTTAGTTTTCTTCTCTTCCCTGTCTAAATAGTGAAAACCTATTTTTTTTCTCCAGTCTTTACCATGAAGACCCCATGGGGCTCCTGGAAATAAAACTCATATAAGTGTGGCATCCTTTTCCCTCCCCTTAGCTCAGGAGTTTTAAGTTTCACCTCACCACCTCTAGCCTCCAGCATTTGTCAACTACTGTTTAATGTGGTTCTACCAGTTACTGGCTTTAGGAGGATTCTGCCCCAGGAACGCTGTGAAACTGAAAAAGCAGTTGTTCTGTCCATTTTTGCTTCGTGTTTTTTGTTGGTCTATGTTTACGTATATCTCAGTTCAGTTCAATCGCTCAGTCGTATCCGACTCTCTGCGACCTCATGGACTGCAGCACACCAGGCTTCCCTTTGCGTCATCAACACCTAGAGCTTGTTCAAACTCATGTCTATCAGGTCAGTGATGCCATCCAACCATCTCATCCGCTGTTGTCCCCCTCTCTTCCTGCCTTCAGTCTTTCCCAGCATCAGGGTCTTTTCCAGAGAGTCAGTTCTACGCATGTTGTGATCCATACAATGGCTTTGGCATAGTCAATAAAGCAGAAATAGATGTCTTTCTGGAACTCTCTTGCTTTTTTGATGATCCAGTGGGTGTTGGCAATTTGAAAGAGATGGGAATACCAGACCACCTGACCTGTCGCTTGAGAAACCTGTATGCAGGTCAGGAAGCAACAGTTAGAACTGGATATGGAACAACAAACTGGTTCCAAATAGGAAAAGGAGTATGTCAAGGCTGTATATTGTCACCCTGCTTATTTAACTTATATGCAGAGTACATCATGAGAAATGCTGGGCTGGAAGAGGCACAAGCTGGAATCAAGATTGCTAGGAGAAATATCAATAACCTCAGATATGCAGATGACACCACCCTTATGGCAGAAAGTGAAGAAGAACTAAAGAGCCTCTTGATGAAAGTGAAAGAGGAGAGTGAAAAAGTTGGTTTAAAGCTCAACATTCAGAAAACTAAGATCATGGCATCCGGTCCCATCACTAATGGCAGATAGATGGGGAAACAATGGAAACAGTGTCAGACTTTATTATTTTGGGCTTCAGAATCACTGCAGATGGTGATTGCAGCCATGAAATTAAAAGACGCTCACTCCTTGGAAGGAAAGTTATGACCAACCTAGATAGCATATTAGAAAGCAGAGACATTACTTTGGCAGCAAAGATCCATCTAGTCAAGGCTATGGTTTTTCCAGTGGTCATGTATGGATGTGACAGTTGGACTATAAAGAAAGCTGAGTGCAGAAGAATTGATGCTTTTGAACTGTGGTGTTGGAGAAGTCGGCTGAGATTCCCTTGGACTGCAAGGAGATACAGCCAGTCCATCCTAAGGGAGATCAGTCCTGGGTGTTCATTGGAAGGAAGGACTGATGTTGAATCTGAAACTCCAATATTTTGGCCACCTGATGCGAAGAGCTGACTCATTTGAAAAGACCCTGATGCTGGGAAAGATTGAGGGCAGGAGGAAAAGGGGACAGCAGAGGATGAGATGGTTGGATGGCATCACCGACTTGATGGACATAACTTTGGGTAAACTCCAGGAGTTGGTGATGACAGGGAGGCCTGGCGTGCTGCAGTTCATGGGGTTGCAAAGAGTCGGACACGACTGAGCAACTGAACTGAGTTCTTTGCATCAGGTGGCCAAGGTATTGGCGCTTCAACTTCAGCATCAGTCCTTTCAATGAATATTCAGGGTTGATTTCCTTTAGGATTGACTCGTTTGATCTCCTTGCCGTCCAAGGGACTCTCAAGAGTCTTCTCCAACACCACAGTTCAAAAGCATCAGCTCTTTGGCACTCAGCCTTCTTTATGGTCCAACTCTCACATCCATACATGACTACTGGAAAAACCATAGCTTTGACTAGATGGACCTTTCTTGGCAAAGTAATGTCTCTGCTTTTTAATGCTGTCTAGGTTGGTCATAGCTTTTCTTCCAAGGAGCAAGCTTCTTTTAATTTTATGGCTTCAGTCACCATCTGCAGTGATTTTGGAGCCCAAGAAAATAAAATTTGTCACTGTTTCCATTGTTTTCCCATCTATTTGCCATGAAGTGATGGAACTGGATGCCATGATCTTCGTTTTTTGAATGTTGAGTTTTAAACCAACTTTTTCACTCTCCTCTTTCACTTTCATCAAGAGGTTCTTTAGTTCTTCTTCACTTTCTGCCATAAGGGTGGTGTCATCTGCATATCTGAGGTTATTGATATTTCTCCCAGCAATCTTGATTCCAGCTTGTACTTCATCCAGCCCAGCATTTTGAGTGATGTACACTGCATATACATTAAATAAGCAGAGTGACAATATACAGCCTTGACGTACTCTTTAGGTATATCTACATTTAGATTTATCGTGTCTTCTTGGTGAGTGGACATTTTGAAATCATTTAATGCCCCTCTTTATTTCTGGTAATTTCCTTCCTCCAAAGTCTACTTCTGGTGTTAATATAGTCACTCTACATAAAGAAATATTGTTTTTATGGCTTGTTTTACCCATCCTTCTACTAAAACATGAAGTAGATTTACTGAAAAGATCGTGTATTTGGGTCTGATAGTCCCTCTCTTTTAGTCTCTGTGTTTAGACCATTTCCATTTAATGTAACCATCAATATATTTGAGCTTAGGTCTATCATCTTATTATTCATTTTCTGTTTGTCCCGTGTGTGTGTTTATTGAGGTATAGTTGACATATAACTATCCTCTATATTTTTATTTATTTATTTTTTCCTTTCCTGGATTACTTGAATGTTGCTCAGTGTTCCTTTTTTTTTTCTATTTCATTTTTTTTCCAGTTTTATTGAGACATAATTGACATACAGCACTGTATAAATTTAAGATCTACAGAATGATTTGACTTACATACATCTTAAAATGGTTACCATAGTAGGTTTAGTGAACACTTATCATTTCATATAGATGCAAAGTGGAAAAAAAAGAAGAATAGTATTTTTCTTTATGAGAACTGTTGAGAATTACTCTGTTAACAATTTTCATGTATAACAAAGAGCAGTGTTTATTAATTGTATTTATAGTGTCATAGATTATATCCCTAGTACTTATTTATCTTTAACTGGAAGTTTGTACCTTTTTTTAAAAAAAAATGTATTCATAGATAAGCTTTATTCCAGTGTTTACATAAAATGAGTTGATGTCTCACAGGAAAAGTTTTTTCCAAAGGGTTAAAATGTATCAAACAACAGAACTTGGTCCTTCCCTTTAATGTGAATTTGGTTGGCTGATGCATCATTATTAATATCCGCCCTCACTAATCATTTTCATCACTCACAATATCTAAAAGTCTTCTGATGGCACTTCCCATTTCCCTGGAGTCTCTTAAACTGCTTTCAGTTACAAAACAACAGCAAGGATTTTATCGGCTCATACTCTACTCCATTGGAAGCAAAAATAATCCCTCAAATCTCTTGTTTAAATTGTGGTTGTTGGAAGTTCAGTTCAGTTCAGTCACTCAGTTGTGTCCGACTCTTTCTGACCCCATGAACCGCAGCATGCCAGGCCTCCCTGTTCATCACCAACTCCTGGAGTCCACCCAAACCCATGTCCATCAAGTCAGTGATGCCATCCAACCATTTCATCCTCTGTCGTCCCCTTCTCCTCCTGCCCTCAATCTTTCCCAGCATCAGGGTCTTTTCAAATGAGTCAGCTCTTCACAATCAGGTGACCAAAATATTGGAGTTTCAGCTTCAACATCAGTCCTTCCAATGAACACCCATGACTGATCTCCTTTAGGATGGACTGGTTGGTCTCCTTGAAGTCCAAGGGACTCTAGGGAGTCTTCTCCAACACCACAGTTCAAAAGCATCAATTCTCCTGCTGTCAGCTTTCTTTATAGTCCAACTGTCACATCCATACATGACCACTGGAAAAACCATAGCCTCGACTAGACGGACCTTTGTTGCCAAAGTAATGTCTCTGTTTTTTAATATGCTGTCAAGGTTGGCCATGACTTTCCTTCCAAGGAGTAAACATCTTTTAATTTTATGGCTGCGATCACACTGTTGGAAAACAGTGTCCAAATGAAGAAACTAAGACTAATACACAAATAACACAGTATTATCTCTGTATAACAGTAACTTTGCTTCAAATTTTTTTCATTAAGAATTATTTTTATTATCTCTCCACAAGGAAGTTATAAAAATACCTGTAAAAACATTGAAAAGGCTCTTTAAAATCCTGGAATGAAGAATTCTGAAGTATAAATTATGATACATCTTCTATGATTTACAAATAAAGGATAAAATAAATTCTATAAGTTGGAATTTCTGAATGATTTTGGTAGGAATTTACCAGAAGGAGCTAGAACATCAAACCTTAACAATTTTCTATTTTCATCCCAATTGAATTTTTGAAAAGCTGAATAATCTGTTGACAGCCACAGTCCACACAGGAACTTGCTTTTGCCACTAATGATGAAGTCAATCTAAGGGACAGAGATTTGTATCTTGGATGCACAAGGCTCTTCCATGCAACTTATTGGCTGGTCTTATTTTTTCCATCATGTTTTAAATAAAAGTAAATATACATATGGTAAAACATTTAAATATTACAAGAGGATTTAAAATATCAGTAAATATCCTTTTCTCCCATAACCTAGAAAATCTGATGTTTTCCAAATCATCAAACAATCACATGAATAATTTGCAAAGTGAAGTCAACCCTAGAGTCTCTTCGTCTGAAAATTATTCTCAGGATTTCTGGAATACATTGATTCTCTCCAAGTTTACTTCTGTTACAGAGGAAAGCCATGCAATCTTCTCCTTCTCAAAAAAAAAAAAAAAACCAACCTACGAAAGCAACTCACACACTCTGCTCAGAGACAGCAAGTCCAGGCAACACCTTGTGCTCCGTGGATCTGGTCCTGGCCACCGGCAGGGGCTCTGGTATTCACCAGAGACGTGGGCGGTTGGCCGGAGCTCAGCGGAGCCCTTCTGGAATGCCTCTGATCCTCCCGGCCAGCTGCGCAGCCTTTGAGCAAAGTGTGAGGCGGCCCGCGTGTAAGAAGAGGAGACAGGCATCCTGGAAGCGACGAACCAGAAACACTTCTGCCGCCTCTTGCAGGGCCAGCAGGGTTTGCCAGCTGAAGTCCACACCACGAGTGAATTTAACACATATTTCTCTTGCCTGTGAAGGAGCGGGGATGGGGAGCAAGGGGAGGAGTAGAGAGGAAAAGGAGACTCAAGATAGACGCTCTCCGCGAGTCTCCGTGAATCTTCACTTCTGTTCTTTCTGGGTGCTTAATCTTGGGACCTAACTGGTGGCTGGTGTCAGCTCCAGGGAGGTTAGAGACGGCGCCACAGCTCTCCTGGTCTCGGTGGTGGGAGAGGAGGAGATACTCTCAGCGCAGAGGAAGGGACGGGAGGGTGATTGGATGACAGGGTTGCAGGCGGCAGAAGGGGTTCTTTCTTAGCAGCAGGCGTGTGCCCTTCTGAAGCGCTCCGATCGCCTGCGGGAGCGCATGTCTCCGGCGAGCCCGTGGACGCGAAGACGCGCCTGGACACCGGCCGGCGGTCGGGCGGCGGGAGCTGGGTCTCGGGGCGCCCCTGGGTGTTTCGGGCCGTGGCGGGCGCGCAGGGGGGTGTTTCGGCCCCGGGGCTCCTTCTAGATTTTCGGGGTCCGGGGACAGAGGCCAGGAGGGCCGGGATGCCCCAGCCGGCCGCCTGACCCGGCTGGGTGGTGCTCTGGAAGTTTGTACCTTTTGACCAGGTTCTTCCAATTCCCCTTCCAACACCCCTCTGCGTACCTCCAGTAAAGACACATCCGATCTCTTTCTATGAACTTGTTTATTTTTGAAGTATAATTGACTACAACACTCTTGTTAGTTCCGGTGCGCAGCCTAGCAATTTGATATTTCTATACATTTCGAAATAATCCCCGTAAATCTAGTTACCATCTGTCACCATGAAAGGTATTACTTTATTACTGACTATATTCCCCTACATTTTTGTTGACTGTATTATTGATTATATTCTTAGTGTTCCATTTTAATCATTTTTATTGATGTTTTTCACCGTATATCTCTGTATAACTGTTTTAGTGGTTGCTCTAGAGTCCCACACGACAGAGCGACTTCGCTTTCACTTTTCACTTTCATGCCTTGGAGAAGGAAATGGCAGCCCACTCCAGTGTTCTTGCCTGGAGACTCCCAGGGACGGGGGAGCCTGGTGGGCTGCCGTCTATGGGGTCGCACAGAGTCGAACATGACTGAAGCAACTTAACAGCAGCGGCAGCAGCAGCTAGAGATTAGAGTTTTCATATTTAGCTTTTCTCTGTCTACTTGGAAATAAGATTGTGCCACTTCAAGGGGAACACAGAAGCCACCCCATCACTTAGTGCTGCCTCTTCATGCATCAAAAACTGCATCAGACAGTGTTAGAAATTTTGCTTTCTGCTGTCATGCATGTATACATCATATATACATACAAAATAGTCTGGGGACTTCCCTGGTGGTCCAGTGGCTAGACCCTATGCTCCCAGTGCACGGGCCCGGGTTTCATCCCTGGTCAGGGAACTAGATCCCACATGCTGAAACTAAAGATCCCACCTGCTGCAATGAAGATGGAAGGTCCCAAGTGCCACAACTAAGACCTGGCGCAGCTACATAAATACATAAAAGTAAATATTTCTTAAAAATAAGAAGTATAAAAAGTTGCCTGCTTTGGCCACTGCTTGAAAAAAAAAAATAGGGACTTCCCTGGCAGTCCAGTGATTAAGACTAGGAGCTCCCACTGCAGTGGGCATGGGTTCCACCCCTGGTCAGAGAATGAAGATCCCACACGCTGGATGGCACAGACAAAAAAACTGGTAAGTCTCATATTTACACAGGTATTTGCCATTTCTATTGCTCTTCCTTTATTCCTGAAATTTGTTTCCCTCTGGTATTGTTCTCTTTGAATCTGAAGAATTTCCTTTAGCCTTTCTTTCAGAGTAGGTCTGCGAGGGAGCGCTCCTCTCGCTTTGGTGCAGATGGTACAGCAGGTGTGGATTCAGCACAGTGTTGCTGATCAGTCAATCTCCAGGGTGCCCGGTCACTGCTAAATTGCCTTGTGTGAACGTTGCGGTTAGTGTACTGGAATTGCCTGGTTTCAGTCACACGACATGAGCACCACACAGCCGACAGCTGCCCTGTCCTGCACCAAACAGGCAGAGTTAGCTGAGCCCAGATGAGTGCCTTCTGATAGCCACCCTTGCTCCTTCTGACTCAGTGACCCACCTGTCTTCTTGGAATCCCCTTCCCTTTTGTGATGGAGCAAAGTCCAGACATCAACCATGTATGTGTTTCCACAGTCACCTGGTAACATGGGAGCCCTGTGTGCCAGCTTTTCCAAAATCATCACATATTTCTCTTTGATAGTACAGAATTAAATAGGAATTTAACAGGTTTCTTCCCCCTCTCATTAAAGAAATTTCAGGCTTTAGAAGAAGGAAGGGGAATACTCAGGGGTTTAGGGACCTCTTGAAATCATTTGAGGCCAGGCTGGCTTTTCAGAAATACTTAATATTTATTTATCTATTTGGTCACTGGTTTCCACACGTGGGATCTTTGTTGTGGACTCTCTAGTTGCAGCTTGTTGCCTTAGTTGCTCCATGGCATGTGGGATCTTAGTTCCCCAACCAGGAATGGAACCCTTGATCCCTGCATTGCAAGGCAGATCTTAACCCCCGAACCACCAGGGAAGCACCAGGCATATGTATGCAGACCAAGATACACTACCTTCAGACACGCAGAAAGGTCACCTTCTCAGGAAGGCCTTCCCAGTCTGCCCCATTTAATGCTGTGAGTCAATGATACCCCACCTCCTCCTGCTCTCTCATATCACTTATCACCTTTTAAGACAGGGTTTGCTTATTTGCCAGGTTTGTCTGTTTCGTTAGTTGCAGTGTATTAGTTCTAAGTGCCTATAATGGTGCATGCTCAGTAAATATTTCTTTTCTTTTTTTTTTTTTTTTTTACCATGCTGCATGGCTTGTGGGATCTTAGTTCCCTGACCAGAGATTGAACCCGGGCCCTCAGCAGTGAAAGCATGGAGTCCTAACTGCCGGACTGCCAGGGAATTCCCTCAGTAAAGATTTCTTGAATGAAAGAACACAGTTTTGCAACTTGCTTTTCTTCCTTTTTAAAAATAAGTTGTCCCTGACATCCTCCCGTGGTGTACATAACCACACCGGGCACCTCCTCGCTTTTAATGTTCTCCCTGCCATCCTTGGGTTTCCCAGGTGGCGCCAGTGGTAAAGAACCTGCCTGCCAAGGCAGGAGACTTAAGAGAACCAGCTTCGATCCCTGGGTCGGGAAGATCCCCAGGAGGAGGGCATGGCACCCCACTCCAGCATCCTTGCCTGGAGAATCCCATGGACCGAGGAGCCCGGCAGGCTACAGTCCCTGGGGTCGCCAAGAGTCGGACGCGGCTGAAGTGACTTCACACACGTGTGCACTGCCATCCTAGCTTGGTCCCACAGCTGCAGAGTGTGCTGTTGTTACCTGCAAGTGGTTTGAGGGAAACGACATGCTCTGCGACCCTTGAGCTTTAGGATGGAGAAGCACGGGTCCCTGACGTGGCCTCTTCTGTGTGAAAGAGGGCCGTCTGATGTGCTGACGCCCCGACACAGGCCTGTCCTTTCAGGTCATATGCGGGTCATTACATGATAGACCCTGGTGGCTCAGACGGTAAAGAGTCCTCCTGCAGTGCAGGAGACCTGGCTTCGATCCCTGGGTTGGGAAAATCCCCTGGAGGAAGGTATGGCAACCCACTCCAGTATTCTTGCCTGGAGAATCCCTGTGGATAGAGGAGGCTGGTGGGCTACAGTCCATGGGGTCTTAAAGAGTCAGACACGACTGAGCGACTAAGCACACGCAGCACGTATGATAGTCCCTTCTGTTGAAGGAGGTTGTACAGGTCTCATGGGTCAGAAGCTGGCAGGTAACTGCTGAAAAGCAACCGTGTTATGGAACCCAAGACCCTGGAGAGCATCACAAGGCTTGGCAGTGAAACCACCTCCTGGGAAAAGCAGGAGGCTTCAGCTCGTGCCTCGCCTCTGCTGCTTGCTGATAGGAAATGAACAAATGTCTGCCAGCTGCCACTGCCGTGTGATGAAACGGCGGTGCAGACCAGGTCCATTTCCTTTGCTGTGCTGTTTGCAGCACTCCAAACCCACATGCCTGGATGTTCTCTGCCTCTGGCTGACGGCTTGTGACTGGCCCCCACACTGCAGGGGAGCAAGGCTTCTTGTCATAACCACCTGGGTTCCAGGGAGTAGAGAGTTAAAACATCTAAGAGGAAAGAATACAGGAATTGTGTCTTGGGGAAAATGGGATGGTTTTGAATGAGTCTTCGTGTTTGGAAAGGATGATGTTAAGAAGGAAAAAGGCATCTGTGCAAATTACTCTGGTCACCTTCTTTAAGAAGACCTCCTTGATGGTTCATCTAGTGGTTAAGAATCTGCCTATGACACAGGTTCCATCCCTTGTCCAGGAATATTCCACATGCTGCAGGGCAACGAAGCCCGTGTACCACAGCCTCTGAGCCTGTGCTCTAGAGCCTGCAAGCCTCAGTGTCTGAAGCCCACACATCCTAGAGCCAACGCTGCACAGCCAGAGGAGCCCCTGCATCGAGAAGCCCGCACACTGCAACCAGAGAGTGGCCCCCACTTGCCGCAGCCAGAGAAGGCTCCTGTGCGGCAGCGGAGACCTGGCACAGCCCAAAGTAAATACACAGATGATAAGAGTAAAGAAGATAATAATAAACCTTAAAGAAAGATTTCAGACCACGGAGAGATCCTTAGAGGTTCCCAAGAGACAAAAAATTATTATGAAATGAATTATGCTTAACCAGTGCTTGTTATACTCAACATATTTTAAAATTAGTTTTTTTTTTAATTAGTTTTTATTGGAGTAGAGTTGCTTTGCAATCTTGCTTTAGTTTCTGCTGTACAGAAAAGTGGATCAGTTATATGTATACATATAACCCCTCTTTTTTAGGTTTCTTTTCCTACTTAAGTCACCCCAGAGCATTGGATAGAGTTCCCTGAGCTATACAATACGTTCTCATTAGTTACCTCTTTTATACATCAGTATATACATGTGTCAACCCTCAGCATATTTATTTTAGACAAGGTGGTTGATGGTATTGTGTACCTTATTTATATCCCCCCCCTCCAACTTTGGGTCTCCTTCTATTACCTGTTAAGAAACTGGTGTTAAAATTTCCATCTGTTTCTAGCTTTGCTTCCTTCAGTTCTTGATTTGTTTGTTTTGAGGCTCTGTTGTTAGGCAGGTGGATATTTATGACGTGCCTTCCTGCTGTATTATCACTATGAGAAGTCTCTCTTCTGTCTCTAGAAGTCTAGAGACTTCTTCAGTATTCTTCAGCATTCTCATGTTTAAAGTATGCATGTTTTGGGTTCTAACCAGTTACTTTTTAAAAATTGCAGCTTTACTTAAGAAAATGACAGTTTTATTGAGATACAGTTCACATACCATCAATTCACCCATTTAATATGTATAATTCACTGGTTTTTAGTTTATTCACAGGGTTGTGCAACCATGGCCACAAGTTTCAGAACATTTTCATCATCTCAAAAGAATCCCACATTAGCAATCATTCCCGGTTTCATTCGGACACCCCACCCCCATTAGCCCAGGGCAACCACTAATTTATTTTCTGTCTCTAAAGATTTGCCTCTTCTAGACATTTCATATACATGAAATCATACTATATGTGGTTTTTATGACTGGCTTCTTTCACTTGGTATGATGTTCTCAAGGGTCCTAAGTGTTATAGCATGTTTCAGTATTTTATGCAACCATTTTTTCTGTTTTCTTTAAAAAAATTAATAGACTTTATTTTTTAGAGCACTTTTAGGTTCGCAGCAAAATTGAATAGACAGTGCAGAGAGTTCCCATATATTAGGTTAACTAACAAGTTCATTCATGTTTTTCTGTACTATCTTATGGAAAAACCCAAACAAAGTTTTTAACCAACCCAATACTTCTTCCACCCCATAGCTTCCACCACCAATATCCCTCACCACTGTGGTTATAGTTGACAAATCTACATTGATACCATGATCACCCAGAGTTCAGAATTTACTCTAGGGCTCACTCCGTTTTACACCCTATGGGTTTTGGAAGTGTATAATAACATGTTTGAAGAGAATTTATCTTAATATTAATCCCTCTGAATAAAATAAGGTAGAAACATCAAAAAAAAAAAAAATAACATGTTTGCACCTTTACAGTATAATGCAGAGAAGTTTCATTTCCTTAAATCCTCTGTGCTCTGTCTGTTCATCCATGCCCTGTCCCCACCCCTGGCAACCACTGATCTTTTTTACTGTCTCAACAGTGTTACTTTTTCCAGAGTATCATATATTTCAAATTATATACTATGTGGCCTTTTTAGATTGTCTTATTTCACTCAGTAATGTGCATTTAAAGTTCTTCCAAGTCTTTTCATTTTTGCTGCTGCTGCTGCTAAGTCACTTCGGTTGTGTCCGACTGTGTATGACCCCAAAGATGTCAGCCCACCAGGCTCCCCCGTCCCTGGGATTCTCTAGGCAAAACACTGGAGTGGGTTGCCATTTCCTTCTTCAATGTGTGAAAGTGAAAAAGTAAAAGTGAAGTTGCTTAGTTGTGTCCTACTATTAGAGACCCCATGGACCGCAGCCTACCAGGCTCCTCCATCCATGGGATTTTCCAGGCAAGAGTACTGGAGTGGGGTGCCATTGCCTGCTCATCTTTAAAAAGTGGTGGGTAATATTCTGTTGTATGGATGTACTCCAATTTATCTTTTTTTTGGCCATGCTATGTGGCATACTGGATCTTGGTTCCCCAGCCAGGGACTGAACCCATGTCCCCTGCATTGGGAGCATGGAATCTGAACCACTCTACTGCCAGAGAAGTCCCTCTATTCACTTATTGGAGGATATTTTGGTTACTAACAAGTTTTGGCAATTATGAATTGAGCTGCTCTAAACATTTGTATGCAGGTGTTTTTGTGGACTTAACTTTTCATAATTTATTTGGAATTAATATTCTGCCACTTAACATGTAATATAAAAATCCTGCAAATGTGTACCCCTGTCTCGCCCACTTTGATAGTACAGATGTTATATGTATTACATCTACATATCTTACAAATTTGACAAAACAATGGTATTTTTTTTAACTTTAGTTGTATTTTTTCCAAGTTTACAACTTTTTTCTCTCATTCTAATCAGATATTTGGTTTTTTGGATTCTGTTTATTCCTTTCTAAAATATAAGTTTCCACCCGACGTAATTTCTCTTCAACTAGAGCGTTTCCTTTAGCATTGCTTTTAGCACAGGGCTACTCGCATTTCTCTCAGTTTGTTTTTTTAATTGAAAATGTATTTTGGGACTTCCCCTGGTGGTCCAGAGTATAAAGCTCTGTGTTCCCAATGCAGGGGGCCTGGGTTCCATCCCTTGTCAGGGAACTACATCTCACATGTCACAGCTAAGAGTTCTCATGCTGCGAAGAAGACAAGATCCCTTGAATGATATTTTTGGTGTACAGAATTATAGTTGGACAGAGTTTTCTCTTGGTTGTTGTTTTTAAGCATGTTAAAGATGAAGTTACACAGTCCTCTGGAGCCCATTATTTCTGCGGAGAAGTCAGCAATCTTTTTGAATTATTGTGTCCTTATGTGTGATGTGTTGTTTTTTCTTTGGACGTTTTCAAGATTTTCTCCTTATATTTCTTTTCATCAGTTTGGCTCTGACATGCCTGGGTATAGCTTTATTAATTTTTATGCTAAATAGGGTTTACTGAGTTTCTTGAATCTGTACATTTTTGTTTTTCACCAAATTTGGGATAATCTTTGCCATTTGTTCTTCAGTCCGTTTTTCTCCTAATTCCCTCTTTTCTCCTCCTAGGACGTATGCTAGACTTTTGAAAACTATCTTTTTAATCCCTAAGGCTATGTTTAAATAATTTCCTTTTCTCTATTCTTAAGATTGGATGATTTCTATTCATCTCTCTTCAAGTTCTCTGACTTTTTCCCTCTATCATATCCATTCTGCTATTAAGCCCTTTGTTTGAATTTTAAAATTTCAGTTATTATGGGTTTTTTTAGTTCTCAAACTTCCATTTGGCTGTTTTATTGTTTCTATTTCTCTGCTGAGGTTTTCTATATGTGCATTCATTAGGAGAATATTTTCTTTCACATCCTTGAGTATTATCATGTTGGCAAAGGATTTTAAGGCAGCTAATTCCAACATCTCACTCATTTTGAGGTTAATCTCTGGTTTTGATTTCTCTTACTCTTTCCTGGTTCTTCATTTTTGTGAGTAATTTTGGACTATGTCCTGGACATTGAAGGTGTATCATGGAGAAGGAAGTTTCTGTTATATTCCTCTGAAGAGTGTTCATTTGTGTTTGTTTCAGTAGGAAGTGCTATTGGATTCATACTGAAAACACTGCCTCTGGGCAGCAGCTCACATCTCATTTCAGTTCTTTTATTCTTGTTTTTAAGAAGTATTTATTTATTTGGCTGTGTCGGTCTTAGTTGTGGCATGCAGGATCTTTCACTGTGGCACACAGGCTAAGTTGCCCCATGGCATGTGGGATCTAGTTCCCCAACCAGGGATTGAACCCAAGTCCCCTGCATCAGAAGGAGGACTCTTAAGTCCTGGACCACCAAGAAGTCCATCAGTTCTTTTATTCTTGGCTGAGCTGCTTGGAGGCTGCTCTACATACGCATAGTTGGGTTGTCTGGTGAATTAGGTGGCATTTGCAGAATTTGGGGCTTTCTGTCTTTCCTTCTCTTTTTTTTCAGGATTCCTCACTCGTTTTTCAGTTGCTGTGGTTGCCCCAAACTTGGCAATCTATCAAAACTGTTTTTTTCTATCAAAGTTTTAGCTGCTCCACCTGGTGTATGAGTGAACTGGAACAAATTGGCCTTCTTGGGAACCAAACAACATTTGTAGTCATCTCAACCTGTGGTTTTGACTTAGGATGTTGTCAGCAAGCTGAACTATTAATATTTACAAGGTTGTAATAGCTTATAAAAGAATTAATTATAGAAATAAAAGCTGTAATAACTAATGTTAACTTAGTGGGTATGTTAGAGTAGAATAGGCACCAATGCAAAGAACATTAGGTTCTGGCATAAAACATCCAGCCCCTCTCCACCCAGGCACACACAATCTGGGGTGCACAGCCTGTGTTTTTCTTTAAAAGATTGAGGTCCTATCCTGGCTTTCCTCATGACCCATGTTTTCATGCGAACCCAGCTGGATTTACTTCAAGCCAGTGTGCACCGCCACTGAATCAGAAGGAAGTATCTTTGCCATGGGATGATTATTTTTTTCAAAGTTGCCTCTAAGTGGACTTGCCTGGTGGTACAGTGGATTAGAATCTGCCTGCCATTGCAGGGGACACAAGTTTGATTCCTGGTCCTGGAGGACCCCACATGCCGAGGGGCAGCTGAGCCCGCAAGCAGTAACTGCTGAGCCCCGTGCACCTCGAGCCCGTGCTGCAGCAGGTGAAGCCCTGCCCTGCAGTGAGGGGTGGCCTGTGATTGCCGTAAAGAGGAATGCGTGTGGCATCGAAAACCCAGCACAGCATTGGTTGGTTACATATATAAAGTGTCTCTCATCGTAAAGGCAATGGGAAAATACCTTCCCTGTTGTTGCACCGGTCAGGGACACAGATGCTCAGAGAAGTCAGGACACCTGTGGCCCATCAGTGCACGGCTCCCTTTAAAATGCCATTCCTCCAGCCTGTGCCTTAGATCACGCAGTTCTTTTCCCAAAGTACTTCTGAGGCCAGTTTCTAGCGTAGGGACTTCCTGGGTGGTCTGGTGGCTGAGACTCCGTGCTTCCAATGCAGGGGGCCCAGGTTTGATCCCTGGTCAGGGAACTAGATCCCACATGCTGCAACTAAAGATCCTGAGTGCCGCAATGAAGACTGAAGATCCCAATGCTGCAGCTAAGACCCAGCACGGCCAAATGAATAAATAAAAAAATAATAATAATTAAAAAAAGATTCAAGCATAAATCAAGGATGGGAGATAACAGCAGGATGGCACGGCAGGTCCCCGAGGTCCGGATCCTCCCATGCAGAAGTGAGGAGATGAGTCAGTGTGGGGCTGCCCTGTTTCAGGGGGCTCTTGTCAGAGGTGAAGTTGCTCATTTGCTGGGTCCCCAGGCTAACAGTGCACCAGGGGGGCCCTTCCCGAACCTGCCGTCGAAGCTGTGAGGATGGACCAGAGAACTGGTTTGAATTCCTCTGTGTCTCCTTCCTTTTCCCAGGACCTGCTCGTCCCCTGTTCATCTCTGCTGGGCATAGATCTTTCCAGGGAGGCCTCTCCCGGTCTTCTGAGGGGGCGTTTCCAGGCCTGGCTGAGTAGACTCCAACCCAAAGGCCAAGGCCGGGCGTGGAGGCCTCCTGATTCCCACAGAAGACCCTGGGCAGATGGTGTCTCTCTTGAGTTGTGCCAACCCAGCTGGAATAAAATCTCTGGAGTCCACTTCAGTGTTTGATTAGTAGGGCAAAGGAGCAGTTGGCCTTACAAACCCAGGGGATTACAGATGACATTTTACATATTACATATACTTCTGGTAGGTTTACTGAAGTGGGAGAGGGAGAAAAGAAAAGTTTAAGGGCAATAGCTTTTACAGGCACCTTTCTGTGTCTGTTGGGCAGTCCCTTTTCTTTGTTTCTTTCGTTTTTTAGACTCTTTTGAGTAAATGTGATATGAGCCAAAGTGTTTGGAAAAGAGAGACCAGTGCCCTCTGTTACATTATGTTGGATTGTTTATTAATATATGTTCTTTTTCACTGTTCTATCAGCTTTGATTCCTTTTCTGATCCACATCATTTTCATCTTTGGCTACGTGTTTGTGGATGGTCACATGTACAGTGAGCTGGGCGAGTCTTTTAAATACTGTCCTTTGTGTCCTGAGACTGACCTGGCTTTCAACATTTTCCATGTAGGCACATTTTTTTTTCCCCAATATTCCAGGATTTTATTTGTACATGGGAAGATCACACATTCGTATTCATACATGCACAAACTTGCACTTTAAATGCCAGATCATGCAGGGGAAGATGACAAAAGAAGCGTGATGTGCTATGGTGGGCCTTCCCTGGTGGTCCAGTGGTTAAGACTGGGCTTCCACTGCAGGGGTCACAGGTTCGATCCTTCGTCAGGGAACTAAGATTCCACATGCTGAGCAGCAAGGCCAAAAAAATTAAAAAAGTAAAAAAGATAGTTCTGTGGGATTCTGAAGAGAGGTTCAGCAAAAGCTAGCACTCTCAGGGAAGACTTACTAGAAATGGTTAGTTGAGGCTTTAAAGAGTAAAGGAGAATTTGGATATGTACGGAAGGCAAGAAACAGGGGAAAATACAGACTGAAAGATATTTTATTACTTCCAGTATTTAAATTTTTAAAAAATAGAACATTTTTCTCTGTATATTTTTATATCTTTAAAATATTGATTCATTTGAAAATATAAGCATTAAAGAAAAACAAACATAAACATAATTGGGGATACGTTCTGCCTCCTGGGCCCTGCTGAATAATGACCACCCCATTTAACTTATATGCAGAGTCATGTAGGCATATTTTAAAGAACATTTCAGTGCGTTTAGGACACTGTGTAGTTGGTTGGAAAGAATGACACAGATGTAGTTAAATAGGCAGTTCTGGAGTGTCCAGGCGTTTCCTTATGGATGTTTAAGACAGGGTCTGTTTGGCCACCATGTGCTGTGCTGCAGTACCTCTGGTTATGTCATTGGTTTGCTGCTAACAGTGCATTTCTGCCAGCGTTTGCATGGATGTCAAAGAACAATTCATGTTGCCTTTCCCCAGCCCAGGACAGGAGAGGGAAAGAGAAAGGGAGACTGAGCAGATGTTGACCCAGAGTCCGTGCAAAGGCCGGAGGGAGACAGGAGACAGTGTCTGTGGCAGAGACTGTTCCAGGGTTCTAGGTGTAAGAAGCGTGGCCCCTGCGGCCTGTGTCCCTGAGACCTCATTCCCTGGATTCCTGCTCGGTGATGAATGGAGCCCAAAGATGCCATGATGGACCTGAGAGAACCAGGATGTCAGAGGATGAAGGTGCCTTGGGCCGTGAGGTTTGGCCTCCTTGTTTGATGTCTCAGGAAGCCCAAGCTCCAAGAGCTAAAGCACTTTGACTGAGGCCTCACAGCTGCTCCACGACCAGGCCTACTAGCTGCGTCATCCCAAGAGTGGCAGCAGAGTTCCTGAGGACCTTGTGCTTCGAACTTGAAAGGTTGATAAACTGTGGATGTGTCCATCATCGTATCTGGTGTCTTTCTTTGGTCCTATAGCTGGGCAGCTACAGGGCTTGCTGGCCTCCGGGTGCAGCCCAAGAGGTGGCCCTGGCCCAGTGTGAATGTGTCCTTGTAAGAAAAGGAGATTAAGATCCAGACACACACACAGAGGGACGCCCACGTGAGGACACAGCAGGAAGGAGAGGTATCCCAGAAGAAACCAGCTCTGCCAACAGCTTGATCTTGGACTTCTAGCCTCCAGAACTGTGAGAAAATACATTTCTGTTGTTCTAAGTCACCCAGTGTATAGTACCTGTTGTTTGGTTGTTGTTGTTGTTGTTTGGCATTTATCTTCTGACTTTATTCTTTTGTTCATAGAAATTTTGACTTTTAAGCCAACTCCCCAAACTTCCCACTCTTTTAAGGATGATGAAGAAGTTGTACTTCATTCTAAGTGTTTCATAGATTACTTTTTTTTTTTTTTTTTGGTTAAAATCTCTGATTCTTTTGGAATTTGCTGAAAAGAATGAGATGGGTATTCTTTTTTTTTTTAAATATGGCTAATCATTTTTTTGGATAGTGTTTTCTTTCTTCCTTTTTTTGGTCGGCGCTGAGTTTTCATTGCTGCTCCTGGGCTTTCTGTAGTTGTGGGGAGTGGGGCTATGCTCTCCAGTTGCAGTGCTCAGGCTTCCTGTTGTGGTGCCTTCTCTTGTTGCAGATGATGGGCTCTAGGGCATGAGGCCTCAGCAGTGGTGGTGCATGGGCTTAGTTGCCCCGTGACATGTGGGATCTTCCTGGATGAGAGACCGAACCCATGTCCCCTGCATTGGCAGGCGGATTCTTAACTACTGGACTACCAAGGAGGTCTCACTATCTTAACTTCTAACACCGCAGATTAATTTTTTCTTCTTTTGAACTTAATGCAAGTGGAATCTTGCAATATCTGCTTCTTCTGTCATGTTTATAAGATTGAGGTTGTTATGTAGCTCATTCCTCTCCATGGCTTTACAGTTTCCCAGAATATGCCTCAAATTACTTATTTTTACTTTTGTTTGTTTGTTTTTGGCCACATGGCTTACAGGACCCTAGTTCCTCAACCAGGGATTGAACCCATGGCCCCTGCAGTGTAAGTGCAGAGTCCTAACCACTGGACTACCAGGGAAGTCTCCACTTATATTTTTACTATTGATGGATATTTGGATTGCTTCTAGTTTGGGGTACAATGAATAATGTTGCTTAAGAAAGCATGTCTTTTGGTGCACAAATCTATGGTTTCTGTTGAGTTGGAACCTAGGCGTTGAATTGCCATGTTGTAGGGTGGCTATGTGTTTAGCTTTGGAAGATAAAACTGAACAGGTTTTTAGAGCTGTTGTGCCAGTTATAACCCTACTAACAAGTTCTGAGCATTCCAGTTGCTCCAGTCTCTATCAAAACATGATACGATCAGTCAAATTTTGGCCAGTGGTGTGGTATACTAACAAAGCTTTCACAACTGACCTCCAAAGTCCTACGCTGAAGCATTTTCCAATGACTGTGGTGTAAATAGTCCTCCCAGAGCAGATTTTAACCTACTAACTTGATGCCATTGAGACAGAGAATGGAGCTGTGAATGGGCAGCATAAGCAGCTCCAGCTGCCTGGGTTTACCTCATTGGTACCTCTTGAAAACCATCAAAGTCTAAGACAGGAGAAGAAGACAGTGGGGAATCCATGGGGGCTGCTCCTTGGTCACTGAGCTGTATACAGTGCATACAGTTGTAAACATCGATAGAGGGTCTCACCTCGAGGCTAAGGAAGTACCACACACTTGTAGTGGCGGGAGATGTTCCTTTCTCAGCCTGCTTTCGCGCCTGTCCGATCCATCCATGTTCTTCAGCCGACTGAGGAAATCTACCTCTGTGCTTAAGTGTACAATATCAGATCCTCATCTGTGAAGTGGGGTGATTGAATGGCACCTTTTGGGACCGCCCTTTTCTGACTCTGATATTCTGTAACATTATTCTCAAATTGAGGGTCACAGGCAAAGTAGCTTATCCTTGGGAAATCTGGATTGAATAACAAGGTTACAGAAATCACTCATAAAACAGCCAATAAGAGTCCACGTGAGGAAGACAGCAAGGGTGGACCGTGACTGCCAGACCTGCTCAGTATTGAAAATTCAAGTTTATACTCATTGAGATAATGAGCTGTTACTTACTACATTGGTTTAATGTCCATCTTCTATAACAAATGCAGCTAGACTACAGATTTCTTTAAAAATTCATTGTATTTAACTGCCATACGACCCAGCAATTCCACTGCTGGGCATACACACTGAGGAAACCAGAACTGAAAGAGACACGTGTACCCCAGTGTTCATTGCAGCTCTGTTTATAATAGCCAGGACATGGAAGCAACCTACATGTCCATAGGCAGACAAATGGATAAGGAAGTTGTGGTACATATACACAATGGAATATTACTTAGCTATAAAAAGGAGCACATTTGAGTCAGTTCTAACGGGATAGATGAAACGAGCCCATTATACAGAGTGAAGTAAGTCACAGAAACAGCAATACAGTATACTAATGCACATATATGGAATTTAGAAAGACGGTAATGATGAGCCTATATGCAAGGCAGCAAAAGAGACACAGATTAAACAACAGACTTTTGAACTGTGTGGGGAAAAGTGAGGGTGGGATGATTTGAGAGAATAGCATTGAAACATGTGCATTACCATATGTAAAATAGATGACCAGATCAAGTTTGCTGCAGGAAGCAGGAAGCTGGTGCTCTGGGACAACCTAGAGGGATGGGGTGGGGAGGGAGGTGGGATTGGGGTTCAGGATGGGAGGACACATGTGCACCCTGGCTGATTCATGTCTATGTATGGCAAAAACCACCACAATATTGTAAATCCTCCAATTAAAATAAATATTTTTTTTAAAACCTTGAAAAAATTCATCATGTTGAGGAAGATTGGGCAGCAATGATTAAACTGTGTAAAAGTTATTTTGGGGGTCTTTAGAATCAGAAGTCTGTTTTAGCAAATGCCCTTCCATTGTGCTCGCTCACTGTGGTTCCTTCAGGAGGAAAATCTATCACTGCTTATTCCATGCAACTGCTGTTTAATATTTGGGTAGAAATGCAGAGAGTTGAATTTAGAAATTCTAGTATAGGGAATTCCCTGACAGTCTAGCAGTTAGGAAGGACTCTGTGCTTCCATTGTAGTGGGATCAGGTTCTATCCCTGGTCAGGGACCTAAGATCTCACAGGCCATGAAATGCAGACAAAAATAAATTAAATGAAATGAACCACTCTGATTCTACTGTAAAAAAGACTCCAGTATGTGTGTGTCTTCATATGCTCTGTAAGTTTTTGTTGAAATCTGGACATTCTGATTCTCCCACACCTCAGATATTAATGATTTTTATTAGTTAAGGACTACAGTTGTCCAACCTAGACAGCATATTAAAAAGCAGAGACATTACTTTACCAACAAAGGTCCGTCTGGTCAAGGCTATGGTTTTTCCAGTGGTCATGTGTGGATGTGAGAGTTGGACTATAAAGAAAGCTGAGCGCCAAAAAATTGATGCTTTTGAACTGTGGTGTTGGAGAAGACTCTTGAGAGTCCCTTGGACTGCAAGGAGATCCAGTCTCCCTTGGACTAAAGGAGATCAGTCCTGGGTGTTCATTGGAAGGACTGATGCTGAAGCTGAAACTCCAATAGTTTAGCTACCTCATGCGATGAGTTGACTCATTGGAAAAGACCCTGATGCTGGGAGGGATTGGGGGCAGGAGGAGAAGGGGATGACAGAGGATGAGATGGCTTTATGGCATCACTGACTCGATGTACATGAGTTTGAGTAAACTCTGGGAGTTGGTGATGGACAGGGAGGCCTGGCATGCTGTGATTCATGGGATCGCAAAGTCGGACACATCTGAGCAACTGAACTGAACTGAACTGAACAGTTGTCCTTGTGAGTTTTCTAAGTTATTTTTACAAAGTGTGTTCTTTGTTGTGCGTGGTGACTGGAGTTTCCATCCTGTTGTGTCTGCAGTCAGTCCTGACGGAGGTCTTCCCCGCAGTCTTCCTGCTCACCTTAGCCTTCTCCTGGATACTCTGTGGGCTTCCCTTGTGACTCAGTGATAAAGAACCTGCCTGCCAATGTAGGAGACACAGGTTCAATCCCTGGGCAACCCACTCTAGTAGTCTTGCCTGTAAAATCCCATGGGCAGAAAAGCCTGGCAGACTATAGTCCATGGGGTCACAAAGAGTTGGACATGACTGAGTGACTAAACAGCCGTAACAGAGATGCTCTGAGGGAGGCTACTGCAGCCCAAGGAAGCTGACCCCAAGGCCAGAATCTGCTCCAAGCCCTCAGTCACCAGCAAAACACACAACCCCGGATTTTGGGTGACATGGTCCCGATTGCCCGCTCTGGCTCCAGCCAAAGGACTCTGGGCCACTGTCCTCATGGCTCCGGTCTCCACGGCATCAAGGGTGGTGACTGGCTCCTGCTCACCACTCTCTTTCGAAGATCAGCAGCCTGTTTTCATCATCTTACTGTGTCTGATCTGGTTCTAGGGTTTCAAATAGTTCCTTCCAGTCCCTCCTTATGGCTCTATTTTGCTCTGGTGGGGTTTCGTCTCCTGCCACTTTGCATGATGTCACCGCTCCCCACTGTTTCTCATTTTTAAAGTTTTTTTTTACCTTGCCATGTGGCATGTGCCCCCTGCATTAGGAGTCTTAACCACTGGGCTACCAGGGAAGTCCCCCCCAACTGTTTTTAATCATACATTGATGATCTGTACCCTATCAGCTGTGACAGTAGGGATTCAAAATTGTAGTATTCCAGTTCTGTCATTTCTTTTACACTGTTACTGGCTATTTTTAGTAAAGAAGAGAAACTATTGCTTTCTTTATGGTAGAATTTTCTAGTTGAATTTAAGATAGAAGCTGATATTGATACTAAGAGTAAGGTTTTCTGTATTTGCATACATATAGTGATACACAGAGAGAAGCTCGTTTTTATATGTAGAACCTTATGTGGATAACCTCATGATATAACCACCTAATTATGTAGATGTTTTATTACCACTGGGTCTATGGCTACAATCCTAGCACGAATTTAAGTACATGGATTATAAAAATCTTTAGGGAGACTTCCCTGGTGGTCCAATGGCTAAGACTCTGCTCCCAATTCCAGGGTGCCTGAGCTTGATCCCTGGTCAGGGAACTAGATCCCAAATGCTGCAACTAAAAATTCCCACATGCCACATCTAATACCTGGTGAAGCCAAATAAATTTAAAAAATCTTTAGGAACTGCGAAGATTTTGCCCAGTCTCTTTTCCTCTTTGTAGGAAGAGCAAAGACGATATCAATCACCAATTAAATGATGCATCAACTTATTTTATATTGTTGGGATTGGAAAATCCCTTTGATAAAAGTGATGGCCTCTCAAGCTTTATCGATGAGATAGGACTGACCTTGGCAAAGTAAATAAATAGTTTAAGTTTTGAAAAATAAGAAAAAAAGCCATGAAAACAACTAATACAAAGATTAATCCTAAAAGCTCAGAACTGCTGAAGTGTGAAGGTTGATTACCAACCCCAGGGCTATTTGACATGGTGCCCAGACCTGCTCTTCTGGAACCCAAGGCTGGGCTTCAATATTTATTCAGAGTTGTAACATCTCTCCAGATATGGAGCATGCCATCTAGAATGCGACCTTGGTGCTGCTTGTTCTGGGTCAGCACACTTTTACAGGGTTGTTTGGAGTTGTTCTGGGTTGCAGTGTTCTGGGTCCACACAGCACACCTAGATGCTTGTTCTTCTCCCTCCCTGTCTTGATACCCAGCAGGTTTCCAGGGCCATGGATTAAATTCCTTAAAATCGCTATGCATCAGTTAAATGCATGGCCTTCCCTCATGGCCTCCAGAGGGCTGCGTGGTTCTGCAGAGTGCTGGTCAACCACTGTTTCTTAACCGGTATTCAGTTTGTTTGAGGGCAGGGTTTTCTCCCCAGGATGAAAACAGGGTTTTTGCCTCACCTGGTAGCAAAGTTTATGCTCCAATTTTAAATAAAGTTTTATAGCACTCAAATTACTGAGAATCTACAGATTCCAACTTCAAAAGAATCAAACTGTGATAAGCCAAGGACTCCTCTTTATCTGGAACGCTGAATGTGGCTGGGCTTTCTGGTGGTGTCCATGTGCGAACCTTTATGTATTTGTAGAATCCAGAAAGGATTAAATAATTTAGTTTGGGTGAAGAGAGAAACTGAAGAGGGCCTTGGACGTTCTATTATTTATAACGACCACTTGGCTGTGAGGCCTGCGCTAATGGGTGAGTAGGCCTGGGTGCCACGGGTGGGCCATACTGGGCACTGGACCTCACCTGAAGGTCCCCTCTGTCTTCTCCCCCCCAGGGCCCTGTGTGGGGGTTCTAGGGGACAGTGTTCTCTGCCCCCATACGCAGGCTCAGGAGTCTGAACAGTCGGAGTGATATGCTCCTGGCTCCCTGCTGGGAGGGACGGGGTTAAAGCCCTTCTCCTTCTCACCTTCTTGTTGTGTTTAGGTTGATCCCTTTTCCCCATTGGGAGGGAGGGGAAACATTTCTGGAAATAGGATTTGAGCAGCTGGGAACCTGGGGACCCGTGCAGCATGGTGATTCTGCTGTCAGTCATGGTGTGATGAGCATAATAGAAGAGATGTCATAGTTCCGAGGTGTTTAGAGTGTCCAGTGACTTGTCCAGCCCTTTTTGGGACTCTTGAGTCCTGGGGAGGCCAGGGGCATCAGTGTGGTTGTGGTACAGACCTGAGCCCCGGCGTATATCCCTGGTGGAGGCATCCTTTCAGTTTTTCCAAACCTTCTTGGCCCATCTCAGCGCTGAGGTTTGCCATGTGGAATCTTGGCTGCAGAAAGACCCCCATCCTGGGGCGGAAGGAGGGCTCCCGTGACCAGAAGCAGCGACTCCTTTCTCCCATTATTTTCCCCAGCGTTTTGAAAGCAGTATTGTGCTGTGCTTAAGTAACTTCAGTTGTGTCCGACTCTTTGTGACCCCTTGGATTGTATGTAACATGCCAGGCTCCTCTGTCCATGGGGGTTCTCCAGGCAAGAATGCTTGAGTGGGTAGCCATTTCCTTCTCCAGGGGATCTTCCCAACCCATGGATCCAACACACATCTCATAATTATATCTCCTGCATTGGCAGGCTGATTCTTTACCACTAGTGTCACCTGGGGAGCCTAAGGAGCTGGGGCAACAGCAACCCACGAAGCGAGGAAGCGGGGAGGCAATCACCAGGGACCCAGCTGACCCTCCCGGCCCGCGGCAAGGACAGTCAATCGCCCACGCTCGGTCCCTTGAGGGCACAGCACGCCGCGGGGGCGTGGAGGGATGAGGGGTGTTCCCCTTCACAGGCCCCCACCCCGGTGGCCAGGGAGCAGGGCTGTGACACCGGCCGGTCTGGCCCTTATCTTGGATGGAGGTTAGGAAGTGTCCTAGCAAAGGGCACCTGAAAGATCTTTTGTGCCTGACCTGTAGAATGCTGGTCTGAATCACATTGATGGCATATACCTGGATGGCCGAAGACAAGGCACCTGCTCTGTTGGGTCAGGGTCTCAGTTTCCTGAGGAAAAGAAGTGTTTCTGAATGGCCAGGACTCAACTGTGATGGGCAAAACTGGCATGACCAGGGTGACAGTGGGCTAAGGGTGGGGGGCCCTCGCCCCTGAATCAGCCCTTGAGTGGAATTGGGAGGGGGCTACAGTCCAGCAAGCTCTCTCAGGATGGGGCTGGCTTGTCACTGCTCTTGAGAGGGCCTTCGGTGCCCTCTGACCTCCAGCCCCACACCTGAGTTCTGCCCAAGACTGGAATCCTAGGGCAGGAGTGCCAGGCATCTAGCAGGTCCTGTGTGTAAGTGCATAGAGAAAAAAACAGAGTGAATGTTTGCCAAAATAGTAATAATGATATTTTTTTAGGTGATGAAATTTTGGATGACTTTGGCCCTCTTTATACTTAACCTCTTTTTTTTTCTGATTATTCTATAATAGGTACTTTTTTTTTTTTTTTTAACAGAACAAAGTAATTCTGGTTTTTCAAGCCAGTAAAGGAGGACGGGCTCCCTGTGAACACATTTCTAGCCTCACCTGACTTCCTCCAGCCTCACGTACCCTGAGAGGACCCTGGTGACCGCACCCCAGCTCCTACCCTGCCCTGGACCACACTGCCCGACACCTCAGGACAGTGGAGGAAGGTGAGGGTCAGTCTGACGGCACGTCGTCTTCCTGTCCTGCACGCGGCCTGCGATGGGATGGACAAAGAGGAAGAGAACCACTATGTTTCGCAACTTAGAGACATCTACAGCAGCTGTGACACCACAGGGACAGGCTTCCTGGACCGGGAGGAGCTGACCCAGCTCTGCCTGAAACTCCGTCTGGAAAAACAGCTGCCTGTCCTTCTGCACACACTTCTCGGAAACAACCAGTTCGCCAGGGTGGGTACTGGACTTCATTCTTGCAGAGAAAAGCGTAGAGAGCCTATGGTGACAGCCGTGGACGTCTGAGAAACACCAGTTGACTTGAGATACTCATCAAAGGAAAGTTAGGAGGAAATGGGATGCTATTTTTCCTTTTATGGAACTCCTGTGTTGTAGAAAGAGGTTTCTTAAGATTGCCCTTTTTTAAGATAGTGACTTCCACAGATTTGTTTTTGTTCCATTTTTCCAGAAAGATGTTTGGCTGATTTGTCCAGGGAGTGGAAGGTTGGTATGGATGGTTCACAAAACAGAGATCTGTGTGCAGCTCACATGCTGGGTCATTCAGAGGCAGGTTCAAAGTACCTCAAAGGCAGATTGTCTCATAAAATTGCCCAGCGTAAAATTCATCCAGCACCTGGACAAAACATCGCCCATTGCCGTTGCAGGAACCAAGGCTCCCTGCCTTCAGTGGTGCCCTCTGAGTGTATCTGTCCCAGACAGGAAGAAAGTGTGCATGGAGTTCTTTTCTCTAGGAAGTTCAAGGTCGCCTGGAAAGGTCATCTGGAGCCTGGACCAGGCCTTGGTTTCCTAACGGGAACATTGAGAAGCTTCTTACTGTTCCTGTTTCTTAAATGTGTCCAGATGTAACATATTCATTTTATGTTTTTAATTAATGAATTTTTTTTTGGCTGCCCTCTGTCGTTCCTGCCTACAGGCTTTCTCCAGTTGCAGGGAGTGGGGGCCGTTCTTCGTTTCTCATTGCAGTGGCTTCTCTGGTTGCAGAGCCCCGGCTCGAGAGTGTCGGCTCAGCAGTTGTGGTGCTTGGGCTTAGTTGCTCCGCAGCCTGAGGGATCTACCCAGACCAGGGATTGAACCCCATGTCCCTTCCATTGGCAGCGGATTCTTAACCACTAGACCACCAGGGAGGTGCACACGTTCATTTAAAACAGTGCCTGGGAATCCCCTGGTGGGCCAGTCATTAGGGATCTGGGCTTTCACTGCCAGGGGCCCGGGTTCAACCCTGATTTGGAAATTAAGATCCCATAAACTGCAAAACAAACCAAAACCAGAAACATAAAAACAGTGCCTATAGTTGTGTTGGTCATCTTACCTTTGAAGGAAGAGTATTTCCCCCCCACAGAATTCAATAAAACTGCTTTCATTTTGAATGAGAAAAAAAATCTAGCCTGGAAAGATTCCTGAGTTTGTTCTTGGGGAGAAACAAATGAAGAGCCACCTCAAACCCCTCCCTGCTGGCCCCGGGGAGCGCGTCTGCCTCCCGTTGCTTCCCCCAGAGCCCCTGAGGCCGGTGCTGCCGGCAGGGCTGCTCCTGGGGCGAGGAGGGCCCTGCCTCACCCCCGCCCCGCCCGGCTCGGTCCCTTTCCCTCTACTGCTTTTTCTTCATGGGCTTCAGACTCGGGGGTGGCAGCTCCCCTGGTGGTCCAGTGGTTAAGACGCCATGCTTCCACTGCAGGGGGAGCTTGTTCCATCCCTGGCTGGAGAACTAAGATGCCACATGCCATGCGTGGTGTGGCCAGGAAAAAAAAAATCGGGTGTGATTTTGAGTGCTCATGTCATAGCCCCTCTTGATATCACCTAGAATTGTATTCGAGGGCTAGGTGAGTAAAAGGCACATTTGTGAAAATTAACACTGGTTAAAACAGCATAAGCAGGTTATCTGGTTTCCTTGATGTGTTTTATCCTGGCCCTTTGTCCTTTTGTGAGCTGTGATGGGAGAGGACACAAACACAGTCAAATGCTATCAGTTAAAACAGCAGCACACTCAGCCATCAGATTCCCTCCTGTTTTTTTGTTTTTGCCGTTAACTCTACACAGCTTGTGGGATCTTAGTTCCCCAACCAGGGATTGAACCTGGGCTCTTGGGTGTGAGAGTGCAGAGTCCTAGCCACTGAACCACCAGAGAACTCCCAAATCCCCACCTGTTTGATGGCTCAAAGGAAAGCTGAACAACAATAAATTAATAGATCCAACTGATGAAATTGATGCACCATCATAAAAAAGAGAGAAGTTTCAGACATTGTTATACTAGTGGTTTAGCAAATTAACGCCCACCTTCCAGTGAGGGCTACTAGAATGGTCAGTCCATACAGCACTAGGAAGAGCAGTCCCCACTCGCCACAAAGAGAGAAAGCCTGCAGCAAGGAAGACCCAGCACAGCCAAAAATAAATAAATTTTTTTTTTAAAAAAAAGGTGTAAGAATGTTTCCTTGAGAAGGTGAATTCTGCTCAGTTTTGAAGGATATAGAAACCAACACATCCAGTAGACATTTGTTGAGTATTTACAATGTATCAGCCATGAGACCACATGCTAGTTGGGGAGCCAGAAGATACACACACGTATAAGTAGTCCACCTTCAAGTCTGATGCGAGTATAACCCAGGCAGAGACGTTCCACAGCCAGCAGCTGCATTTAGTGCTCAGAGGCAGCAGTAGAAATGTGCTCATTCAAGTTCTGTGCCAGGTGTGGGAAGCATGCTTGGACCTACAGCCCCAGGCCTGCTTTTCTAGCTCATACCGGTGACATTTTGACCTAGAAGTATGTCCTGCGTTGATTTCTTTCTGTGTGACGTCAGGTGAAGCACAGGCAGAGAAAAGAGTTGGGAAGTGTGCAGGTCAGTGAACATCCATTGCAAGCACACCTGGGCCCCCAGCATCCTGCATCCCTCCTCAGGTGCCCCTGGGGTCCCTCTGGCTCCAACAGTTGCCACTGTCTTGATGAGAACAGCAGAGATTTGTTTGCCTATTTCTGAACTTCATACAGGTGGACATATATACAGCACATGCTCAGTGCATACTCTGGTTCTTTTACTCAGTATCATGTCTGCAGTCTGTATTCAGAGAGTGCAGGTCAGTGTCCATGTATTGTCTCTGTCAGTGTTTTTGTTTCCCCTGTTGTCGTCTTTCATTGTCTGACTGAGTCACAGTTTATTTACCCATTTTCTTTAAGTACATCTGGATCATTTCCAATATTCTTTTAATAAATTATGTTTTTACTGAAAAAAGAATCAAAGTGAAATGAAAACATTTCAGACAATCACACTAAAAGAGCTTAGCATCAGCATACTCAAGAAAAACGTAAGTCTCAAAGATCTATTTCAAATAGAGGGAAAACTATCCCAGGCAGGTCGGAAATGAAGGAAGAAAGGAAAAACAGAGTGGCAAATATTTGAATAATTCTAAATGAACATTGGCTGTATAAAACAGAAATAACTTGTAAGGAGTTAAAATAAATGATAACCAGGCACAAATTATCAGACAGGTTTTGTGTTGTCCCTGAAGAGGGTAAAACTGGTTGATATGAAACTTTTAAGCTCCATAAGAAAGCTAGTCTCTAGGGTAAAAAGCATTAGTGAACTGAAGAGGGTCAGCATTGTATAGTGACAAAGGATTCAATTTGCCAAGAGGATATAAATGTATATTCTGTGACCCAGCAATCCCATTCTTAGGTGCGTATACTCCAGAGAAACTCTTAGGACGTATGTGTGACTGTTCAGAGCTTTTTTTCCCCCCAGTGTAGGGGCGGGGGATTTAATCAGGAAAGGAACCTTGGTGGAGGACTAGCCTAGGTGCTGGCATGTTCTCTTTCTTGGTGGGTAGTGAAGGCATGGATATTTCTTTATGTGTTAATGTTTGTGGTCATCAGACACCTCTTTTCTGCACTGTTTTCTAACTGTTATCTAATTTCCTTTTATGGAGTTGTTAATAGGGTTTTTTGGTGATGAGCTTATGATGCACTTTTAATTGCCTTACTATATCTTCAGGTTTTTAAAACCTTAAGTAAATATTTGAAAAAATAAATGTCCTCAGTGCTGAAGGCAACATAAGATCTTCCATCTGAGAAAACCCCAAAGGCCAGTGTGTTATGTATGTGGCCTGTCGAAAGCAGTGTTGACCACTTTTCTCAAATTCACAGGTTAACTTCGAGGAATTTAAGGACGGTTTTGTGGCTGTGTTGTCATCACAGGCTGGTCTTGCCTCCTCAGATGAAGACATTGGGTCTTTGGAGTCAGGTAAGAGGCCTTTCTGGTCTTCTTTATGTCTCTTTGCGTGATTCTGTGACTTCTGGAATATGATGTTGTACCTGAACAATGCAGCAGGTCTATGATCCCCAGCTGCATGGACTGGGACCATGGACTGCAGCACGTGGGTTTTTTTCTTCTTTGGCTTCCTTATTTGTGAAATGGTTCTGCAAGGGGAAAACTCTTGTGTTTTCATCTGCACTGCACAAAATCCTCTGAATACCCTGGCACTTCTGGTCACTAGATCTGTGTAGTTTCCCCCGCACCAGGCCATTTTGCAACACCAGCTGGGTGTCCTGCAGTTCAACTCCATTCTGACACCATGCCCCTGGACACAGCTGCAGACCCCACAGGCTAAGACAGCAATGCCTTCAGACAACAATCTCAAGTCCAGCTTGTCTCCTTTGCTTCTGACCCACTGCTAAAGATCGGAGGTGCCCACGGCCTCCTCAGGTTCAATTAATTTGCTAGAGCAGCTCAGGGAAACCCATTACTGGATCAGCAGTTTATTGCAAAAGGATGTAACTCGGGGTGAGAGATGCATGGGCTGTGGGAAGAGGCTCAGAGCCCCCACGCCCTCTCCAGGGCTCATTCTTCCCTGGTCTCCCCGTCTTCACCAACCCAGAAGGTCTCTGAATGCTGTCCTTTTGGGGTTTATGGAGGTTTCGTTACAGAGTCATGGCTGATCCAGTGATGGGGCATCAGTGAGTGAATTCAACATCCAGCCTCTGATCTCCCTAGAGGTCAGGGGTGGGGCTGAAAGTACCAACCTCTAATCACATCGTTGGTTTCCCTGGCAACCAGCCCATCTCAAGGTGTGGTTCTCAAAGTCAGCTTATAAACCAAGCATAAACTTGGGTGTGTTTGCTCTCATTACCTAGGAAATTCCAAGAGTTTTAGAAGCTGTGCAAGGGATGGGAGGAAGACCAAATTCATATTTATTATAAGTCACAATCTCACAAATGTCAAGTAATATCTAGTGATGTCCTTACAGTGAAGGGTGTAGACAAGATAAAGTGGGTGTGGAGAGGTGGAAGAATTTGATCATCCAAAGTGCAGTGCAGGTATAAGGTGCTGGCCAGGCTGGGAGCCTGGTGGAGCAAGCAGGATGCCACCAGCTGAGGCAGCCCTCCGCCTGTCTTCTGTCTCAGACAATAGTGCTCTGTGCTCCTGGGACTTGTTAGAATCCTGGTTTCCAGTGGGGTCAGTGGAACAAAGGTAATATTTCAAAACTAGCGAAGGAGGGCTTTGATACTGGTCGGGAGGTGAAGGGCGAATTCTGGAGGGAGGCCCGCTTGGAGGTATGGACTGTGGGTCCAGTGGGAAGGTGATGTCAGACGTGCTCTTTAGAAGATGGGCCAGCTCCTTGGTTTGTAGCGCCTGGTGTGCTCTGGCTGGTTGACTGGTCGGGGCTGCATCTGAGGAGTACGGGGAGGGAGAGTGCAGTGGCCAGCGGGTCCCTCCCTCCCCCACGGGGCAGGAGTTCGTGTCTGACCCGCACAGGCCCCTGGTTTGCTCCCACATCCTGGGAGGGGCCTTGGTCAGGAGCAGGTGCATGACTGGGGCAGCGGGTGCCATTGGGAGGTTTGGGGCTTATGTACCTTTCATGTAGATTCCAGTGAGCCCCCCAGCGCCCCCCACCCCTGAAATCCTATGGCTGATCATTCCCATTACTCAGGTGAGGTTTTCTAGTCTGGAGCTAGGCCCTTGGGGAAGAGGTCTCCCCTGGGACTGAAATCCTTTGGTGTCCCACCGCCCCCTGCTGGAGCCACGTGGGAGCCCTGACCTGGGGGAGAGGAGGCTGATGGGGCAGGAGTCTGATCCGGGGGCGGAGTCAGAATGGGGGCGGAGTCTGATAAGGGGGTGGAGTCTGCCCCGGGGGAAGAGTCTGCCAGGGGAGAGGAGCCTGACTGGGGAAGAGCCTGACGGGAGAGTTGTCTGATAAGGGGATGGGGCATGACGGGGTGTGGGCGCAGAGGGAGTCTGACTGGGGGAGTAGTCTGACCAGGGGAGGAGCCAGCTTGTCAGCGGCCGCCCTGAGACCTGAAGGGTCTGGTCATTGGGTGCTTTGTCTCAGGTTTCTCTTCCCTGAGGTGGGAAGAAGGCCACTTGGCTTTCCGACTTGGGGTGTGATCGTGTGACCCTGGGCATGAAGGTGCCTGAGAAAGGCCACGCCCGTGTCATCGCTCCCTTTTCTGTGCTGGAACTCCTGTGAGTGGTAACTTGTGTCCTCTTCGTGACTGGTGCTTTTCTCTGCCAACCCCCGTTTTGTTTTGTGTTGTTTTTCTCTTCTTTCAGTTTTCAGAGCTTTCCTCAATTACCCAGTCAGCGGGTGGGTCAGTCATAGGCCTGCCTGAGGTGGCTCGGCCAGGGCTGGTGCACACGGGCGGCCCCTGTTGTGAGAGCGCAGTGAGCCCTGCCCCCGCCCTCCGGGGCTGTGTGCTTCCCCTGCGCGCCACCCTCGCGGTCTCCCCCGTGGGCTTCATCCCTGCCTCCCCGGCCAGTCCACAGCATCCCTCTCTCCGGCTTTCTAATCTGCCTGCTGGTCCTTCCCAGCGATTCATGCCACGATTGGAAACATGTGCTTTGATGCTCCAGGAATGTGCGTGGCACCCTGGGGCCACATGGCTGGGGTTTTGAAGAACATTCTGCTTCTCAGTAGTCCTGCTCCTTCAGTGAAGGCCATCACAGAACACGTAACCAAATATTTTTGTTGGTTTGGTTTTTTTGGGGCTTGTTTAATCTTTGGGCCACGCCTCTCAGCGTGGTGAGATATTAGTTCCCTGACTGGGGATTGAACCTTTGCCCCCAGCATTGGCAGGGCAGAGTCCCAACCACTGGGACCACCTGGGAGATCCTAAACCAATGCATTTTTAACTTGCAGAGTTTGGCATTCTGCTCCTATGAATAAATATGCACACACAGGAGGCACAAGGCTCGGTTGACCTTGTGGTCTGCCGGCCGTCTGGGCAGCGGGTGGGGACTGGCCGTGACCCCCAGAGGTTCCCACTGAGAGGCCAAAGCTCTGTGCTCTGTGGGTGGTGAGACGCTGCCCCCTCCTGGCCTGATTTGCCACATGGACACACTTTTCTGGAGTCTCATTTCCCCCTGGTGGAGGGAGGAGGTGACACTTTTGGAGACCATTTATGAACTGGTGTGTGATTTATGAGCGTCTTGTTGCTCTGAGGAAAGTGCTGAGCAACCGAAACAAGGAAGAAAGGGGTACCATATCAAGGGCAGGTGGGCCTCCAGACGCAGACCAGGGGGTCTCAGGAGGGGAGAGGCAGGAGCCCATTCAGGCCAAGGGTGCAGATGTGGTGCTGGGTCACGACCTCCAGTGAGCGGCGAGCTGCTGAGCCCCAGGCGGGGGTCCGCATGCTGTCAGGCGCACCTGGTTTCCCGAGTGTGTCCCTGCTGCCCACTCCCACCTGACATGGCCTTTCTCTTCCCGCTGTTCCCCGCTCAGAAACCAGCCACAGCCTGTGTGTAGACAGAAACCAGAGCAGGTGCGGAGCCTGCATGCAGGCCCCTGCTCCCTTCATGGGGTGCTCAAGCCTCCGTTTGCTCCCTGTCAGTGGGAATGGCTCCTCCTCTCCAGCAGCCCCGGGAGTTCCCACATGGGAAGAGTGTACAGGGCTGGACCCTGCCCGTGATAACCTCACAGGGTCCAGGAACATGGTCATCCTGCCCTAGATGTCCTCTGTCACATGGAACTTGGCATCTTCCTCCCAAGACTCCTTCCTTGTCCTCAGTTTCTGTGCGTTGCTGGCATCACTGTTTCTCCTGGAGGCCCGGTTGGACCCAGCCTCCTCCTCTGATGCTCCCAAGGTCAGAGGCTGCGGGCCAGTTTCGAGTGAGGAGGAGAGAGACGAGGTGGTAGTTAGTCCCTGGGAACCTGACCCACCTGTGTGAGACGGTCTGTTTTCCTGGCCTGGCCTTGCTTCCTGGGACCCTTTGCCTTTCTCTCCAACTGGCCCCTTCTGGGTGCTTGCCTTCGAACCCGTGTTCTCTCCTGGTCACAGCCCAGGCTGCACCCCCACTCCCCAGTCTCTCTGGCCACTCAGATTCCTGCAGAGGCAGTGTCATTTCTTCTCTGCTTGCGGAGTCCCCATTGCTCCGCAGATGTGGGCAGGGAAGGAGGGAAGAAGGAAGTGCAGGGGTGTATTAGGGCTTGAGGGAGCCTCGTGAATCCCTAGCCGAAGTCCACACCTGCCTCTGCCCCCTACTTCCGACCCATGCGGAGTCTGAGCCTTCCTGACTGTGCTGGGTTCCTTGCCTCTGTGTCCTGTCCGGGTGGGGTCCTCTAGTGGGGTGGGGTCAAGTGGGTGGGAAATGACCTTCTGGTCACTAGAGCACTTGGATTGTTGTAAGGTTATTTCTTTGTGTAAAAATCTAGATTTTTAAATTAGTTTTCTATCACATAGCAAAAGCATATTTTGCTTGGAAACGCTGAAGCAGCACCGAGCGTTTAGGATGGAAAGTCCTGTCTCCCAGCCTGGCTGTCTCAGCCCCAGCCCCACGTTGGCCCTTCCCTGTGTTCTTCTGGCGTTTTCTCTGTCTGTCCCCGAGAGCCACATCGCACCTCCGAATCCGCATCTTCGTGAGCACAAGTGGGCCCAGAGTCTGTTTTAAAGAGCCCCACACACCTCCCATTTTCTTTCCAGTTGCCTCCCGGGCTGTGCCCTCAAAGGACGTGAGTGGCTCTAAGTGGTCCGGCCGTCGGAGCCAGCCCGAGCCCTGTGGCGCTGCAGGTGGAGCCCCAGGTTTACCGGAGCAGCTGGTCAGACCCAGTGCGAGGAGCCAGCTCTGCCGCTCGGCCTCCCTGGAAAGCGTGGAGGTGGGTGGACCCCCCTGGGCACCTCCCCCAGTCACTGCTCACATGACAGGACACAGGAGGATGGGAGAGGGCATCTCATCGCTGGAAGAGGGGCTATTTGGGGACCTCCATTCGGTTTTTAGGTGTCTCTGGGTCTCCCTGTCTGCAGGGCAGTTCTGGCCACGGAACATCCTCCTTCAGAAACGGGGGCCTCGGAGCATCCCCTCTTCACCACCACCCTCCCCTGGCCCTGCAGGAGGGGGGAAGGTTATTCGGCTGAGGGCGGAAAAAGCAGGTGTGCCGCAGCCACGGTCACCCGCGTCCAGCACTTGGAGCAAGGCTCACCCTGCACAACTTGGCGGGCTCGTGATGGATGCCTCCAGGGCCCTCACTGAGACTCCTTGAGCAGTCCAGTGTGGGAGCCTTCGGGCCTTTGTGTCAGAAAGGACATCCACGGGGCCGATCCTCCCCCTGCGGGTTAATCGTGGCTGACATCCTTCTCTTTCTGTTTTTGCAGAGTCTCAAGTCTGATGAAGAAGCCGACAGCGCGAAGGAGCCTCAGAATGAATTCTCTGAAGCCCAAGGTAAAGCCTGGCCTTGTGGTGAATGCCCCCTCTGGTCAGTGCTGGGCTGTCAGGCAGCAGGCTGCCAGCGAAGGAGAATTTCCTGGGAGGTGCCCAGTGTGGGTGATGTCTCTGGGGTGCATTTCTCCTGGGGAGGTCCCAGCTCTGAGATTCCTGAGTTCAGACCCTGGGGCAGGGACTGCTGGGTAAGAGAGCAGCTAATTGGTTGGCTAGGGTCACAGTGATCCTCCCGACCGGCAGGCATGGGCCAGGGGACCCCTTCCTAATGTGCCAGGCCTGGACCAGCATCCTCCCCCCTCACCAGAGGCCGTAAATGTGCCCGAAGTGGAGGGTGAGACGTGGCTCTGGTCCTGGGAACCTGGCGGAGCTCCTGGAAGGCAGCCACAGGTGTGCTCAGCAATGCTGGGTGCATCAGCACGTGGGCGTGCACGTTCCATAAGGACGCCTCTCACCAGAGTGAGTCACAGGGCAGAATGTGCAGGATCATAGCTCCAGCAGGAGGCCAGAACTCACCTGGAGCTTCTCCTGAGTGAGAGGTCTGCACTGGTGCTGAGCATCGTCCAGACTGTGGTCCTCAGGGGCCGAGGCTGTTGCTGGCTCAGCGCTGAGCGTGGGGACGTCAGGCGAATGAACCACGTGTCTGTGCTACTGGATGAAGCAGATGGACCTCTTTGTGTCCAAAAATCACTTCCTAAATTAACTGGACTCAGAGTAAATGTAGGGGACGAGAGGAAGGGCTCCGGGAAGGTTATTCACTGAGTGATTTTGGGCTCTCTGCCCAGAAACAGGTTGGGTTCTTCTTTCCATCCAGGTTAGAACCGACATTCGTGCACAGACTTAACTCAGAGGACTTACTCACCTTGTCTGCCAGCCCTGAGAACACACCCTGGTGTCAGAATTGCTTTTCCCTTTTTTTGGTTTCTGCCTTTGTTTATTTACTTAATTTTTAAATTAAAATGCATTTATTTGGCTGTCAGGTCTCAGCTGTAGCCTGCAGGATCTTCATACATCATTTGGGACCTTTCATCGCAGTGCTCAGGTTTCTCTCTAGCTGCAGGGCACAGGCTTAGTTGCTCCACGGCACGTGGAATCTGAGTTCCCTGAGCAAGGATCGAACCCGAGTCCCCTGCATTGCAAAGTAGATTCTTAACCACGGACCATCAGAGAACTCCCGTTTTTCCATTTTTACCTAGAACGTTTCAGATGTTTTAAGCTGGAAGGGGTCTTGGAAGTGGCCCTCCCCTTGTGTTTTCCTCAAGCTGATATATAGCATCATTCATGAGCAAGGAAACCTAGCATTCCTCAGGAAAGGACTTTCTGGTTATTAGTTGGGTTATCACAGTAAACGCCAAGATGACTCCTCTCTGGAGAGCTCCAGACCACTGACCGAGAGCCGGGGTCTGGTCAGGTGCAGGGGACCCTGGTCCTGTGTCGGGCAGGGTGGTGCAGTCTGGGCGTGGAGGGAGCTCTGCTTTGAAGCCTCGCTTATCTAAAGAGAGCTCTTTGTGGGCACCCCAGGGTCTGTCCTCTCCCAAAGGGTGTTTCTGTGGCCAAGCTTCAGAAACCTCAGTAAGCACCTGGCTAACCTAGATAGGGTATAAAACCTGGACGTCTGTCACCCGGACTCGCTGCTGAGTCTGCATCTCAAAGACACTTATGGCTCCTGATGTGAGGTGGTATGGAAACAGCCCACCTTGGGGTGTTTTTGCTGGGGAAAAAAAAGAAAGAAAATAGATAACACTCAACCTCCATCCAAACTAGCTTTTGGTGCTAAGTTCCAGTTTACAGGAGATGTTAGGGATGGAGGTACAGGAGGACAGGGACTGGGGGGCGGGCGGGAGGTGATCCAGCAACTCTGGGGGAGTGACCACACACACTGGGAAGATTCTGCTTTGATGCTGAGTTGAAGAAATCAGCCGTCGGGAGACTTGGGAGAGAACTGGGACGTCGTTGTTGGGTTGTAGGGCCATCGTCCCACTGGGGTCAGGAGTGCATACGGAACACTCAGGGGTGAGAAGATGGCAGCTGGGATTCGCCTTCAAATACTTGGGCCAGGGACTTCAGCCGTGACTTGTTGTCTGGGACTCCGCGCGCCCGTTGCAGGGGCCCCGGGCTCCGCCCCTTGTCTGAGAACTGGAGCCCCCGTGCTGTAACTGAGAGTTTGCATGCCACGACTGAAAAGATCGTGCAACAACCAAGACCCAGGGCAGCCAAATAAATATTAGAAAAGCAAAAATACATGGCAAAGAACAAACGTGTAGATGAAGCCAGGGCGAGAGGCTGTCCAAGGGACAGGGTCATTGGCCTTTGTTGGACTGTGCTGTTTGCTTTGGGCAGGTTTAAAGAGCTTCTAGACCTTAATTTTTTAAACCTGGACTTTTTATTCTAAGTACAAACCTTGTAGGCATGCTTCCAGTGCCACAGCTTCTGTAGGCTCCCTTCAGAAAATGCCTTCCCCACGTGCAGCAGAGTCCCCCCTTTTATTGTGAAATTTTGCATAGAATTAAGTTGGAAGAATTGCACGGTGAGCCCCGTGTAGCCACCATCGGAAGCTTGACTCTCTCATGTGTCAGTCTGCCCCTCTGTCAGTCCATCTGATTTCAGAGTAAAGTACCACCTTGGTGTGTTTCCCCTGCTTCAGGCCAGCTGCCAACCTGGGGTTCCGAGGTCTTCGGGAGCCCCCGGAAACCCCGCAGCCTCTCCTTCGACACCCTCAAAAGCTGGGTCCGGGACCTCTGGGAAGAGCTGGGTGTGGGCAGCTGCGGGCACCTCACAGAGCAGGAGCTGGCCCTGGTCTGCCAGACCATCGGGCTCCAGGGCCTGGCGAAGGAGGTGAGAGGGGATGGGATGGACCGCCCCGAAGGGCTGGGTGTTTGTGGTTGGTACTGGGCCTGGAAAACCCCTTCAACCTCAGCCACTGATTCAATTGTCACTGTCCAACCTAAAATCTTGTGCTGACTCCTGGGGTTTGTGCCGAGGGTCCGTCTCCGGCCACCTTCACACAGGACGCTCCTCTGCCTGGAGCTCTCTTCCCTCTCTGGCCTACTGCCCAGCCCAAGGGTGGTGCCCATGGCCTCTGGCTGTGCCCCCCAGCTGCTGTGTTCAGCCCTTCCCTCCTTTGGGGCCCAGGAGAGGAGGGGCAGTGTGATGGGACAGGCCCCACCTTGCTGACCCCAAATCGCTGGGATTCTGTACACGCATGTTCCACACATACATGTCCCAGCAGACTCCCTCACAGCGGACTCAGGGTGGGTGTTTGGGAGATGCGGGATGATCAGGTGACCATTCACAGCTGGTGGAAACTGACCAGGCGTGTGGATTTCACCAGCCACAGCCAGGAAGCCAGTTCTCCGATAGCAAGCTGCCTGCTTGGGGAGGGTGGGCATTGAGACTGGGCAGGGTGGTCAAGGCTGCTCGGGAGCAGCCTCTGAGCCGATGCCTGAGGCGCTTTTATTTAGGAATTTGAAGACCTGTTCAACAAGCTGGACCAAGATGGGGACGGCAGAGTGAGTCTGGAGGAGTTCCAGCTTGGCCTGTTCAATCATGGGTCCCCTCGACCGCTGGAGCTGGCCCCGCTCGTCAAACTCAGCCGGTCCGGGTCTCATTACCAGGTGAGGTGGAGCGGTTAACTCCTGAAGCCCATGGTGACTGCCGTCACTCTTCTGAAGGCCTGAGCTCTCTGCCTGGTCCCCAGAGTGGGTGCTGGGAGGCGTTCGGAGTGACCTGACCTGACATCATTTATGCCTGGCTGTGCGCCACTGGTGAGCTGCTCGCCTTCTCTGTGCCTCACATTCCTCATCTGTACAGTGGACGCATCTCATAGGGGTCTTATGTGGATTCCCTGGGGTACACTGCGTTCCACCCAGAGCACCCGGTCCCTCCTCCCTGGAGGGCAGAGTCACTATTAGGGCCATGCCTTCCCTGGGATTAGCCCTCTAGGCTCTCCTGGAGCTGTGTTCTCCCCATCACGTTGTCCTGATTTTCATCCTTCACGAGGCCAGCCAGAGGCAAGCAGATTTTCTTTACACTGTGATGTTGGCCGGTACATTCGGTTCATCTCTGTCTCGGGGTGTTCAGGGCCTCTTCTCTCACCGCAGGGCACAGTTGTCCTGGGGAGTCTTGCTGCCGCCTCTTTGGCAATGTGGCTGATCCTGTAGTTTGTAGTTTGTGGGCGGCAGTGCAGAAACAGTGGTCTTGTTCTCTGCCTGGCTGGGTGCGGCCAAGAATCAGGTTTCTGCCCCTGAAGCCACTGAGACAGGGAAGGAGTCGGGGGTAGTGAGGACAGTTCCCGGCCACCTGAGGGCAGGGACGGCATAGTGCCCAGAGCCCGCGGAGGAGGGCTTCTCCCAGGGGCCTCGGCCCCTCGTTCCTTCCCAGGAAGCACTGACGTGGCAACGGGGCACGTCCTGTGCGTGTGGACACCAGTGTAGGGCCTTGCACAACTGACCGAGGTTCTCCTGCTCCATCAGGGGAGCCCCTGGGTCTGGTGGTCCGGGGACACCAGCCGCAGGGAGGAGGGCGCCGCTGCTCCTCCTCGTTCTGGCCCAGCAGCAAATGCGCGTCCCAGGGCCCTCCCTGGGGCGGGAAGCACAGCTTCCTGGCCTCACCTCAGCCTCACCCGTCAGCTTTCCGGCTGAGGGATTTTTCTGCCCTTGTCTCCCGCCCTGAATCCTGAGGACACGTGCCCTCCGCTCAGGCCGCCCCGCCTCTTCTGAAGCCCATCTTGGGTTTCTCTGCACAGACTGGGTTTCCCTCGGCTGGCGCGTGCCTTCCCAGGCCCACCTTCTGGGAGGACAGGCAGGAAGCCATTGCTTGTTCAGAGAGACGTTCCCTCGGGTGGCCCCCATGTGCATCCCCCCCGCACGGCCTCAGGCAGACGGCCCTGAGCCCTGTGCTCCTGTCGTCTCCGTGGAGCCTGCAGTCCCCGCAGGTCCTCCTGGCACCCTGTTCCCTGCAGCAGGAGTCAGGGGGAGGCCGCGCTGGCCGAGCACAGGTGGTGAGGTCACAGAAGGTGCGTGAGGAGGCCGCGGTCCTCATGGCTCTGGTCCCTGCGTGCAGGTTCCGGAGGAGAGTGTCGGCCAGACCACCCCGTCGTCCCTCGTGTCTGTGTGCTCCGGCCCCCGCCTCTTCTGCAGCATGGATGACGGCAGCGGGTTCGCCTTCCCAGAGCAGATCATCTCCTTGTGGGCCCAGGAGGGCGTTCACAATGGCAGGGAGGTCCTGCAGGTGGGGGCCGGTCTTGCAGCTGTCTCAGCAGAGGCATTTGGGTGGGAGCATGGGTGGAGCCGTTGCCCATGAGGGCGGCTGGACCGAGAACCTCGCAGACACAGGCCCCATAGAGGGAAGGCCCGTCATCCTCACTCTTTATTTTTTGATATCGATATGTAGGACATCTTAACTTAGAAACATAATAAGTAAACAGCAGAGAAAGCCCACAGCCTGAAACAAATCCCTTAGAGGGTAGGTTTCAGTATCTCAGACTCACCCCACAGTGCGTGTCGGCCTCCGAGCCGATCCTCGGTCCTGGAAAACAGGAGGGCATCTTAGTGACTGCAGCACGTGGGCGTAGACACCAGGAGGCGGCGCCCACACGTGTCGCGTGTTTTTGTAATCTGGAAGCTGTTGCCCAAAGCCTCTGTGTCCTCTGCGCCCACCGTGATTTCATTGCTGAGAAGCGTGCTCTCAGCATGTCGTGGAGGCAGCTTCCGGTGCTCCGCACGCTTTAGTGTCCTGTCATTTTTCTCCCAGAACCCTCGGGGCCATGGAGAAGCGTGGAGATTCAAGTCCCCGTCTCCCGGTTTACAGGAAGGGCTTCCCCATGGGCCCTGCCCCACCTGTGTGTCTGCAACTTGTGGTCACAAGCACCAATCGCTGGGAGAGCAGCCCCCGCACCAGTGTTATCACTAGGCCGCAGGCAGGCGCGTGGGCCTTCCTGGCCTGCTCTTTTTCTTATTGTGGTAAAATATAGAAAGCACAGTTTTTCTGTTCCTTCAACTTTACCTTCCGCAATCCCTAGGGAGAATGGCTGTGACTCTCAGAAATGGTTGGCCGTGGCTCATCGCACTATCGATCATGTTTCCACCAACAGAACCCGTGTTGTTCCTATGTCTCTTCGTGCTGTTTAGAGATATATTAAGGATTCTTTGTGTCTGACATGGCAAGAGCTCAACTCAAACTGGCTTGGGCAAGAGGAGGACATCAGGGGTCTTTGTGATCAGTTGGGGAAGAAGGAGGATGTTTAGGCTTGGGGGTCCCGGCTCTGGTGGTTGTCAGGACTCTGCTGGCTTCTTAGTCTTGACTTCAGGTCTAGCACCCTTGCGCTGCTCCCCAGGACCCCGTGGTCTATACAACACTTGATTTGGCAGAGACAAAGCCCTTCTCCAGCCTATCAGTCCCCAAAGTCCTCGGCTTGCATCTGCCCCCTTCTCTGTCTCTTTGTCCAAGAAGGGGGACTCTGTCCAGCCTGAGTCATGCCCACCTCCGAGGCAGGGACAGTGAGGGGAGGAGCTGTATGTTGACAGTGGGAGGGGGACCTCAGTGTTGACAGGGACCTGGGGAGAGGGACCCCAGAGGGATGGGAGCAGGGGAGAGGCTCCACTCAAGAGGTGGAGACTTTGCAGACAGAAAAGGAAGGTACTGGGACAGTGAAGTCTGGCCTGTGGGAGCCAGCAGGTGTCCGGAGACCCACTCATCCTGCCTGTCTGATGGGCCGTGCTGTTTTCAGAGCCTTGACTTCAGTGTGGACGAGAAGGTGAACCTTTTGGAGCTGACCTGGGCCCTGGAGAAGGAGGTCATGATGGTGGACGGGGCCACCCAGCAGGCAGCCTTGGCCTGCTACCGCCAGGAGCTGAGCTTCTGCCAGTAAGAGCCCCACTGGGGGGTGGGTGTGGGGTGCGACTGGCCAGGCTGGCCTCCTTGCCCAGGGCGCGGGCAGCCAGCAGGACGAGAAAGGGTGCTTCCAGCACGGTCACAAACCATGGCATGACAATTGGCCAAAGAATGTGTTCCATTTTAATTTGATTTGGGTCCAGTTGAGCTGGATACTCAGGCTATCCATCTACTGAGCCGGTTGGCATAGAGATTGTTATTGTGTTTTTATTGATACTCTGAAGCTATAGAAAAGGTTGGCAGTAATTCCAGTCTCCATCCTCACGACTGTGCATCTCGTTAGGTACCAACAGATGAGACCTCTGACGTCAGGCAACTCTGCAGATGTGCGCAGAGGAAGAATGCTTTGGGAGGATGAGGAAGGGAGACAAGCTTGGTGCTTCTCCAGTGGGAGAAACAGGCACCAGGATAGCTGGTGGACTGAGCCTCGGGCAGGGCCTGGGGTGACAGGACAGAGACAGGCGTCACTTCTGCTCTGGGCAACTCCCTGGCACTTACTCAGGTGCCAGGCTACAGGTGGCAAGGCTGTGACCAGGCAGGATAATGGGTGGCCAGCCTTCTCCCCTTCATGCGTCCAGTCCCAGGTTGGGTGCTGGGGATCCCTGGGTCCGAGGCCCAGCTGCAGGCAAGACGGAGTGAGGATAATTTCCCACCTCTTCTAAGGCCATCTGGAGGGGTGAACACTGCA